>NC_072393.2:5332916-5975833 GCF_028885625.2 Pongo pygmaeus | reverse complement strand
ATTCAGGTTCAGAGAAGAAGCATGGCCTCCACTCACTCACATCTACTGTCTTGCGCTGGATTGAAGGGTTCCCAAACTGGGTGCTGCAAAGGTGCTCCACAGTGTGCGTCCCTGCGCCCTGTTAACTTTACCTTGAATACACCCATGCCCTCAGGGCCCTGCCCTCTCCCCACTCTCTGCTGCACCCTCCTCTGCCAGGTGGAGGAGTTACTCAGGATCCAGCATCACCCTTTCTGGGAGGACCATGTGAGCTACCCGCTCACCTGGAAGCACCACCAGGACCATGAGCCGCTCCTTCTGCTGGGCTGACAGTTCATCGCTGGTGTCTTGTGTGTGTGTTTGTTTAACTCCTTATCATGGAAATTTCAAACATCCACAAAGTAAATACACAATGCAATGAAACTTAGGAAGCCACCACCCTCTACAGGGTGTCAGGGTCCTGCCATTCTTATAGCTCCTGGATACCCGTACCCACTCTCCATCCTCCTCTCCACCCTTGTATTTTTACAGGCTTTGTTAAAATTCACATACAGTAAGTGCACAAACCTTAGCTGGCTAATTTTGACAAATCACGACTCCATGTAACCCCATACTGTATTATCATACAGAATGTGTCCATCTTACTGGAGTGTCCCCTCCTGTCCCTTTCCAGTCACTCTCGCCCACCACCACCTGCCCCCCCACCCCCTATTATGATTTTTTTTTAACTTTAGTTTTAATCCGCTCTACTCATCTACTCTTTTGGACTCAGCTTCTTTCACTCAGCGTAATGATTTTGACATTCATCCATGCATTGTGAATTTCAGTAATTAATTCCTTTCTATTCATGAAGAGTATTCCAGTAGTATTCCTCTATTAGCTTTTTAGCTATGCCCTTCTTTTCCATTTTTAAGTGGTTGTTTTAGGGTTTTCAATATGAATCTTTAAATCATCATAATCTACAATTTCTCGTCCACTCTCCTGATGAAGAACATTTGGGTTATTTTTACTTTTTGGTGACTGAATCAAACTGCTATGAATAAGGCCGAGGCGGGCGGATCGTTTGAGCCCAGGAGTTTGAGACCAGCCTGGGCAACATGGTGAAACCCTGTCTCTACCCAAAATACAAAAATTAGCCGGGTATGGTGCTGCGTGCCTGTAGTCCCAGCTACTTAGGAGGCTGAGGTGGGAGAATCGCTTGAGCCCGGGAGGTTGAGGATGCAGAGAGCTGTGATTGTGCCACTGTACTTTATCCTGAGGGAGACCCTGTCTCAAAAACAAAAACAAAAACCAACAAACAAAAAGCTGCTATGAACATGCTTATACAAGTTATTATTATTTTTTTGAAGAGATGTTTTCATGTCTCTTGGATAAAAACTACAGGAGGAATTCTGGGTTAAAGGGCAGGTTTAACTTCCTAGAAAACTGCGAAACCTCTTTCCAGTGTGGTCATATCATTCACGTCTACACATGGGGATGTGTGAGAGTTTTAGTTGCTCCATGTACTTACAACATTGGATGTTGTCAGACTTGTCAGCTTTAGCCATTCTAGTGAGTATTTAGCGATATCTTGATATAGTTTGAATTTGCATTTCCCTAGTGACTAATAAGGTTGAACACTATTCATGTACTTTTGGGCATCTGTATATCTTGTTTTGTGAAGTGCCTTTTTTAAGTTATTTGTCATCTTATATTGAATTGTAGGAGTTTAGATAGATAGATAGATAGATAGATAGATAGATAGATAGATAGATTAGGATCAAAGCCCTTTATGAGATACATGTTTTGCAAATATTTCTCCCAGGCTGTGGCTTACCTATTCATATTCTTAGTAAAATCTTTTAATGAGCAGAGGTTTTAAATTTTGGTGAAATCTAATTTCTCAAGTTTTTCTTTTATGCTTATTTGTGCATTCTAAGAAAGCTTTGTCTAACCTCCTATGTTCTCTCTGAAAAGTCTTATAGTTTTAGCTTTTATGTGTAAGTTTATGTTATAACTTGAAATCATTTTTATGTATGGTGTGAGGTAGGGGTCAAGGTTCATTTATTTTCCCCAATATGGATATTCTGTTGATCCATCACCATTTGTTTAAAAGACTTTTCTTTCTCTGTTGAATTGCCTTGACACCCTTGTCAAAATCCAATTGAGGAAGAAAAGAGCTGAGGCTCCATTAGAAAAAAAAATCAATTGATAATCTAAGTGTGGGTTATATTACTTATATATTGCTAAATTTTATTTATTAATAATTTAAATTATTTTTGCATATATGTGCATAAGAGATATTAGTCTAAACACTTTTCTTGTAATATATTTGTCAAGTTTTGGTGTCAGGGTTTACTGACCTCATAAAATGAGTTGTGAAGTATTCTTTTTTATTTTCTGATAGCATTTGTGTAATAATTCCTTTTTCAGTATTTGATAGCATTCACCAGTAAAATTATATGTGCCTGAAGTTTTCTTTGTAGGGAAGTTTCCAATGACATATTCAATTTTTTTGTTATATGTATTACATTCACATTTTTTATTTCATCTGTGTCAGTTTTGTTATGTTGTGTTTTTAATAAAGTGTTCATTTTATATGTTATTGAATTTGTGGGCTAAAGTTGTTTGTAATAGTTCCCTATTATCATTTTGATTTCTGTAGAATCTCTAGCGATATATTTCATTTCATTCCTGATAGTGGCAATTTGGGTTTTCTTTTCTTTCTTATCAGTCTTTCCAGGAGAAGTTGTTAATTAATTTTTTTTAAATACTTGCTTTTTTTTTTTTTTTGAGATGGAGTCTTGCTCTGTCATCCAGGCTGGAGTGCAGTAGCGCAATCTCAGCTCACTGCAACCTCTGCCTCCTTGGTTCAAGCAATTCTCCCACCTCAGCCTCCTGAGTAGCTGGAATTACAGGTGCCCGCCACCACACATGGCTCATTTTTGTGTTTTTAGTAGTTTCGCCATGTTGGCCAGTCTGGTCTCGAACTCCTGACCTCAGGTGATCCACCCACCTTGGCCTCCCAAAGTGCTGGGATTACAGGCATGAGCCACAGTGCCTGGCCAAGACTTGCTTTTTTAAAGAGCAGTTTTAGGCTCACAGCAAAATTGACAGGAAAAGACAGAGATTTCCCATATACCCCATACCTCCACACATGCACAGCCTCCCTCATTATCACCATCGCCCACGGGAGTTGTACATTTGTTACAATTGATGAAATCTGCATTAACACAGCATTCTCACCCAAAGTCCATAGTTTACTCGAGAGTTCATGGTTGGTGTTTTACATTCTATGGTTTGGACAAATGTATGATGACATGTGTCCACCATTATAGTGCCATACAGAATAGTTCCAGTGTCCTAAAAATCCTCTGTGCTCTGCCTACTCATCCCTCTCTCTGATCCCTGGCAACCACTGATCTTTTCATTGTCTTCATAGTTTTGCCTTTTCCAAAATGTTGTTTAATTAGAATCATACAGTATGTAGCCTTTTCAGACTGGCTTCTTTCACTTTATAGTATGTGTTTAAATTTCTTCCATGTCTTTTCATGGCTTGATAGCTCCTTTCTTTTTCTGATAAAATTTCAGTTTTGAAGAAATATTGCTTTTGTTCATTTTCTCCATTGTTTGTGGAGTTTCTAATTTCATTAATTTTGTTCTTTATTGTTTTTCCTTCTTTCTGTTTAGTTTGTCTTTCTATAGCTTTTTAAGGTTGAAAAGGTTCTTAAATCTTTCTAATATAAGCATATAAAGCTAAACATCTCTTTCTAAGCACTGCTTTAGATGTGCCCACTTTTTTTCTTAATAATTTTACTTTTTTTCACCCACAATATTTGTACCAGTGCCCACAAATTTTGATACAAAGTGTTTACATTATAATTCAGTTCAAAATATTTTCTATTTTTCTTTGGGGTTTATTATTTGACCCATGGATTATTTTGAAGGTGTATTTTAAGTTTTCTAAATATTTGGCATTTTTCTAACCTTCTTACTGATCTCTAATTTACTCCATTGTGGTCAAAGTGCATACATGCTCTGTATAATTATGGTATTTTGAAATGTATTGAGGCTTATTTTATGGCCCAGAACATGACCCATCATAGTGAATATTTCATGTGCATTTGAAAAGAATGTGCAGGTTTTGACTGTAGTGTTCTCTAAATGTCAATTACATCAATGTGGTTGATAATATAATTCAGATATTCTGTATCCTTAGTAATATTTTTGCTTAGTTCTTCTAATTTTGATTCAGTAATCAAAACTACTGAATGAAGGATGTTTAAAATCTCCGATTATGATTGCTTATTTCCTCCTTTAGTTTTGTTAATTTTTACTTTACGTATTTTGAAGCTGTATTACTAGGTACATACATATCTGTAATCAATATGTCATCCTGATAAGTTGATCATCTTATCATGATGAAATTTTATCTGCAGTAATATTCCTTGTCTTGTCAATGTCTCTAGTATTGCTGGTAATATTTCTCATCTCAGAGTCTATTTTGTCTGATTATTACAGCCGCTCCAGCTTTCTTAAGATCAGAGTTTGCAGGCCGGGTGTGGCGGCTCACGCCTGTAATCCCAGCACTTTGGGAGGCCGAGGTGGGTGGATCACGAGGTCAGGAGATGGAGACCATCCTGGCTAACAAGGTGAAACCCCGTCTCTACTAAAAATACAAATATTAGCCGGGCGTGATGGTGGGTGCCTGTAGTCCCAGCTACTGGGGAGGCTGAAGCAGGAGAATGGCATGAACCTGGGAGGTGGAGCTTGCAGTGAGCCGAGATTGTGCCACTGCACTCCAGCCTGGGCAACAGAGCGAGACTCCATCTCAAAAAAAATAAATAAATAAAAATAAAAAAAAAAGATCAGAGTTTGCACAGTGGATCTCTTTTTATTCTATTACTTTCAACCTATGTGTGCCTTTATTTTTAAGGAGGGTTTCTTTTAGGGAGCATATAATGGGATCTTGATTGTTATCCAGGCTGATCATTTCTGCCTTTTCATTCAAGAACTTAGTTTATTTACATTTAATATAATATTAATATGTCTAGATTTAGCAAAGCAATTCTGCCATTTGCTTTCTATTTGTGCCATCTGTTTTTTTTTTGTTTGTTTGTTTGTCTGTTCTTTATTTCTTCTCTTTATTTGGATAATCAAATATGTTAAGTAGGATTTCATTTGATTTCTCTATTAGCTTTTTAGCTATACCTTTTTGTATTTTTTTTTTTGTTAGTGGTTGCTTCAGAGGTTACAATGTGCATTGTTAATTTATCACAATTTACAGTTAACATGTCACTACTTTAGGTAAAATACAAGAACCTTGAATGTATAACTTAATTTGTCCCCATCCTCTGTGTTATAACTGTCATGCAGAACATCTACATATGATATAAACCCCACAATGGAGTGTTATAAAGTTTTTGTTAAATAGTTTTATGTATTTAAAATAAATTAAGAGAAGAAAAGGAAAAATATAAAATATATAAAAATACGGTTTTTTGTAATTACCTGTGTATTTATCATTTTAAGTGATATTTACTCCTAATAGATCCAAATTTACCATCTGGTATTAATTCCTTTCATTCTGAAGAGCTTCCATTATCATTTCTCATGGTAGGCAGAAAACTTTATCAGGTTTTGTTTATGCAAAAAATGTCTTTATTCCACCTTCAGTTTTTAAGAATAGTTTTGCTGGAGATAGAATTCTGGGCTGATAGGGTTTTCTCCCCCAGCATATTAAAAATGGCATTCCATTGTCTTCTGGTTGCCGTTGTTATTGATGAGAAGCCAGTCATCATCTGTGCCCTTGTTCTCTGAATATAATATGTAGTTTTTCTCTGACTGCTTCTTTTAACAGTTTAACCATGACATACCTATCTTGGCTTTCTTTGTACTCTTTTTAGGGTTTGTTGAGATTTTTGGACCTCTAAGTTGATATCCATCACCCAATGTAGAGATGTTTGGCCATTTTTCAATATTTTTTTCTCTTACATTCTCTTTTTCTCTTCTGGGACTCTCGTTACATATATATCAGACAGTTTGTTCTATTCATGTTTCTTCATATATTTTCTCTTCATTCTTCAGATTGAGTAAATGCTTTCTATCTATCTTTAAGTTCACTAACTCTTTTCATTATCTCTAACCAGCTGTTGAGTGCATCCAGTTAAGTTTTTATTTCAGTTATTGCTCTAGAATTTCTATTTAGTTCTCCTTTTATACTTTCTGTTTCTTGATTGAGATTCCCATATGTTCACTCATTATGTATATAACTTCCTTTAAGTTCTTGAAGTTATTTTTAGTAGCTGCTTTAGTCCTTGAATGCTATCTGTATCATCTGGGTTAGCTTGGGTTTGGTTATAATTAACTGCTTTTCTTTTTTCTTTTTATTTGTTACTCTTTCTTTTGAGTGTAGGTTACACTTTCCTGTTTCTTTTCATAGCTCATTGTTTTTACTGGGTCCTGGACATCATTAATGATGTATTGTAGAATCTGTAGATTCATCTGAGTTCCCCTGAAGGCAAGTGACTTGGCTAGATTCAAACTCTCCCTCCTGCAACAGGCAGCAGCTGAAATCTTCACTTAATTTTTTTATCTTTGCACTCCTGGTTTTTCCCCAAGACCCCTGGTATCTCCCCCACACCTTTGTGGTGTCGTTGCTTAGCCAAAGATTCAGGTGTATTTTGTAGGAAGATTTGAGGGCTCACCCCTTCTGTGGCTGTCTCTCTTCCAGAATCTCCACACCCCAGCATTCAGAACTCTGTCCTCTGACCCTTCAGGATAACAAGGCTGATGCTTTCTGGCACCCAAGCATTTGTGGATTGGGGCATGCCTGCAGGCAAAAAGCCACAGACTCATTGGTCTGACCTATAAGACCGCACATGGTAAATAGTGTGTTAAATTAGGGGAACAGGCTGGGCACGGTGGCTCATGCCTGTAATCCCAGCACTTTGGGAGGCTGAGGCAGGCAGATCACCTGAGGTCGGGAGTTTGAGACCAGCCTGACCAACATGGTGAAGCCCCGTTTCTATAAAAGAACAAAAATTAGCCAGGCATGATGGTGGGTGCCTGTAATCTTGTCTATTCAGGGGGCTGAGGTGGGAGAATCACTTGAACCCAGGAGGCAGAGCCGAGATCATGCCATTGCACTCCAGCCTGGGTGACAGAGCAAGACTTCGTCTCAAAAAACAATAATAATAATAAAAATAAATTAGGGGAACACATTCATGTGTAAAATGCCTGTGATGTGGGACAACTTGCTTTCTGGAAGGTGCATTCTGGCCATGGTGGACAGACCACGGTCTCGCCATTTATCCCCAACACTCTCACGGCCTCTTCTTACTTAAATAAGTTCTGGAGTTTAGAGCAAAATTATTTCCACCTGCGGAACAAGGAACTGATCTTAGTCAAGTCAGCATTCTGACTTTATCACTGGTGGACTCCTTTCACAAAGAGTTCTAGTCAAATTATCTCCTAGTATCACTGATGCTACCCACTTGGCTTCAGATGGGAACAGCATGGTGGATGGTATGCAAATGACTGATTTAAACATTTAAAGGAAACTGTAAATACAAGCAGCTTGCAACAGAAAAATTCCAAAGGTCAGTTCTGTCAAAAACAGAGAGCGAGTTGAGGACTCAGGAAATACACTATGGGAAATTTACAATCTTTTGAAAGAGTAGAAGGTAGGAGGTGCAGGCTGTCTAAGGTTTAGTTAATGCCCCAGCCAATCACCGTGTGGCTCTGGGGCCATCTAGTGGTGAGAAGTGAGTCAGGCTCACACAGAACAGAAAAATCCCCAGGCACTGGCCGTGGGGCTCTGGATGGCACCGAAGGCATTTGGGAGGGGACGGGGGACGGGGGACGGGGGACGGGGGACGGGGGACGGGGGACGGGGGCGGGGGGGCGGTGGTGGTCGGGGAATAGTCCCCAATAATACAGATGGGATTAATCCAGCACACTGGAATTCAAACACACATATCCCTTTCTGCTTTCCTTAGGTAAATTAGTTTAATCTATTGTAAGTTTGGCTTTTCATTTTTAAAAGGCTTAAAAATTTTTTCACTCATTCTAAGAGATAAAAACTCTGGGGGTGATAGAGAAACGTAAAAGTTCTAGCAAATGTCTATTGTGTTCCGACTATGTCGTGGGCACCACGATGTATGTCTGAGGTTCAGTCCTCACCGCCCCCAGCAGGCAGGAGCCATGGAGACCCCACACTGGGAGGGTGACATGCTCAAAGCTGGTTCCAGGACGGGGGACTGGTGTGCCTGATCACAAAGCCACCTCCCTACCTAAGTGTGTGTACTTAACTATGTCTCAAATGCTCAACATAGCCGATTGTTTATTTAAAAGTGAAGACTGTTCGACTTTTAGCATTTTCATGGAACAAATTTGTATCATCTGCCACAATATTAAATGAGTTGTTTTATATAGAATTTTAAAACTACCTATTTGAAAGATATATGCCTCTGACAGCAAAGAAATGTATGTTTATACTTTCTTGTGGGCAAAGATGGCTTTGAACAGCAGGCAGTTTTTACTTACTGCCAAAATTCGTGAGGGCTTTTATCCAGCCCAGGATAAAATGTACTGTTTCTTTGCTCCCTCTGCAGATCACCTTTTCTCTCCCTAGCCAGTGGTTCTCACGCTGCCCCCCAGGGGTCACTTGGCAATATCTGAACACATTTGTGATTGCCACAGCTTGGGGAGGGGGTGCTCCTGGCATGGAATGGGTGGAGGCCAGGGATGCCGCTCAGCACCCTGCTGTGCCCAGGATGGGCCTCCAACAGCAAAGAAGTATCCGGCTCAAATGTCAATGGTACCACAGTGGGGAAACCCAGCCTTAGGGTTTCTCCCGTTGTCGTTTGGGGTGCAGTAGCTCCCCAAATGGCAGTCACCCACCCAGAGCTTTTGATTTCTGGGTAAATGGGGAAACAATTGAGCCCTTCAAAATAGTTCAACCTGCTCAGACTTGGGCACAGAGCCAGTGTCCCGGCCTTCCATTGAGGAATTCCTGCCATTGTGCGCTGACAGAGCTCTTTTTGGGTTTTATATTTGGAAAACTTTCTCTGGCCCCTCTCTCCTTCCGTGGGACAGTTGTGCAGCCTGTTCCCGCAGCTCCTCACTTAGGCGGTACCACCAGGGTCTCTGCCTTTCGACTTTGAAGAATGTAGCTGGTTACTCCTTCCCTCCCTTGAACTTGTTAGTTGCCTCTTCGGGTTTCAATGCTTGCAGCCCTTGCCCACCCAATCTCTCTCCGCCTTTCTTTAGACCTGAGCATGCAGAATTCCGAGGGTGGAGCGGATTCGCCAGCGTCCGTGGCTCTGCGTCCCTCGGCGGCAGCCCCGCCTGTGCCAGCCTCCCCGCAGGTAATGCGCGCCTCTCAGCAACAACAGGGTGGCCACAGTGTGGACGTAATCTCTATGGGTTTGAAGGCTGCTCGGATCTGCAAAGCTAGGAATCTGTATTTTTCTAAATGGACTTCTCAGCCCCAGTGCTGCTGCTATTGAAATAGGCACAATTTCCTTAACTGTATTTGGCTTTTTCAATATTTGTTAAAAAGATCCGATCAAGGAAACGATGACACGAATGGAAAAGAAACCACTCCCCCAAATCTGACTTGGTCTCTTCTTAGCTTTCAGTGGAGGCTTTCTTGTACTTAGAAATGACCCTTTTACACAGAAATGCTTTATTAAGAAGTAAGGCCGGGTGCAGTGGCTCACACCTGTAATCCCAGCACTTTGGGAGGCTGAGACTGGCAGATTACTTGAGGCCAGGAGTTTGAGACCAACCTGGGCAACATAGCCAGACCCTTTCTCTAAAAAAAAAAAAAAAAAAAAAAAAAAAAAAAAAAAAAAAAAATTAGCCAAGCGTGGTGGCCTGCACCTGTAGTCCCAGTTCTTTAGGAAGCTGAGATGGGAGGATCACCTGAGCCTGGAGGTTGAGGCTGCAGTAAGCCATGATTGTGACACTACACTCCAGCCTGGGTGACAGAGACCTTGTCTTTAAAAAATAAAAAATGAAAAAATTAGCCAGGCATAGTGGTGCACGTCTTGTGGCTGTGGTCCCAGCTACTCAGGAGGCTATGGTGGAAGGATTGCTTGAGCCCAGTGGTTTGAGGCTGCAGTGAGCTATAATCATACCACTGCTCTCCAACCCAAGTGACAAAAAAAAAAAAAGGGCAAAAGATGAGTTAGAATTTTTTTTTTTTTGGGGGGGACGGAGTCTCACTCTGTCGCCCAGGCTGGAGTGCAGTGGCACGATCTCCCAGGTTCAAGCAATTCTCCTGTCTTAGCCTCCCGAGTAGCTGGGATTACAGGCGTGTACTACCACGCCCGGCTAATTTTTGTATTTTTAGTAGAGATGGGGTTTCCCCATGTTGGCCAGGCTGGTCTCGAACTCCTGACCTCAGGTGATCTGCCCGCCTCGGCCTCCCAAAGGGCTGAGATTACAGGCGTGAGCCACCACGCCCGGCCTAGGTGAGTTAGAATTCTTAAGATTTTGTTCAAAATGGAATCTAGCACCTGAATGAACATATTCTTTAAAATTTGCAGAGAGAGAATTTTCACATTAAGGCTTTCTCTGCTTCTGGATTTCTACCGTGGAATGAAATAAGGCATAAAGAAGACAGAAATACAAAGCAAATGGCACCGGCCACATGAAACAGACTGGAGGCTCATCACAGTGTGCTGAGGTCCACTGTGGCCGTGTGACCACTTCGATCTGGAATCTAAAAGTTAGGAGCACAGCAAAAAGAAATGATTATGGTTTAAAAAAACACAATTCAGGGCCGGGCATGGTGGCACGTGCCTGTAATCCCAGCACTTTGGGAGTCCAAGGTGGGTGGATCACCTGAGGTCAGGAGTTTGAGACCAGTCTGAGTAACATGGTGAAACCCTGTGTCTACTAAATACAAAAAATAATAGTGATAATAAATTAGCTGAGCATGGTGGCGCATGCCTGTAATCCCAGCTACTCGGGAAGCGGATGCAGGAGAATCGCTTGAACCCAGGAGGCAGAGGTTATAGTGAGCTGAGATCGTGCCATCGCACTTCAGCCTGGGTGACAAGAGCAAAAATCCGCCCCCCCAAAAAAAAAACCACAATTCAGCAAAAACAAAAAGGCAGACAGTGAAACGGTTTATTTGATGTAGTGTGTATGGTCAGACATCTTTAGCTTTTATTTCTTGCACATATGGCAGTGGGGAGGGCATCTTGGAAGCCCGTCTGAGGTGGGGATCAGACGCCGTCGCCCTGCCAACAGTTGTGGCCCAATTGATATATTTCCTTGCCCACTTGAAACTGTCCAAGAGGAGTCAGCCCTCAGGTCTTCCTGCCAAGCCCCTCTCTCAGGCTCTCCCAGGCCTAGGTGGAGTCTGCCTTCCTCTGCAGCAGCCACCATGGACAGGTCTCAGTGCCACTCACGGCCACCATGTTTGTCCCAGGTTTCATCACTGTGGTCCCTCTCTGAGGCCCTGCCAGGACCCTGTGAATTCTCCAAGCACACGGTGCCCAGCTCACCTGGAATTGGAATGCCCTTGCGCTGGCGTCCTTATTAGCACCATCTTCATCCTTAGCTCTACTCCTGCAACACAGGGGATGGCGTGTCCACCCCTCACCCCTCGTGATGTATATATGGCAGTCACTGCTACCTGTGCCATTCAGGGTTCATGCCGGGAAATCACAGCGCTGCAGCCAATGACTCCTAAAGCCCCAGCTCTCAATAAACACACAAAACACTCCTGTTCCTCCCTCGACTCGAGTTCACTTTGACCCTTCCCATTTTCATAGCTTTGTGTGGCCAATCGGTACTCCCAGAAAAATAGCAAAGCCACACTGTGCAGACTTGACTTAGGAGGCCGGAGAGCAGTGGGGTCAGAGAGCGAGGGACCCAGACACAGGGCACCTGGACTGGAGTATTCTGTAGCCAGAGGCAGCACTTGAGCCCTCTGGCTTCATTAACCTCATTAGAAAATGGAAACAAGTCCGGGCTATACTGCAGAAGCGAGGGGTGCCACAGAATGCTGTCCCAGGCAGTGGTGCAGACGGCTGTCCAGAGGGCCCTAGCAGTCCCCTCTGTGCTAAGGACAGTCAGTGTCACCTTGCTGCAGACTACAGACCCACAGAGGCAAAGCTGCCTGGGCGGGTGAAGGTGCATGTGCTTCCGTGTATGTGTGTGTGCATATTGTGTGTGTGCCCACAATTCGTGCATATGTGTGGTGCATGGGGTGAGTGTATGTGCACACTTGTGTATGTATGTGCATTGTTTGTGTGCCTGCACGTACCTGCCATGTGTCTGCCCAGGTCGGTGTGAGTGTGCAAGTCTGACCATCACCCCGCCGTCCCCTCTGATCAGTCCTGCCTATGTTTTAATAAAGAGCACATGAACAGACAAACAGCTTCTTACATTCTGTGTGTATCCTCAGCACTGACCTCTGACAAGTCTAACTGGCCTTCTCTCCCTTCCCTTTTAGAGGGTGTTGGTCCAGGCAGCCAGCTCCGCTCCCAAAGGGGCCCAGATGCAGCCAATCTCCCTCCCCAGAGTTCAGCAGGTACCCCAGCAGGTAATGACAAGCACCGCAGCACCGTGCAAACCGGGGCGCAGTTAGCATTCAGCAATCCAGAACAATCTCTGAAGGATGCATCCTTTTCTGTGGCTGCTGTTCCTTGTTGTAAGCTTCAGTTTCTTAGCCAAAAGGCTTTTCCAGAAGCTGTGCAATTTTAAAAAAATCATTTACTGCAGATAGTTTTGCAGAAAGCCAAGAAAGCTGGTGATCTTTCATTCATTCAGAAATTCAGCAAGCATTTGGGGAGCCAGTGAGCACCCTGCGCCTGCTGGGTGGAGCTCAGGTAGAAATGCAGACAGAAACAAAGGGCTCTGGACTGGAGGAACCATCTGCTAGTGAGTGCCATACCCTCAGATGCAGGCACAACAGAGGAAATGCTTCTTATGATTTCAATTATCTAAGGACAAAGTTTGAAAGCATGGCTGACCAGCCAAGTACCAACACAGATCATCAGCTTGGGGACACTCTAGAAGCATGGTTAGCAAACTGTTTCCAGAAAAGGCCAAATTATACATTTTTGGGGGTTTGTGGTCCAGGCAGTCTCTGGAACAACCACTCAATTCTGCCATTGTATCACAAAAGCAGCCATAAATGATATGCAACCAAATGGGTGTGGCTGTGTGCCAATAAAACTTTATTTACAAAAACAGGCAGTGGGCCAGATTTGGCCCTCAGGGCTGGAGTTTGCCAACTGTGCCCTGCAGAATCCTGAATTAAGGTTAACTCAGGCTCCTCCCTAAAAGGAGCAATGAGGCCCTAGAGGATGCACCGCTCTTCAAGAGGGTCCTGCCTAGATTGGCAGTCTGTTCACAGGCATTTGTCAGGTGACTGTGTCCATGAGAACTAGGAAGGTTTGCGGGATCACAGGAAGGAAAAGACTCCAGACAGGCCCAGCGGGGACCCAGGGCCTCAGGCCAGTGGCTCTGTCTTAGCTACTGTCTGTCAAGGCACTCCCCAGAGACACCATGGAGAGGAGACAAAGATCAATGTATGATTCCAGAAGCTTCCACCACTTTTCTGGTGCTGGGCCTGCCCCAGCTCTTTCTGTAACTTCTGCATTTCACTTGGCCCCCCAGAATTCGACATTTGACTTCCACCCCTGGGGGCATCACCCAACAGATGTTAACCCCTGGAACTTGTGATTCTGGGAGTGGTGCATTGGACAAGTGCATACCATGCTCAGTGGTCCAAGGAGAGGCAGGTCTGCCCCATCCTGCAGCTTCAAGCACAAGAAGAAGGTCACCATGACACCATGACACCCGAGCAAGCCCACTTCTGTGGCCCTCCATCTTCTCACCCCAAAATTCAGTGGATGTAGGCAGCCACTAAGATGCCATCTGGGGTGAGAGTTTGAAGTCCCATGTGCAAAGCGTTTGGCTTCCACTGCTTGGACTAGAGTCCCTTGGGGCCTGTCAGCCGAGGCTCTGAACAGATGTTTCAGCGAGGGGAGGGCAGGGCAGTGGGGGTGTGCTGGGGTCCCCCTATTGCCCCATCTCTCCAGGCATGCTGCTCCTTCCCACTCTGTTTAGACCATCACATTCTCTCCCCTCCTCTCTGCCAGGGAAGGGGCACCAGGGCCACCTCGGGGGGTGTTGGGGCCATGTAGAGTCTAATCTGCTTGGCCCCCTGTGCACTGCAGCCTGCACGCCAGCCTGAGCTACAGAGGGAGACCCTGTCGCAAAAACAAACAAACAAAAAAAAAAAAACAAAACAGAAACCAGGGACAGTCCTGTGAGCCAAGACTGGGCCTCTGTCCACAACTCTAGTTTCCACTGCACTGGAGGGGCACTGTCATTCTCCTGGTCCCGCCCCCATGTATACAGAGGAGCCAGGGCGCACAGACACGCTAGCAGAGCTCTGGGGATCAGTTGCAGCTCCCCGAACTGTGTGGGCCCGTTTGGAATATGTCATCTGTACATTACCGTCTCCTCAGTGTCTTTCTAGGCATGCCGACTGTGGGCGGGAACCTTGTCATTTGGTACTAAATGTTCATAAAGGCAATAGAAGACACGTCTAGCTTGAATAATCTGCAGGCAACTCACGAGGGTGCGACTGGCGGTAACATCGCGTATCTGATGTTTCAGGTGCAGCCGGTGCAGCACGTGTATCCTGCCCAGGTGCAGTACGTGGAAGGGGGAGACGCCGTCTACACCAATGGAGCCATGTGCGTGCTTCTCCCGCGGGCCACGCCCAGAACCCTCTCCCTGACTCCAGCCTTTGCCACCTGGGGAGGCATTGAGCAAATTCCTCTCCCTTATGCTTTTGGCGATGTGTTCACTAAATACTATTAAAATGCTATTAGGAAACTGGGCAACATCTCTACAAAAAATTTTAAAATTAGCCAGACATGGTGACAAGTGCCTAGAGTCCCTCCCAGGCAATCGGGAGGCCAAGGTGGGAGGATCACATGAGCCCAGGAGTTGGAGGCTGCAGTGAGCTGTGATCACGCCTGACTGATGGAACAAGACCCTGTCCAAAAAAAAAAGGAGCGGGGTGGGGGGTGAGGGATTAGGACATCATAACCCTGTGGAGATTTCAGAAATCACAGACTTTTGTACTTTTTACTTTTAGAAAAGATAGTCTTGGAAAAAAAAAAAAGGCTAATCCTAACTCTTCATTCTGAAGTCTCAGTCTTTGAGATCCAGAAACCATCCACCTCTGTGTGTTTTTCCCTCGCCTCTGTTAAACTCTAGCTTTGTATAATGTTGATAGAACTTGATTTTCCATGTTGCAAGGACGTCTAGAGTTTTCTGCTCTGTAACTGTGTGATGCTTGGGGCAGGAAAGTATGCATCTCTCGTGCAGCTCACTTTATTTTAGACGAGAGTCCTTTCGCCTGCTTGTCTGTTTCCATTTGGCCTGGATGGCTCCCCTCACAAGTGCAGGGGCTGTACATGAGAACCTGGCTGTGACTTCAGGGTTGTGATTGGTGGAGTTGTATGATTCTAACCCCAGCTACTGTGGCGGTGCACACCTGTAATCCCAGCTACTGTGGCGGTGCACACCCATATTCCTAGGCTGAAGCAGGAGGATCACTTGAGCTCAGGAGGCTGAGGCTGCAGTGAGCTATGATTTTGCCACTGCACTCCAGGCTGGGCTACAGAAGGAGACCCTGTCTCAAAAAGCAAAACAAAAAAAACCCTGGAAATTGACATTGGGGTAAAACTGTTAACTAGCCCACAGGCCTTATTCAGTTCTACCAGTCTGTATGCACATGCTTTTGTGTGTGTGCTTGCGTGTGGAGTACATGTGGCTTTGCATGTTCACATGTGTGCCCTTGCATGTGCGTGTGTGTCTATTTCTTTGCATTTTTAGCCCATGTGTAGATTTGTGTAACAATATCACCGTTGAGATACAGAACTGCTCCATCTCCACACAGGAGCTCCCTCATGTGACCCTTTATCCACTTACAATTTTAAGTTTTATTTGTATTTATTTTTTTTAAGAGATAGGGTCTTGCTCTGTTGCCCAGGCTAAAGTGCAATGGTGCAGTCACAGCTCACTGCAGCCTCAAAGTCCTGGGCTCAAGCAGTCCTCCCACCTCAGCCTCCTGAGTAGCTGGGACTACAGGCACACACCACCACACCTGGCTAAATCTTTTATTTTTTGTAGAGATGGTTCTCTCTATGTTGCCCAGGCTGGCCTCAAACTTCTGACCTCAAGCGATTTTCCCACCTTAGCCTCCCAAAGTGCTGGGATTACAGGCGTGAGCCGCCGCGCCTGGCCTAGAATTTTTTAAGTGGTCACTTTTCGATGAGTCAGCCTGTGGTCCTGAAGATTTTGCAACATGATGCCTCTGAACTTGCGCTGCATTTGAGTGTCACATGCCATGTCCGAATTGCTCCATATGTCTGGCCTCTCTGGGCTGCAGCTTTTACATGATGTTTGGCTGGATATCCGTGAACTCAGACAAGGCATTTAAATGGGACAGCGTCCCATGCATGACTTCTCTCTTTCTCACAGACGAACAGCCTACACCTACAACCCCGAGCCTCAGATGTACGCCCCCAGCAGCGCGGCTTCTTACTTCGAGGCCCCAGGCGGCGCCCAGGTGACCGTGGCAGCCTCGTCCCCGCCAGCAGTCCCCTCCCACAGCATGGTGGGCATCACCATGGATGTCGGGGGGAGCCCCATCGTCTCCAGCACGGGAGCCTATCTCATCCACGGGGGGATGGACAGCACCAGGCACTCCCTGGCCCACACCTCCCGGTCGTCACCAGCCACGGTATGTAGGAGGCTCTTGGGACCAGCAGGGTAGGCCGTGAGTATTCTCGCAGCAGCAGCGGCGGGGACGGTGAGTAAGAGGCAGCCGGAGGCTCGGAGGGGCTGTCGTCTGCTCTGGGCCCAGGCGGCCCCACGATGGAGTCAGGCCAGCCTCAGACGGGCCACGCAACCCTAGGCAGGCCTGCAGAGTTCTTTGAACTTCAGTTGGCCATTGGTATAAAGAGGAGGACAAGTCATGCGTCATGGGCTGTTGTGAAAAGGGAATGAGTCAAGCATCTCTCCACTGGTGGATGCTGCAGCCTCCTTCGCTCTTATTATTGTTGTCGTTGTTACTATCAAGCTTTTAGAGGCGTGGATCAATCCATCCACGAGACACCTGGACTGAATCAAGCGGGGGAAGTTTCCCTGCAGCCTCTGCCGAGTTCTCACTGCCATGCCCCCATGCAAAATAACGACTTATCTGCTTTTCCAAAGTCTCTACATTTAAAACTCGATTACCCATGTTTACTTTTCACTTATTTTCCTTCTTAAATTAACACAAAGTAAAATCAGCTTTTTGGTATACAGCCTTGTGAGTTTTGACATGGGTAGATTTGCATATTATCAGGACACAGAACAGTGCATTGCCCTGAGAACCCCCTCGTGGTATTTCTTGGCAGTCACAACCTCCCCCATCCCCAGCCCTTGGCAACTGCCGATCTGTTCCCTATTGCTGTAGTTTCATCTTTACCAGTGTGGTGTATAAATGGAATCGTACAGATTGTGACCTTTTCAGAGCGGCTTCTTTTACTCATTCTGGTGCCTTTGAGATTCAGTCAAGTTGCTGCATGAATCCGAGTTGCTTTTTTTTGTTACTGAGTAATATTCTATTACACTACAGTTTGTTTATTCATTCACTAGTTGAGGGCCATTTGGATGGTTTCCAATTTGGGGCGATTATGAATAAAGAAGCTGTAAGTTTCACACGCAGGCTTTTGTAAGGACATATGTTTTCTTTCTTTTGGATATATACCTACCAGTGGAATTGCTGCTGGCTCATACAGAAAGTGTATGTTTAACTTTATCAGAAACCACCAGTTTTCCCAGTGGTTACACCATTTTGCATTCCCACCAGCAACATACAAGAGTTCCTGTTGCTCCTCTCTGTCAGCAGCATTTGATGCTGCCGGTGCTCTTGAATTTGGCCATTCTAATAGATGTGTGGTGGTACCTCATTGTGGTTGCAACTTGCATTTTCTTTATAGCTAATGATGGTAGCAGCTTTTCATGTGAGTGTAGATGCTGTGGTCAGGTGTCACTTCAAGTCATTTGCTTCTTTTTTAACTAGGTTGGTTGTTTTCTTATAGCTGAGTTTTGAGAATTCTTTATATATTCTGGATACAAGTCTCCTGTCAGATATGTGACTTGCAAATATTTTCCCCAGTCTTTAGTGTGTCTTTTCATTCTCTAAAAAGTATCCTTTGCTGAGAAAAAAAATTTTTTAATTTTGATGAAATCCAATTTATCAATTTTTCTTTTGTGGCTCATGCTTTCAATGTCACGTCTAAGAACTCTTTGCCTATTTGCACGTTATGAAGATTTTCTCCTGTTTTCTTTGACAAGTTTTATAGTTTTACTTTTGTTTTGGGTTTTTTTTTTTTTTTTTTTTTTTTTTTTCTGAGACAGAGTCTTGCTCTGTCACTCAGGCTGGAGTGCAGTGGCACCATCTCAGCTCACTGCAACCTCCACCTCCTGGGTTCAAGTGATTCTCCTGCCTCAGCCTCCCGAGTAGCTGGAATTACAGGCACGCACCACCACACCTGGCTAATTTTTGTATTTTCGGTACAGACGGTTTCACCATGTTGGCCAGGCTGGTCTCGAACACCTGACCTCAAGTGATCCGCTCACCTCGGCCTCCCAAAGTGCTGGGATTACAGGTATGAGCCACCGTGCCTGACCATAGTTTTACATTTTACATTTAGATCTGCTTCCTGTCAAGTTAACATTTGTATAAGATGTAAGGTTTAAGTTGAGGTTCATTTTTTTTGCGTATGATACAACATGTTGTTCTAGCCTCATTTGTTAGAAAGACTACCCTTTCTCCCTCGGGTTGCTTCAACACCTTCGTCAAAACTCAACTGGCCACATGTGTGTGCGTTTATTTCAGAGTGTCCTGTTCCATCCCCTTGGTCTGTCTGCCTATCCCTTTACAAATAGCACAGTCTTAATTACTATAGCTTTATAGTGAGTCTAAAATAGAAGAGAATGGTTCCTCCCACTTTATTCTTCAGTATTGTGTTGGCTATTTATATAAACTCAAAGTTTCTGTATAAGTTTAGATCAGTTTATATCTACAAAAAAATGCTACTGAGATTTTGATTAATTTGCACTAAACCAACTTGGGGAGAATTGCCATCTTTACTATGTTGAGGCTTCCAATCCATGAACATGGTATGTTTTCTCCATTTGTTTAGATCTTCTTTGATTTCTTTCATCAGCATTTTGTAACTTATACAAAATTATGTACATATTTTGTTAGATTTATACCAAAGTATTTCATGTTTGGAGAGATATTGTAAATGGCATTGTGGGTCTTCTTGGCATTGATCTTTAAATTTCTGTTTCCAACTGTTCATTTCTAGGATTTGAAAATGGTTGATTTTTGGCTGTTTATCTTGTATCCTGTAATCTTGCTGAACTCACTATTTTTTTTTTCTTTGAGACGGATTCTTGCTCTGTCACCAGGCTGGAGTGCAGTGGAGCCATCTCGGCTCACTGCAAGCTCTGCCTCCCAGGTTCACGCCATTCTCCTGCCTCAGCCTCCCAGGTAGCCGGGACTACAGGCGTCTGCCACCACGCCCAGCTAATGTTTTCTATTTTTAGTAGAGATGGGGTTTCACCTCTTAGCCAGGATGGTCTCGATCTCCTGACCTCGTGATCCGCCCACCTCGGCCCCCAAAGTGCTGGGATTACAGGCGTGATCCACCGTTCCTGGTCTGAACTCACTTTTTAGTTCTAGGAGCTTCTTGTTGCCTGCAAATATAACCGCTTTATTTCTTTCTTTCCAATATGGACAAAAAGAAATTTCATTTATTTTTCTTGCCTTTTTGCACTGGCTAGCACTTGCAGTGAAATGTTGAACAGGGGTGGCAAGAATGGACATCCTTGCCTTTTTCCCAGTCTTCAGGGAAAAGCTGTCAGTCACTGCTAAGTATGTGATGTTAGCTGTAGGTTTTTCACAGATGCCCTTTTTCAGGTTGAGGAAGTTTCCTTCTTTTTCTAGTTTTCTGGAAGTCTCTATCATAAATAGATGTTGAATTCTGTCAGATTTTTTTTTTTTTACGTATGTCAGCATATTTTTTTCTTCATTGGAGTGTTAATATAATGAATTGCATTGATTGACTTTCATTACACAATAACTTCTTATTTTGGTGTAAGGCTAATCTCCTGAGATAGAAGGTGATGGTTTAGCCTTGTCTCTGTTTTTTTGTTTGTTTTTGGTTCTGGTGTGTTCTGGAGTCACCCTGGCATCAGAGAGGCCCCAAGAATCTTGCTGTCCTCTCTCTTCCTATGTCCAGAGTGACCCCCAGGCCCTGGCTCTGAGGACAGGCATAGTGCCCCATGCCTTCTCCCTCTCTTCTCAGGAGGAGTCACTTGCTTTCTAGAGGCTGTGAAATTATACGGTAGTGTCTGCTGCTTCTACCCCTAGCCACTTAGTGCCTTGGTGCCATTAGCACCCCAGGCCAGGCAGCCCCAGCAGACCAGACATACTTCTCCCCCATGGGATTGGCTGGGTGGAACTAGGTTTAGTTGTTATGGAACAGAAAGCTTTCCTCACAGACTAGTCATTGTCACAAATGTGGCACATTTGACTTAGCAAACTGCATCAACTTATAACAGTAAAATAGACTAGAATTGCAAGTCACAGATTTACTGAGAAACAGTAACGTTCTCTGTGGTTTCAGAATTACCTCGTTGCAGCAAACATGCTGCTCAGACCCTGGGCCACCACCCTGGAACTGTGGTTTGTTATGTGGGTTGCTCTGGAAGAATTAAATTATTAAATCAATTAGAAATCCATGAACAGGCTATATTTTCTCACACACAACACACACACACACACACACACACACACCACCAAGCTCTGGGGGAGTCATAATCTTGGATAGGAATCTGATTCCTGGCTTCTGACTGCTCTGGTGTTGTTTATTGGCTTGTCGTTGGCATAAGAACATCCAACGAGGATGCCACAGAAATTCGAGAGACTTTCCAAGAGCCAAGAACAACCATGGCCCTGAAATTGCAACAGAAATACAGCTGCTGGACCCAACATTTGATGTCTACCAGTTCGTTCATGTCAGAGTTTTGTTTCTTGGGACTTTTGCTTAGTCCTAAAGACAGAGCACGAAGACTGAAGCAAGTCCCCACCAGTAGCCTCGACGAGTGATTCCAGACTCTTGGTGACCAATTTTCTCGAGTATTTATTTCTGGTTAAAATGTCATCCATATTATAAATCTTAAAAGTTAATTGCCCAAATGGTGAGTTTTTGATACACACATTTTCTATTGTGCTTTTTTTCACTACGTGGAGCAGGGATACTAAAGCGGGAGTTTTATTCTTGTCCTTTCTGCCCAAGTGGAGCCTCCTTTTTTACTGTTTGGGTTGTGTCCAGGGGAGGCTGAAGGTCACTCGAGGGGGAACAAGAAAGAGACCCCTCCACCCTGGGAGCTGCCCTCGGTGGGCCCTTCCTCCTGCAAGACCCAGAGGCCACATGAGGCCATGCTGTGAAAACACACAGCCTCTGAGGGTCACACGGTGGGCCCTGACGAAGATAAAAAGTCTTTATCTTTTTAAAATTTTTCTCATACTTTAATGAATCTTTTCTCATTTTATTAGTTTAAATCTGACTAATACAGCAGAAGATCAAAAAAGTCTAGTGGATTTTAATTGCAGCTGAAGTTAAAATGTCCTACTGTATTTTATTAGTTTAACAAGCTAAATATTCTGCCTTTGACAGCTTTCTTTTTGCCCAAGAAGGGTGTCTTATGATACACGATACATAATACCATTAAAAGAGAAACTTTCGGTAAATTAAACAAGAGTCTATGTGAGCAAAGAACAACTCTCCAGTCAGGCAGCCCTTAGAACTAGAAGAGGTTCAGAGAGCACCCCTTCCTGGTGGTCCATGGAGGTGGCTCACGGAGGCCCATGGCACCACCACGCAGCAGCACAGCTCATGACAGAATCATCAGTCACACACATCTCTTCTTCTGTAGCCTGGCTCTTCAGTGAGGATGTAGAATGAAAAGTCACCTGGGCACAGTGGCTCACGCCTGTAATCCTAGCGCTTTGGGAAGCTCAGGTGGGAGGATCGCCTGAGCCCAGGAGTTCAAGACCAGCTTAGGCAACATAGTGAGACCCCATCTCTACAAAAAACTTAAAAATTGGGCCGGTGTGCTGGCTCACGCCTGTAATCCCAGCACTTTGGGAGGCTGAGGCGGATGGATCACAAGGTCAAGAGATGGAGACAATCCTGGCCAACATGGTGAAACCCCGTCTCTACTAAAAATGCAAAAATTAGCTAGGTGTGGTGGTGCGCACCTATAGTCCCAGCTCATTGGGAGGCTGAGGCAGGAGAATCACTTGAACCCGGGAGGCAGAGGTTGCAGTGAGCCAAGATCGTGCCACTGCACTCCAGCCTGGTAACAGAACAAGACTCCATCTCAAAAAAAAAAAAAAAATAGCAGTGTGTGTCTGTAGTCCCAGCTACTAAGGAGGCTGAGGCCCTGAGTCCCAGCTACTCAGGGAGGATCACCTGAGCTGGGGGAGGTTGAGGCTGCGGTGAGCCATGATGGTGCCACTGCACTCCAGCCTGGGTGACAGAGCAAGACCCTGTCTCTAAATAAATAAATAAAAATAAATCACTTAGGCACTCCTACCATCTGCCAGAAGCCTGCTCATCCCCTGCATAGCAGAGCTTTTGTCCAATGATCAGAGCGAATTATTTGCCAGCCAACACACGTGATGATAATCGCTCTTCCCACTGCCTGCCTTTGACATTCCCACGTTCAAGATACTGTTTGATAACGGAATTTCACCAATGGCACATCTGCTTTTTCTCTCACTATGATATTTATCACCACTTATTTTTAAAAACTTCATGGAGTTCCCTTTGTAGTGCAGTTTGAAGTTGTTCGTTTGTTACATTTGTTGCAGCTGATGATCCAATGTTGATACATTATTGTTGACTACAGTCCCATTCACATTAGGGTTCGCTCTTGGTGGTATGCGTTCTATGGGTTCTGGCAAGTGTGTGATCATATCATCACTTTTGAAGCTGGTTTTATAAGATTTTTTTTTTTTTTTTTTTTTTTTTTTGCAAAGGTGGGAAAAGTACCCAGGTTCACACTGGCAAGTAACCCTTTGAAAGATATGTCTGAAGATTTAGTCTCCGATTGCCTGTAGTGACAAGATTAAAGACTGTCATACAAAAAGCACCATTTTTCACTTATTCTGAAGCATTTCAATTGATTTACAAGATAAGTCATCCTTCTTTGTCTGAAGTGACAGAACCTCCCTGACAAGGTGTTAAGACAACCATGGACAAATGGATCATTGATCTAATAATCGATTAGCTACTGATGGATCTCTTGCGTGTTGACCCATTTCTTATTTTCCTGTTTTCTTTTATGGCACCGTATGCAAAATGATCACAGTATGTGATCCCAGATTGGGTCCTGGTCCGGAGGAAGGACGTTAGTGAGAAAATGGATCATTTTCTATAACGTCCGTGGATTAGTTAAGAGTGTTGAAGTTAAGAGTGCGCAGTGGCTGTATAAGAATCGGTCCTGCTGAGTGGGGTGGTTGATGCCTGTCATCCCAGCAGCTCTAAGAATTGGTCCTGCTGGGCGCAGTGGCTCACGCTGGTCATCCCAGCACTTCGGGAGGTGGAGGCAAGTGGGACTGCTTCAGCCCAGGAGTTCAAGACAAGTCTGAGCAACACTGCGAGACCCCCTCTCTACAAAGAATACAAAAATTAGCCGATTGTGGTGGCACATGCCTGTATGTTCAGCTACTTGGGAGACTGAGGTGGGAGGATGGCCAGAGCCCAGGAGGTCAAGGCTGCAGTGAGCTGTGATCGCGCCACTGCACTCCAGCCTGGGTGACAGAGGGAGACCCTGTCTCAAAACAAAGAAAGAAACAAACAATAGAACTGGTCCAGAAAGATAGACACAAAATATTAAGTAACAAACACAAGTTGCAGAACTAAATAGAGACTGAGGGAAAATAATTAAAGCAAGCGTGAATGTGATCTTATGCCCCACGAAGGACGCGCACGGAGATATTGGTGGGGGCTCCCCCTGCCAAGTGGGAGCTGGGAGGAACAGACAAAGGGATTAAAATGCCCCATCTCCCTCCCCCAGCCTCTCAGCCCTGCTGGCCTCCTCTGCCTGGACCACAGCGTTGGGCTTTTCCCTTCTCCAGGCCTAATTCTAGGACTTACCACTCTGCCTTCAAAATTCCAGTCATTCTGCTTGTCTCTTTTAAAAACAATCTGCATTCTTGGGCCAGGCGCAGTGGCTCACGCCTGTAATCCCAGCACTTTGGGAGGCCAAGGCAGGTGGATCACAAGGTCAGAAGATCGAGACCATCCTGGCCAACATGGTGAAACCCCGTCTCTACTAAAATACAAAAAAAAAAAAATTAGCCGGGCGGGGTGGCACGCACTTGTAGTCCCAGCTACCCAGGAGGCTGAGGCAGGGGAATCGCTTGAACCCAGGAGGCAGAGGTCACAGTGAGCCGAGATCGCACCACTACACTCCAGTATGGCAACAAAGCAAGACTCCATCTCAAAAAAAAATAATAATAATAAAATAAAAACAATCTGCATTCTTTATAAAGACCCCAAAGGGTTGTTAGCATTTTAACTTTAATTGGCTCCTTCTATGGTAACATGTCTAAGTTCTGTTTTAGAACAGAGGGTGAATTAACTACAGCAGGTTTAGGAGTGGCCTTCTCTGTCTTGTGTCTCCACATTTGGGTTTTTGGGGAATGACCTCCTCTCCCTCCCTACACCATGGCCACTTCTAGCTCCAGAATGAGCTATGATCATGCCACTGCACTCTAGCCTGGGCAGCAGAGAGAGACCCCACCTCTTTTTTAAAAAATAATGCAGAGGCATCAAACTGTCCTAGAAGTCACTGTGTTTTTCATCACCACATGCTCACATTCTAAAAGATGTTTTTAAGAGAGGAAAGAAAGAGGCTGGGTGCAGTGGCTCACACCTGTAACCCCAGCACTTTGAGAGGCCAAAGTGGGTGGATCACTTGAGGTCAGGAGTTCAAGACCAGCCTGGCCAACATGGTGAAACCCCACCTCTACTAAAAATACAAAAATGAACTGAGCATGGTGGCAGGCACCTGTAATCCCAGCTGTTCGGGAGGCTGAGGCAGGAGAATCGCTTGAACCTGGGTGGTGAAGGTTGCAGTGAGCCAAGGTCACACCACTGCACTCCAGCCTGGGCAACAGAGTGAGACTCGATCTCAAAAAAAAAAAAAAAAAAAATGGGGGGAAGGAGAAGAAAGAAAGGAAATACTAGTTTCATTTAAGAATGTCCTGGATGAAGCAGTAAAAATTATTAATTTTATTAAATTTCAACTCTTGAGCACACATCTCTTTAGTATTGTGTGTGTGTGATGAGAGGGGAAGTCCACCAGAGTACATGACCACCTCCAAGAAAAGTCTGTGTGTGCTTGATTGACATGTGGGCAGAACTAGCCATTGTTTTCCTAAAACTCCATTTCTGCTTGAAAGAATGACAAACTATGATTATTCAGACTCAAGTGTTTGGCAGGCATGTTTTCAAAAATGAACAAAGCATGACATATTAAGAAAAACAGCTGGCAGGTTTTTGTGGTCAATGATAAAATTCAAGTTTTCAAACAAAGAAATGAAAATTTTGGAGTTGCGTCTGCCAGCCAGGAACCTGACAACTTCCCAAAGTTAATGACTTTTCTGATGAGGTTGGTGGTGATATTAATGAATGTGATTTCTTGACACTATTTAATGAAATGTGGCAATGTTTGGAAGATCTGCAAACTCAGTAAACTCATATTTTTCAAGTGACCAATATATGATGTTACAAAACCATATCCATTAGTAAAATAATCATTCAAGTTGCAAGGGAGACTAAAATTACTTTTTGAAATTAGTTATATATATTTTTTTTTATTGAGATAGAACGTATGTAACATAAAATTCACCATTTTGCAGTGGACAATTCAGTGGCGTTTAATACATTCACAGTGTTGTACAATCACCATTATCTAGTTCCAGAATATTGTCATCACCCTGAAAGGAAACCCCATCCCCACTAGTAGCCACTCTCCATTGTCCCTTCCTCCGTCTCCTGACAGCCACTAATCTGCTTTCTGTCTCTAGGGATTTGCCAATTCTACATATTTTATGTAAAAGGAATTATATGATATATAGTCTTTTGTATGAGGCTCATCCATGTTGTAGCCTGTGTCAGAACCTTATTTTTTTGTGTGTGGCTAAATTATTCCATTGTATGGATGGACCACATTTTGTTTATCCATTCATCTGCTCATTGACATGTGGGTTTTTCCACTTCCTGGCGCTTTGACTAAGTCATTTCACTGCCCTCTGGCCTCCATGGTTTCTGTTGAGAAATCAGCCATTACTCATATTCTGGATTCTTTGTTTGTGATGCCACTTCTCTCTTACTGCTTCTGGGATTCTCTCTTTGTCTTTGCCTTTCAACAGTTTGATTATAATGTGTCTTTGGTGTGGATTTATTTGAGTTTATGCCACTTAAAAGTTCATTGAGGTTTTTGAGTGTATAGATTCATGTCTTTCATCAAATTTGGGAAGTTTTCAGCCATTACTTATTCAAATATACTTTACCACTTTCTCCCTCTCCTCTCCTTCTGGGACTCCTATTATGTGTTTGTTGGTAAGCTTGGTGGTGTCCCACAAGTTTCTTAGGCTCAGCTCATTTTTCTTCGTTCTTTTTTCTTTCCACTCCTCAGACTGAGTAATCTCAATTGACCCATCTTCAAGTTCCCCGATTCTTTCTTCTGCCTGCTCAAATCTGCTGTTGAACCTCCCCTAGTGAAGTTTTCATTCCAGCTATTATACTTTCAACTCCAGAAATTTTATTTGGTTCCTTTTTACAATTTCTGTCTCCTTGTTGATATTCTACTGGTGAAACATCACTCTCATGTTTTTTTTGTTGTTTTGTTTTGTTTTTGTTTTGATACGGAATCTCACTCTGTCACCCAGGTTGGAGTGCAGTGGTGTGATCTCAGTTCGCTACAAATCCCGCCTCCCAGGCTCAAGCAGTTCTCAGGCCTCAGCCTTTCAAGTAGCTGGAATTACAGATGCCCACCACCACGCCTAGCTAATTTTTGTATTTTTAGTAGAGACAGGGTTTCACCATGTTGGCCAGGCTGGTCCCTGAACTCCTGACTTCAAGTGATCCACCCAACTCACCCTCCCAAAGTGCTGGGATTACAGGTGTGAGCCACCATGCCCAGCCTGTCATAGTTTTTTATAGTGCTTTGTACATGATTTCCTTTAGCTCTTTAAGTATATTTTAGATAGTTGATTTAAACTCTTTGTTTCATAAGTCCAATGGCTGGATTTTCTCAGGGACGGTCCTATTTATTTATTTCTACATATGGGCCATACTTTCTTGTTTTCTTGCATGCCTCATAATTTTTGTGGAAAACTGGATATTTTGAATAGTATAACATGGTAACACTGAATATCGGATTCTTCTGTTCTCCCCAGGGTTTGCTGTTGCTGCTAATAGGTATTGTTGATTGTTTGTTTCATGACCTTTCTGAACTAATTTTGTAAAATCTGCATTTTTTTTTTTTTTTTTTGAGACAGTCTCACTCTGTTGGCCAGGCTGGAGTGCAGTGGTGTGATCTTGGCTCACTGCAACCTCTGCTTCCCAGGTTCAAGCGATCCTCCTGCCTCAGCCTCCCCAGAAGCTGGGATTACAGGCATGTGCCACCACACCCACCTAATTTTTTTTGGTATTTTTAGTAGAGACAGGGTTTCACCATGTTAGCCAGGCTGGTCTTGAACTCCTGGCCTCAAGCAATCCGCATGCCTCAGCCTCCCGAAGTGCTGGGATTACAGGCGTGAGCCACCGTGCCCAGCCAAAATCTCTATTCAGTTACCTTAGTGGTCAGCTAGTGATCTGACGAAAATTTCCTTAAATGCCAAGTTTCATCTTTTTTTTTTTTTTAATTAAGGGTTCACCTTTTTGCCATAATCTTTTAATTCATTTCCAGAGTTCTGATAAAGTCGATTCTGACAATTTTTGCCCATTTTTTCACTGCTTTTGTGAAGGGATGGGTTTTGGAGTTCCTTACTCTGCCATCGTCATGGATGTCAGCTCAAGATTAATGGATTTTAATGTAACTGAGGATGAAAAGCTCGTTGATATGGTTTCAGATTCCACATTGCAGCTAAACTTTAAGAAATTACCAGTTGTCAAGTGTTGCTATAGTATCAAGTAAAAATATCCACAATTATCTGAAAAGGCTATTAAAACAGTGCTCCTTTTCCAACTATATATCTGTGTGAGGCCAAGTTTTTTCAATGTACTTCAACTAGAACAGTATACAATAACAGATGGAGATACAGAAGGAGATGTGTAGGGTTGTCTTCTGTAAGTCACGCACTCTACAGATTTGTGAAGATGCGGAATCATTCCACTCTTCTCCTTTTGGCTTTTTTTTTTTTTTAATTTGGAAAGTGTACCTATTCTTCAAGTGTTAACCTATAATGGGTTTATTATTTTTTAATGAATTAATACATCTTTTTAAAAATTACCTATTTTGATTTCTAATAAGGGAAATAATACATTTAACTTTTAAAAACAAAAGCAGGCAGGGTGTGGTAGCTTATGCCTGTAATCCCAGAACTTTGGGAGGCCGAGGCGGGCGGATCGCTTGAGGCCAGGAGTTCAAGACCAGCTTGGCCAACATAGAGAAATCCCGTCTCTGCTAAAAAATACAAAAATTAGCTGGGTGTGGTGACACACGCCTGTAATCCCAGCTACTCGGGAGGCTGAGGCATGAGAATCGCTTGAGCCTGGGAGGCAGAGGTGGCCGTGAGCCAAGATCACATCGCTGCACTCCAGCCTGGGAAACAGAGCAAGTCTCTGGCTCAAGAAAAAAATAAATAAATAAAGCTCTTTTTCAGGGGTGGGTGGTGAAATCTCAAAATTTTGTAATAGTGTATTTTTTAATAGACCAAATGATTGAGACCCACTATGTTGGAGAGACAATGTTTTCTTCTCCTTCCCAGTCTGCTGGGCACTGGACAAGGCCCCCTGAGATTAGGGCAGACTTCCAGAGGTCATGCACTCTGCTCTCCCGGCACCCATAGGTGAGCGATGTCCCACAGGGAAGGTGCCACAGGGCAGTACTCACCGGCCTGCCCAAGCTGCAGATCAGAATGGCCCCAAGACGTGGGGGTGGCATGTGTGTTTTTTCTTTCTATCATAGAGGTGGCGATTGCCTTCTCATCGCCTGCGCCCTGAGGCTGATGGGTGGGGGAGGTCTCACCATCCTACTTTCCCCTAGTCCTCCACTGTACCTTCTGCACTTCTTAAAGGTGACCCTGACGTCCTCCTTGGCTTGAAGCAAGGGTAGCTAATGAGAGAAGGCAGAACCACAGTGGTCGGAGGCCGTGGGAGAAGCAGTTACCCTCTCATTCTTGAACTCAGCTCCGCGAGCCTGCTCTCTGAAATACACACTCAACCTGCTCTTTGCAGAAGTGTCAAGTCTTTGGCCTCCCTGGGTGTTTTAGGAAAGGAAGCATATACTTCAAGTTCATCTCCTCCCGCTTCAGTCCTCTGGTCGTCGGGGTGGGCTGCAGCAGATTTTACATCGCTGTTTTCCATGTGCGAGTCTAGGACAAACCAAATGCGTGCAAATGCCTTGGTGGCCATGCACAGCTGGGTGCCTCCTCCATCGCGTGGACCTGCTGCCCACCTCCCTCCCCACCTCCATCAGGTCCTTCAGGATCCAACTCAAAAGCCCTTTCCTCCAGGAAGTTCTGCCGTTAGCTCCCCAACTCTTTCTTCCAAAACTCTTTTCTCTTTTCCAAAAACCTTCGCACAGCTCCCACTGGGTAAATATTCGCCAGACAGTGTCCAGTGGCCCTGGATCCTACAGCCTCCTGGTGGCAGGGTCTGAGTCTTTGGCCTCACTGGTATCTTCCCAAAGCCTCCAGCAGCGAGGAGACCCTGGGCTTTGCGACAGGACAGCCTGGCTGGGGAGTCAAGGCTGCCATCTCTCCTTGCTTTCGTTCTGGTTCCCCATCGATGTGGCGTGGGGAGAGGAGCAGGTGACTATGATGCTGGCTTGGCTGACACTGGAATGGATGCAGTGGCTGCATATTAATGCTATGGCGTGCACACGCATATGCCAGGTTAAAATTCAGTAGCAAGTTTTTACAACATGATTTCTGCTGCTTCTGTTGGACGGGCTCTCGGGCTTACCTACGTGTGCGAAGCAACACTCCCTACCGCAGCTTTCATGCACAATTTAACTCACCCCCGCCCTGCCTGCATGGAGCCTCATCTTTATTTTGTAGGAGCTCGAATCATTATTTGGATATTAATAAAAACAAATCTTGGCTGATGCTAACCATCTGATTTCCTTTTTTTTTTTTTCCATTTTGTTTTGTTTTGTTTCTGCACACATTTTCTTTAGCTTGAAATGGCGATTGAAAACCTCCAAAAAAGCGAAGGAATCACATCACACAAAAGCGGTTTACTCAACAGCCATGTAAGTGTGTGTCTGACCTGGCAACCTGTCCCTGCTCTGCTTGTAACCTACATAGACATTTTTAAAACAAATGAAGGCAACCGGGCGCGGTGGCTCACACCTGTAATCCCAGCACTTTGGGAGGCCAAGGCGGGTGGATCACTTGAAGTCAGGAGTTCGAGACCAGCCTGGCCAACATGGTGAAACCCCGTCTCTACTAAAAATACAAAAATTAGCTGGGCATGATGGTGGGTGCCTGTAATCCCAGCTACTTGGGAGGCTGAGGCAGGAGAATCGCTTGAACCCGGGAGGCAGAGGTTGCAGTGAGCTGAGATCACACCACTGCACTCCAGCCTGGGCAACAGAGTGAGACTCCATCTCAAAAAAAAAAAAAAACGAAGACAACAAAATGACACCTTTGAAGTGTCATTTGTGAAAGTTGGTTGAGGAGGAAGCCAATCTAGAATCCTACATCCAGCAAAAAATACCCCTCAGCAATGAAGGAGAAATCAAGACAGATTCTTTATTTGTAAAAGGTAGATAATAACAACACCTACCTCCTCGGGTTGTCATAGGGAGTAAATTATTTAATGTATGTAAAATACTTTCAACAATACCTGGCAGGTGATAAGCAGTATAGTTATATATGAAAAATAAAAATAATACAAAAATCAGCAACAGCAACGAAAAATAGAGAAAATGACATAGGGTCGGGAATGCCTTAGACTCTTAGCTAATTTTCTTGGGGTCCTCTCTTGGAAAGAAACAGTAATTTGAGAAAAGCATAAAGCAGCTAATTTGTACAGATTTTACCGTCTAGGATTTTTCTCCTCCCCTTGTCTCTTGGGAGAAGACCGTGGTCACAGGCCCCATGACAGGAGGTTGGGGGCATCTCAGCTCTGCACAGCCTTGCAGCAGGATGGGACTGGGGGACGTGGCCGGCTCCGTCTTTATTTCCAGGGACAACAGAGAAGGAAAGCTCTGGCCCCCTCAGACTCATGGCTTTCACTTCTCCCCAAACATTCTCGATTCGGCTTTGCACATAGCTGGAAATGTGTTCGGCATCTTAACACTGGGACGGGCCATTGAAGTCAGAATGTCCTTCTAGCAGTTGCTCTCCAGCCCTTAAACGGGGCTCTGACGTTCTCTTGAGAATTCAGACATCAGAGAAGAAGTCCCCTCCAGTGGACCCCAGTCCTCACTGTGATCCCGCCCTGACTCCCGTCCTCACCGTGATCCCGCCCAGACTCCCGTCCTCACCGTGATCCCGTCCTGACTCCCGTCCTCACTGTGATCCCGTCCTGACTTACGTCCTCACTGTGATCCCATCCTCACTCCTGTCCTCACCATGATTCCGTCCTGACTCCCGTCCTAACTGATTCCATTCTGACTTCTGTGCTGGCCGATGTGTAAAATGAGGTGTTACTCAAAAGGCAGTGAGTGATTCTGGGGGCACAAAGTGACATAGGACAGGTCCAGAAACCTGGGTTATGGGTTAGGCACAGGTGTGGTCACCTGCTCACCGCAGCCCCTGATGAGGCCTCTGCCCTTTGTCTCAGGGGGCTGGTCACTAGAAGAAATGGCAGAAATATTTCCTTCTGCCGATTGTCTTGAAGCAAAAAAGACAAAACAAAACAAACACCATGCCGGACCCCTGCTCAGTGCCCCACCCCTCTCCAGGCTGGGTAGGACGTGGTCATCCTGTCATCTGTCACTGCTGGATGGCATTCTCCCTGTAGATGAACTCAGGGAGAAGGGAGTCTTCCGCATGTGCTTGGAGAGAGAATCTCCCCAGCCCCGAGTCTTAAACTCAGAGCACATACATGGGAAAGTGTGCAGAATAACATTCCCCATTCAGCAAGGATCGGGCCATCTTCAGCCTGAACGCTAACCCATGCGGGCCCAGGGTATCAGCCCTGGGCGAGAGGACTGCGTGACCCAGGCAGGATGGGGGCGCAGAGTCTGGACAGGCAGCGTGTCCACGGGAGAGTTAAAATGTCTATGGGAAAATGGGCTGGGCGCGGTGGCTCACGCCTGTAATCCCAGCACTTTGGGAGACCAAGGCGGGCGGACAACTTGAGGTCAGGAGTTCCAGACCAGCCTGACCAACATGGTGAAACCCCATCTCTACCAAAAATACAAATATTAGCCAGGCGCGATGGCACATGCCTGTAGTCCCAGCTACTCTGGAGGCTGAGACAGGAGAATCACTTGAACCCGGGAGGCGGAGGTTGCAGTGAGCTGAGATTGCGCCACTGCACTCCACCCTGGGAGACAGAACGAGACTCCATCTCAAAAAAAAAAAGAAAAAATGTCTATGGGAAAATGCATGAGCCGCTTGTCTCTGGCTGCTGGGATCCTTCCTGCTTTCTAACACTTCATCCGAAAGGCAGACTTTCTCGGGTCGCTTCCCCGCAGATTCGCATTCCCGAGCTGATGGTAAAATCTGTTTCTTTTACTCACTGATGATTCGCTGTTGAGTTGTTTCCTTCTGTCATGAGCTGTGATCAGTAAGATTCTGGGCTTGGTGACTCGAAGCAAAGGAAGTAAAATAAGATCTTTCTAAAAAGTTCACCACACACACGGGTAGAATAAACCTAGATCTCGTTCTGGCAAATGTGAGCGCCAGAGAGGAAGAGAGGAGTAAAAGCACATGATCTGCTGATGGACGGGGACGTGCCCTCGCAACGATTGTCCCCAGGGCTGCCTGTGGCTGAGACTGAGGTCGTGGTGGGCAGTGGCCTTCTGCAGGTCAGGCGGGGGCACAGCCACAGTCCCACCTCCCTTGCCAGCCTGACCCTGCGGCAGATAAGCCAAGCGTGTGGGAGCAGCTGGGCCCTGGAGACCCATTTTCCCAGTGGCCTCCCAGACCTCCCTTCTCAGACAGCCCCAGGCAGGGTCCCCCCCAGCGGCAGGGCCTGTGTGCGTCTTTCCTGCTGCCAGCTGATGACGTCAGCCCACCGTCTACCGTGTGCAGGGTTCTGGCCAGGTCAGTGCCAAACATAGGGAGTAAGAAAGGAGGAAAAGTCACTCCAGGGAGCTTAGCATTTGAGGGCAGAAGGCGGAAGATGTGGGAAAACCCACCCAGGGACCCCCTCACAGAGGTCTCTGAGCAGAGCTGGCCACGTGTTCCGTGGAGCTGGTTCCCTCCTCTGTGCTGTCTCAGGAGGGAAGGTGTATTCAGGTGCTGGGAGCCTGGTAAAACGAGACAGCATTGTCCAGACCCAGCCGGTCAACAGGAGCTTCCCAGGCCTCCCCTCTAGGGGCTTGGACCCAGGGGGTCTGCAGGGCCTGGAGGTCTGAAGGTTGGAAGAACCTTCCAGCCAGCTGATGGTCAGCCTAGTGTGGAAACCCCCAGGGAGGAGGAGGCCCCCTAGTAGTGTCCAAACTGGAAAAGGGCAGGATATGACACCGTGAAAATGGGGATTAGCTCTTCCAGAGGGAAGGGGACGGAGCTGGGGCTGGGGATGAAACATGTCTTCACCCGACTGGGTGTGGCAGGCCGCCGCCTTGAGCAGAAGAGGTAGCCTCAGCCCCTGGGGGGCACCGGGCTGCCCTCACGCTACCAGCCGACTGGGACCCCGCAGCAGGTTCACTGAATCTCTGTCACCATGAGGTGGCGCTGTCTACTAAAGTAAACGCATCACTTGCACACCCTGCGGGAGAGAGCTGCGTGTGGAAGAGTCGTATTTGGGTTATGTGACTGCTTTGAAATCAAGAAACACACATTGTCAAAGGTCATTTAGCCTTCAGCTGGTGACCTGTGTAGCCTGGCGCCATGGCCGTGCTGTCCTGCAGGCCACAGTGGGGTTGCTAGAGCCGGCAGCTCCTCAGAAGGGACCTCCGTCCAGAAGTGCCGCTGTTTTCCCTTGGAATTCCTGCCTGCCTTGGATTAGCGTCTTAGCTCAGTGCGCGGCCTCCACCCTCAACAATCCCTGTGCCTCCCACAACCCCTGCACCTCCCGCCCTCGGTCCCATCTCAGGCAGGGGCAGCCGATCTTCCAGGCGCTCAGCCCCTAACCCCACTGCGTCCTCGCCTCCCTGCTCCTCTCATGCCCACCCCCAGATGCTCTTCAACTTCCCCTTCAAGAAAGATCCAGAACCAGGTGGCACCCGCCCCCCCAACCTCGACTACTTCCCGAGCCGCCACTGTCCCTGTAGATTCTTTCGCCACCTCCTAGCCAGCTGTCAGCGCCCACTCCTACCCAGCCTCCAGCCCCTTCTCACAGCAGCCGCCAGAGTGATCCTGCTAAAACCCAGGTCAGATCGCCGCACTGCTCTGCTCAGAAGCCTCCAGGGCTCCCCTTGGCCCTCCAAGTAGAACCAAGTGTTGTCAAAATGGCCCACAAGGCCCTGCAGGACCCGCTCTCTCCCACTCCTCACTCTGCTCCAGCCACGTGGGCCTCCTCGCTGCTCCTCCAATGCACCAGGCTTGGACCTGCCCCAGGGCCTTTGCACTGTGGGGCCCTCTGCCTGAAGCTCTCTTCCCCAGGCTCCCCCTCACCTCCTTTGAGTCCTCACTCAGTGGGCACTTTCTCAGTGAGCCCTGCCTGACACCCCCACCCCACCTCAACTAACTATTGCAGTCCTCCCTCCAGTCCCTCTGTGGCGGCGACCCCATCCCCTTTCCCAGGTGAATTTCTCTGACAGCACTCGGCACCAGCCCTCATTCGGTTCATTTTACTTACTTATTGTGGGTCTCTGCCAGACAAGAATGGACGCTTCCAGGGGGCAGGGGTTTTTGTCTTTTATTTGCCGTTGCATCCCCAGCACCTAAACAAGGCCTGGCATAGAGCCAGCTCTCGTAAATATTTGTGGAATGGGTGAAAAGGTGGGTGTTCCAAATCGGATTATGTCAACACAGGGCACACCTGGACGGTCGGAATAGCTGCCCGAGCTGCTAGTGTATGGCCCGGCGAGACTCTAACTCACCACCAGGAGCTAGTGTCAGGCAAATTTGCCCCCAGGAATAGAAACAAGTAACTTAGGAGACAAAGGGGGCCGGGTAGGTGGGCATGATCCCTGCCTTCCCACCGGCAGGTGAGGATATCTGTCCACCGGGGCTGTGCCTGCAAAGAGCCCAGAACCACAGGCCTTTGTTGGGGGGCGGGGGAGAGGGAGGCGCTGGCATTTCGGGATTTTTTTTCCTTAAAAGAAAAGATTTGATCCATTTCATCAAGAAGTGTGCTGTCCTGACAGATTGCGGCAAATGTGGATATACATGTACATTTCCTTGGAAAGCGTTCTGCTTATTTGTGTTTGATATTGACACAGAAAGAATGCAAGTATCAGCAGACAAAGCAGACTGCAGAACATGCCCAAACCAGAAAGGTGACTCCGTCCAGCCACTGCCTTTCCTGGCACGAAGGTGCCCAAGCCCTCAAGAGCAGGGGAGGTGGGCGAGGTGTGGTTGGAGCAGCTGGACCCTCATGGTCGGTTTCATGGAACTGACCTGTGATGCTCGCCCCGGTCTGACGCGCTGCCAGGTGTGGGCTCCGGCACTGAGTGATGGGAAGCCCCTGTGCATAAGTGGCTCCCAGCCTGCTGGTGAGGCGTAGACCCTGAACAGAGTCCGCAAGCCCATCACACTTCGGTTCTAACCCGGTTCCCCTCCCAGAAGTTCTCAACACAGAAGAGGGAGGAAATGGACCTGACTGTTCCAGCCACTTCAGTCTTCTCTGTGGTTTCTTGATGTTGAACAAGAAGGACTTGTTGTCAAGACAACTATGCATCCTTTTAGCGTCAATGTCAACATAATTACCCAAGGAAAGGATTCTACTCTTAAATAGCCTGGGGGGTCGGGGGTAAACAGCAGAAGGATCATCTGTTCCAAAACTTTCTTTTTATGTGTGAGCTAATATGTCCTCCTGGTGGATGGAGTCTTAGACACTAACCTCTCAGGACTCCTAGTCCAGTGCTCTTTCCAGCTCACCGCCCGCAAAATCTGGCCTCACACTTTTAGCCTGAAAATCCGCATCGTCATTTGGCTCCTTGAGATGTGGCGTCACTGGCCCTGGCTCCTGCTGCCTGTGGAGGACAGTCTAAGAAGTGGCACCTGTGCCCCCAGCCTCAGAATGACCAAGGGAAGCCTCTGGCTTCTTCACCCAGACATGCTCTGTTGCTCCCCACCTACCTCCTCAGACAGTCTTTCTCTGCTGTCAGGCTTGAGACATCTCCAGGATCCTGCAGATGCCCACATGGGGAAACCTGGCTCCATCTCCACCCTCAGGGAGAGCACACTCTGGGGGAGCAGGCGATAAATCAATCAGCACACATGACAAATCCGGACGGTGAAGCCACTGTGAAGAAAAGCTTTAGGGCCCACACTGTGGCTCCCGACTGTCATCCCAACACTTTGGGAAGCTGAGGCAGGAGGATCACTTGAGCCCGGGAGTTGGAGGCTGCATGAGCCATGATTGCACCACTGCGCTCCAGCCTGGGGTGGTGACAGGATGAGACCCTGTCTCTAAAAATATATATATATATCTCTGTCTCTAAAAAAAAAAAGTATATATATTTTATATATATATATATATATATATATATATATATATATATATATATATATATACACTCACACACTAACTTCAACATCAAGGTTGTGGTTCATAGTATTCATAGCGTTAAATACAGGGAAGACTCTGGAGCTCTTAAGCTCTTAAGGGTCCAAGCACTCTGCCAAAGCCAGACTTTGGAGGAGAAAAAAGTAACACTGCCTCCATTGTATCAGAAAAAGTCCAGTCCAGAAAGTTGGAAGATGAAGGGTGTGAATGACTTGATGGAAAGTGAAAACTCTGATGTCCCTTTTCCCAAAGAGGCAAGTGAAGAGATGAAGTCTCCACTCCGGGCCCTTCTCAGGGTCCTTTGTTTTAACTGTTCCTTATTCAAAGGACAAGAGGGCAGGGGTCCCTCCCTGTGGTTATGGGCACAGCCGAGCACATGGCACCCAACGCTGGATGGATGAAATTGGCAACTGCTAATCGATCACCTGCACTCATGGCCAGGGGCGGACACTGCACTTCACACAGGGCCCTGCAGGCGGCAGGAGGAAGACTTTGTGGTAGCAAGAGGGCAAGGGGTCCCTGGTGCTGAGGGGGAGGTGATAGGCTACTCGACTGATTCAGGGGCGGCCAGGGAACCGGAATCCAAGCTCAGGGATTGCAGCAGGAACCACTCCTGTCCCTTTGGTAAGGAGGGATGTTTGGCCACAGGACTTACCTGCAGGAGCAGAGCTGGAGGGGAGCTTGTGGTCAGGAGGTCTGAAGCCCTCCTGGCTTGCCCCAGAGGCAGCACGTGAGGTTGGACCCACACTTCAAGGCTTACACTTTGCTCTTCTTCGTCCTCAACACCCACGTGGGCAGTGCTCCTGCCGGGTGACTCTTCCCACCCCTTAGAGGTTTTGTCCTCAGCTCTTTGGTTCCAGAGTAACACATCTGGTCCCAATCTCTACCCTGAACTCCAGCCCAAGACTTAACCTCCCCCTTCCTAAAGCGGAACTCAGCCCCCCAGCTCACCTGCGATTCGGCTTAAGAGACCTCCGTGTTCAGGCCCCACGCACCCCTTCACCTGAACCTTTGACCTGTTTGTCCTCCTGTGAAATGTTCCAGAACCCAGGGCAGGTCCTCACTCCACTGTGGCCCTGGGTCAGCCCCCATTAGGGCTGGAGGGGCCAGGACAGGCTGGATCAGGTGGGTCTTACATGAGATAAGAGGGGTTCTGAGGTGCTGGTCGCTGGTGCAGGGCTCGTCAGAACCACCCCATAGCACTATTTCATAAAAAGGAGATGAAGACCGGGTGCGGTGGCTCACTCTTGTAATCCCAGCACTTTGGGAGGCCAAGACAGGTAGATCACCTGAGGTTAGGAATTCGAGGCCAACATGGCAAAATCCCATCTCTACTAAAAATACGAAAAACGTAAGCTGGACATGGTGGCACATGCCTATAATGCCAGCTACTCGGGAGGCTGAGGCAGGAGAATCACTTGAAGCCGGGAGGTGGAGGTTGCAGTGAGCCGAGATAGCGCCACTGCACTCCAGCCTGGGTGACAGAGTGAGACTCCATTTCAATAAATACATAATAAAAAGGAAATGAACGCTTACTTCCTCCCCAGCTTCCAATGCTGAGTGGGCCAGGGGGAGGGGGGGAATGGGGCAAACGGACAGGCAAACGTGATGGTGGGGCAGGGGGCGCCGTGGGCACGCTGTGGTGAGTGGACAGATATTTCCCAGGGGACACGCCTACTCTGTGTCTTGTGGGGTGTGCGGGGCACAGGGACAAGGGCTGTGCAGGAGCCCAACATGCCCGGTAGGGGAGGGCTGAGGACCCAGCACTGCCCACTCTGAAGGGCCCAGGCAGCAGGAGCCCTTCGGAGCTGTGGAAGCGGGGCTCAGCCTAGACAAAGCAGCCGACAGCCTTGCACATGGGGGACCAGGTAGGGACAGCTGGTTTCCCCCGACGCTCTGGACACGGGATCTGGATGCGGGCCTCGCTTCTGTGCGTGGAATTCCTGTCTTTCTGCAAATCGCAGGCATCAGTGAAAGCCTTTTGTATTCGTGTAGCAGACCTCTCTGGATCAGGGGACAGATGATAACAGAGAGAGAGGTGGAAACCAGAATTAAGCCGCAGTCTTTAAGGCACCTGGCTGAGGGCATCAGTTGGTGGGCGGGCCACCTTTGCGTCCATGCCCAGTGTGGGGACTGAGCTCTTCGTGTCGACAGTTCTCGCAGCCCTTCTAACTGGATGTTCACCTCTCGAGGTATAGTCCTTGACTCTGGACTCATTTAGCCCATCTTTTTGTTTTGTTTTGTTTTTTGAAAGAGACGAAGTCTTGCTCTGTCGCCCAGGCTGGAGTACAGTGTGGCGTGACCCTAGCTCACTGCAGCCTCAACCTCCTGGGCTCAAGCAATCCTCCCACCTCAGCCTCCCCAGTAGCTATGTCCTGCCTTTTGACTTAGACACAAAACCGTGCATATAAGCATTTGTGTATTTTACTGAATTTCCATTTGTACCTCCCTCAATAAGGGATCTCAGTACATGTTAGCTCACTGCTTACTACAGAACACAGGGCTATGGGGCCCCCGAGTCTTCTTCAGTCTTCCTGTTTAGCATCAGAATTTCTCTCCATTCCTGTATGTTGAGGAGCTATTTGGTGTTTAAACCCTGTGTGGTGGTGTGTGAGCATTTAAGTGACTGAAGACAGAACCTAATAGTTCTTGATCACACCCAGATTTTTACAAATTAAGTCCAGGAACCTGAAAACCAGGCTAAACATGGAAGAATCAATAAGTGAAAGAAAATGAGCGATTCATTAATGTGCTTAGAGAACTCAAATCAGTGACCATAAAGATGGATTTCTGGCCGGGCACGGTGGCTCACGCCTGTAATCCCAGCACCTTGGGAGGCTGAGGCAGGCGGATCACCTGAGGTCAGGAGTTTGAGACCAGCTGGGCAACATGGTGAAACCCCGTCTCTACTAAAAATACAAAAATTAGCCAGACGTGGTGTCAGGCACCTGTAATCCCAGCTACTTGGGAGGCTGAGGCAGGAAAATCGCTTGAACCCAGGAGACAGAGGCTGCAGTGAGCCAAGATTGCACCACTGTACTCTAGCCTGGATGACAGAGCAAGACTCTGCCTCAAAAAGAAAGAAAGAAAAGATGGATTTCCTCATCTCGTTTGGTAATACAGGGAACGCAAGTAATTCTCTTAATGAGTCTGCGTTGGCATGTTAGCGTTCCTCAGGCTTCTGACAAACGCAGACGTGTCTTTCTTTTCGCAGCTCCAGTGGCTGTTGGATAATTATGAAACGGCGGAAGGTGTGAGTCTCCCCAGAAGTTCTCTTTACAACCACTACCTTCGGCACTGCCAGGAGCACAAGCTAGACCCAGTGAATGCCGCCTCCTTCGGGAAACTGATCCGTTCTGTGTTTATGGGGCTGAGAACGCGGCGGCTGGGCACCAGGTGGGTAGATGATCCCCAGCCCACCTGTGCTTTCCAGGTGGCCTGATTCGCAGCCACCTCTGGAGTGCTTGCGGTTACTTTCAATTGGTGGCAGCCTTGGCTGTGGCCAGGTGTAGCCCGCAGTGTTGGCTTTAGAAGCCGGTGATGGGACATGGGGATCACTCTGCTTTTCTCTCTCCTTTTGAAAATTCCCAAACAATACTTTTCTTTTTTTTTTTTTTTTTTTAGAGCAGCCTCTGGGCCAGGCGTGGTGGTGCACACCTGAAATCCCAACAGTTTGGGAGGGCGAGGCAAGAGGATCACTTCAGACTAGGAGTTCAAGACCAGCCTGGGCAACATAGCAAGACCTCATCTCTACAAAAAAATTAAAAATTAGCCAGGCATAGTGGTGCGCACCTATTTGCACACCTGTAATTTCACCTATTTGGGAGACTGAGAGGGGAGAAGCACTTGAGCCCAGGAGGTTGAGGCTGCAGTGAGCCACGATTGCACCACTGCACTCCAGCCTGGGCAACAGAGCAAGACCCTGTGTCAAACAAACAAACAAACAAACAAAATATAGCCTCTGGTTTATCCAGCAGAGCTGGATTTACCATTTCTCGGTGTTTTGTTTTTGTTTTTGTTTTTGAGACAGAGCCTTGCTCTGTCACCCAGACTGGAGTGCAGGGGCATCATCTCGGCTCACTGCAGCCTCCATCTCCTGGGTTCAACCGATTCTCCTGCCTCAGCCTCCCAAGTAGCTGGGATTTACAGGCCCCCACCAGCACGCCTGGCTAATTTTTATATTTTTAGTAGAGACAGGGTTTCGACATGGTGGCCAGGCTGGTCTCAAACTCTTGGCCTCAAGTGATCTGCCTGCCTCGGCCTCCCAAAGTTCTGGGATTACAGGTGTGAGCCACTGTGCCCGGCCTCTTGGTGTCTTTTGCTGTACCTAGACCAATCCACCCCGCCTTCTCTTGGCCTATGGCAGCCCCGGGATATCACAGGCCACAGACTTATCGCAGGCAATTATGCCAACTCTCCTCTAACAAGAAAACAGCAGCACCTCCAACCCAAAGCTGGTGGCCCAGAGAGTGCAGGAGGCTGCTGCCTGCTGAGGCTGTGATCCTGTGGCCAGCGAGGCTCGGCATCTGCTTGTGTGGGGTTGGGGCTGACTCATGTGCTCTCAAAGCCGGTGTCCTGGCTGTCTATAAACGGCGTGGCGGTGGATCCACAAGGACCAGAGTCCCTTATTCTCTGACACTTTTGGATCCTTCACAGGGAATGTCCTTAGGGAATGTGGATGCATAGAGGAGGGACAGAAGCGGGAGGAAGCCACAGGGAAGCCTGGTCTCTGGGGACACAGCCCCTGCTCCCGGAGGGGCCTCCCCTGCAGAGTATCCCAGCTGCTGGCTTCAGGATTAAGGCTGATTTCCCCCCATTTTCCCTCCTCCGAGCACCTGGCTAAACATGCAGCTCATCTAGAAAGGGCCCAGGCTGTCTGCTATTGCAATGAAATTTAAAAAGGAAAAGAAGGGCCGGGCATGGTTGCTCACGCCTGTAATCCTAGCACACTGGGAGGCCAAGGCAGGAGGATCACTTGAGGTCAGGAGTTCAAAATCAGCCTGGCCAACATGGTGAATCCCCATCCCTACTAAAAATACAAAAAAATTAACCAGGCATGGTGTCACATACCTGTAATCCCAGCTAATCGGAGAGGCTGAGGCTGGAGAATTTCTTGAACCTGGGAGGGGGAGGTTGCAGTGAGCCGAGATCGCACTACTGCACTCCAGCCTGGGCAACAGAGTGAGACTGTCTCAAAAATATAATAATAAGAGAAAAAGAAAGAAAGAAAAAGAAAGGACCCAGGTGCTTCCTGCGTGTCCCTGTTGCCACCTCTGGAGAAATGGCATCCTGTGAGCTGGGTGTCTCCACAGCCATGTCTGTGGGTTAATGCTTCCCTCCTGTAAGGACTCTGTGAGCTGTTTTCTGAACTAAATTGTTTAAAGCCCTCGGATCATCATTCTCCCGTAATAAACTAATGTAATGGTTCCCAAACAGTGCCTTTTTCCAAATGTGTTACTAGATGATTGAAGGGGATGGGGAAGAGTTGTTAATAATAATGGTAATAATAATGGTAATAATAATGGAGATAGGCCATGTGGAGCTCAACAAAGCTGACCTGGTGTTCTCAGCACAGGACTTGTCCGAGCCTTTATTATACAAGCCTGTGAGAGAGGACTGTCCATGACAATGGCATTATGTACAGAATTCCTTGCTCACATTCCTCACGCAGTTCAGGAAATGCTGAACCAGAGAGGCCAAAGGGAAAGGCCAAGATCCGAGTGTCATGGCACACGCCAGCTACTCAGAGCCTGCAGCAGGAGGATCACTTCTACCATCCGAGTGTGGTAGCACACGCCAGCTGTCCCAGCTATTCAGAGGCTGAGGCAGGAGGATCACTTGAGCCCAGGAGGTCAAGGCTATAGTGAGCTGTGATTGCACCACTGCACTCCAGCCTGGGTGACAGAGTGAGACCCTGTCTCCGAAAAAAAAAAAAAGAGAGAAGAGGCCAGGCACGGTAGCTCACGCCTGTAATCCCAGCACTTTGGGAGGCCAAGGCAGGAGGAGTTTGAGACCAGCCTGGCCAACATGGCAAAACCCCATCTTTACTAAAAATACAAAACTAGGCTAGGCATTATGGCCCACGCATGTCTTCCCAGCTACTTGGGAGGCTGAGGCAGGAGAATCTCTTAAACCCGGGAGGCGGAGATTGCAGTGAGCCGAGGTGGCACCACTGCACTCCAGCCTGGGTGACAGAATGAAATTCTGTCTCCAAAAAAAAAAAAAAAAAGAAGAAGAAAGAAAGAAAAAGAATCCCAACCTGTCTTGTTGTTCGGGACATCTGCAAAGGGAGCTGACCCTGGGATGTTTGGTTTCCAGGGGCAACTCGAAGTACCATTACTATGGGATTCGTCTGAAGCCAGACTCTCCACTGAACCGGCTGCAGGAGGACACGCAGTACATGGCCATGAGGCAGCAGCCCATGCACCAGAAGCCCAGGTGGGTGCCGGGCCGAGCTGCGCGGGGCTGGCTCTCCCCTGGAGCATGGAGGGGGAGGTGTTTCTCCAATAGGAAACAAACTCATCATAACTCCCCAGTCTCCAGCATCCTGGGAAAGCCATGGTAGCCCCCACTGCTGAGACTGAGGTGAGTCTAGCAGGAGACACAGGAGGCTGGGATGCAACCTCCTCCAGCTAGCTTTTCAGACTTTTTTAAAAACCGTTTAAAACTGTTTTTAACAGACTTCATTTTTTAGAGCCATTCTAGGTTCACAGCCAAATTGAGTAGAAAGTACAGAGAGTTGTTCTACACCCCCAGCCCCGCTCCCCACCACCTCTCCCACCATTCGCCTCCCCCACACTGCAGTGCATTGGTCATGACCCATGACCCTCCGCAGAGCCAGCATCACCCCCCAGAGTCCACAGTTGACATCAGGGCTCACTCTTGGTGTTGTACATTCGACAGTTTGGACAAACCTATAATGACATGTGTCCCCCATCACAGTGTCACACAGTCCTTTCACAGTCCTAAAAATCCTCCATGTTCTGCCTACCCAGCTTTCCCTCCCCACCCCCGTCTGCAGCAACCGCTAATCCTTCTGCCATCCCCACAGTTTCCCCCTTCCCCAGTGTCATATCGTTGGAATCACAGACCTTTAATTTTTAAAGCTTAGGAAGTAAAGAGAGAGAGGACACTGCAAATAACCCAAGAAGCCAGGAGAAAGAAGCAGATGTGCTCAAGTCATGACTTCTTCTTCACCTTTGGATCCAGTGGCTGGAAAGCCCTGGGTATTTTCTGGAATATCCTCTTCTCCATCCATCACAAACTTTCTCATCTTCTAAGGCAGGGGCCAGCACACCTTTCCTGTAAAGAGCCAGAGAGCAAATATCTTAGCCTTGCAGGCCAGACAGTCTCTGTCGTGACTGTTCAATTTGGCTGCATCCTGAAAGCAGCCACAGACAGCCTGAAGATGATGGGCATGGCTGTGTGCCAATAAAACTTTATTTATAAAAACAAGCAGCAGAATTGGCCCTCAGGCCATAGTTTGCTGGCCCCTGGTTTAGGGCCCATTCAAATATCGCTGCCTCCCGGTGTGCCTCCACAAGTGCCCACCCTGAGGGCAGGGGCCACGTTGCAATAGCCCCACGTGGCACCTTCACACCTGGTGCTGGGCCCTCTGCACAGAGCCACCCATGTATGTGTGTGGCTCAAAAACCCATTCCAGCTGCTCTGCATAACCCATTGACTCCTGACCACACAGCCACTCCCAGGAGTTGGAGGTTCCAGGAGAGAGTTTCCAGAGCATTCCTTCTGTACCTCGTTGTCTGCAGACATGGACTCTGGAGCTCACTGCTGTTGTTCAATTTGGGCCCCTGGCAAACACCTGTGAACCTGTGCTCCAGGCAGTGTGTCATTTTAGGAGCAGCAACACACATTTCAGGGGGACAGGCTGATGCCATTTGCATTTGGAAGCCACAGCCTGAGCCTGTGTCTGTGTGATGCCCACGGCCTGCCCTGAGCCAGGTGGTTTACACACACCTCGCCGGCATGGTCTCCCGCCTCCCCATAGGCCTGGCCCCGCTTTGTATTTGAGGAGGGAGGCTCCCTCCCTGCCTCCACCACACCACACACCGGGCTCCGAGGAGTCCAGCGCCTGGAAAGCGCTGAGTGTTTCTCAGCACTGCCTGCACAGGCTGGCCACCACCGTCTGGCTCAAAATGAAAGTCTCAGAACTTCTAAGATTGCACCAATAATAAGATGTTTGTGATTCACGCAAAGAATCTCCCTTTTATTTTATTTTATTTTAATTAATTAATTTTTTTTTTTTGAGACCGAGTTTCACTTTTGTTGCCCAGGCTGGAGTGCAATGGCGTGGACTCGGCTCACTGCAACCTCCGCCTCCCAGGTTCAAGCGATTCTCCTGCCTCAGCCTCCTGAGTCGCTGGGATTACAGGCATGTGCCACCACGCCCAGCTAATTTTGTATTTTTAGTAGAGACGGGGTTACTCCATGTTGGTCAGGCTGGTCTCGAACTCCCGACCTCAGATGATCCACCTGCCTCGGCCTCCCAAAGTGCTGGGATTACAGGCGTGAGCCCCTGAGCTCGGCCAAGAATTTCACTTTTTTTTCTAAGAGAGAAATGTTAGGGGGAAAATATATATCTATTTTCTCAAGTGTCCATTAACAAACTGTGGTTCATCCATATGATGGAATATTATTCAGCCTTAAAAAGGAGGAAATTCCAACCCAGGCTACCACTCGGTGGACCTTGAGGACATAACGCTCAGTGAGAGAGGCCAGTTGCAAAAGGACAAATCCTGTGTGACCCCGTTCCTAGGAGGTCCCTAGAGTCGTCTGATTCACAGAGACAGGAAGTCAGATGGGGGGGGCCAGGGGCTGGGGACAGGGATGGGGAGTGAGTGTTTCATGGGGACAGAGCTTCAGTGTGGGAAGATGATCAAGTTCTGGAGATGACGATGGTGAGGGCTGCACAACCACGTGAATGTGCTTAATGCTGCTGAGCTGTGCACTCATAATGGTTCCGATGGTAACTTTTGTGTTATGTGTATTTGACCGCAGCTTGTAAACATCATACACACACATGCCTGACTGAATCCTGCCTAGCCCCCCAGTCCTTGGGCCCACCCCCAGTAGGGCTGCTGGGCCTCATGGTGGTATGTGTGTTCCTGGCCTAGGTACCGGCCAGCCCAGAAGACGGACAGCCTCGGGGACAGCAGCTCCCACAGCGGCCTGCACAGCACTCCAGAACAGACCACGGCCGCGCAGAACCAGCACCACCAGCAGTACATAGGTGAGGGGCCTGCTCAGGTCCCGGGGCGGGGCTCCCATCTGCTCGCCACACTCCTGGGTTTCAACACCGGCAGAACCAGTGGCGTCCAAGCGTCTGCTTCCGACAGTTTTCTTATGAGACACCTTTTCAGTCAAATAGAAAGTTCTCGATAAACCTTCTTTCTGACATCCCTGAGACTTTAGAATAATCAGCACATGCCAAAAAAATTAATATATAAAATGACCGTCAGAAAAATGAGAAAATAAAATCAAATGACCATCAGAAAGAACACTAGAGGACAGGCGGCTCATGCCCGTGATCCCAACACCTTGGGAGGCCAAGCGGGGAGGATCACTTGAGCTCAGGAGCTCAAGACCAGCCTAGGCAACATACTAAAAAATTAAAAAATTAGCCAGGCATAGTGGCAAGCTCCTGTGGTCCCACCTACTCAGGAGGCTGAGGCAGGAGGATCACTTGAGCCCAGAAGTTCGAGGCTGCAGTGAGCCGTGATCATGCCACTACTCTCCAACCTTGGTGACAGCGAGATTCTGCCTTTAAAATTAATGAAAAAAAAAAGAAAGAACGCTAGATATTCTCTACTCAGGGTGCACCAGGATTTGCCTGCCATCTGGGCTTTCTTCCTTCTTGCCTGGAGCTTTTGGGGTGCTTCTGGTTCCCCAACATGAGGCAGTCTTGGCCTCTTCCCTGGGGGCTGCTCAGGGGACAGCGTTCTCCCCCAGCTGGCCTAGTGGTGGTGCCATCTCTGCCCCGGGGAAGGCCCTAACTCAGAGCCTGCCATGAGGGAGGGCAGCGGGGGGGGGGGGGGGGCGGCCAAGGAAGGCTCACTGGTGTATCATGATTCAGGTGGGCTCTGTACACACTCAGTGGCTTCCATGTAGTTTATGATCTTTTTTGAGCCCAAACAGAACCCTCCTGGGTTGAGTCTTCGGCAGAGATTGAGGTGGGGTCAGGCCCATCTCCAGGAGGTCACTGCAGGGACATCGTGGCTGGCCTTCTCCCCAAGATGTGCTGCCCTGAGCTGGCTCTGTGGGTACTTGCTGTGTGCCAGGGCCTAGGCTCAGGGCTTTCTCTGTGTCTGTATATTTAATGTTCCTGGGAAGTGACAATATTTTCTCCATTTTCTACCTGAGAAAACTGATGCTTACAAATTCCCTGACTGTGCCAGGTGCGGTGGCTGTCACGCCTGTAATCCCAGCACTTTGAGAAGCCGAGGCAGGCAGATCACTTGAGATTGGGAGTTTGAGACCAACTTGGCCAACATGGCGAAACCCTATCTCTACCAAAAAAAATACAAAATTAGCCAGGCGTGGTGGCACACACCTGTAATCCCAAATACTCGAGAGGCTGAGACAGGAGAATCACTTGAACCCAGGAGGAGGAGGTTTCAGTAAGCCAAGATCATGCCACTGCACTCCAGCCTGGGTGACAGAGCGAGACTCCATCTCAAAAAAACAAAACAAAACAAAAAAAACTGCGGGCATGGTGGCTCACGCCTGTAATCCCAGCACTTTGGGAGGCCGAGGTGGGTGGATCACCTGAGGTCAGGAGTTCGAGACCAGCCTGGCCAAAACAAGGCGAAATCCCGTCTCTACTAAAAAATGCAAAAATTAGCCAGCGTCGTGGTGCACACCTGTAATCCCAGCTACTCGGGAGGTTGAAGCAGGAGAATCGCTTGATCCCAGGAGCTGGAGGTTGCAGTGAGCCGAGATCGTGCCACTGCACTCCAGCCTGGGCAATAGAGCAAGGCCCTGTCTCCAAAAAAAAAAAAAGAAAAAGAAAAAGAAAAAGAAAAAACAAATTCCCTGACTGCATGGGATGGGGCAGAGCATCTGTTTCTGGGCCCCCATCCACTGTGGCCTTCCAGTTGTCCGCGGTGTCCTAAGAGCCCCGCCATTTCTGATGTTCCCGTGTTCCTCCCCCAGATGTCTCCCACGTCTTCCCCGAGTTCCCAGCGCCCGACCTGGGCAGCGTCCTGCTGCAGGACGGCGTCACACTGCACGACGTCAAGGCCCTGCAGCTGGTGTACAGACGGCACTGCGAGGTGACCGCCCCAGCCCAGGCAGGCAGCTCCTACGTGTCCCTCCTGGGAACTGCCAGCGCTCAGGCCAGGCGTCCCCGGGTGATGCTGAGGAGATGGAGCCCCGAGCCCCCCCACAAGCATCCTCTCTGAAGCAGCAGCCCCTCCGCATCCATGTCCATCGCCTGCTCCTCTCCTCTCTGTGGTCTCCCTTGGGATTCCAGGGCACCCCGCTGCAGCCCGGATCACGGCTGCTCACTTGACGTGTGCTGAGTGCACGTGATGGGCGCACGCACCCGTCTGTCTCACCGGTCCCTTCATTCCTAGGCAACTGTAGATGTGGTGATGAACCTCCAGTTCCACTACATCGAGAAGCTGTGGCTCTCCTTCTGGAACTCTAAGGCCTCCTCCAGCGACGGCCCCACCTCTCTTCCTGCCAGGTGACTGCCACACCCTGGCTGGGTTCACAGCCCCCCCAGACTTAACCCCCTGCTGACGTCCACAGGTAACCCACAAACAAAAGCCTCAGCTCTCCAAGAATCAGGGCTCAGACCCCTCTGCCTCCATCCGTGTAATTTTCAGACTTGGTAGAGTTGACTTGAAATTCACATTGCCATCCGCCCCTTTTCAAGGTCAGACTGTTTGAATAGGGAGGATTTTAGAGGTGACCATGATACAACCCCAAGTAGAAGTGACCCCAACCCACAGCTGCAGTGAGACACAGTATGACAGTATGACCACTGGCAGGGGAGGGACAGAGTGGACCCCAGGGGGAAACACAGAGGCGCCGGGAGCAACATGGAGGGAGGGGACCCGTCGAGGCTCAGGGACGGGGAGCAAAACCCCAGCTCCACTGTTGGGCAAAAGTCCTGCAGGCTGGCTCTCTGGTCACTCCCGTGGCTGAGTGAGCCCACCTGGGCCAGGCCACAGCTCACCTGTCCCCCTCCCTCCACAGTGACGAAGACCCCGAGGGCGCCGTCCTGCCCAAGGACAAGCTCATCTCCCTGTGTCAATGCGACCCCATCCTCAGGTGGATGAGGAGTTGCGACCACATCCTCTACCAGGCGCTGGTGGAGATTCTCATCCCCGACGTGCTGAGGCCGGTCCCCAGTAAGTGGCCCACGGCCCCGCCCGGCGCCGCTCCATCCTCTCTTCCTGCCTCCTCTGTCCTTTCTTACATGTACATCTTCAGCCACCTCAGACCGTCGCTTTCACAGAAAACCCAAAAGTGGCTGGGCGCGGTGGCTCATGCCAGTGATCCCCACACTTTGGGAGGCTGAGGCAGACAAATCGCTTGAGCCCAGGAGTTTCAGACCAGCCTGGGCAACATAGTGAGACCCCGTCTCTAAAAAAAAAAAAAAATTTAGCTGGGGCCAGGCAAGGTAGCTCACGTCTGTAATCCCAGCACTTTGGGAGGCCGAGGCGGGCGGATCATTTGAGGTCAGGAGTTTGAGACCAGTGTGACCAACATGGTGAAAACCATCTCTACTAAAAATACAAAGATTTCGCCGGGCATGGTGGCACACGCCTAGTCCCAGCTACTAGGGAGGCTGAGCCAGGAGACTAGATTTAACCCAGAAGGCAGAGGTTGCAGTGAGCCGAGATCACACCACTGCACTCAGCTTGACTCTGTCTCAAAAAAAAAAAAAAAAAGGAGCTGGGCACGGTGGTGTGTGCCTGTAGCCCTAGCTATTCTGGAGGCTGAAGTGGAAGGATCACTTGAGCCCAGGAGTTTGAGACCAACCTGAGCAACATAGTGAGACCCCATTTCTAAAAAAAATACAAAAATTACCTGGGTGTGGTGTTGCATGCCTGCAGTCCCAGCGACCCAGGAGGCTGAGGCAGGAGGATCACCTGAGCCCAGGAGGTCGAGGCTGCAGTGAGCTATGATCGCACCACTGCGCTCCAGCCTGGGCAACAGAGCGAGACCCTGTCTCAAAAAAAAATCCCTAAGCGAGAGCCGCTGCGGGCCATAGAATGTGTGTCCTCTGGCATGCGTATTTGTCCTTGTCTCTGACTCGAGGGGAAGGTCACCGTGGCTCTGGTGAGCTCTACCTGCTGTCAGGACACTGCCAAGAGTAGCTGGGCTGGGCTCGGTGCTTTCTAGAAGGTTCACTGGGGGCATGCAGGCCGGCCTCTGGGAGTAGCCTGCTCGCAGCCCTGGAGCCCTGGAGTCACTGTGCGGGAGGCCTTGGCCTTGGCCCAGGGCCGTGTGGGGTTGCTGCGCACCCTGGTCTTAGAGACGACCGCCAGCCACCTTCCTCCAGCCTCCCCCAAGCCCCACCGTGACACTTCCTGAGTGCCACCCCCTGTAGGAGGGGCAGGGACATGAACTTAGAAGAAGCAGCTGGGACATGGCCCTGGACTCCTGCAGCCTGTTAGGGTAGAGGCTGACCTTTAACCCCCAGCCAGACCCCACTTCCCAGCACCGTGGGATTCCAGGAGACATTTACACCCCAGCGCCCCGCCCTGTGATTTCCCACAGGACTTGGTGGGGTGGGGAGAGAGTGACAGGCACAGTGAGGAAGGAAGCTAGGCCCACGACAGGGCTCACTTGTGCCCTTGGAGACCTCCCAGGGCCTCCAGCTCCTGAGGCAATGACAGCACCCACCACAAGGGGGCCCTCGGGCCAGGCCCGTGCCAAGCTCCCCGAAACCCTGGGAGTCGTCAAGGAAGCTGGGCACAGAGGCCTCACAGCATCAGGACCACGGGCCATGCCCCTCAGGCCATCCACAAACATGCGGGCCCATTAGTACCAGGCAGCTCTCCGTCCTGTTGAGTAAACTCTATGCTCCCTTTGCTGGAAGATGGGAAACAGCAAAAGTATTGCATTTCTCATTTGGCCTGGCCTTGCCTGTCTGCCTGAAAACTGTTCAGGGCAATGCCTTGTTCGAGTTTCTACGTTATGGTGGGAGTTTGGGGTATCTTTCCTTTTGCATTTTAAAATATTTTTCTGGTTTTTTTTAGACAGAGTTTTGCTCTTGTCACTCAGGCTGGAGTGCAGTGGCACGATCTCGGGTCACTGCAGTCTTCGCCTCCTGGGTTCAAGTGATTCTCCTGCCTCAGCCTCCCAAATAGCTGGGACTACAGGCACCCACCAGCACGCCCAGATAATTTTTGTATTTTTAGTAGAGATGGGGTTTCACCATGTTGGCCAGGCTGGTCTCGAACTCCGGACCTCAGGTGATCCGCCCACCTCGGACTCCCAAAGTGCTGGGATTACAGGCGTCAGCCACCACACTCGGCCTTTTTCTGTTTTTTTGTTTTTTTTTTTAACAGTCTTATTATTTGCTTCTTATTCTAAGCCACTTTAAAATAAATTAGGAAGTTGGTAGAATGTATTTACGTGTGTGTGTGTTTTTGTCAAGGCCTCTTTCCCTTGGCACTGTTGATATCTGGGGCTGGATCGTTCTCTGGGGTGGGGCCCTCCTGGGCACTGCGGGGTGCTGAGGAGCATCCCTAGCCTCCACCCACTCCATGCCTGAGGCACCCCACAGTCATGACAACCATTAACATCCCCAGACATCGCCCAGTGTCCCCTGGGGCAGAATCGCACCTGTGAGACCCGCATAGGCAGTGGATGGTGACCAGCAGCACTGGGCCATGCCCGGTTCTTCCGTTTTCTAAGTGTCCTCGGTTCCCCGTCGCCTGTGTGGCTCGTTTTTCGTGGTGGTCATTTTCATTGCACTTGGGCCAGCTCTTACACTGAATGCTGATTTCCAGGGTCCAGTCGCCACCTTTCTCCCTGGTAATATCATGGTCTGTATCCCCCAGGTACCTTGACACAGGCCATCCGTAACTTTGCCAAGAGCTTGGAAGGCTGGTTGACAAATGCCATGAGTGACTTCCCACAACAGGTCATCCAGACCAAGGTACGTCCGGGGCGGGGCCTGGGCTCCCCAACTATGGCTGGGAGGGGCTCCGCTCCAGGACAGCATGAGGACCACTGTGCCCCAGACAGCACTGGCTTCTTCCTCGTGTCATGAGATTAACCGATCCCTTCAGAAAGCCCTGAGCACACTGCCGATGACACATCAGTGCTGGCAGGAAGGGGAACAACAGAAGATGTCATTGACGTCACATCTTTGGGTCAATTCAGAACAGATTGCGTGTTTCTGTGCTCATCTTATTTGGGAAAATTAATCTCCTTGCTGTGACCCTTATTGCCACAATCTTGGCCACAAATCAATCGAATTTGAAATGTAGAGCCTTGGCCGACTTGTGGAAAAGAAAGTGATTACCCACCGTTCTCACGAGCATTTTTTTTTTTTTTTTTTTTTTTGAGACAGAGTCTCACTCTGTCGCCCAGGCTGGAGTGCAATGGCACAGTCTCAGCTCACTGCAACCTCCGCCTCCCGGGTTCAAGTGATTCTCCTGCCTCAGCCTCCCGAATAGCTGGGATTACAGGTGCTCGCCACCACACCCGGCTAATTTTTTTGTATTTTCAGTAGAGACAGGGTTTCGCCATGTTGGCCAGGCTGGTCTGGAACTCCTGACCTTAGGTGATCCACCTGCCTTGGCCTCCCAAAGTACCAGGATTACAGGCGTGAGCCACCGCACCCAGCCATCACGAGCATCATCATGAGGTGAGAGGAGGCAGCTGCAGGGCACCCGCCTGCTCTTTGGAATTGATCTCTTAGGCAGTGATGCAAGTATTGATCGGGTCACTGTTAAAAATTCAGATTCAGGGCCGGTGCGGTGGCTCGTACCTGTAATCCCAGCACTTTGGGAGACCGAGATAGGAAGATCATTTGATGCCACGAGTTTGAGACCAGCCTGGGCAACAACAAGCGAGACCCCATCTCTTAAAAAAAAAAAGATTCCCAGGCCACACCCACTAAAAATGTGATCCTGTAGCACCCAGGAATCTGTGGTCTCAACAGCCCCCCCAGAGAACCACAGGGACTCTAGAAGTGGGCATGGCGACAGTTGTGATTCTAACGCAGCAGCACACGGGCTTCGGTTAGCGACGCGTGTGATGCGCCAGCGAGGTCTCCTCTTCGCTGATTCTCACTCACTGGGTCCTTAAGAATAGCAGGAGGTTCCCTCTTCCCTGCCCAGGTTGCTGTTTCCCGCTCCCTCCTCCCTGTGTTGTCCCTGAGCCCACGCACCCCTGCAAGGAGCGCAGCGGAACAGGCTCTCCCCGCGAACCCCTGCTCACCACGAGCCCTGGCTTACAGGTGGGCGTCGTCAGTGCCTTCGCCCAGACGCTGCGGCGCTACACGTCCCTCAACCACCTGGCGCAGGCGGCCCGGGCGGTGCTGCAGAACACGTCCCAGATCAACCAGATGCTCAGCGACCTCAACCGCGTGGACTTTGCCAACGTGCAGGTGACCTCCTCCACACCGTCCCCAGGGCCTGGGCTTCCCGCCATCCAGCAAAACCAGCAAAACCAGCAAACCCACCAAGTGGAGCCCGTGGCACAACCTGGCCCCTGCCCCGGGCCTGGCCACGGTTCTGTTGCATGACACGGGTCCCAGGCCAAAGCCCACCCACAGCCCCCAGCTCTCTCCACTCCATCATCTCTCAGGGCCCTCTGGAGTCCAGGCGCTGTGGCCAACACTTCTGCTTATTTTCCTCACAAAGGCCCCCAGCTTCCAGGATCGAGGCACCACGTTGACTCTCCCTGTGGCCACTTTCCTGGCTGTGTCCTCTGGGCTCGGCAAAGGGCGGGCCCACAGCAGATTCCGAGCTATGCTTATTTCAGGCCCTGGGTTTATCCATTAAATAAATAAATGCACACACACACATTTAGAAGTGACCCCTTTAAAACAAAACTAAACGAAGACCTCGTATAGCATGAGCTTTGATCCAGAAAGACCCAGGTATGGGTCCCCGGAAGCTGGGTAGGATCCCCCTCGGCTCTCTACTCTGCCCCTGTGACGGGAGACACAGGGCTTGGCTTGCAGCCGTCCAGGTCAAGGGCGAGAAGGCTCAAGCACAGCATGATGTCCCGCCCTGAGCATGGCTAGGTCCGGGGAGGGCTGCCGTGGCTGGGGGTCCGCGTTGCTGACGCTGGCCTCCGCCCTGCCCACAGGAGCAGGCCTCGTGGGTGTGCCAGTGCGAGGAGAGTGTGGTGCAGCGGCTGGAACAGGATTTCAAGCTGACCCTGCAGCAGCAGAGCTCCCTGGACCAGTGGGCCAGCTGGCTGGACAGCGTGGTCACCCAGGTCCTGAAGCAGCATGCCGGCAGCCCCAGCTTCCCCAAGGCCGCCCGGCAGTTCCTGCTGAAATGGTCCTTTTACAGGTTAGTCCCGCCAGACCTCTGAGAGAATTCTGGCGGGTGGGGGGCTCCGAGAGAAACTTCTAGAGGGTAGGGGGCTCGGCTGGTGAGCTCAGAGAAAAACAGGGCTCAGCAGAGTTGCAGCAGTGCCTGAACCTGCAAAAACAACTACCTGGCTGGGGGCCTCACTCATGACCAGCAGCTCCCAGGGGCAGGCCCAGAAGGCCACCGTGGCCTAAAAACTAAGTTGCAAGTTCTGCAGACAGAAATCATCACGGGGCTGGGCATGGTGGCTCATACTTATAATCCCACCACTATGGGAGGCCAAGGCAGGAGGATGGCTTGAGACCAGAAGTTCGAGACCACCCTGGGGAAAATATCAGGACCTCTACAAAAGGTAAAAAAACTTAGCTGGATGTGGTGGCATGTGCCTGTGGTCCCAGCTACTTGGGAGGCTTAGGTGGAAGGATCTTTAAGCCCAGGTGGTCCTGGCTACAGTGAGCCAAGATTGCACCACTGTACTCCAGCCTGAGTGACAGAGCAAGACCCCATCTCTAAGGGGGGGGAAAAAAGCTATCTCAGAACTGAAGGGCACAAGGAGGCTCCTGGTGAAATTTCGAAACACCAAGTTTGAGAAACAACCATAAAAGCTTCCAGAGAGAAAGAAACAGGCTGGGGATGGGAGCAGCATTAGACTTCCGAACAATGTGCAGAAACCCAGAAGGCAGTAGAGTGAGGACCTGAGAGCTCTGAAGGGAAATCATTTCCAAGCTACAGACCTACCCTGTGCAGACCAGGGCAGGGGAGCCAAGGCTTCCAGAGGGATCGTCCCCAGGAAAGGCACCAAGATGCCTCCTGCAGTTCTGTCAGGGAGTTTTAGTCTTGCTGAGTACGTGGAAAAGTGTGTATTTTTTAAAAAAGAGCCAGTTATTACCCCAGGAAGAAATAAAGCTGTTCTGTGACTGACAGACCCCCCCATGACCCAGCACATGGATGAGCTATGGCCACAGGGCCAAATTGTTATCCCCACCTGTATTAGTCCATTCTCACGCTGCTGATACAGACATACCCAACACTGGGTAATTTATAAAGAAAAATAGGTTGAATGGACTCACAGTTCCACCTGGCTGGGGAGGCCTCACAATCATGGCGGAAGGCCAAGGAAGAGCAAAGGCACATCTTCCATGGCAGCAGGCAAGAGAGCATGTGCGGGGGAACTCGCCTTTATAAAACCATCGGATCTCATGAGACTTATTCACTCTCAAGAGAACAGCACAGGAAACATCTGCCCCCATGATTCAGTTGCCTCCCACCGGGTCCCTCCCACAACACGTGGGGATCATTACAATTCAAGGTGAGATTTGGGTGGGGACACAGAGCCAAACCATATCACTGCCCCAGCCCATTGTGCAAATAAAGTTTTATTGGAACCTCAGCCACATGCATTCATTCACAGATCAGCTACAGCTGTCAATGCAAATAGAACAGTGTGACTGTTGGGTACAAAGCTGAAAATATTTACTATCTGGCAAGTGTGAAAACGAGTTTGCCTGGCCGGGCGCAGTGGCTCAGGCCTGTAATCCCCACGCTTTGGGAGGCTGAGGCAGGTGGATCACTTGGGGTCAGGAGTTCAAGACCAGACTGGCCAACATGGCGAAACCCCATATCTACTAAAAATATAAAAATTAGTCAGGCGTGGTGGTGGGCACCTGAAATCCCAGCTACTTGGGAGTCTGCAGCAGGAGAATCGCTTGAATCCGGGAGGCAGAGGTTGCAATGAGCCGAGATTGTGCCACTTCACTCCAGCCTGGGCAACAGGAGCCAAACTCTGTCTCAAGAAGAAAAAAAAAAAAAAAAAGAACAAGTTTGCTGACCCCTCAGCTGGCCAGCCAGCACCCCTGTTCTCAGCTCTCTCCTTACACACTCCCCTGGCCACGCTGCCTCAGGGCCTTTGCACCTGCCCCCCTTGCCTGGAACATCTTTCCCCCCACACAGCCACGCAGAGAAACCCATCATCTGCAGAGAAACCCCCCACCCCCAGCCTCTGTAAATAAGACGGCCCATTCTTTCCCACTTTGCATGCCCTATGCCCTGCCTTTCTCCTGGCATTGACCGTCACCTGTCATCTGTTCACTTGTCTGTTGTCTGTCTCCTGCATGATCAGGCACGCTACCTGAGTGCCAGGACCTTGCTTCTGTTTAAATGCTGGCTGAGTGAATGAATGAGAGGAACCACACACCTAACAGACTGTGCGGCTCTGCCATGGACCTAGCACACCATTGCCACATAACAAAAACACCAGTGTAGCCAGAAATTACAATAAAGCCACACTGGGGTAATGGGGGAGGAAGAGCAAGAGAAGACAGCGTAGGGATGCCGATGCCAGTCTCCATGGACAGAGGGAAGGTTGCAAGCGGAAGAATCGAGAAGAGCAGAGTGAGCGCAGGACTGAGGGGCCTGCCAGCCAGAGAAGAGCACATCTCAGAGCTGGAGGGGATCGGGGTCACGTCTGCAAGGTGGGGGTGCTCTTCACAAGGGAGACCGAGACACTGTTCCACTTCATTCTCTTGTTTGCTTGTTTTTTGAGACAGAGTCTCGCTTTGTCACCAGGCTGGAGTGCAGTGGTGCGATCTCGGCTCACTGCAACCTCCCCCTCCTGGGTTCAAGCACTTCTCATGCCTCAGCCTCCTGAATAGCTGGGATTACAGGCGCCCACCACCAGGCCTGGCTGATTTTTGTATTTTTAGTAGAGACGGGGTTTTGCCATGTTGGCCAGGCTGCTCTCAAACTCCTGACCTCAGGTGATCCATCTGCCTCAGCCTCCCAAAGTGCTGGGATTCCAGTTGTGAGCCACCACGCATGGTCTGACTTCATTCTTATGCACGTGCAGTGCCATCAGAAAAAATAAAAATTAGGTTTACGGGATTTATTTCTGTAGCACCCAGTAGAAAATGGTAGCATGTGGGCTGAGGCCTTGGCTGGTCATCCCCAAGCTCTGGCTGGGCCTCCCTTGGTGGTGGTTGGCCGATGCTCCTACTCTCTGGGAGCTGCGAGCCCATTTGGGAACCCACAGATGCCGGGGTGACCGCAGGCGATGTTCTGGAAATACTTTGGACTGAAGCATCGCACCAGACACCGGGGCTGTGGGGAAGCTGGTTGCAGAGTGCCAGCACCTCATCTGTGTGGGGGACGCCTTTGGGGAAAGGGGGCTTGGGAGCCAAGCTGGGTGGGCCCGGAGGAACAGGAGGGGGCTGGGGGCTTTGCAGCTATGCTTAACACTTAAGGATAGACAGCTTTGGTGGTCTTCATAGCACGGCTGTCTTTGCCTTTCTGAAGCCTGTGTCTTCTTTTTATTGCTACAATACCGATTAGATGTAACTGAGAGTTTATGAAAGTAAACTTCGAGCCGGGGCAGTTGGGCATTGGGGGCCGCCTGGCTTGTAGGCCAAAGTTTTAAATCAGGTGCCACTGTATATAAGTCCTTTAGGTCTTATAGGAGGATTGAGACATTGTTCCACTTCATTCTTTTTTTTTGAGATGCAGTGTTGCTCTGTCGCCCAGGCTAGAGTGCAGCAACATGATCTCGGCTCACTGCAGCCTCCGCCTCCCAGGTTCAAGCAATTTTCCTGCCTTAGCCTCCCAAGTAGCTGGGATTACAGGCATGTGCCACCATGCCTCACTAATTTTTGTATTCTTAGTAGAGATGGGGTTTCACCATGTTGGCCAGGCTGGTCTAGAACTCCTGACCCCAAGTGATCTGCCCGCCTTGGCCTCCCAAAGTGCTGGGATTACAGGCGTGAGCTACCGTGCCTAGCCCCCTTTGGTCTTATACTGATCCTTTAGGTCAGGGTCCGCCTCTACTGGAAAGAACCAGGTAGTATTTGCAGCCATCCTAGGAAAGACAACATAGGAATGGGCATGACGCGTGCCAGTGAAACTGTCTGTGGACACCAGAATGTGAATTCCATGTAATTTCCACGTGCCACCGGATATAATTATTCTTTTGACTTTTTCCAACCATTTCAAAATGTAAAGCATCGTCAGCTCACAGGCTGAGGGCTGGATGCGGACTGGATCTGGGCTGAAGTCTCTGAAACCCCTGCTTTCGCTGACAGAGACTAAAGCACCCTGGCTTTTTGTCTTGTTTTTAGGTGCCTGAAACCACAGGCTGAGGAATGGCGGGAGGTGGCAAGGATACGGGGAAGGTGGGGAAAGGCGCCTCCTGCTGGGGAGACAGGCACCAGCTGCCAGCCTGTGCTCTGATGCGGAGTCCGAAATGTCACTAAAAGACTCACCAGCTAAGATCCCGTCTAGCGCCTGTGCTAGCACCAGCCACAGTTGTGTTTCCAGCAGCCTGTCGCTTTGGGGCTGACTGCCCATCTCCCTCTCCTGTTCCCCAGGTGGTCTCTGGAACTGAGCAGGCAGGCCTGCCCCACCTGTCCGTCACGTGGGCCCAGGGTGTCGGCAGCCCGTCAGCCCCCCGTAGACTGGCAGGTCTTAGGATCACTCAGCCTCTGAGTTCCCCAGGGAACGTAGAGCAGGGGGTGTGTTGCTGCCATGAAGTCTGGCCCGGGGCCCGGGGCCCAGGTTCCATGCTCCCCTGAGGGTCCCCAGCCTCTGTCCGCTTGTCCCCAGCTCCATGGTGATCCGGGACCTGACCCTGCGCAGCGCCGCCAGCTTCGGCTCCTTCCACCTCATCCGCCTGCTCTACGACGAGTACATGTTCTACCTGGTGGAGCACCGCGTCGCGGAGGCCACCGGAGAAACGCCGATCGCTGTGATGGGAGAGGTGAGGACCCTCCTGGGTGGGACGGCTGGGGCTTGGCCGGGCCTGTGGGGAGAGGGTGGTGTGCTCTGAGCAGCCCAGAGAGAGGACACTCGCAGGTCCCACTGCTCTGCCGCCCGGACAGATCCGCAGCTCGATAAAGAACAAGCCACAGAAACGGGTCCACTCGTGCCAGGACACAGCAGTGTCTTTCAAAACATCAAAACCACAAGGTTTATCAGCACCGGGAAGGATTTGGGGCTCTGTCCAAGTTCACAGTCACCATCAAACCACTGGCTCTGGAAGGAGGTTGTCCTTGGGTGTCCTGCCACGCAGGGGAGGCCTCGGACACACCACCCAAAGTTTTCTTTTTATTGTGGTAACATACACATAGGGTGATATTTTCATGTTAAAGCGCACAATAAAGTGGCGTTTAGCACGTTCACAACGTGCAGCTGGCGCCACTGTCCAGTTCCAGAACATTCCATCACCCCAAAAGAAAACCCCATCCCCAGGAGCAGTTGTTCCCAAGCCCCTCCTGCAGCACAGCACCCACGCAGCCCCCTCCTGCCTCTGTGGATCGGCCTGTCCTGGACACTTCATAGAAATGGGATCACACACTGTGTGGTCTTTTGTGTCCAGCGTCTCTCACGGAACGTGACATCCGCGCTGTGGCCTGGGTCAGAGCCTGGTTCCTCTCCTGGCGAGTTGTGCTCCAGTGCGTGGCTGGCCACGCTGTGCTGACCCCTCGTCCCTCCGTGCTGCAGGTCGCTCCCTCTCTGTGGCCATGGTGAGCGGTGCTGCGTGGGCGTGTGTGGGCAGGTGTTTGTGCACACGCTCCCTCTCTGTGGCCATGGTGAGCGGTGCTGCATGGGCGTGTGTGGGCGGGTGTTCGTGTGCTCGCCTGTGTTCAGTTCTTCGGGGTCCACACCTTGGAGTGGACTTGCTGGGCTGCATGGGATGGCCTGGAGGAAGAAACGAGGTGATGCTTGATGAATGGCGGGGTCCCTGCACTCTTACTACCCAGGGGCCACAGCACTCTAAGAGTTGGTGGCCAGGGCCCCACAACGTGTGCAGAAACTGTGGAAGCTGTCTGTTCTCTGCACATGGGCGTGGACGCCGGGCTTTGGGGCAGCCAAGGAGTGGTTTTCCTGCTGTATACAGACTTCAGGGAGCAAAGATAATTTGGCCCATGGCTCTTCCATGCCACCTTAAAACCTGGAGCAGCCGCACCCAGGGGACCTTGGGAGCCAGCTGCTGTCCCCTCGCTGCCCCGAGCAGTCAGCACCCTCCACCCCCAGCAGCTCCCAGAGGCGGCCTGGACAGGGCACATGGACCCACCCAGACACCTGGCAGCATCAGAGCCACATTTCAGGGCAGGCCCCAGCTGCTTACCTGTGAATGGAGGACGTGGCTCAAGGCAAGGTTGGGCCGGCATCCCCAGAGCCCCCAAACAGCAACTGCCGCCCCTCTGCAGGCGCCCCTGACTCCAGGTTTCTCTTTCAGTTCAACGATCTCGCCTCTCTGTCGCTGACGCTGCTTGACAAAGGTAGGTAGGTGCGTCTGCGGCTTTCCCAGCACGGCTCTCCCAGGAGGGTGGTACTCCTGGCCGTGGCCTGTCCGCCCCATCTCATGATGAGCAGGTGGAAATTGGGGCAGCCCCTTGGGGGGTGAGGGCCCTGGGATCTGTCATCCGGACAGTGGGTGATGCCTGGGCAGCAGATGCCACTGAAGACTGGCTCGGCTGGGGCTCAGAGTGCCGCCGGCCTCTGGGTAGCCGCTGCCCAGGGACCTCAGCACCAGGCCTGGACCAGGCAGCCCCTGGTCTCCTGCGCCCACGCCCAGCAGGAGAGTGGGACAGGCAGGCCAGAGGGACCCCTGGGCCCCGTCTCTGCCCCACGCGGGTGGGAGGACCCCAGAGGCCCCAGCCCTGTGGGGAGCAGGCCCCAGGCCCATCGGCGCTGGGGAAGGGAGGCACAGGGCAGAGGCTCTTTCGCCTGGCCCACCTGGGGGCACCTCTGGGTGACGGCAGGGTGGGGGAGGACAGGTCAGCCTGGAGCAGAGGCCGAGGCGGGGTCCACAGGCTGCCACATGTCCTCAGCGCCCTGCCTGGCATGCTGGAGCAGTTCTCGGAACGTGCGCTTCCCCATCTCCCTCTCCTGCCCTCCTGTTGATGGACACTGACCCTACCCCTCCCTCCGCAGATGACATGGGCGATGAGCAGCGCGGCAGCGAGGTGGGCCCGGAAGCCCGCAGCCTGGGTGAGCCCCTGGTAAAGCGGGAGCGCAGTGACCCCAACCACTCCCTGCCGGGCATCTAGCAGCCCCGGCCGGCGCCTCCGCAAGGTTCCAGAAGATGCCGCCTGGTCACTCTGGGAACCTGGATTTCACCGGCTCCACCAAATTAGTGCCTCTTAGATGATGTGATGTTTACTTTGACTCAAGCGGGGGCTCCCGGGGTCAGTGTTCAAGAAGGAAAGCAGTTGTTGAAGCTACAGAAGCCCAGGCCGGGGCTCCCACTGGCTGTAGCTGTGCTCTGGGTCCCCAGGTCCCTGCGCAGCCACCAGGGCCACACCAGGCCATGGGTTCCTTGTTCTGGACAAACCCTCCTCTGCTGGAATCCTGGACTTTGGCCCCAGTCCCTTTAAGAGCTGAAGGGGCTTTGCTGAGAGCACTGGCCTCTGCACTCAACTGGAACCAATTTTCACCATGATTTTAAAAATTAAAAAAACCTGGCAGAGCCCGACTAGAAAGGGACGGCCTCTCCCCTCCTACCTGCCACCGCTGGGGAGGCACAGAGCTTGCCAGCATCCCTGGAGTCCCCTCAGGAATGGAAAGTGGAGTGCCCTTGTCTGGTAGCACCATGTGGGAGGGACCCCGCTGGGCGCAGTGCCCTGTGGCCTTTTAGAGCCAGACCTCCCTGCCCAATGCCCCGAGGTGGGAGGCCGGCTGTGCTGCAGGAACCCATCTCCAGATGCCAAAGGACTTGAGGGGCAGCTGACAATCGCTGTGTCCCGGCAGATCCGCAGCTCGAAAAAGAACAAGCCACAGAAACGGGCTCGCTCGTGCCAGGACACAGCAGTGTCTTTCAAAAAATCAAAACCAGAAGTTTTATCAGCAGCAGGAAGGATCTGGGGCTCTGTCCAAGTTCACCGTCACCATCAAGCCACTGGCTGTGGAAGGAGTTTGTCCAACAGGGTCCGTGTCACAGCCGCAACTGCAGAAAGCAGCCATCCCACGTGTCATCCAAACAGCAGTGCCTGCGTCCCGCTCCACGGAGTCTTCCAGAACACCTCCCTCTGAATTCATCCCGGAGCACCCCACCCCCAGCGAGTCCCACCTGGACCTCTTCAAAGTCAAAACTCTTCTCTCGGGACAAACAAATATTCGGGACTTTCAAAGCCCTGAACTTGAGACACCAAGTTTGTCTCCATGGAAACACGTAGCCGCTGCAGTTGGACAGCTGCGTGCTGGAGTTCTGTCCCCAAACCAACTGCAGAGAAGAAAGACGAGCCTCGGCCCAGGACGCGATTTCTAACGAAATGCAATAGTTTTCTCTTTTTGGAAAAATGTTTATACCAATAGTTTTGTGCGCTAATTGTTATTAGAACGTTTCTTATGAATGTGTACATTGCAGTATATTCAGTCCCAAATGTTTTGTTCTCATTCACACAGAAGGTACTAATGTCAGCTCACGTGGCCTTTAAAAACCTTACTTCCCCACCCGCGAGAGCTCAGAGCATCGCTGGGCCTGCGCCAGAGTGAGGGGTGCAGGAAGAGAAAGACGTGTGCTCACTTTAGAAACGAAAAGCTGGGAAAAATCACACTGTTTGTCTGGTCGTATAGCCCAAACCTGAGTTGAAATCAGACAGAAAGAAAGTCTTTAAAATATACATCTCCTCTCCTTGGAGACACTGAAGCTCACAGTTAACGGATTGTAATGCCCGGCTTTTCCTCACTCCTGGTAACCAATACAAGCTGGTTTCTGCCTTAGGCTCCGGCCCGTCTTTCTGATCCAAGAGGAGGAACAGAGGTGGCAGCGAAGCCACAAGCCTCTCAGGCCTGGTCTCGTTTTTCATAGCAGTAAACACACTGAGCGTGCCCATTTTTGGACTCACTGTCCACACTCCAGGCCCTGTCCCCCCGCCCTGGGACACCAGCCTGCCGGGCTTGCACCACTCAAGACCCAGAGGGGAAGCCACAGAGGTGCCCCCTGCACTTGCCTGCGGGCTCCCTGGGGAATGTTCTAGTGCCTTCCAAAAGGAGCCCGGGCCCCTTACTTCCTTAGCAAGGCCCATCTGAGCCGGTGATGGCGCAGAAACCGTTCTTTGTCCAGGATGGTCAACGGCTCCTGTTTACACTTTGGGTTTTTTCTGTTTTGTGTTTTTTTTTTTTTAAGAGACGGTCTCATTCTATCACCCCAGCTGGAGTGCAGTGGCACTATCATAGCTCACCACACCCTCAACCTCTTGAGCTCAGGTGATCCTCCCACCTCAGCCTCCCCAAGTAGCTGGGACTATAGGCGTGCGCCACCACATCCAGCTAATTTTTTTTTTTTTTTTTTTAGAGACGGGGGTCTTCCTATGTTGCCCAGGCTGGACTCAAACTCCTTGGCTCAAGCGATCCTCCCACCTTGGCCTCCCAAAGTGCTGCGATTACAGGCGTGAGCCACCGCCCCGGCCTCCTGTTTACACTTGTTACAGGCTAGACCCACTCGGATCTAGCGGAGGAAGCGGGTGCGCCAGTCTCGGATGCAAACCACCGGTTGTCCGCAGGGTTTACTTGGGCCAAACTTCAGAATCATTGAGAATCAGTGCATGAGCTTGCTCAAAAATGGCCGATTCCTGGACCCATTCCACAAGGAGCATGACTCGGTGGGATTCGGATAGGGGCCAGGAAGCGTGTTGATGCTCCCATTCCCTCTCAGGGGACTGCGGTGCAGGGCTATAGGACTTTGAAGAAACCCTATAGAGGAGAGCAATGGGCTCAGGAACCAGGCAGGGCCCACCTGCGGGAGGGAGGGTGGCCCACAGAGGCTAATACAGTTCCCGGTCAGCTGCCCCTAAATCTGTTTCCCGAGTGCCAGGCCAGTGCCCCGTATGCTCCCAGGGACGCTCGGCCTTTGCCCCAGCCCAGGCCTGTCTCAGGCGACACTAGAATCGCCCCTCACTTCCCTGGGCTGGGACTCCAGGACCCCACTGTGTCCTGACGGTGCCAACTTCAGCCAGGAAATCCACTCGCCCCACCCCCTGCTGGGTCACAATTTCAGACCTTCCTCCAGCTGAGACCCCTGAGCCAAATTAGGCAAGTGCCAACTCACCCACCTCCCCAGCCCCTGAAAATCCAGGCCCAGTGTGGACTGCAGGGCCCAGAGTAGGAGACCCAAGCCCTGCCCATGGGGCCTGAGAGGCTGGGGAGAGCGGGAGCTCAGAGCATGGGGGATGGTGCCCCAGGAAAGAGGAGCCCACTTGAGGTCCTCAGGCCATCATGTGCCTCCAAAGCCCTCCAGGTAGGTCCCCAGGGTGCAGCCGCCTCAGAAAAAAAAAAAAGGGGGAACCTTGGTCTTACCAAGCACCTCTAGGGGGTACTGGCTGTAATCACAGCAGGCTCCACGCTAGACACTTCTATCCCATCTCCTATTTTTGATGACCTAAGGTAGATGTAATCCCCATTGTACACATGGGAAAAGCAAGGTTGCTGGCTGGAATGCAGATGTGATGGCTAGAGCACAGCAGCCACAGTGGACCTCAAGGTGGAAGCCCCATGATAAGGATGGGAAAGCAATAAGTCAGAAGGAGCCTGGGTCCCCGGTGATGATGGAACTGCCATTACAGCCCTGACCTCCAGACAGACGTCAGCAAGGAGGTGTGGGCAGCCCCAGAGATGTCCCTGCCTTCACAAACTTTCTGGTGGCAGGAACTCCCTTGCAAGATGGGAGGGGACCCCAGACACTGCAGCTGACAGCATGCTAAGAAGGGGGAGATGCGGGCCAGGCGCGGTGGCTCACCCCTGTAATCCCAGCACTTTGGGAGGCCGAGGCGGGTGGATCACAAGGTCAGGAGATTGAGACCATCCTGGCTAACATGGTGAAACCCCATCTCTACTAAAAATACAAAAATTAGCCGGGTGTGATGGCACACGCCTGTAGTCCCAGCTACTGGGGAGGCTGAGGCAGGAGAATCGCTTGAACCCAGGAGGAGGAGCTTGCAGTGAGCCAAGATCACATCACTACACTCCAGCCTGGGTGACAGAGCGAGACTCCGTCTCAAAAAAACAAAAAAAGAAAGGGGAGATGCTCCAGCTAGAGTGCCCCCGACCCCCGCCAACCACTGCCACCCCTGTTTTCCTCCTGCCTCTGGCTGCTGCCCCTTCTGCGCCTGGGTCCTGCCCACTCCTCTCCTCCTTCTACCCCCTCAGTCCCCTCAGCCACTCCCAGAATAGAAATACCCTCCACGAGCTGCTGACTTCACCTCTGCCCAGAGCTCCTGGGTGCCTGGCCCTCGGCAGAGCAAGACAGCAGCCCGGCATCTGGCCGTCCAGACCTCCTCCCCGTGTCTCCATCACAGCGTTGGCAGCACCGTCCGTCCCGCATTGCCCCGCCCCTCCCCTCCCCGCCCCGCCCCGCCCCGCCCCTTGGCCCTGCTCCTCAAAATGGCCGCCATCTGCCGGCTTCTCCCCTTCTCTTTGCTACTCCCCAGCTCCTCCTCGGCCAGGAAAGGCAGAGCGGCGGGGATTAGACTGCACAAGTTTGAGAGTCAGCTCCACAGTCATTCACTGTGCCGTCAAGTAAATTACCTTCATCAGTTTCTCCCACGGGAAAAGAGACAATAAAAATACCTCATGGTGTTGTGAGAAAGAAAGTCAATATACAAAAAGCACTGGACTAAGCCTTCAAGAGTTGTTTCTGCCCCTCGCACTGCAGTATCCAGATGGGGAGGTGTCAGATAATTCCCTGGGGTGGGCCCGTACTGGGCACTGCAGGGTGCTGAGTAGCATCCTTGGCCTCCACCCAGTCCGTGCCAGTGTGTCCGGAATTGGTGGGTTCTTGGTCTGGCTGACTTCAAGAATGAAGCCGCGGACCCTCGTGGTGAGTGTTACAGCTCTTAAGGCAGTGCGTGTGGAGTTTGTTCCTTCTGATGTTGGAATATGTTTGGAGTTTCTTCCTTCTGGTGGGTTCCTGGTCTCGCTGGCTCAGGAGTGAAGCTGCGGACCTTCGCGGTGGGTGTTACAGCTCTTAAGGCGGTGCGTCTGGAGTTGTTCGTTCCTCCCGGTGGGCTTGTGGTCTCACTGGCTTCAGGAGTGAAGTTGCGGACTTTCGCGGTGTTACAGCTCATAAAAGCAGTGTGGACCCAAAGAGTGAGCAGCAGCAAAATTTATTGCAAAGAGTGAAAGACCAAAGCTTCCACACTGTGGAAGGGAACCCGGGTTGCCACTGCTGGCTGGGCAGCCTGCTTTTATTCTCTTATCTGGCCCCACCCACGTCCTGCTGATTGGTAGAGCCTAGTGGTCTGTTTTGACAGGGCACTGATTGGTGCATTTACAATCCCTGAGCTAGATATAAAGGTTCTCCACATCCCCATCAGATTAGTTAGATACAGAGTATGGACACAAAGGTTCTCCAAGGCCCCACCAGAGCAGCTAGATACAGAGTGTCGACTGGTGCATTCACAAACCCTGAGCTAGATACAGGGTGCTGATTGGTGTGTTTACAAACCTTCAGCTAGATACAGAGTGCCGATTGGTGTATTTACAATCCCTGAGCTAGACATAAAGGTTCTCCACGTCCCCACCAGACTCAGGCACCCAGCTGGCTTCACCCAGTGGATCTCGCACCGGGGCTGCAGGTGGAGCTGCCTGCCAGTCCCGCGCCGTGCGCCTGCACTCCTCAGCCCTTGGGTGGTTGATGGGACTGGGCGCCTGGAGCAGGGGGTGGCACTCGTTGGGGAGGCTCGGGCCGCACAGGAGCCCATGGAGGGTGTGGGAGGCCCAGGCATGGCGGGCTGCAGGTCCTGAGCCCTGCCCCGCGGGAAGGCAGCTAAGGCCCCGTGAGAAATCGAGCGCAGCGCCGGTGGGCTGGCACTGCTGGGGGGTCCCAGTACATCCTCCGCAGCTGCTGGCCGGGGTGCTAAGTCCCTCATTGCCCGGGGCCGGTAGGACCAGCCGGCTGCTCTGAGTGAGTACGGGGCCGCCAAGCCCACACCCACCCGGAACTCCAGCTGGCCCACAAGCGCCACAGGCAGCCCCGGTTCACGCTCGCGCCTCTCCCTCCACACCTCCCTGCAAGCTGAGGGAGTGGGCTCTGGCCTTGGCCAGCCCAGAAAGGGGCTCCCACAGTGCAGCGGTGGGCTGAAGGGCTCCTCAAGTGCCGCCAAAGTGGGAGCCCAGGCAGAGGAGGCGCCCAGAGCGAGCAAGGGCTGTGAGGACTGCCAGCACGCTGTCACCTCTCACCAGGAGCACTCCAGCCCAATCCTAACAAGCAAAAATGTCTCCGGACACTGCCAGTGTCGCCTGGGAGACACCTTCCTCTTTAGCACTCACCTTGATTGGCACTTCTTCCAGGAAGCCTTCCTGGATGCTCCCTGGGTAGATTAGGGTCACTTAGACCCAATTTCCCCTACCATACTTTATAGTCATTGTCTGCAAATCTATCTTTCCTATAAGCTCTGCGAGTAAGTAGCTATCATTTGCCTTGTTGAAATGGACTTCCCAAATCTATCACAGGGCATGCTCAGCAAATATTGAGGGCGTGAGGGAGTGAGGAGGGCCTCCCAGAGAAGGCGTTCTTTACGGTGATCATGGGAAGGAAGGTGCTGTGCCATGGAGGAGAGAAAAATATCCAGAGGAGTGACAAGGAATTCCAAAGAAACTGGAATTCAGGCAGGAGGCCACCAGAGGTTTTTGATGTAATTAAAGCTGGGCTTTAGAAAGATGTATTCGGGCAGGGTGGATTCACAGAAGGAAACAGGAGCAGGGGGGTAATTAGGTGCTTGTTAAAATCGTACAAGTGAGGGGGAGAGTTGTGGCTGTGGGGTGGAGCAGGGGCACACAGGAGCCCTGTGGAGATCAAATCGGTGAGTTATACCCGATTTGGTTGTTTTTTTGTGTGTGTGGTTTGGTGTTTTGTTTTGTTTTGCTTTGTTTGAGACAGAGTCTTGCTGTTGCCCAGGCTGGAGTGCAGCGGCACAATCTCAGCTCACTGCAACCTCCACCTCCTGGGTTTAATCGATTCTCCCCCTCAGCCTCCTGAGTAGCTGGGATTACAGGAGTGTGTACCATGCCTGGCTAATTTTTGTATTTTTAATAGAGATAGGGTGTTACCATGTTGGCCAGACTGGTCTCAAACTCCTGACTTCAGGTGATCCGCTCACCTCAGCCTCCCAAAGTGCTGGGATTACAGGCATGAGCCATCGCGCTTGGCTTTTTTTTTTTTTTTCTTTTTCTAATGAACCAGGATAAAAATCTAACTAAAACATCAGGAGTGATGATGTAATAAAGATAAATATAGCTTTGCAAAATTTTCATTTCAGTGTATGTGTGAGTGCACATATACACATGCATTTATGGTATTGGGCTGCAATGTAAAATGCATATGCATAGGTCTCCAAAGCCACAGTACCATATATGCATGAATATATGTGCACTCACACAGAGGCTCTCAGGAGGGCTGAGAGTTGTTGTCAGCTTATTGTGAGATCATGGGCCCCTCCTGGAATCCTGTCATGGACGTTTTGTGGGGTTCTGCTGTCCAGCATCCATCCTGCCTTCTTTTGGAATAACACCCTGATTCTCTTGGAGGAGTGACCGTCCTCTCGTGGCTTTAAATATTGTCTCTGTGTCGGTGGCTGTCACATATTGAGTGAGGCGGTTCCAGGTGGGAAGGGAGCAAATGAGCTCAGTGTGTTGGTGGTGGCGGGAGCAGTGAGGAGGCTGGTGTCATGGGCACAGAGTGAATGGCAGGGCAGGAGGTTGAGGAAGGCTGCAGAGTTATGGGATGGGGGCTTCCTAGGTCCTGGGAAGGAGCTGGGATTCCACTGGATGCCTCCACTTGGATGTCTCAAAGGGCATCTCACACCACTGGCTGGGCACACAGAGCCCAATATGTATTTGTTGCGCAATAAATATTTGATGGAAGGGCCAGGCACGGTGCCTCAAGCCTGTCATCCCAGCACTTTGGGAGGCCAAGGCAGGCAGATCACCTGAGGTCAGGAGTTCAAGTCTAGCCTGGCCAACATGGTGAAACCCCCTTCTCTACTAAAAATACAAAAATTAGTTGGACATGGTGGCAGCGCCTATAAATCCCAGCTCCTTAGGAGGCTGAGGCAGGAGAATCACTTGAATCCGGGAGGCAGAGGTTGCAGTGAGCCAAGATCGTACCACTGCACTCCAGCCTGGGCAATGGAGTGAGATTCCATCTCAAAAAAATAAAAAATAAAATATTTATTGAGGAATGAATTTGATTGGGGGTGAGCACAAATTAACGTACCGTACCCTGCTGACCCCATCCAACACTTTCTCCTTAGACTCTGAACCCTGAGCTGAAGGGTGAGACTGAAAGCAGTCAAAGATCAGGCACTCTGGGGGAGACACCCGGCACATTGTCCTCAGTGATTTTTGCCTCTAAGACCTGTTGAAACTGCTGGTTGCTTCTCCTTTCTTTTTGATCTCATGAACATCCTCATAACCTTCCAGCAAATTCCCCCTTGGCTTACATCTTCCAGAACTGCTTTCAGGGGGTTGCAATCAGTCTCCAAACAGGTACACCCTCAGCACCCAGGAATTTTCTAGCCAGTCTCAGAAGGGGATTCTCAGACCTCGTGAAGCCCTCCCGAGGTGACAGCCCCAGTTTTCAAGGTGGGGCGTCCATACAGCTTGGCAACAGCAGCAGCAGGCTGGGAGCGAGGTGCAACCAAGACTCCCTACCTCCACTTTCATGACCTGGCTCATGGAAGACGCCAGAACCCCAGCAGATGCGGAGCTTACTTCCCGCTAAGTTTAGTTTCCCAGAAGGCAGCCAACTGCCCTTTTTCCTGGAGTTGAGTTTTGATTCCTCTCAAGCCTCTGCTGCCCCCCAGTGGTCACTCTGTGACACAGCGTCTTCCCTTTCGCAAGGGACACAGAAAGTTGGATTTTGCCCAGAAGCCTGGCTGATTTGTTTACTTATTTGCAACGATGCCTGATAAGAAAGATGAAAAACAAGGCAGTGAGTGAGCTAATTTCCTTCCTACCCTTCTCCTCCTCCCCTTCTCTTCCTCGAATATTTCCTATTTGTTTACAAAGGCCCAAAATATCCCCCCAACCTAACAATGGGAAAAAGTCACCTGGCAGATACCATTTAAAGCAAGCGATTGGACGGGCGCGGTGGCTCACGCCTGTAATCTCAACACTTTGGGAGGCCAAGGCAGGCAAATCACTTGAGGTCACAAGTTCAAGACCAGCCTGGCCAACATGGTGAAACTCCCTCTCCACTAATAATACAAAAATTGGCCTGGCGTGGTGGTGCACACCTGTAGTCCCAGCTACTCAGGAGGCTGACGCATGAGAATCGCTTGAACCTGGTAGGCAGAGGTTGCAGTGAGCCAAGATTGCACCATTGCACTCCAGCCTGGGCAACAGTGAGAGACTCTGTCTCAAAAAAAAAAAAAGGTATAAATTGCCATCATGTGCCCTTGCTAGGATGCATTGACACAGACACACATCGCTTCTGCGTAATCCCTGCCAAAAACGCTTAGCCTGAGTTTCACTGTGAGGAAACATCAAACAAACCCAAAGTTAAGGGGCATTCTACCAAATAATTGGGCAGTACTCGTTAGAAACGTCGTTGTCAAAAAAAGTATATAAAAAATGGAGGAAATGATCCAGACTAAAGGAAACTAAGGAGAAATACCTAAATGCAAGACAGGATCCAGGACTAAATCCTGGAACAGAAAAGGGACGCTACAGCTGAACAGAGGAAATGTGAATAAGGTTTGCACATTAGTGAATAGTACTGTATCAGTGCCAATGTCCTGATTTTGATCAGGATGTGAATATCTGAGGAAGCTGATGGAGGCTATATGGAACTCTTTGTACTATTTTTGCAACTTTTTTTAAGTCTGAATTTATTTCAAATGTGTTTATTGTAAAATTTAATTTATTTAATTTAAAATAAAGAGGCTGGGTGCCGTGGCTCATGCCTGTAATCCCAGCACTTTGGGCGGGCAGATCACTTGAGGTCAGGAGTTGGAGACCAGCCTGGCCAAGGTGGGCGGATCACTTTAGGTCAGGAGTTCAAGACCAGCCTGGCCAACATAGTGAAACCCAGTCTCTACTAAAAGTACAAAAATTAGCCGGATGTGGTGGCAGGCACCTGTAATCCCAGCTACTCGGGATGCTGAGGCAGGAGAATTGCTTGAACCTGGGAGGTGGAGGTTGCAGTGAGCAGAGATTATGCCACTGCACTCCAGCCTGGGTGACAGAGGGAGACTCCATCTCAACAAAAGAAGAAGGAGGAGGAGGAGGAGGAGGAGAAAAAGCGAGTTGATCAGGAGATAGGAATGTGTCACTGAGTAAAGTAAAGGCTTGGGAACCCGGTTGTGGTGCCCTGGGCTCTCCACCACTCAGCACTGCTGACCTGGTTGCAGATCAGGTCACGTGAAGGAGAATGTGGCCCTACCCCATGTTAATAGGATCCAGCCCAGCTTTCTTCCAGAGAGAAGCAATTCCAGTCCCAAATCCCTGGCTGATGTGCCTAGTTTGGGTCAGGGGTTTCTGCCATCATGGGCAAGGGGCCACCGTTGGTCACATCTGACATCCTGTTGTCAGGAACTTGAGGCCATGGGTTGAGGGAGAACGGGGAAGGCAGATGAACTAATAAGGCATTCATGATGAAGTCCCTCCAACCCCACCTGGCTCCAAGCTCCTTAAGGGCAGGAATTATACTTGATTGATCTCTAGGTCCTCAACCTCAGTGTGGGCTGGGCACAGAGCAGGCACTGAAGCACTGCCCCAGGAATTAAAGAAACCTATGACTAATAGAAATTCCTGAGTTCACTGGATAAGAAAAGAAACAACTTACTGAAACTCCCTCTGCTTGTAAGATAACAAAACTGGCTGAAGTCAGTTGGAACAATATGGCGGACTGGAGTTTGCACAGAACGAGCTTGCTGATGTCATAGCCTCAATTTCCACCGCATGTTTTAGACTAACACCCCCCGAACTTGCACATGCAATCCATGAGGAGGGATGAAGAGATAACTGCGCATGCCAGAGGACTTTCCAGACTTCCTATTTCCTTCTACCAGTCACCTACCTACTAATGCCACAGTCTACTCCCTAAACCTCTTCTAATAAAGGTATTGACTGCCTTAGGATGGGCGTGGTGTCTCAGGCCTACAATCCCAGCCCTTTGGGAGGCAGAGGGAAGAGGATTGCTCGATGCTAAGAGTTTGAGACCAGCCTGGGCAACATAGCCAGACCCCATCTCCACACATGCAGAAAGTACAGTCTTAAAGCTAGCACAGGGAGGCAGCTTTGAGTTGGACTCCCATCTGCTTGTTAGTCAGCTTGCAATAAAAAGCTTTTCTCACAAACCGCTGTGTCCTAGCATTGGCTCCTAGCGCGTCAGACAGCAAAGCTCCTTTTGCTCCGTAAAAACACGGCATGCCGGCTCCCTGCCCATGACGGGAAGATGATAACTTAATTGCAGCTGTGAAGACCCATTTTCCTGAAGCCCAGCTGCAGAAGCCATCGTCCTCTTTGGGTGCAGAGGAGAGAGGGACATAAGTCTTCAGAGCTCAGCCTGGGCTCAGGGGATCCTCAGAGACCTGTATCCTGGTGAGCCAAGGAGGACGCAGACAGCACAGAGGCCAATCAGCAGTTAAGGGCAAGTCATTTGAAGCCGTCCCATTTCCTGCCTCCAACCCCTGCAATTAGGAGGAAGCCCTAACTCCTCACTGCAGCCTCCAAGGCCCTGCACGCTTCCTCCCTGAGCTCATCTCCACCACCTCTCTTTTTGGTCACTCGGCTCTAGCCACACCGAGCTCCTCACCGTGTGAAAGTATTCCCTCGGCTGGGCGCGGTGGCTCACGCCTGTAATCCCAGCACTTTGGGAGGCTGAGGCAGGAGGATCACTTGAGGTCAGGAGTTTGAGACCAGCCTGGCCAACATGGTGAAACCCCGTCTCTACTAAAAATACAAAAATTAGCTGGGCGTGGTGGCAGGCGCCTGTAATCCCAGCTACTCGGGAGGCTGAGGCAGGAGAATCGCTTGAACCCAGGAGGCAGAGGTTGCAGTGAGCCGAGATCCTGCCACTGCACTCCAGCTTGGGAGACACAGTGAGACTCCATCTCAAAACAAACAAACAAAAAGTATTCCCTCTTTCTGTCACTGTGTCATAGCATGCTGTTTTATTTTCTTTGTAGCACCCATCACTATCTCAAATTATTTTGCTTACCTGTCTACCGTTAGTCTCCCCACAAAAGGATGCAAATCTCCGTGAAGGCAGAGCCTGTCTAGTTCATCCTGGGAATCCAACACGTGCCTGATGCATCATAGGTGTGGTGGATACATACTGCTGTGTAAGGAACATCCCTAAAGCTTAGTGGCTGATAATGGCAATTCTTTATCTTTCATAGTTTCTGTAGGTGAGGAATGGGAAGGGCTAGGCTGGGTGGTTCTGACGGGGCTCAGGGTCTCTCATGCAATTACAGTCAGCGGCTGCCGCAGGAGCTGTTGGGGTTTGGCTGGGCATCTCTTGGCCAGGGCCTTGCCATGAGATCTGTGTTTCAGCTTTCTTACAGCATGGCAGCCGCAGGGCAGTTGGACTGCTCACATGGTGGTCAAAAGCTTTCAGAGAGACTGTTCCAGCAATGCTGCAGAAGCTGCATCTCTGTCCATTATGTCCTAGCGTCGTCAGTTACACGGTGTCATTTGCTGTGTGCTCTATTGATCAGCAAGCCCACCTACATTCATGGGAAGGGAGCTGCACCCTCCTCTCTAGCTGGGAAAAGGGTCAACGAATTTGGGGCCATATTTTAAAGCTACCACAGTAGGCAATTGACAAATATTTGTGTAAGTGAATGTTGACTAAGTTAATTTGCTACGAGAGGCCAGATGAGGAAAGCTGGCAGCCATCAACACTTCGAGGAGGCTTGCGAAACCACTGGAAACATCCTTGGCTCATCAGCCTGACAGGTTCTGCATGTCTCAGTGTCCCCTGAAAAGCCACGACTGGATTATATTTAGCAAGTGATGACATGGTGCTGCGAGTTTCCCAAAGTGTGGGATGAATGTGGTGTGTGACATGACTTTAGGCAACATGTAGACATGGCGTTAAACGACAATGAATCACATAGATTATGTTAGCCCGTTTTCAATTCTGTTTCAGTCCTTCTCATCACATCAGGAAGAAAGTTTCCACCAAGTACTGAAGCATCTTCAATAACGCTCTAATACTTTGCTAATCTCCCTTTGTATCAAAGAAAAAGCAGGCCCAACACCTTGGCAGGCGACAGTATCTACTTTGAGTTTGAAAACATTGTTTCATTTTCATGTTTGCTTTTACAATGGTTTACTCATGGCTTAGTGGTTTTCCATTTTAAACGGTGATACAAAGTATCTGTTTAATGTAAATTTAAACCAAAAGAAAAGTATCAAGTTCATGAAAGGTCACACCGTGCAGATATGGTAAAGGCTGAGAAGACCTACCCAAGAGAAGTCTGGGGAAACCTGAAAATAATGAAACCAACACCCTAGGAATGAGAGATGACCTGAATTCTACACACTGTGGGTGACCAGGGGGACTGACATTCGAGCTACTCTTAGAGAATTTCTTTCTTTGGTTTTTTTTTTTGAGACGCGGTCTCACCTTGTTGTCCAGGTTGGAGTGCAGTGGCGTGATCTCCGCTCACTCCAGCCACCGTCTCCCGCACTCAAGCAATCCTGCCACCTCAGCCTCCTGAGTAGCTGGGACTACAGGTGTGTGCCACCATGCCTGGCTAATTTTTTCTATTTTTGGCAGAGACAGGGTTTTGCCACGTTGCCCACTCAGGCTGGTCTTGAACTCCTGGGCTCATGTGATCTGCCCGCCTCGGCCTCCCGAAGTGCTGGGATTACAGGTGTGAAGTTTCAAATTAACCATTTTCTTTAGAGACAAGGTCACAATCTGTAGCCCAGCCTGGAGTGCAGTAGTGCCATCCTACCTCACTGCAGCCTCCAACTCCTGGGCTCAAGCCATCCTCCCACTTCATCCTCCTGAGTAGCTGGGACTACACGTGAACACCACCACAACTAGCTAATTTTTTGCAGAGACAGGATCTCACCATCTTGCCCAGACTGGTCTTGAACTCCTGGGCTCAAGCATTCTGCCCACTTCAGCCTCCCAAAGTGATGGGATTACGGGTGTAAGCCACCACACCTGGCCATATTGTGTATTTTTTTTTTTTTTTTTTTTTTTTGAGACAGAGTCTCACTCTGTTGCCCAGGCTGGAGTGCAATGGCGCGATCTTGGCTCACTGCAACTTCCGTTTGCTGGGTTCAAGCAATTCTCCTGCCTCAGTCTCCCAAGTAGCTGGGATTACAGGCGTGTACCACCACGCCTGGCTAATTTCTTATTTTTTTAGTAGAGATGGGGTTTCACCATGTTGGTCAGGCTGGTCTTGAATTCCTGACCTCAAGTATTCACCCGCCTTGGCCTCCCAAAGTCCTGGGATTACAGGCGTGAGCTACTGCACCCAGCCCAGATTGTGTATGTCTAATAAGCTTCCAGGTCATGCTGATGCTGCTGGTGTGGGGACACACTGAGAAAGTAGCAGGTTTTTGTTGTTGTTGTTGTTGAGACAGAGTCTCATCTGTTGCCCAGGCTGGAGTGCAGTGGTGCGATCTCAGCTCGCTGAAACCTCCACCTCCCAGGTTCGAGTGATTCTCCTGCCTCAGCCTCCCAAGTAGCTGGATTGCAGGCGCCTGCCACCACACCCGGCTAATTTTCTGTATTTTTAGTAGAGACGGGGCTTCACTGTGTTGGCCAGGCTGATCTTGAACTCCTGATCTCGTGATCCGCCCGCCTCAGCCTCCCGAAGTGCTGGGATTACAGGCCTGAGCCACCGCGCCCGGCCGAAAGTAGCAGGTTCTTGAAAAAAATCTGGTGTGTGGCCGGGCACAGTGGCTCACACCTGTAATCCCAACACTTTGGGAGGTCGAGGTGGGTGGATCACTTGAGGTCAGGAGTTCGAAACCAGCCTCGCCAACATGGTGAAACCCAGTCTCTACTGAAAATACAAAGATTAGCCAGGCGTGGTGGTGAGCGCCTGTAATCCCAGCTACTGGGGCGGCTAAGGCAGGTGAATCGCTTGAACCCGGGAGGCGGAGGTTGCAGTGAGCTGAGATCGCGCCACTGCACTCCAGCTTGGGCAACAAAGCAAGACCTTGTCTCAAAAAAAAAAAAAAAAAAAGGAATCTGGTGTGCTAGTACTGTGCATCTCCTCCCGACTCTGGTGCTAGTGATATCACATTAGTAACTTAATATAGGCCATGGCTGAAGTATTCACACCAAGAAAGTCAGCAGACGCTACAAATCAGGGTTCAATTTGTTTTATTAATTGTCTTGTGGTCTTAAGAAAGTGGTAGAAAAATAAGTAAAATTTACAATAAACTATATACACACACATAAATACATACTAACAAATACATTCTCCTCCAGAGAAGCTGTTGTTAAATATTTACCACATCCCACTGGCTGTTCAGAAAAGTATAACAACCATGTAAATACATGTGTCCTGGATTAGGAACTGACAAACTTTTTCTGTAAAGACACAAACAGTAAATGCTTTAAGTTTTGTTGGCCAAAAAGTTTCTGTTAAAAAAAAATTAGCTCTAATGTCATAGCTCAAAAGTAGCCAGAGACAATATATAAATGAGTAAGCATGGCTGTTTTCAAATAAAACTTTATTTACAGACACTGAAATGTAAATTTCACACCATTTTCACATCAAGAGATATTCTTCTTTTGGTATTTTTTTCCCCAACGAGCTAAAAATGTAAAAAAATCAGCAGGCGCGGTGGCTCACGCCTGTAATCCCAGCACTTTGGGAAGCCAAGGTGGGCAGAGCACCTGAGGTCAGGAGTTCGAGAGCAGCCTGGCCAACATGATGAAACCCTGTCTCCACAAAAAAACACAAAAACTAGCTGGGTATAGTGGCACACAGCTGTAATCCCAGCTACTCAGAAGGCTGAGGCAGGAGAATCACTTCAACCCGGGAGGCGGAGGTTGCAGTGAGTCGAAATTGTACCACTGCACTCCAGCATGGGCAACAGAGCGAGACTCCAAAATAAATAAAAGAATGGGAAGGGAAGGAAAGGGAGGGAAGGAACAAGGGGAAGGAGGGAGGAACCATTTTTAGCTCATAGACTATATCTGGCCCACAGATTGTAGTACTCCTCACTCTCCTTTAGATCATACTCAAAAAGGTGCAGAGCTGGGACTCAAACCTAGGTAAGACCTGAAACACAAGGTCCCAGGCAGAGAGATGAGCGAGTGCAAAGACCCTTAGGTTGGAATGAGCTTGTGCTCCAAGGATGGAAAGACCCATGCGGCTGAACAGCAATGAGCAAGGGGGAACAAAGCAGGGCATGGGAGCCAAGTTCAGGGGACTTCATAAACCTGAATACAAGGTTTAGGATATTCCAAGTTCAGCTGAGAGCCCTCTGGAAGCACTGAGTGGCCTTGATATTTCCATTTTCAGTCTATGTATATATATACATACACACACATATATATATGAACACATATGTATGTATATATCTGTGTGTATATATATAGATAAAAACGAAGTATATATGTGTATATATATATATGGGGGAGGTTCTTGCTCTGTCCCTAGGATGGTGGCAGTGGCACTGTCACAGCTCACTGCAGCCTCAACCTCCTGGGCTCAAGTGATCCTCCTGCCTCAGCCTCCCAAGTAGCTGGGACCACAGGCTTGCACCACCACATCCGGGTAATTTTTGTGTTTTTGTAGAGATGGGGTCTTGCTCTGTTGCCTAGGTTGGTTTTGAACTGAGCTCAAGCGATCCTGCCACCTTGGCCTCCCACAGTGCTGGGATTCCAGGGGTGAGCTACCGCGTCTGGCTGATTATATTTTTAAAAGACTCCTCAGCCTGCGGCCATGTGCAGAACAGAGGCTGGGGCTTCAAAAGAATGCAGCAAAGGATAGATAGCAGAGAGGCGGCTGTCCAAGTCTTCCATGAGATATGGACGATGTGGCCTAGGGTGGTGACAGCCTGGCTGGTGACAATGGGTGGATCTGGGCTGTATTTTGGAGGCAAGGCCAAGTCCGAAGGATTTGCTGAGAGATTCATAGCAGGTGAGTAGAGAACAACTCCAGGGTGTCCAGGACCCTCCCATGAGCCTTGTGAGACTGATAGTCCCATTTTACAGATGGGGAACCTGGAGGCGCGCGGGGTCCAACACCCTCCCATGAGCTTGTGAAGTTGATTCTTGTAGCTCCGAGGGGTCGAGTCCCTCGCGCCGGGTCCCCCCCTCCCCCAACGCCAGCACCTGGATCCCAGGGCTGCGCCCCCTCCTAGCGCCTGACCACGACCCCCGCCCCCGCCCCCGCCGATGAGCTCTGATTTCCCCCCTAATCCCAAGCACCCCGCGCCCTCTCGCCACTTCCGCCGTGGTTTCAGGAAAGCGTTTGCCGAAGGTACCGGCTCCTAAGGCGGGTAAACTGAGGCAGGAGGCAACGCGTCTCCCGCCCGCGCGTGTGGGAAGCCCCCGCAGGCCCGGGGATTTACCTGGAGGAAGGCCTCGGCTGCGGCGCCCTAAACTGCTCACTGTCCCACCGCGGGGGAACCCCGGAAAACGAGCGGGAAAACGAGTGCTTCAAGACCCGCCTCGGACCGCGCCGTGCCGCCTCACTAAACCTTAGTCGCTGCCACTGCGCATGCGCCCTTCCCGGCCCTTTCCCCGCCCTCTCAGTCGGCGGGAAAAGGAGGCGGGAGATGGCTGGTGCGCAGGTGCGTGCTAGGAGCGCGGCTCGTCAGGGCAGGCTGCTCGGCAAGGCAGGCGACCGAAGCTCGCCTCCGCGCGGCATTCAGCGCGCAGGCGCGAGCTGGCCGCCTCTCACGGAGTCGGCTTGTTAAGTGCGCACGCGCGGGAGTTTCTGGCAGAAAGCAGGCGAGCTTGGGCCGGCGCGGGGCCTTGTGGGAGGGCTTAAGGAAGTAAAATGGCGGACCTGGCGAACGAAGGTAGGGGAGGCGCCGTCGGGGACCGGCTGGCGGCCGGGGAACGGGCGGCGGGAGGACTAGGGGCCACAAGCCTTTGCGGAGAGCACCGCAGAGTGCAAGGGTTTCGTCCGCTCCAGGCTAGCGCCCTGGCGGGCCCTGCAGCCGCCCCCTATTGCGTCCCCTCAGGCCGGGCTCACGGGCCCGGCCCATCACTCCCGGCAACCCCGGCCCCTGCAGCCGTCTGGCTAGAGGAGCCGGGTGGCCGTCGGGATCGCAGCCCTAAGGCCCCTCTGCGCCGCAGCCAAGCTCGGGGCTGAAGGGGGCGGGAGGCGCGGCCCCAGTGCTTCGGCCACGGATGTAAATAGACCTTAGGGCCTGGTTGTGGCCCGGAGCGCGCCACGCTCCCTCCCCGCCCCCTCGTCCTCCGCCACCCGGCATCTCCCTTTCCCCGGCCTGGCTGCCTATCTCCTAAGCCCGTGAGGCCCTCGTCCTCCGCGGGCCAGCAGCATACCGCGGACGGAGGAAGCCCAGGCCGTTTTCACCCCGTCCCCGCCCCGAACTTCGGCCCCCACTTCCCGCCAGTTCCCCCCAGATCTTTCGGGGCGCCTCGTCTCCCCCTCATTTAGGCCCCGCCGCAGGATCTGGGCCGCCGAAAGCCCTGGCTGCTCTTTGGCCCTTTTTGCTGCACTTCCAGGCAAGAGACCGTGCGAGTCCCTCCTCTGTGGAGCGCTGACAGCCCACCTGAGTGTTTTTGACAAGGTTACACTTCCAGATCCCCCGAGAAGGCACTATAAGGCTGATGTCTGCTTCCATGCACAGTCGTGTTGCCATCGCTGTAGCTTCAAGACTTCTGAGGCCTATTTTTAGCTCCCCCCCTTTTCTAGTTGCACAAATGCAGGCAAGCTCTCTACCTGTCTGGCTCTGATTCCCCCATTCGGTGCTCCCCTGTGACTGAAGGGTTTTCTCTACCGAATTGCACTAATGAATGAATGATGATAGGAAGTGCTCGGTCTTGTGGAGCATTTAGGGTAGTTCCAGGTATGGTGCAAAGTCTTGACATACTGTTTTCCCTGGTAGGAGGTATACTGTTAGCCCCATTCACTTGATGAGGAGACTGAGTCAACGTGGTTAAGTCGCTTATCCAAGGCATGTCACACAGCTGGGAAGGAGCAGGGATGTGAACCAAGATGGCCTGGCTTCAGATGCCAGACCACGGGTGCTCAGTCCCTGCAGATTCTGATTATGTGTGGTGTTGGGCGGGCGCTGGGCATCTGTACAGGAAGCAGCACAGGTTCTCTCCCTGATTCTTGGCCATTTTATTTTATTTTTGGGGACGGAGTCTAGCTCTGTTACCAGGCTGGAGTGCAGTGGCGCCGTCTCGGCTCGCTGCAATCTCCGCCTCCCGGGTTCAGGTGATTCTCCTGCCTCAGCCTCCCACGTAGCTGGGATTACAGGCGTGCGCCACCACACCCAGCTAATTTTTGTATTTTTAGTACAGACGGGGTTTCATCATGTTGGCCAGGATGGTCTCCATCTCCTGACCTCGTGATCTGCCCGCCTCGGCCTCCCAAAGTGCTGGGATTACAGGCGTGAGCCACCGCACCAGGCTGCTACATCTCTTTTTTTAAGATAAAGGAGTCCATGGAGGGTTGCAGCATTCCAACTCATGAGATCTAGTTACAGAGGGACTGGGTAAGTGGGAATCAGTATGACATATTTTATGTATTTACATCCTGAGCCCACATAGTTTCTTGAACTCAGGACTCATGTCCAGCATCACATTTCGACATCTCCATTTGGATGTGTCATAGGCAAGTCTAGAGCGTTTCCAAAACAAAATCCTTATCTCCCCCACCGCACCTGCCCATCCCATGGTCTTTCACCCATTGTAGTTAGGCAGGTCCATTCTTTAAATTCCTCTGCCCCAAACCTTGAAGTCACCCCTGGTTTCCCTCTTTCTCATACTGCACAGCAAATTCTATCATTTCTACCTTAAAATTATTTCCAAAGGGGGACCACCACTTCTCCCCACCAACACTGTCCATGCTTAGCCCCCGTTCCCTCCCCCCTACCCATCTGAAAACTTCTCAGCCCATAGTGGGCCCCAATACCTCCCTGTCCTTCTCTCTCGCCACTCTCTGCTGACTTGCTCTGTGCTAACTATGGCTTTTTCAGTTTTCCTTGAACGTTGCATCCACTCCCCGCTTTTAGCCTTTTCTCCTGCTGATTCCTCTAACTGAAACAGTTTTCCCCCAGATACCCCCATGGCTCACTTCTTCTCGTTTTTACTCATATATGTTACTTTATTAATGAGAGCTTCTCTGGCCACCTATTTCAAATTAAATCCATGTTCTCTGTTCCGTTCACCCAGCTTGATTTTCCTGTATAGCTCTTACAATCCGGCATGCTAGATATTACGTGCATATTTGCCTCATGTAAGCTCCATGAGGTCAGGGATTTTTATGTCGTAGTCACTGATTGCCCCCTTGCATCTAGAACGGTGCCTGGCACAGAGTAGGTACACGGGAAATATTGGTTGAATGAATGAATTCACCAGTGAGGACCCTGTTTTGAGGAATACATTTGAGCACAAAGGGGAAATTATGGCTTGCCCTTTTCCAGAGGATACTGTTTCTAGCATATGCTGTCCACATGAGCTATTGGTTGTAAATGGGATAGTTGAACTGGTAAGGGCCAAAGAGAGAAATGGAATGTTTTGAACTTCACTTTTTTTCCCTAGTAAGTGCCACACTCACCTAGCACGTTGTACCTGACACTAGTTCTGGGATAACTGTCCTCAGGAAATCAAACCTTGGTGGACTTTGTGCCTCAGATATCCCTGCCGTCCTTTAATCAGTCATTGTGTGTTTCTTGAACACTCCATTTCTGGTTTTGGCTTGTACAGCCTGCCAGGATGTTTAATTTCTTATTCACTGTGTAAAGTGGGGCCTCCTTGCCTGTGCCTTTTGAAGCTTTAGGGGCTGCCCCATGGTCATGTGTTTGTTCTTGCTGTTTAAGCTCTAGTCAAATGCCCTCTTGGCTTCTGCCTTTCCAGACTGAGATCAAAAGTTGCTCCACTCTCACACCCAGTCCCTCCTCCATCCATTTGCCATCTCTCTTCTCTGGGCCAGTCCCATCTCTGTGTCAGGCTGAGCAGCGGCTGTCCACCCGGCTGGGCATCAGTATCACCTGGGGAACTTTCCTGAAACCACAGATGCTGAGTCCCCACGCCCTGCAGATTCCAATTCTCTGTGGTGTTGGGTGGGTCCTGGGCCTCTGCACAGGTGGCAGCACAGGTGATTCTCATGTGCAGCAGGGTGGAGACCCGCTGGTTTGAGTAGCACAGGGTAGGTGTCCTCTGCTTGTATATGAGGAAATGTTTTCTGTTGTGTAAAGCATCTTGTTGGCCCTCGTCACCATGGTGAACGCCTCATGGATGGTGACAGCAACTCTCACAGCCCTTCCTGTGGTCTGGGACTTTTAAAGTCCACTTGAGTGCTTTTCCTCTCAGAGTGTGTGTGCATGTTTCACCCTTGCATCCAGGGATAAGTCTCCCCTGCTTGGCATTTCCCCATTGATACCTCCCAGACTCATTACTCATCCTGTCTTTAGGGTTATTCTACATTGTAGGCTGACATCAGGATTTGAAGGCAGAGTTTTGTCCCTGGCAAAGGTAAAGAAGACTGGGAAGAGGGTGAGCAAAGCATATTTGAACTCCAGGGAATCTTGGATTCTAGATCCTGACATGAAAGGCCCTGTTGGTCTGTGGACATGCGTGGTGGAAACCCGGGAGACGGTGTGAAGCAGGGCTCTCACCTTTGTGTGGTGCAGTTGACATTTTGATCGTTCTCTTTGGCAGGAGGGGGGCTGTCCTGTGCGTTGCAGGATGTTTAGCAGCACAGTAGCATCCTTGAACCTACTCACTAGATGCCAGTAGCACACACCTCCCCTCACTCCCGGGGTCATCATGACAACAGAAAAAGTCTCCTGACATAGTCCCTGGGGAGTGGGGGTGGGGAGGTTGCAGAATCGCCCCCAGGTGAGAGACTCACTGGTATTGATGGTGGGGACACAGGCTTCGGTCCTCATAGAGAACTGGGTTTGTGTTTTAACTCTGCTGTCCACTCTGAGTCATTTGGGGCAAATTTCTTAACCTCTTTGAGCCCCTGTTTCCACACCAATAAAATGGGAATAATGATAACCATACCCACCTCGTGGTTGCTGTGAGCATTGAAGAAATGAATGCACATATATTATTTAGCACCAATCTCTGCTCATAGTAATAAACACTCAGGTCGCTGTTTTTACTACAGTGCACTCTGCTCTGGACACATTCAGCTTAAGGGTTCAGCAAAGTCACCCCTTGTGTGGGTGAACCTGCCCCACTCAGAGTTGGCCCTGGGCTGAGCCCCTGGCAGAAGACCACCAGGGCCTGGGCTCTGGGTCCTCCTAAGTTCTGTCCTGCCTGTCACTTAGTGATCTCAGGGATCCCAGCCTGAGCACTACAGACATCTGGGGCCAGGTAATTCTCTGTTGTGGGCGGTTGCCCTGTGCACTGTAGGATCTTAATCAGGATCCCTGGCCTCTACCCCACTAAATGCTAGCAGCACATCCACCTCCTCATCCCCACCAGTCATGACAGCGGAAATGTCTCCATCGCCAGTGTCCCCAGGGGCAGAGTTGCTTTCAGTTGAGAGCTACTGATTTAAAAGCCTGACCAGCTATGAGTCAAGAGATTTTCGAGGGTGGTTTGGCTTCTCTCAGTTTGCACCTTGTTGACTTAAAACCTAGCCCCTGAGAGGATGAGATGCAACTGAATTTTTATTGGTTAGCTAGAACTGAAATAGTTGGAACCTATCCTAAACAACTTTTGGAAAATTTCTTGTGAATTTATGATAAAAACTAATTCTGGGATTTTTGCTGAGAGCAGAATGTGTGCTTTCACCTCCACTGTGCCTCCTGTATCTGTAGCAGAGGGGCCTGATGGTACCCAAGGGGTGTCCAGGCTGCAAAATCTTTATACTCTTTGAAGAGACTTTCCATTTTGCCCAGGATCCTGCGTATAGACAGAAAAGCCCTCACTGGGCTTCTGCAAAATGTTTCAAACAAGTCTTCAGCCTGCCTCTCCGTTTACCAGAAAATGGGATTTTCCCAGCACCCTCGTGCATTCATTAGGTGTTAGGGTCAACCTGGGTCTGGTGTGTGCTCCTCCTCTGAGGTGGTCAGAGTGAGCCGAAGCAGCAGGAATGGGGTGAGCTTCGAGTGGCATTTGGAGGAGCTTGGAGTGGAGAAGGGGGGTTGAATTCTGCCCTCCTACGTGAGTTCAGACAGTGAATAGACTTGGGTGTAGTGGGAGACAAAGGCCATTTGGGGAAAGTTGAGATGCATTTGGGGAATCTGAGAAGAGAGCGCCATTCCTCAAAACTTACCAGAGGACCACAAAACTGCAGAGATGGCTGGTATTGGCTTGGCTGGGCATTTGGTAGCTCTCCATGGTACTTTGAAGCAATCGTGAGGCAGTTGGGCTTGCATCATTATCTATTCAGGGTCTGGTGGTGATGTTTTCTTTGTTTTAAGGCGTCCTGGTGGGGTGGTGTTCTGTTTGACTCTGCCCTATGCAGTAGAGAATAACGTGGCCTGGAACTTCAGGGTAAAGCTCCTCACTGCCACCTTCCACATGTCCACAGTTTGCTTCCTCCTCAGTAGTCTTGGCACTTAGAGCTGCCACTCAGCACTAGCTATGGATCTCAGCTCTAGATGGGCTTCACACTTGTTTAAGGAGGTTGTCAGGGAAAATCAAAACTGCTGCCTGGGCTGCACCATTGGAGATGGTTCCAGGAATTCTAGGATGTCTGTGGTTTTAAAGAGCTCCACCGATGTTTAACAACATGAAGCCAGAGTTGAAAACCACAGGCAGAAGTTGCAAACTTGCTTGAACGGCAAGCAGACATATTTAATTTGGCCCGTTTAGGTTTTTGTTTGTAATTAGGAGCCAACACTTAAAATTCTGAGATTTCAGAGGGGAAAAAAATTGTATTTCTGATTTCTCTCAGAAAACAGCAACCACCCTTGGCCTGCATTCTTGCACAGCAGTGATTTATCAGTGCTAAGGAACAGCTGCGCCTGTGGATAGATTAGATCGGATACTGTGGTCTCCGCCATGTTACTTGGGGCCTAGCCCACTTTTTCTTCCAGTGCCTGTGACCTTGGTTGGTATTTGGGTTTCAGTCCTATTATACAGACTCCTAGACTCTGCATTCTCTACACTTAGAGTGCTCTTTAGCTAGAACCTTAGCATAAAGCACCTCATGGTCTGTAATTTAGGATTTAGTGTCCTTGGAATGCTAGAACTCAGATAGCATATGGCAGTGGTTCTCAAAGATGGTCCGGGGCCCTGCAGTCCCCAAGACCTTTTCAAGGGGACTGCAAGTTCAAAACTATTTCATAACAACACAAAGACATTATCTGCCCTTTTTTTCACTCTCATTCACTTGAAAATGGACAGTAGAGTTTTTTTTCCAGAGGTTATTGGATGTGTCATATACCAACAGATGAACTATTGAAGCAGATAAGAGAATTCAGGCCAGGCACAGTGGCACACACCTGCAGTCCCAGCTACCCGGGAGACTGAGGCGGGAAGATCTGTTGAGCCCAGGAGTTCAAAGCCAGCCTGGGCAACATAGCAAGGTCCCCTCTCTTTAATAAAAAAAAGAGAGAGAGATAATTCAGCTATCTTCTATTAAGCCAGACGTTAAAGAGATTTGTCAAAATGTAAAATAATGCTACTCTTCTCACTGATTTTTTTAAATACTTATTTTTCATAAAAATATGTTATTTAACTAAACCTTTCTGGAGTTTATTATAGTCTTAAGTATTTTGAAATTGTCTTAGGTTTGATTTCTAATATGGTGTCACTAGTAGCTACATCCCACATTCCAAAAGCCCTTGGGGATGTTCAGTCATTGACAAGTGTGGAAAGGGATCCCAAGAGCAGGAAATTTGAGAACCACTGGCCTGTGCTAGCAGAGCCTCAGTGTACAGTGTGGGTTTCTTCGCTGCCTCGCCAACATCGGGAGAATTCTAAACCAGGGCTGACCAGCAGGTTCCCGTTGGCAACTTGTGGTGTGGTCGGAAGCACCTGGATTGGCTGTCCTTGGTTTGTATCTTGCCTTCTGCCCTAGAACTATGGGCAAGTTGTCTGACCTTAGCTCTTGCATCTGTAAAATGGGAACGATGATATGCAAGTCTGAGGATTGTGGTGTGAGAGAGAATATACTTCTGGTAATTGACCTACTGGAATGTGGAGGTACATGTCAGTTACTCCTAGCTGTGATTCTCCTAATTGGATGCCTGAGTAGAGAGAAAGCACCCTGTGAGTTATACCAGGGTTTTTCCACCTCAGTATTCTTGACATTGGGGCTGGTGGTGGCCATCTTGTGCATCGGAGGATGTTGGGCAGTCCCTCTAGCCTCTACTCATGTGATGCCATAGCACCCAGTCATCCCACCCATCCACTCCCAGTCATGAGAAGATAAAAGGTCTCCAGACACTGTCCAGTGTCCCCTTAGTGGCAGAATTGCCCCCATTTGAGAACCGTTGGGTTATGGGATTTCATTGGCACCCAAGAGACTTTGTGCTGCATAGTTATCTAACCTACTGAGGTCCTAGGAGCCTGTACACATTTAAAGCCACAGTCTGAGTGGGGAGGAAGAGAGGCGATGAATCCCAGAAGCCGGGGTGGGGGGTCACCCTGGTTTGTGCCATCTAATCTATTGGGGATTTATTTTGGTGTATAATGTGAGTTAGAGATCCAGCTCAATTTTTTTGCCCAAGACTAATGGAAGGTTTCTTGCCCTCAGCTCAGTTGACATTTGGACTTGGGTCACTTGGTGGTAGGGCACTGTTCTGAGCCTCCTAGGATGTTGGTCAGCATCCCTGGTCTCCATCCACTAGATGCCTGTAACAGTTTCCTCCACCCCCCCACAAACATGACAGCCACAATGTCTCCAGATTTTGACCAGTGTCCCCAGGGAGATGAAGTTACTCCTGGGTGAGAATCACTGGTCATAGGATCAAAGGAAGCTACCCAGGAATAAATTAATTGCCAGCTAGAGTTTAAGGCCCCTCCTCCCAACCTTATTTTTCCATTCTGGCCTTTTGGCAGCTGAGTAGGTCTCAATGGACATCATATCCCTCTTCAGGAAGAACAGTCTTTTCCTTCACCTTTAACATTGCCTCTGGTCCAGGGTGAGGACCTGACATTATGTAAGGGCTGGGAAGAACCTTCAGGGATGCCTGAGTCCTGGCTGCACCATTTCACAGGGGCTGAAGCCCGAGGCCATGGAAGCAGGTAGGGCTGGCTAGGGCCAGTGCACCTGTCTCCAGCCATGGAGTCTAGGGGTTCATGTTTGCCCTTCCCGGTGAGTCAATAAACTCGAGGTAATGGGCACTCATTCTCCCCTGAAAACTGACCCGCGTAGGGCACTGCATTTCGCTGTTGCTGTTTATGGTGTTCAAAGAAAGGGAGGAAAATCTAGAGACAGTAGTAGTTACTCCATACACATGTTTAGAAGGCAGGCCTTGCCTTTTGCAGTAAGTTTAAAATGCCTTTGCTAAATTAAACTCCCCCAGGTTTGCCACAGAGAATTTTGGGAACTTGTTTACCCAGAATTAATTCCTGCGTTGCATCTGTGAGAGCAGAGTGTGAGTAGAAAACGGTCCTTGAGAACTTGCCTTTCTCCGGGGGAGAGAGTGAGAAAACAGGCGGTTACCCTCTGCTCAGAGGAGAGAGGATGTTTTGCAGCATTGATGGTGATGGCCACTGGGTCCTAAGAGTCCAGAGCCTGGGCCCCAACCTTTACACTGGATAAATCCAGATTCCTCAGCATGGCCTGCAAGGCTGAATGTCCTGTGGGCTCCACCGAGCCCTTCCCGTCCTCCTCCCCTCCAAACATGGGCCTCCAGGCTCTTCCTTTCCTTAGAATCTTTGACTTGGGGTCCCCTCTGCCTGGGATCCCCTGCCTTCACCTGGCTCATCCCTGCTCACCCTTCATGTGTGAGCTTCAGTGAGGCCTTCCCCATTCACTCACTCTCTCCCACCATCCTGTGGTATCTTCTCTACAGCACCCAGCTCCAGAACTACCCAGTTATCTCTGCACACAGCAGGTACTTGTTTGTTTTCTCTTTCCCAGTAGAGAGCTTGCGGCCTTGTCTGCCATTTCTTTCCTGTCTCCAGTGGCAAGCTCGGCGCCTAGCACAAGTCTGTGCTTGGTAGATCCTGCTGGTGAGAGCAAGGCTAGGCCACTCAGCTCGGCCTGTCTTCAGATCCCACCTGTTTCCTGTGACCTCAGAAGGGCTCAGGCATTCCGAGCACCTGAGTGTTTGCCTTGAGTGTCCCAGGCGTCCAGGCAGCTCTTGGATCCAACCATTCCACCCCCTAAAAGGGGTCAGACTCTGACGCATTTGTCATTGCCGGGCATTGGCAGCTGTCCTTGAATCCAAGGCCCATGCTGTAAGGTGGCATCAATGTGTTTGCAATCATCCGAGCATAATAATGCTACCAGTGCCAGTGTGGAATCATCCTGTGTGCCAACCACTTCCCCAAACACGGCATGTGCAGCATTTCATTTCATCCTTGCCGAAGCTGCCTGGGGTGAAATAACAGCCCTGATATGCAAATGAAGACATTGTGCCAGAGGTACATTGTCTTATCTGGGATCCCAACCACACGTAAGTGGCCAGGGCACGTTTGAACACGCACAAAGACCAGAGCGCGTGCTCTCCAGTATCATCAGTTTTGCTCTGCTGCCTCAGCATAAATTCTGTAGTTCTTGGATTTCCTTCTCGTAAGCTTCCGTGTAGAGAGGAGGGGATTTCTGTTGTCTCTACTGGAACTTTCCCGAGTCTTCAGCCACTTGCATGTTGCCTCAGCTGTGTTGGTGTCACACCACCTAGTGGCGGAACAGAAAAGTGCCATTAAAGCTGGATCCTCCATCTCTCCATACAGTTTTTTCTTTTTTCTTTCTTTTCTTTCTTTTCTTTTTTTTTTTTTTTTTTGGAGACAGAGTCTCACTCTGTTGCCCAGGCTGGAGTGCAGTGGTGCTATCTCAGCTCACTGCAACCTCCACCTCCCGGGTTCAAGTGATGCTTGGGTCTCAGCCTCCCGAGTAGCTGGGATTACATATCCCACCAGGCCCAGCTAATTTTTGTATTTTGGGTAGAGACACGATTTCACCATGTTGCCCAGGCTGGTCTCAAACTCCTTTCCTCAAGTGATCCACATGCCTCGGCCTCCCAACATGCTGGGATTACAGGCATGAGCCACTGTGCCCAGCCATCCATACAGCTGTAGGCAGAGTTGCTGACTTTGTATAACTTTATGGGGTTTCTGTTCAGAAGTGCAAGTTCTGCCCCCAGGGGCTTACGGTCTGGGTGGTGCAGGAGTGGAGGCTTAGAAGAGTTTGGCTGCAGGGCTGATAAAGGTAGAAATAAAGAAGGCAGAATGTGGCTTGGCCCTCATGGGGTGGAGTGGGATATGAGGAGGATGTCATGGGGATGTGGCTATGATAAATGAGACTAGATATGTAAAGTACCTACCTCGGAGTCCAGTAAAGACCTTTTAACAAATGCCTGTTGCCCCTGCAATGCTTGTTGGAATTGTAAGTATCTGGTGGTGAGATGAGAGTGGTGGAGATTGGCTTGGAGTTCGGTAGTTGAAGGTAATGCCAAGATGATGAGCATTCCAGAAACAAGTACATAAAATGTAAGATATCATCAGCTCCAAAAAGTGTGTCCCCATAATCTCCATGAGACCAGTTGAAAGTTATAGAAATATATTCGAGTATTGAGAAAAGAATGGAGTCATCCAGGGTCCCACCGCTTTCCACTAGCTGGGCTGGAGAACCCCGAGCGTGCTATACACGGAGATCCGCAGAGGCATCACCTAGCAACTGCATGTTTGAGATCAGTTCCATTCTGTACCAAAGAATCAGTTGGAGGACAGACCTGACACGTCAGCGACAGATTTACCTTTGTGCTGTGGCACAGAACTGTTTATAATAATTTCTGAAAAAATAAATGACTTGAAGGGTTGTGATTGTGTCACCAGATTACAGGAGCTGCCACATTTTAATAGACTGTTATTTGTGTTGGCGAGATGCTTTCCATATTTTTTTCACAGGTAAGAAGATTAAGACATATCAGCCCAGGATTAAAGCTAATTTTATCCAAGTACCTTGCTGACAGTTTGGTCAGGAGTTCTAAGTCGCTTTCTAGATGAGGGCAGTTTCTTGGCAGTTATTGGAGTCATCAGTCAGGAGGCGAATAAACAGAAAAAGCAAAGATATTCCAGATTCTCTCCTGTATGTGTTTTCCCGGGCCTACGTAGTTTCTTCTATTTCGTTTTAGCGGGAGATCCTCCATGACAGGCTGGAGACAGCCATGGGCCGGTGGGGAGGCAAAGCTTACTGCAAGGCAGGGCTGCCCTTGCTTCTTTGTAAATTATTCTCTGCAGCAGTGAGGAAAGAAAGTTTATATGGAAGAGGAGAGAGGCGGAGGCGAGAGTGTGTGTGTTGTCAGCTTAGATTCTGAATACATTACGCAAAGCATTCCAGGGCCGAACATTTGACAGATGAAGACAGAAAGCAGCTTGTGTCACCATTGAGTGTGTGCCTTGGAATGTGTCTTTGATCCTTGTCTTGACAACCTTAAAGGATTGCAGTCTTGTCGGGGATCAGCCATTGGGATAATCACACACTGTGTGCTGGCTGAGGCAGGTGGTCATGTGACCTGTGGGAAGCCTTGCACTGACCCCGGAACTCATGACTGGCCCCCTAGTTTGGTTCGTGCTCCTCCATAGGTGCTTATCCAGAATAGCAACTGACAGCTGCTTTATTCCTGCTGTCATTTCTCTAAAGGGAAGAGTGTATGTGTTGTAGCTCTGAGGCCTACCTGCGCAGAAAAGGTGAGAGGAAGCAAACTGGAGACCCAGGTAACTCCTCCCTTTTGCACACGTAGTTCTTGGCCAGCAGCGGAGTGGAGCATGGCGCTCAGGAGCATGGGCCCGGGCTTCAGAGTCAGCCCACCTGGCCCGAAGACCCGGGCCCACCTCCGACAGATCGCTTGACCTGATTATCCGTTTCCTTTCCTGTGAAAGGATGTTGGTGTAAGCCACCTCCTAAGGTGGTTGTGGAGATTGGGTGACATGATGCAGATAAAACCTAACACATAAAGAAGTGCTCGAAGAACGCTGGCCGCATGTATGAAACCAGCACGCGTCTTGGAGACCCCATTTGTGGCTGCCTTTGCTGTGCATATCACGGCAGGAACTAAGATGAGTCTAAGCGGCAGAAAGGAGTCCACAAGCCTTCTTCACCGGGAGGGGTGGGAAGCTCACCTTTCTCCCCTGGGCCACCGCTGGAGTTCAGCCCAGCTCCTTGCTTTCTCCTTTCCTTGCTTGCAGTAGGCTGCAGAGACCTCACTCCTTCCCTTAAGTCTGGGAAGCCCCCACCACCCACCCTGTCCCAAGGGGCTCTGTAGCACCCTCTCCCCTCCTTGCTGCCTCTGAAATAGACACAGAATTCATTTTGTCATCAAAGTTTTGCCACCAGTCAGTCTCTTGGCAGAAAAAATACAGATAAAACCTTTTGAGTCCTGGTCCCTGGAGGCTGCTTGTAGAGGTGCTACCAGAAAGCCTGCTATTTAACTCTCACATGTGGGCTGTTCAAACCACCCTCCTCCTTTCACCCTCCTTAGTCTTTGAAGAGGCAGTATCTGGGCCCTTTCCCTAGACAAAGATGCTGTCCACCAAATTACAGAGGTGACTTCATCAGGGTTCAGGGTGAGGGTTTTATGGACTTCGCACACACACCCCCAAGCCACCTGGGTCCCAGGTCGGTCATTTCTGCTTTAGAGGAAGGGCCCACCTCCTCAAGTCCCCCACCTCCTCAGAGACCTACTGCCCCCTGCAAGGAGAACAGTTCCTCTAGGGTCAGGAGGAAGCCTGTATCCCTCCAGGGGAAGAGACCCCCTTCCACCGGGATCCCCGCCTTCATTGCAGCGATCTTTGGCTCTTTCCTCAAAAAAGCTATCATAGGAACTGCATCAATTTGATTGGAGTTTCCTTCCTAGGAGCTTCTACACTGACCCATGCAGGTGTAAATGTGCAGACCTCAGACCCCAGGGAAGGGTGGAGGCGCGCCCCCCCCCCCCACCCCGCCCCACCACCTCCACTTAGCTCCTCTTGCCCTAGGCTGGCCTGTTTTCCAGTCTGTCCCCAAGGCATGTCCCAAGCACTAGCACAGTACTAGGTCCGCTGCATGTGCCACCCTGACCTGGTTCCTCCAGCACTCCTCACTCTGCTGCTGTGTGCTTCCCGGTCACGTGGCCAAATGCTGCTTGTCCTTCTGTCCAGACAGCCCCTCTCCCAGCAGCATTCCCTGATTCACTCCCTTCACAGCCTCACTGGGTTGGAAGCCCCAGCTCTATGTTCCTAGGGCCTGCAGTGCCTCCCCTGTGTCATATGTTCAGATAAGGTGTGATGGGCGCTCTAGACAGACATGGACGTGTCTCCCTGTGTCACTGCTGTGTCTCCAGAGGCCGACGCAGTGCTTAGTGCACAGGGGTGCTGGGATGTGTGGAATTGCTGAGCAAATATTAGGATTGAATCTTTTCGTTCTCTGTGCAGCAGGCTCAACTAGGTGGGACAGAGCACCCTGACAGCCATAGCCACATGAGGATGACTAGGTGGAGGTTGGGGGGCAGGGCCAAGCAGGTCTAAGGGGTTCCCAACATCTGGCAGAAGTTGGAAAGGAGAGCAGAGATGGCCAAGCTTCCTGTGCTGGGGCTGGCTTGCTTCTTAGCCTGTCTCTGCTCATTGCTGGGGCTGCAAATACCAGGACCAGGACACCGGCCCTGTCCGGAATCCCAGCTGGTCCCATTTTGCATCTGAGCCTCACAAGTGGGTTGAGGGTAGCAGGGGACGGGAGGGAGAGCCAGCACTGTGGGCCCGGATGCTAGCAGGGGCTCACTCCTTTCAGTTTCTGGCCAGGCCATCTTCCCTTGCTGTTTTCCTGGGGGACCAGGGGCAGCAGGGGACTCTCCCTGGCCTGGGTCTGTGATCGTCACAGGATCACAATTGTTGGGTTCAGGCTGGGTGCCGTCTGTGCATGTGAGCCGAGGAGGGTCGCAAGGTAGAGGATGCTAGATGGGACGAGGGTTTTGAATTCAGCAGCAGCCATGTGGGACTTGGTGCACAGTGCCCCTGAAGGCCATGGTGAGGCCAGAGAGGAAGTATGTGGTGGGCCAGAGCACTTCACACGTTGTTTGAGGTGACTTGTGTCCAAGGAGGAGGGGCTCAGAAGCTCCCCCACTTCACACATCAGTGTTGTCCACAGTGGTCCATGAAACGTCATTCTCAGGCCTCATCGTGGATGTCCCTAGAAATGGGGGGACTCCCTGGTCAAATGACTTTGGGAAGCATCTGGTCAAATGAGTTTCTTTCCCTTCTCTCTGTTTTTGAGACAAGGTCTTACTCTGTCACCCAGCCTGGAGTGCAGTGGCACGATCATGGCTCACTGCAGCCTCTAACTCCTGGGCTCAAGCAGTCCTCCCACCTCGGCCTCCCAAGTAGCTGGGACTACAGGAGTGTGCCACTATGCCTGGCTATTTGTTTGTTTTTTGTAGAAATAGGGTCTCATTATGTTGCCCAGACAGGTCTTCAACTCCTGGCTCAAGTGATCCTCCCTCGTCAGCCTCCCAAGTGCTGGGATTACAAACATGACCCCATTACAAAACCACTGTGCCTTGTATTGGTTTTCTGATCTCTTAATATACTGATGTGTAAAATCAATCTCCAGACAGACTGCATTTTTACAAACTAGGTTTCAACAGGGAGCATGTTACAGGACCAAAAACAAAAACAAAAAACCCAACCACTTGGTTGACAGATTCTGGGTCAAATAGTCTGCATTTGACTCCTATTTTAATATTAAAGGTCTTCATGGTGGGTCTCTAGAAATCTCCAGTGGTGATTTTCCCTTGACCTGTGAAAGAAAAGCTGGGCTAGGAATTGAAGCAGGTCGTTGAAGCCTCCCTACTTCTGGCCGCCTGTCCATTCCCCAAACTTGAGTTGGAGGTAGTGGTGTTCACACACTGCTTCCTCACTGATATAGCCAGAATCAGCCTGGTGATAGGGAATGGTTACGAACAGCAACCCGTGTGTCTGGTAGTTGGGGGCAGTGGGCGGTCCTGCCTGGAATGGGGCTTGTGTGTGTTGCCTGTTTGCAATAGCCGTGCTGATTTGCAGTTGATCAACCTTTGGCCTGAGTAGAAATGCAGCATGAGTAACTGACGCTGTGTGTTTTGTGACTAAAGCTCATTTCTACATGTTAGTGCAGTGGCTGGGTCAGTCATGAATGCCAGACCTGCCATCAGCAGGGGTCCTGATGGGCCGAGATGGGTGAAGTTCATCTCCTATTCCGTTCCTCTGGAGAGCCCTGACCATGCCTCCCTGGGTCCTAGTCCTTGCGGCATGTGACATTTCATTCACCCCCTAACTGCCAGTTGAGTGCCTGTTAAATGTGAGGCTCTGTGTTTGGCACTGAGAATACAGAGAGAAACGGAACAGACGAGGCCCTACTTTCTAGAACTTACATCTAGGGGTAGATGCTGTCACCACACACCCCTCTGGGAGTGCCAGGGCTCCGCAGTGCCTGGTCACCAAGTGCAAACACGCCCCTCCCGTTAAGTCAGATGTTTTCTCCTGAAGCGTCTGCCCTCAGCTTCCTGTTCTCCACTCTTCCTGTGGCGCCCTGCACAGAATGAGGGCTTACTAAATATTTGTGAGTACATAGCAGCTGGTGTTGTGTAGATGAACGACAGAGAGAGGGCCTAGTTCAAACACCCATTGCAGGGTGTTGATGCGGTGTACGCTGGGTGATAGGCTGTTTCAGCTGCTGTGGCCGTGGTCTCCGCGTGCCCGGTGGCAGGATATAAGGCCTGCTCGGGAGGGAGTGCAGCAGGGCGGGCATGCCTTTCACAGTGGGAGCTTCCCGAAGGAGATGGTGTCCGTGCAGGAGTAAGCACTGGCCATGGAAAACAAGGTGAACCACAGGCTCTTGGTAGTGGGACTAAACCAAGCAGAAGTCCAGAAGTGCACCCTAAGTGTGGGACGTGCAGGGACAGCGGGCTTTTCAGTGCCCCCACAGTGGGGGGTGGAGGGTGAGTGGCTGTGTGTGGCCTGTCTCAGGGTGCTCAGCCTCTAGTCTGTGGGAGACACTGCAGTTTTGTTTTGTTTTGTTTTGTTTTGTTTTGAGATGGAGTTTCACTCTTGTTGCCCAGGCTGGAGTGCAATGGCATGATCTCAGCTCACTGCAACCTCTGCCTCCCAGGTTCAAGCGATTCTCCTACCTCAGCCTCCTGAGTAGCTGGGCTTACAGGTGTGCGCCACCACGCCTGGCTCAGTTTTTGTATTTTTAGTAGAGATGGGGTTTCTCCATGTTGATCAGGCTGGTCTCGAACTTCCGACCTCAGGTGATCTGCCCACCTCGGCCTCTCAAAATGCTGGGATTACAGGCATGAGCCACTGTGCCCGGCCGACACTGTAGTTTTTGTTTTGTTTTGTTTTTTTGAGACGGAATCTCGCTCTGTCACCCAGGCTGGAGTGCAGTGGTGCAACCTTGGCTCACTGCAAGCTCAGCCTTCCGAGTTGCTGGGACTACAGGCGCCCGCCACCACACCCGGCTAATTTTTTGTATTTTTAGTAGAGACAGGGTTTCACTGTGTTAGCCAGGATGGTCTCAATCTCCTGACCTCGTGATCCCCCCACCTCGGCCTCCCAAAGTGCTGGGATTACAGGCATGAGCCACTGCGCCTGGCCAACACTGCAGTTTTAAGTGTGTGTTTTGTGACAGTACTTCTGGCTGCTCTGTGGAGGCCAGATCTAAGAGAGTAGAGGCAGAGAAGGAAAGGAGGGCTGAATGGTGGCAGAGGTGGGTACAGGAACAAGAGATGGGAGGCAGTTGCGGAGGATCTGATTGGACGTCACCCTGACTTTCTGTTCTCTGGGTGGCTCCTTTCAGAGCTTGACCCTCACGTCCCCTTCCATAGCCTCCCTCTGTCTCCAGCTGGGTCACATGTCCAGGCACAGGGCAGGGTTGTTGCTCCATCAGAGGGGCCCTCTCCTGGCCCATGCCCCTCAGCCCTGCTGTGTGTCCAGAAGGCTCCGGGCAGGACCTTGGCACCACAGCCTGCCCAGGCCTCCCATAGTTACTCAAATAGCTGCAGTCCCTTCCGTGCACCTGCAGATCCACTGACACGGTTCTCATCACCAGCACGCACTCCTCTCCCGTCCAAATGGTTCTCTCTCTTCTAGCCCTTCCTTACTAGCCTGGCACCAAGTGTCTTCGCCTCACATTTTCACTAATGTCCCCCTCCACTCCCCCTTCATGAAGTGTTGGTTGAATCCATACAGTGTGCCAAGTACTGTTCTCAGGCCATGGGGTACCCAGGGGAACAAAGCAGTCTCGGATCTCATGGAGTTTATATCTTAATGGGTGAGACAGACCATAAACCCATCAATATGGAGTGGATCAGGCAGTGACACTTGCTGTGAAGAGAAAGAAAGCATCTTAGCGTCACTTTGAGTCCTGTCCAAGGTCTTTTCCACAGATGCTGGAGTGCAGCATGTGTGTAATTCAGTCTGCAGTGGCTAGACCGCGCCTCTCTCAGGCCAGAGTCTGTTAGCGACAAGGGGCAGAAATCAAGCTCAAACTGGCTTAAGCAAAAATCAGCACTGATTGGCTTCACTGAAAAGTCTGGGAGCAGAGTTAGCTTTGGGCCAAGCTTGACTCAGGGCCAAACACAGGCCAGATTTAGTCTTCCTCCTTCCTCTGTGACTGCTACCCGCTGGTTGGCTCTGGTCCAAGGCCCCTCTCGGTGACATGGGATTGCTGGCAGCCTCAGGGTCATTCACCAGCAGCTCAGCAGCCCCAGGATCTCCAGCCAAAGGCCTGGCTTTGTTCATGTGCCGTGTGTTAGACGATGCATGCGGGACTCTTCTTGTCAGGCCTGGAGCTGGGGCTGAGCTTGGCTCCGTCTGAACTGGGGGACAGGAGGACAAGGGGTGGGTAGCTCCCTAAAGAAAATGGGGTTGGAGAGTGCCAAGCTGGCTCAAACCCTGGCTCCTTCCTGTGCATCTTGTCACCTGGCAACTGGCGGGGAGGCAAATGCAGAGTTCAGGGCTGGGCTTGTGGGGTACAGGCGCGGCACCGGAAGACCTCTAGGATCCTGGTGGCAGACACAGTGTGGATACGCTGCTGCTCTGTCCCAGAGTCCCCCAGCATTCCTTTGACATCATTTATTGCCTGGCATAGGTGCATTCATTCACATTTGTCAAGCAGCACCTGTGTGCTGTGTTGGCAAGAAATCTGCTTAGGGAAACTTGGAAGTCTGGTTGGAGACCCCTCTGACTCCCCCGTTCCCTTGTAGCACCTGGGTCTCGTGCACGCCGCTTACCCCAGTGTTTGCCTTGGCTGTACAAGTGAATCAGACCCTGGTGTGCCGAGTCTTTGGGGAGCATGGTAGGGGGAATGTCACCATCAGTGAGCTGCCTGGCTGTGGACTGATGCCCCAAGGTCAAGACCAGAGTCTGTCCTGCTTCTGCAGGAGTGGGATGATGTCTGTTTGGTCATCTTGGTGCTGTCCCTTTCTCTCCACCTCAGTCACTACCCACCTGGTCTCCCCACAGCCACTCTCACTCTCCCTTCCCCAAACTGTTTGCTTTCAACCTAAACCAACCCCAGGCATCCCCTTGCCTTTTATGACATTTCCCCAGCAAGTTAGCATGACCACCGCCTGCCCCTGGCCCCATCACCCCACAAGCTGTGACTTCAAGCTGCTGCTGCTCTCCCTTCCAGCTCTTCTTGAGACCCCAGCACAGCCCCCTCTTCTCAAGGACCTCCCCTGGACTCCAGAGCAGACCAGGTCAATGCCCAGGCAGAGTGCCTTCGTCGTGATCACGGGCAGCACATGCTTCCTGGGTAATGTCTGGCTCCCCACGACGGTGGGGGCGCCGTGCGAAAGCAGGGCTCTTCCCAAATCCTGCTCACTGCGGAGGCACCAGTGCACAGCCCGCAGCGGGCATTCACCAGAGTCACAGCTGCTCTTGCTTGGCCTCCATGCTGGGCCCTCAGTGCCCTGAATGGTGAAAGAGGCCCTGGGAGCACCCCCAGGGTTCATCAAAGTGCATGCAGGCCCAAGGCCATGAGGCAGGTCTGGTCTGCGCCTCCTCATGGGGTCGAGGCAGTCCTCATCTGTGCTTCCTGTGCGGGCAGCAGGGCCTCCTGGGCTGCCACCCACTCCGGGGCTGAGTGGCACAGGGCTGTGGATCTGGCTGCCCCTGGGTAGGAGACAGATGGTGTTGCGTGGGCATTACAGGCCGCCTTGCTCTTGTCCCATCAAGTGACAGAACACCCCAGAGTGTTTCTTCCTTCAGCCGCTGTGCAAGATGGACTCTCAGACCTCTAGCAACTCCAGACATCCTTTCCTCCCAACCAGCACTCACTTAGAGATCCAGGTTGAGCGTTAGGATTCTTCTACCAGAACTGTCTCTGCAAACAGCACGAGCAACGCGTCCCTTTTTTTTGCCCTCTGGCCTATAAACTTTAAAAAGCTAAATTAGTCTCTAACATTTGCAACTCAGGAGGTGCCACATAAAAAGCTGGTGTCTCTGCGCCACATTCCTGCAAGGCCACGGTTGATGGCACCAAATAGCGCTGCCACACTCTCCACTGCTCTCCCACTCCCATTTACATGCCCGCTCTCAGTGAGTCTTGAAAGCTCCTTATTGATCATAAATGCATACAGCAGAGGGCACACGTCACATTCTGGGTGCATTTCACAAACCCAGCACTCCTGTGCATCCAGGCATCTGAGTCAAGACGCTGTTCTAAGCGATTTGATGTTCTCTGGAGTTACTAGTTTCATTTATATATATGTTTAACATATTACAAGTGTAGCTTTGTTTACTGTATGCATATAGTGTTGGGGGGAAAAAAACTAATTTTTCTTTTTGCAGAAAAGCCTGCCATTGCTCCGCCCGTCTTTGTGTTTCAGAAGGATAAAGGACAAAAGGTAAGGGGCCGGTACGTTCTCTCTTCACTTCATTACTCTAATTTGTTCTCTCTTTACTGAGAGTCTCTTTTCCAGGTCGCGTTGCCAAGGCCACTTCTGCCCACAGACGGCAAGACCTAAGCAGAGGCCTTTACACTTTCACGTTGAGTTTGGAGGGAAAAGGCCTGGTGGCTTTAGGTTACCGCGGAGAGAGGTTAGGATCGGTCTGTTGTGGAAAGGGCTCAGAGAGTACGGTTTATTGAAACAGTGTTAGAAAACGTCTTCCTAATTCTTGATGATTTGTTTGAGAAATGCCACTGTACCTTAGGGAAACCAACAGCAGAGGGACAGTAGGGGGCAAAGGGAGGAAGGAAGGTGGGGAGGGAGTCAGGGAGGGAGGGAAAGGAGGAGAGCAATGGTGGTTACAGGGGAAACAAGACCTTTAAGTCTGGATTTATTGGCCCTAACCAACTTGGCATACGTGCATTTAGAGTAATTGTTCATTTGTTTGCATTATATATTTATTCCCTGTGTCCATGAGGCTGCTTCTCCCTTGGATTCAGGGTGTCTGGGTTGCAGTGTGGTTGGAAGTACCTCTCCTGATTCATGGCGATGAGCTGGTAGCCTGTGGAAGGTCTGATTGGCGCGGCAGCAAGCTTCTGTGATAAGACGACGATGGATGCTATTTACCTTGAAGCCATCGGCTTGTCTCCCTGACAGATCGGTGTGGATGGTCAGAGTTTTGTCAGAAGTTAGTTGGTGCTGTGTGGCAGTGACTCCTCAGCTTGCATGGGGACCCCCACTGTTTATCCAGAAATAATGTGTGGTCCCTCCCCACTGATGCCCAGCGACGGCACTCCCTACCTCATACCCGCTGCAACAGTCCCACTGATGCCCAGTGACGGCACTCCCTACCTCATACCCGCTGCAACAGTCCCACTGATGCCCAGTGACGGCACTCCTACCTCATACCCTCTGCAACAGTCCCACTGATGCCCAGTGACGGCACTCCTACCTCATACCCTCTGCAACAGTCCCACTGATGCCCAGTGACGGCACTCCTACCTCATACCCTCTGCAACAGTCCCACTGATGCCCAGTGACGGCACTCCTACCTCATACCCTCTGCAACAGTCCCACTGATGCCCAGTGACGGCACTCCCTACCTCATACCCGCTGCAACAGTCCCACTGATGCCCAGTGACGGCACTCCTACCTCATACCCTCTGCAACAGTCCCACTGATGCCCAGTGACGGCACTCCTACCTCATACCCTCTGCAACAGTCCCACTGATGCCCAGTGACGGCACTCCTACCTCATACCCGCTGCAACAGTCCCACTGATGCCCAGTGACGGCACTCCCTACCTCATACCCGCTGCAACAGTCCCACTGATGCCCGGCGGCGGCACTCCTACCTCATACCCATTGCAGCATTTTAGAGTGACCAAGTGTTGTGCTGAATTCAGTGCATTTTGAGGATGTCTGCATCTTGTTGGTAATAACAGCATCTGAGAATCTCATCAACTCCATTCTCCTGTGGCTTCTGTCCCTCACAGGTGACCGGCTCCCAGGCTGGAAGCCACTCTCATGATCGGGACTCACGGCTGCTGGTCTCAGGTCCTGTCCCAAAGCCAGCATTTATCTTAATGTGGCCCGGTTTTCCTGAGCAACGTTGAAGTGCTCTGTGGGGATCGGGTGTGTGTGTTTGTAGGGGTTGGGGAGGAGGGGAAAATGGTTGTTCTAAACCTCCCCCAACACACCCCTCCCAGGATACCTGTGTGTTAGCCTGGACTTATGTACTAAACTTGTAACTTTAATTCGTGAAACTTTCCCATTGTTACTTTTTTTGCTGAAGAAGCAATCCAGAAACATGAAAACTTTCTTCTAGTTTTGTTTTGGTTCTCCAGGTATTTCCAAGATAAATCTGCCTCTGCTGTCTCCTCTCCCTTGGGCCCTGACAAGTACAGCTTAATGACGTGGCTTTATGATTTGTCTTTTGGAGGTTCTGTCAGTACGAAAGGACTGGTGCATTTCTCTAGTTTTAGAGAATAGTAAAGTCTTAGGAGTTGGGTGTGTTAGAGCTCTGTTGGAGACGTTATAGTCATTCCTCAGGAGTTCAGTAAAATCAGGATTTTCTAGAATTTTGCATTTTATTACTATTATCTTTTGAACCATTGTTAGTTTAAAACAAAGGTTAGCAAATTAAGGCACAGCCCTGCCACCTGTGTTTTTTTGTTTTGTTTTTTGCTGTTGTTTTATGTTTTTATCTTTGAGAGACGGAGCCTCACTCTTTGGCCTAGGCTGGAGTGCAGGATCGTGATCATAATTCACTGCGGTCTTGAACTCCTGGCTTCGAGCAATCTCCCGCCTCAGCCTTCTGAGTAGCTGGGACTACAGGCACCACCACCACACCTGGCTAATTTGAAAAAAAAAAAAATTTTTTTTTAGAGATGGTGTCTTGCTGTGTTGCCCAAGCTGGTCTCGAACTTATGGCTTCAATCAGTTCTCCTGCCTCAGCCTCCCAAAGTGCTGGGATTGTGGGCATGAGCCAACAAGAACAGAGCCACAACTATCCCCTTTGCGGTAGCCTGTGGCTGCTACAGGAGTAGTATTTGGACAGAGACCGTGTGGCTTGCAGAGCCTTAAGATATTTAGTATCTGACCCTTTGCACAAAACAGTTTGCCACCCCCTGGTTTAAAACAAATAATAGGAATCAGTAATTCTTTAAATCTGAAGACTTTAGGGCAACCAGCAAGATGGAACAGTAACGTGTAATATTTGCTCAGATGAATTTAAAGTGCTTTTAGAGTCACTAGCTGCTGTGTCAGTACTGTTTTCACAGCAAAGGGGGTTTTGTTGCTTTGTGATTGGCAGGCTAATTTGCATGTATGACCTTCATGGGGTCTATGCCAATTACATAAACATGTTGGAGTTGAACCGGAAGGCTAGCCAGGAAGGCATTTTTAAAAATGCCAAGTAGGCCAGGCACGGTGGCTCACACCTGTAATCCCAGCACTTTGGGAGGCCAAGGCGGGCAGATCACAAGGTCAGAAGTTCAAGACCAGCCTGACCAACATGGTGAAACCCCATCTCTACCGTGGTGGCAGATGCCTGTAATCCCAGCTACTCAGGAGGCTGAGGCAGGAGAATCGCTTGAACCCGGGAACTGGAGGTTGCAGTGAGCTGAGATTGCACCACTGCACTCCAGCCTGGGTGACAGAGTGAGACTCCATCTCAAAAAAAAATTAAAAATAAAAATTAAAAATAAAATGCCAAGTATAGTTCTTATCAAAATATTGGCTCACAGCCAATTCTAAATGGACTTCTAAAAATAACTGCCCTCCAGCCTTGGGAGTTGGGCTGCCCACTTCTGTCACTCGCACTTCTGTGGCACCGTCGCCGAAGAGGCATGTGGGAAACCTCTGGGCTGAGGCCAGGAGCGGGAGGAGCGTGTTTGCTTCGCTGTCGGAGGACAGTGTCCACATGGCCCTGGAGTCCTTTCTGCCGCTCGGGAGTGAGGTGGAAAGTAAACACACAGGGCGGGTGGCTGGCTTTGTTTCTCCTTGGCTTTCTGGTTCAGAGCCTGCAGGGAGCAGCTGCAGTGTGTGTCAGAAGTGAGGGTTTGAGAGCCCTTCTGGTTTCGTTCTCTCTTGCGGAGGCCGTCAACCCATCCCTGTCTTGCTCTCCAGAAGCCGAGCTGGGAGCGAGCTTTTAGAGCTGCCGCCGTTGTTTTCATGAGGAGTTCCCCCCCTCCCTACCCTTTTTGCTTCAACATTTTATTTTGAAAATTTTCAAATCCTTGGAAAAGAGTGACACTGCAAACACTTGGGTATCCTGCCCCTGATCTCTCCATTAACATTGCTGCCCTCAGCTCTCATACTGGAAGTTAAGCCCATGTGACATTTCTGCCCTAAATTCTTCCACGAGTGTCTCATAGGGATAAGGCCATTCTCCTGCGTGGCCTTACTACCATGTTACTCCTATGAAAATGTTAATTCAGTAATATCCTCCAGTATGTAGTCCATGTTTTAAATTGTCCTAATTGCCCCTCAGATGTCACTTATAGTGACTTTAACAACTTCTTGATCCTCAAACATCAAGAAGTCTCATCAACTGTGGGACCAGCTGACTTACCTTTCAGTGAAAGAGATCTCAGACCACCCGATGGGGTGCAAGTAAAAGAGCCCCTTCCTCTCCACCATCCCCCTCACGCCATTCAAAGGAGACAGCTCTGTCTGCTCAGGTTTTATTGCTGAATCATAATTCAGCATGATTTGGAGTTGAAAAGAAAGACGTGAAGCTGCCAGCCCAGGAATTTTTTGTTTTTGTTCAGTGGCAAAGCCACACAGCGGTTTTCTGTGGGTCCCGTTGATGTGCCAGATTGCACTTCAGCACACTGCGGATTGGGACCGTGGCCTGCGTGTGGGTGCCGGTGGCATCACTTAGCCTTGGGTGAGGTTGCCAAATCCTATCGTTCCAGGGTAGAAAAAGCCATGTGTGGTTTTAATTGTAGTCCTAGCGCCTAAAACGAAGCCATGGCCAGATTGGCAGCACAGGGATGTTACTTACCGCCTTCCCATGCCTGCGCTTCCTGGGGAGGGGTGTGCTGTCTCGGCGAAACGCCTGTGTTTACGTGCACCATTGTTTCCGGGGCAAAAATGAAACCTTTCTTTCTTAACTGCCTTGGATGGAGGTAGAGTTCTTTCTTTTTCTTTTTAATGTGAAGAGAATTTAAATATACTTATGTAGGCTGTTCCATTATTTGTAAAGACTAAACGTATCTTTCAGTTGCTCTCTCTCCAGAGCATTTGTTAATCTGAAGTGGGGAGGCTTTGAGGTTGTACTAGCAGAATAATGGCCATTTGGTAAAAAGAAGGCAGTTACAGAAATGCTATTTAGCAGAAAGTACAGTATCACTGAAAATGTGGTCGTAGGGTGTTTAGACCTGCTTTTGAGGCTTACCGTTGGTGTGATGAGCTTAGCCCTGGTGCACGTGGTTTTTGCCAGCCATGTGTATTTTAGGATGAGGTCAAAGGCTGGCAAAATCTTGATGTCTGATTTTACCAGACATGTTGAAAAACTCCAGGCTTCACCTTAGTTCTTTAGAGCTTACGCTTCCTGCCCAGGAGAAATGCTAGGACCTGAGTGGAAAATGCTGGAATGACATTGTTAATTCTCCCATGTGAGAGAGGAAGTGATGTAATACTTCTCAACACTTGTACAAATCATTCATCTTAACCGAAGATGATGAATTTGATCCTGTTTTGATGTCTTGATTTCCATGTTTATGACTTACTTCTTGGTCCTCCTGTTTAGCATTTTGAATTACCATGAGGATGTTTGAATATTTACATTTCAAAAGCAGGGATTACAAAAAATTCAAGTGGTTCTAATTAGAGATAGGCAGTCCCCCACAGAGCTCTGGGTTTAATTTTTCTCTTGTGAGGTGTTAAGTCTCTCACCATAAAGTAGCAACAGACATGGGTGGCTGGACCAACCATGGTGCCCTGTGCAGGTTTAGAGAGCGGCTGGTCCGTGGCTCTGCCCTGGATACAAAGAGGCAACAGTGTCCCCTTGATTACTTTTGAGTGAAGATTGCTTTTGCTTTCCTAGGAATTTGTGTACATTCTCTTACATCCTCTTTCTGTAGCTCCTTTCCTCCTCCCGGATCACTGCTTTTTAAGTAGTGCCCAAACCCTGTCTAAAGAGGTCAGCTACTTCACACCCAGAAGAAACACAGCCACGTCCATGGGGAGACGGGGCAGCCCTGTAGTCATGTAGGTCACCGAGTGCGAGAAATGGCTCCATGTCGTTGGACGATGCCAAGAGGGAGGTTTGGGGACTGGAGTCTGTTTTAGGACACCAGGTGTTTAACCCATTTCTCAAGAAAAGTCTTGGAGTTATGGCCACAGAGCTCTCAGCCCATGGAAGCCCTGCCGGAGTCCCAGGAACCACCTTAAAGGATGCCGGGTGTTGTACTGTGGGGAGGAAGACTTCCAGAACCGGCTGCTCTCACCTTGGCAGCTTTCCAAATGAGCCCTGGCCTGGGGTGTTGAGGATGCACCTGGGAGAATCCTAGGCCGAGGGGCTCTGCGGATGTGCCCCCCTCCTTCATCTGAACTACCCGCCTGCCACTGATGCAAAAACCAGCTCTCAGTGTCTGTGTCACCCCACACCTGCACTCACTGAGGTGGGAAAGCACTTTCTGGATCCTGGGTGTAAGCAGAACAAATGGAAAGTGCTAGAAGAACTGTAGCGAGAGGGAGAAGCCCTTGACCCCGGCGAGAGGCAGAAGCCCTTGACCCCGGCCTCCCTGGTTTCTCCCTAACTGTGGGGTTCCAGGCCTGCCTCCCCCTTTCCTAAAGCACAGAAACAGTGCTGATGGCCAGCTCCCCCACTTCAGTATTTTTGAGATCCTGAAGGGGTTTTAATATTTTGCATGATCGTCCCTGTTCCTTGATCACCAAGGCCCATAAGCCAAGTAGCTCCTTGCCAGGCAGCCCATAGTTTTGGAAACAAGGGTCCTGCTTCTCATACACCGTAGAGCTCCTTGCAAAGTCACATGGCACCTAGTCCACTCTCACTTCCCTTCCGTCAGCCGGGAGAGCCGGTTTTGTTGAGCAGAACCCAGCAGCAGGTGCCTGCTCTCCCCATCTTCCTCCCAGGCGCAGGAGCTGCTGCAAGCTGAGCCAGCTCCAGCCTCTGACCCCTGCCCGCCCTTCCTGCTGTGTGGTGCAGCCTTTATTCACATTGAAGGAAAATTGTCTTTTTTGCTCCCAGTCCCCTGCAGAGCAAAAAGACTTGTCGGATTCGGGAGAGGAGCCTCGGGGGGAGGCTGAGGCCCCCCACCATGGCACGGGTCACCCCGAGTCAGCTGGCGAGCATGCCCTAGAACCTCCTGCCCCTGCTGGCACCTCAGCCAGCACTCCTCCGCCTCCCGCTCCTGAAGCCCAGCTTCCTCCTTTTCCGCGAGAACTGGCAGGGGTAAGTCCACACCTACCCGGCACTCCTACCGCCCAGGGGGAGCCCAACCCAGACCAGCCCCTTTCCCTTCGGGTCCCTCAGATCCTGGCCCTAGCTAATTGTAAGCAGCTAATGGTAACTTAAAAGATGACAAGGATTTCTTCCAACTCGCTTTAATTCATGCTGCTGAAAAGTCAGGGAAGATCGAATCCCCTTTTAGCCTTTTCTAAATTGGGGGAATATATACCCACAGCAAGAGGTGAATCCTGTTTCCCGAAAAAGACACGAGGGGTCAGAAGGAATTGAGTCATGTGAAGTAGAACCTTCCAAACCTGATTTGACCCCTTCACCCTCCTTCCATTTTTCCTTCTTGTTTCCCTGAATGTGGGCATTCAAGTTTAGCGTCTTAGAAACCCAAGAAGCTAAGGCTTCCTTTGATATCTAGGAAGAGGCGCTCTCCAACACAGATTGCTTTGCAAGACTGATTGTGTTTGGACTGTGGTTAAGGCAGTGAACTGATTGTCTTCAATCAAAGCAGGAAGAAGAAAAGACTCTTCCTTTGAACCCAGAAGGAATCCCCTGAGCCCTTTATCTTTGTATTAAGAAGCCTTTTGAAGATTATAGGTGGAGAAGATTGTGAACTCTCAAGAACAAGAAATGTCTTGGGTTTTTGAAGTTTGATAAATTGGGAAAGGTAAACATTATCCTACATTCAGGATTGAAAACTCCATCCTCTAGGTAACTCATGACAGAAGACCCCTATTCTCAGGACAGGGAAAAAAGACTCTCAACAAGAAAAGAAGGGACCCAGCTCTACCGCCTGAGCACCAGGCAGCCTTCCAGGCTGGTATGGTCCCAAACCTTACCCCAGACCTCAGCGTTCCTTCTAGCACACACCAGTCCCCGGTTTTTAAGAAAACTGTTAACATTCAGCTACAGCCACCAAACCCCAGGACACTTAGGAAGCACTGTTCAGCCAGGGGTGGGTTGGAGTCCTGTGTTAACATTTTGGAGGAGTCAGTGTGTGATGGAAAAAGAAGCGACAGTCTTTACTTGTGCCATAGGCTATGGGTGTGGGGGAGGTAACGGCGGTAGTGGCCTTTGTGGCACAAAAGTGGGTTTGGGGTAGTGAGACATAGGAGCCGTGGGAAGGAGTCCAACCAGGAGGCACTTGACCCACAGTGCAATGGGAGTACAGCCCTCCCATGAGCGCACGTGACAGCCGCCAGAGCAAGATTTAGGAGGTGGCTGCGCCCTTCTTTTGTTGGCAGAGCGGCTGCTGGAAACTTCTTCTGAGTCAGGTATGGTGAGTTACTGCACCTCTGGTCTTTGAGAGCACAGGAAATGGTGTTCTCAGGTTTCTGTCTTCAGCTGTCTGGGAACAGACGGTCTTTAGGGTCCCCCCCAGAGGCCTTCTGCGGGTGCCTGGGTTTGAAAAATGCAGCCCACATAGGACTCTCCAGCTGCAGAGGTGACAGGTTTTAGAATGAGAGTAGCAAACAAGTGCATCACAGAGTTTTTGTGACAGCAGGTGCTCTTCAAGAGCACACGCGCTGTTCTGTGCCCTGCATACTTCTCACAGAGGCCCATGCTGGAGTGTCTGGAGGGGCCTCACCTCATCCAGATGTTCATCTCTTTGGCCTGGCCAGCCCAGGGAGATCTCAGCATCCTGATTCTCATGGACTTTGGGTCTGAGGCTCTGATCCTGAGAAATTCAAGCAGTCCCCCACACTGGCAGGTGGGAGGTGAAGCTGTGTGGCAGGGAGCCTTGGGATGAGCTTGTGGTCACCGTGGGAGAGCCAGGATTGGAGGCTGCGTAGAGCAGTATGTAAATGTTCCAGTGTAGCTCTGATGGCCATGCGCATAACATGCACCTTGTAGTTTTAGCACTCGTAACTTTTGGACACCCACTTTCAGGAGCCCCAGGAGAGCCGTAGTCAAGCCCCTTGTGACAGCTCTGAGCCAACCAGGGCTCTTCCCTCAGGCTGTCTGAAGAGAACACCCTGACTGGTTGCTAAGGGCTCCTGTTAATTGGCTTTCTCTACTAATCAGGCCTGCTCAGAGGAAAGTGAACTTTATTTTAGGTTAGTTAGGCCATAGATCAAGTCAGATGGAACCCAATGCCAACTGCTTCTTGGCTTGAGACTTTTTTGTGTGTGTGAACTCAGACTGTTTTCGTTTGCATCAGAAGAAATTTGGGTCTCACTCTGTATCACACTGGTGTTCAGGAAACCACCCCCATGTTACCCGGCAGGTCTCATCCATCACATCTAGTCTGTTCACTTTATTCCGTGGTCCCTGGGGGAAATATAAAGCTGAGAGTTCTTGATGATAAATAGTGGTGCGCTGAATTGTTACTTGTAAAGGGCCCTTATCATCTTTCAGTCTTGTCAGAACCCTGGACGTGGAGGAGTCAGTACCAGGAAAAAGTCTCTATATATCAGACTTCCTGGCTTTCAGAAGACAGTCTGAAGAAGACCAAACCACATCCCGATTAAGTTCTCTGTTTGATGCGGAGAAAGCAGGCAGCTCTGGGCACTCACTCCGAGCCTGGTGGAATTGTACTGGACTGAAGCTCCCTGCCAAGGACCTGCCGAGCTTCAGATATGTTTATTAGACCCACCAGGGAGCTTAAGGAGGTTCTGGAATGAATCCCTCTGGCCAGACAGCTTCCCCCCACCTTCCAGCCTCTGCACAGGATTTGACCCTCAGCACCCCTCAACATTCAGACCTTTGGAAGCCGCCTCTCACTTGCTTTTCTCAGGGCCTGCCCTTTTGACAAGAATTTCTGAGCTGGTTGCCTCTGCCACAGAATAAAAAGCATTGAACTGGGCCATCGTTTATTTTGTATCCCGGGTATCCAGCCATGACCAGCCAGGTGTTCTAACTTGTCAGACTCACTGAGGCCCTGGTACGCCGCTTGATTGCCAGTTTTCTAGGGGGAATTTATCTTTTTTTTTTTTGACATGGAGTCTCGCTCTGTCGCCCAGGCTGGAGTGCAGTGGCCCCATCTCCGCTCACTGCAAGCTCCGCCTCCTGGGGTTCACGCCGTTTTCCTGCCTCAGCCTCCTGAGTAGCTGGGACTACAGGCGCCCACCACCACGCCCAGCTAATTTTTTTTGTATTTTTGGGAGTGACAGGGTTTCACTGTGTTAGCCAGGATGGTCTCGATCTCCTGACCTTGTGATCCGCCGACCTCGGCCTCCCAAAGTGCTGGGATTACAGGCATGAGCCACCACGCCCAGCCATCTAGAGGGAATTTATCTGACATGGCCTTGCTTTCTGGCCTTTCCTAGGGGACCAGGTAGACAGTGCCGTTCCTTCCTGCTTCTTCCTTGTTTGTCTTTGTGTCTGTCGAGTTGGCTTCTGAAAGCTTTGTCCCTTTCCCTGGGCCGCCTTGGCACCCGTGTCCTTGAGGCCACACCAGGCAGTCTGACAAGACCCATGTTTTTTGGATAGGGCAATTCTTAATAAATGTGACAACCATGATTTTCACTGTTTCATTCCTTAGGCAAAGAACAAACTTCCCACCCCTGCATTCCCATTCCAGATGGGATGTGCCGCCTGTCTTGTATTTAGTGACAGGGACTCATGCGCCTCACAGAATTGAGTTACTTCCCGCAAGCTCCCTATGGCTCCTGGTGGGGAGCTTGCTGCGCCGGGAGCCCCCACCCCGCCAGCAGGGACGCGGGGCACATGATCAGCACTCACAGTGCTCGCTCCCGACCAGCCTGCAGCCCAAGCCGGGAGAGGGCTGCTTCACCTTTTCTGAGCCTGCTCCGTTCGCTCCTGCTGCCCCAATGCCAGAGAGAGAAGTCAAAGGGCCCTCTGGTCTTCTTTCTCTTCTGCTTCCTTATTACTCTGGAATGTTGTCATCATGGTGTTGAAATGGATGCTGATCCAGCATTCCCGGGTGTCATCCTGAAGCCCTGCGCCTCGCAGCAGTGGAGTCTAGTTTGGGAAAAGTGGACGAGGAGGAGGAAATGGGGATCTCATGTCCTGCTTCTGTCCTCGCTTCTCCCCATTAAGCTCGAGTCTTCGGAGCTTGCTCTTTTGTTTTTGTTTTTGTTTTTTTCTTTTTTCTTTTCTTTCTTTTTTGTTTTTGTTTTTGAGACAGAGTCTTGCTCTATTGCCCAGGCTGAAGTGCAGTGGCGTCATCTCAGCTCACTGCAAGCCCCACCTCCTGGGTTCAAGCGATTCTCCTGACTCAGCCTCCCGAGTAGCTGGGATTGCAGGCATGCACCACCATGCCTGGCTAATTTTTGTATTTTTAGTAGAGACGGGGTTTCTCCATGTTGGCCAGACTGGTCTCGAACCCCTGACCTCAGGTGATCCACCCGCCTAGGCCTCCCAAAGTGCTGGGATTACAGGCGTGAGCCACCGTGCCCGGCCTGGAGCTTGCTCTTAAAGTCCTCCTGAGCTCTGGTTGCAGACCTCTGGGGGCTGACCCTGAGTGTATCCCAGGCATTGTTCGGGACCAACCCCTGAGGACCCACTGCCTTGTTTGGGGTGAGGGGTGGCCCCAGACTGCCTTGACACCAAACAGGTCCAGACTCCTGGGCTGCTGAGTCTAGGAAATGGAAAATGTGGAGCTGGCATTGGCTGTGTGCTGGGCTGGGTGGCTTAAAGGAGGTTCCTTCACCCCAAACCTTTTCCTGCTTTGAAGAAGGCAGCACAAGCCAGCTGGACAGCAGGTTCCGTCTCCTGAGAGGAGAGGCCCTCCATCCCAGCAAGGTGCAGGGTGTGGAGGCCTGGACAGGGGCAGAGGGCAGGCGGCGCCTCACGTGGCCAGCGGGTTAGGATTCTAGAAGAGCTCTGTCCACAGGCACATGTTCTGTCTTCTTGCTTCCCTCTGCTGGGTCTTAGTGGAGAGTTGCTGGCAGGAGGTTCCCCCGTCGAATCTTCTGTGTTGTCCTTCCCAGGCCTTGGCTTCCCGGCCTTTCCAGGACCAAGAGGCCCCCCACTTTGCTGCAGGCAGGCTCTTAGAAGATATTTGGGGCATGGATTTGAGGGTTTCCTGAGGTCAGGGGTCAGGCAGCATGTGAGTTTTGTCTGCCTAGGCACCCGTTCTTCTCAAGGTCACTGAAGGGGACATGGTGGAGGACACGGACTCCACCCATGCAGCAAGTCCTCAGCAAGCGCCTTCTGTGCAGGTGTCCCGGGTGTCGCATGAATGGACTGTGTTGTAGGAGACACCTCTGAGATCATTTCCCTCTGTGATAGAACAAAACAGGGTAGCTCCCGAGGGGCTGGGATAGGGAGTGAGCACGAGCTTACCCTAGAGGTGGTGCTCACAGCATCTCAGACACGCAGGGACCTGGAGGGAGGGCGCCCACGGAGGAGCAGCACTCAGTGAGGCAGGAGCAGCCAACATGTTCAGAAAACAAGAGGCCACATGGCCAGAGCCTGGTGGCAGAGGGGACCCTGTGCCTGAGGAGGCCCCCAAGGCAGGAGAGAAAGGTACGTTCTCGGGGGGCTAGAGCTAACGGGACTTGCTGGCAGGTTGGAGGTGGTGGGTGAAGGGGAGGACGAGTCCAGAATGCCTGGGGGCACCACAGCATTCCCGGGGCTGCTCCTAGAGCCACGAGTAGACCCCAAGAGACTGTTGGGAGCCCCGGAGCCACACTTGACCCGGACATGCTGCTCTGGGGAGAGCATCCATGGCATCCATGATCCCTGAGAGGCATGGAGTATCGTGAAAAGAGCCCCCAAAATACGCAAAGCAAAAACGGACAGAACCGAAGGGAGAAATAGTCGAGTCAACCGTAAGAGTTGGAGGCTTCAGTACCGCACTTTGAGTAACGGATAGAACATCTAGACAAGATAAGATCAGTAAGGAAGCAGGACTTCAGCAACACAAAAACCAACCAGACCTAACAGACATATAGGACACCCCACCCAAACAGCGGGGTGCACGGCCTTCTCAAGTGCACATGGAAAATTCTCCATGGGAGGCCATTTGTTAGGTCACCAAACATCTCAAATTTTAAAGGATTGAAATATGGAGTATGTGCTCCAACCACAAGGAGATAAAATTGGAAATCAAAAACAGGGAAACTAGGAAATTGACACATGTGGAAATTAATCTAGATAACCACTGAGCCAGAGAGTTAGGTGTGGAGGTGTCAGGAGAAACATCCCGTGCAGGGTGAGGAGACACAAGGGAGCTCGGGGACCAGCTCCTTCCGAAAGGCCGGACTCAGGTCTTCGGCTTCTCCATGGCCTGCAGGGGGCCTGGGATGCAGTGTCTTTTGTTGAACAAATGCTAAACGGGCTTCTACCGTGAGGTCCAGTTCCTTCCTAAGTCTAGTGGAGTCCCTGACACAACTCCCAGGATCAGAATAAGCCACAGAGAAAGAGTATAAGGGGCCTGGAGGTCATCTCACCAAGGGGTTCATTCTCGCCTGAGGGAAAAGGAGGGTGTCACTGGATGAGAAAGCAGGTTATCTACAGAGGCCAGAGAGGGTATGGCCATCTCCTGGTCCCAGAAGTCATTTAGGAAGGGACAGATCCCCCAGGACCAGGGAGGACACCGTGTAAGGGTTTTGGTACAGTTGAAATGCTCGTTGGATTAAAAGGAGAGAGAAAAGTCTAGAGCCACAGGATGGGACTTGGGAGCGGGGATGTCCTGGGCCTGCTGTTAGGAATGGATGGGAGGACTAGTGAGGCCAGGGAAGCCAGAGGTGAAGCGAGCAGTGCGGTGTCCGAGGAGATCGGGCTGTGCAGAGGCAGCTGGCCTCAGACGGGGACCTGCACAGAGCATTTGGAGGCCAAAGCCAGCCTACAGGGCTCTGGAGGGCGTGGGTTACTCAGAGGGCACGGAGGCTGTGTCAGGTGTCGTTTCTCACAGCTGCCTGTGCTGAGAGGCTGATGTAAGGGCCTGTCGAGGGCAGTAGCTGCCCCAGGCGTGAGATGCCCAGGCTCGGCTGGATGAGCAAAGATTTTGGCTGCCCGGGTGGGCAGATGCTGCTTCTCTGTGCTTCTGTCACCTTTGCTAAGTATGAGGGTGAGCGATAGCTGGAGCCTGTACCCACCCCACAGATGTCACCCAAGAAAAGGGATGACAAGGTGGTGACAGCTCAGCACTATCAGATGCAACCCCAGGCTCTGGCATTTCTAGAAAGGTTCCCAGTCCAGGTCCCTCGCCTCCTGGCTGCACCCAGGACTCACTCCACACCCCTGACTCCCTATTCATGCCTACCTTGAGCTCTAAGGCCCTGCCCCCAGCATAGCCTCCGGATTTTACATCGGTTGGGAGTTTGGTCTCATCAGGTGTGGGTCACAAGCATTGTAATCATCTGCTCCCAGCGTGCAGGGCACTGGGCTGAGCACCTTACCTGCCCTGCCTGTCACCTCACGCGTCCCTGTTTTCCAGGTGAGGAGACCGAAGGCTGGGCAAGGTAAGGTTTCACCCCTAGAAAATGGCAGAGCTGGAATAAACTGACAGTTCTTCCGGCCTTCAAGAGGCAGCAGGGACCAAGCAGCCTCTGCACCCCTCGTGCTCTTGTCCTGGCCGGAGTTGGTACTGACTCTAGGGCCTGGCTGCTTGATGGCATTGTGTTTTGGACTCAGTGGTATTTTCATAATTGCCCCAGTGACTAATAGAACCCACTGTTGTGTTACAAGGATTTTGTGTTTCCCACACTTTGATGATGTCATCTCATGGGGATAGTGATAATCAGCCCTCACTCGTACAGTCCCCTGGGAGCATTTACAAAGCCCTCTCAGAACACAGGCCTCAAGCAAGAAGCTCAGGCTTGCTTTTCCCACACAAACCCACGTTGTCAGCTCACACGGATGGAGAAAGTCCAGGGTAGCTTTTTTTCTGACCGTCGTGAACGAGCTATGTGACTTCAAGTCAACTTCCTGCCTTCTCTGGGCTCTCACTGCCACACGCTCCAGTCCTGGGCCTGTAAGCTAAGATGATGTTTACATTTTTAAAGGATTATAAAAGCAAAAACAAGAATATATGACAGACACCAAATGTGGCCCACAAAGCCAGCGGTACCGACAGTCTGGCCCTTTATGGGAAAATGCACCGCCCCGACTTAAAGCAGGGGTCTGCCTTGGCTCCTGTGCTCCTCAGTTTTATTTATTGCAGTTTGCTTTCCCAGGCCACTCTGCAGTTTGCAAAGCACTTTCACATGTCTCACCTCCCGTGAGCCCCAGCAGCTCGTCGAGGCAGGCGGGCCTCATTTGGCTAAACTTGACCTCTGAGGAGCATTTTTGAAAATAAGAAAATTGGCTTTTCAGCTTGCTCTTGCAGGGGAGCGCGCCAGGAGGAGCGGCCCTCACTCATTGGTGCACTTTGGGCTGCTAAATTCTGAGACAGGCCATAAATGAGGGATTGTGTTGGGGGAGAGGATAAACACTACGCATTTTAAGTTTTGAGTTTGTTTTGTTTTTTTCAGATGCGATGTGTCCTTCAGGCTGGAGTGCAGTGGCATGGTCATAGCTCACTGCAGCCTCAGACCCCCGGGCTCAAGTGCTCCTCCTTCCTCAGCCTCCCGGGGAGCTGGGGCTACAAGCATTCACCCCCCTGCCCAGCTGATTTTTGTGTGGTTGGGTTTTTTATAAAGACAGAGTCTCACCATGTTTCCCAGGCTGGTCTCAAACTCCTGGGCTCAAACGATCCTTCTGCCTCAGCTTCCCAAAGTGCTGGGATTACGGGCATGAGCCACTGCGCCCAGCCCATTTTAAGTCCTTTTTTTTTTTTTTGAGACAGAGTCTCACTGTGTCACCCAGGCTGGAGTGCAGTGGCATGATCTCAGCTCACTGCAATCTCTGCCTCCCGGGCTCAAGCGATTCTTGTGCCTCAGCCTGTAGCTGAGATTACAGGCGTGCGCCACCACACCCAGCTACTTTTTTTTTGTATATTTAGTAGAGACAGGGTTTCACCATGTCGGTCAGGCTGGTCATGAACCCATTTTAAGTCTTGGTTGCTAGTTGTTCACACTCTAAAGCTAAAGTTTGTGGAATAGGGAATTCTTCAGGTGCCTTCCCTCAGCCTGTGACTGGGCTTTGTCTTTGATGGTTCTGTTCTAAACACGTCGCAAGTGGGCTTTGGTCCAAAACATCCAAGCTCTTGCTTGCTCTGGGAATAACAGCCCACCCTGAGACAAGGATGTGCACGGTAGACTGTTCCAGGGCAAGGAAGGGAAACCACTCCTATCCGGTGTGATGCGACCATTTTACACAAGTCCGCTGACCTCAAGGGTGGAGAGGGTCGCTTTTCAGCTCTTGGCAGGATGAACAGGGGCCAGATGAGGTTCAGCTGTGTTTGAGTTTGGGGGTGGCAGGCCAGTTAGCGTAACCTGTGGAGAAACAAGAAACTGATCCGGGTGCTGCGGATGCTTTCCCAGCCACTGAGAGGATTCCTTGGCATGTGTTTGTGAAGCTGGGTGCAGAGGTTCATTGGGGGGATTTTTGAGCTTTAGGCTGAAATCCTGGCTCTCATTCGGGTGCTAGGCTCTGGGAGTTAGCTGCCCGTGGTGCATGTTGGGATATTTGTTACGGAGCCGAGAATTGCTCGGCTGCCGTGAGCCTGATGCCCTCTGACCCCGGCTGTGTGCTCCTTGTTTCAGAGGTCAGCTGGCAGCTCCAGTCCTGAAGGCGGAGAAGGTAAGGAGCTCTCTAACACCTTTGACCATCTTCAATTTTAAAGACAGAAGCAACCTGATTTTTCTCCTCTTCTCATTGTTTTCTGTAGATTCTGACAGAGAAGATGGAAACTACTGCCCTCCTGTCAAGCGAGAAAGAACGTCCTCTTTAACCCAGTTCCCACCCTCACAGTCAGGTAAAATATGCAAACGTACCGAATGGTGAAAGCGTTTATGCTTACAAACCCGCCATTCCCCTCAGTGCTGCGCATCCATCTGCTGTGTCCTTCCTGCCCAGCTCTGATTAGAGTCGATCTGAGGCTCAGGCTTGGTCAGGAGTGAGGTGAGAGCTTGCCCAGAGTGCAGCACCCGGGGTCCTTGTCTCAAATCAGTGACACTGATGGCATGGTGAGACTTGGTGGCCTGAGGAAGACTGTGAAGAGATCGTCCCTCTGAAATGGAGGAAAGGGGTTGACTGCTGAGAGCCCTGTTGGGGCCTCTGCCTGTTAATTACATCTCCTCTTTCTAAGGCTGGGCACAGACTGGGGGTTTAGGGGTGGGGTGTTCTCCTGACCCCTCAGCTGCATGCCCAGCGCGGGCAGTCCAGTGCAGTAGCCCAGACACGCACGTGCATGTACACACAAGCATGCACACACACACGGTAACCAGCAAGCCAGGAGGCCCCAGCAGAGGCCCGTGTGTGATGCTGTGAACTCCCAGAGGAGAGGAGCTTGCGGGGGCCTGGAAGGGTGGCCCAGGCTCAGACTGTGGAGCAGGGCAGGCTAAAGGGCTCGAAGGCCCTGGACGTGTGAGGCCTGGTCTGAGCACAGGCATGGAGGTCGGCCTGGGGACTCATGCAGGCTGGTACAGGAGAAAGGTTCCTGAGGCAGATAATGCCATCGGCACTACTTAACGTGACACTCAGAAAGCCCGGCCTCCTGCCATGGGCACAACTCTGCAGATTTGAGGGTAAATGCCACCGCAGGGCTATTCTCTCATCCTCGTCTTGACTTCCCACTCTGGCATTGTCTCGTGGCCTCTGTCTTAGCTGTCTGTAGCGCCAACTTGGACATACATGAGTGTTTAGACAGGTTCTCCGGTTACCCAACTGAAATCCATTCCTGGAAAGTTCATGTAAACCATTTTACAGTCCTGAACCTTCAGGATGTCAAGTTGTTTCTGCTTACAGAAGTCACGCATGCGATACAGGAACACACAGCGTAGGAAGCCAGGGTTCTTCCCAAGTCACCCCTCCACACCCTTGTTTTCATGCCCTTTTCCCATCACGTTGGTTTTGGACATGGCCGTGTCTTTTTGCGCAGCTACATTAGGTTTTCCAGTGCTAGTACACTGTCATCTGCTGACCAGATATTGCGGAACTGTCCAGATGGCTTGCAGTCCAGGCTGCAGTTGACATCCTTTTAATTTAAGGATCTTTGCGCCCGTGGATAGGTGTTCTGTGGAATGAGGGAGCTTCACTTCCTGCTCGTTGATTTTATTCCTTCCCACTCACCGCCCACTGCTGAAGCATGCTTGCTGCAACGAAAACTAGCATAGAGAAGAGGAGGTGTTTGGGCTGTGAATGTAGGCTAAAGAGGCGAGGGACCACCATTCTTCTCCCCGGCCCTCTTCAAATCACCTCCCGTCCAGCGCAGCAACCCCCAAGAGACACTCAGCTCTGCAGGGTAACTGGAGGCGTGAGGGGCACCAATAATTTGAACAGTGTTGTCTTTGGTTCCATTCTGCGTAGAGTGAGTTCTTCCCCTACGAATTCCACTTCATTTTTGGAAACCTGTTGCCTGGGAAGCAGTTGCCCTGGTGAAGGAAGATCTTAGGTGGGGGAGGGGGAACCCCATGGGCAAGCCTTGACAGGTAAGAAGGACTCAGGGCCTCCAATGTGGCCTGGAGCATCCGACATCTTCCCTGCCGGCTGCCCCTACAGAGGTGCAGGGACAAGGGGGTGCCCCCGGTTGACCAGAGTTGACTGTAGTCATCAGACAGATGAAGACCGTCGGGCTGGAGACCCTCGTAGTGCTGTAAAGAGAGTCTTGGGGTTTGCTTTTCTGGGGAAAGACTGAATGCCCTGTTTGTGTGCTGTTCCGTCTCCTCCCGTGGGACGTGAGAATCCACCCCTCAGGTGGGAGAGGTGATCTCTAAGGGTCCACCCCACCCATTCATGCTGTTTTTCCTCTTGTTCCCTCCCCCGCCTGCACCTCCTTGTCGACAGTTTCAAAAAACAATGTTTTTATGCCATCAAGCTTCTGCGAGCCATCTGCAGGCAATTCCGACTCAGAGCCAGGTGAGCCCCCGCCCCTCTGCCTTCCCGCCCGGCCTGGGGGTTCTCCTGGAAGGAAAAGCAATTGGTGTTAGAAAATCAGATCTTCAGCAGGCATTTAAAGTCAGTTCTTTTTCAGCTGTTAAAATTTTTCCCCCAACTCTTCAGCTCATAGTCTGGGGATCTGGCGTGAGATAAGGCTTCATAAGCCCTCATGTTTGTTTCTGCAAGCAGGGCCTGGTTGCATGGAGCTCTAAGTCCTCTAAAAACAACCTGTGAAGAAATGTATCACTCATTTTTCAAAATTTTATACAAGTAATGCATTCATAATTGGGGTTTTTTGGTTTTTTAGACAGACTTTCACTCTTTTTGCCCAGGCTGGAGTGCAGTGATGTGATCTCAAATCACTGCAACCTCCGCCTCCCGGGTTCAAGTGATTCTCCTGCCTCAGCTTCCCGAGTAGCTGGGTTTACAGGCGCACACCACAATGCCGGGGTAATTTTGTATTTTTTAGTAGAAACAGGGTTTCACCTGTTGGCCAGGCTGGTCTCGAACTCCTGACCTCAGGTGATGCACCCATCTCGGCCTCCCAAAGTACTGGAATTACAGGCATGAGCCACCGCACCTGGCCCATAATTGTTTTTTCTTTAAAGTAAATCAGAAATATTTCAAGTAAAAAGAATCCCTGCCCCTTCCCCACTCACCCTGCCATCCCAAAGGTAACGCCTGTGAAGTTGGTGAATTTCCAGACCTCTTTTTTGTGTATTCTCACATTAATTTTGCTTAGACCTACCTAGATAAATATGTTTAATCACAGCTTCAAAACTTTTTTGTGTGTTTTGGAGACGGAGTTTCGCTCTTGTCCCCCAGGCTGGAGTGCAATGGGGCGATCTTGGGTCACTGCAACCTCCGTCTCCTGGGTTCAAGCAATTCTCCTGCCTCAGCCTCCCAAGTAGCTGGGATTACAGGCATGTGCCACCATGCCCAGCTAATGTTTTGTATTTTTAGTAGAGACGGGGTTTCGCCGTGTTGGCCAGGCTGGTCTCGAACTCCTGACCTCAAGCGAGCTGCCTGCCTCAGCCTCCCAAAGTGCTAGGATTACAGGCATGAGCCACCACGTCTGGCCCCCAGCTTTAAAATTTTAAGGAAAGCCGCTCCCCCTTTCTGAAGAATATGGAGCCTGCCTTTTTGGTCTTTCACTGGAGAACCAACTCCAAGGTTTCCTGAAAGTTTCTCCCACGTGGCTGAAATTCCTCATAAAAGATTTAACAAGCGAGTTTAACAACCTGAATTCTGTAACCCAGCCTACCATATATAAATTCATTGCCGACTTCAAAAGCATTGTGAGATAAGTTAGCTGCTGGCGTGATGTCCGTGTCAAGGGAAGAGGTGGGTTTTTACGACTCTCAGCATTGAGTTGATGGCCCCGTTTCAATGAGGCATTTTGACTCTAAAAGCAAACTGTTTTGAGCCGACCACCTGGTCTCATCCTGCAGAAGGGCTTGGTGTTTCAGGGTCCTCAGGAAGGGCACGATGTTGGTTATTCCTGGGGTGTCTCTTAGCAGGTGGTGGTCTGGATGGGGGCACAGAGCCTGCCACGGTGAGGCAGGTTCTGCTTTAGGTGATCAGTTACTAAAGCCGTGTGTCTGGACCCATTTGTGCTGCTGAGCTCTGTTACAAATCTCATGATCGCTTCTGAGGTCTGTGAGCGACGGCCTCCCTCCTGTCTCTCTCCCCACAGACCTTTCCCCTCCAGCCTCAGGAGCAGGGCAGCTGTTTCACAGGCCCCGACGTGGCATGGTTTAAAGCCCCAGTGCCCTCAAGCATGAAAAGGCAGTCATATTAGCCACACATCAGTTCTGCAAAGCCAACTTCACATCCTTGTCTGCCTGCCTTCTGTTTTTTAGCTTTAATTTTGAAAAGCTTTAACACTTACAGAATTTCTCTGTCCCTTTTGTCTGAAGACCCCATTTAGCTTTCTCTAGTCAGCTCCATGAGTCCATTAGAAAAAAGGACTCAGACCCTGGTCCTACCTCACATGCCTCCACTTTCATCAGGAACGGGTCTTCAGGCTTCCCTTGACTTTCATGACCTCGAGGATTACAGGTCAGCTGTTGGGTAGAAGTGTCTTGGTTGGGGCCTGTCCAGTATGTCCTGGTGGTGAGACCCAGGTGTGGCATCTTGGATGAGAACGTCACAGAAACCATGCACAGTACTCACTTGTCCCCTTACCAGCACGGGGTAGCTGTGCTCCTTGATCAGGGTGCTGTCTGCCAGGTTTTGCCACTGTAAAGCTACTTTCCCCTTTGTGCTGGATGGTTTCTGAGAGACACTTTAGACTCTGGGACCGTGTGTCACACTCCTGCCCTCCAGTGCTCTCGCCCAGTGATGTCTTCGGAGTGATGTTTCCCGCTGACGACTGCCCCATGGGATTCTCTTCCTTTTTTTTTTTTTTTTTTTTTTGAGACAGAATCTTGCTCTGTTGCCCAGGCTGGAGTGCAGTGGCACAATCTCGGCTCACTGCACCCTCTGCCTCCTGAGTTCAAGAGATTCTCGAGCCTCGGCCTCTCAAGTAGCTAGGATTACAGGCACGTACCACCCGTGGGATTCTCTGAGCACCATCCCTGCTGCGTTGATTAGTGGTGTTCACTGGAAGGAGGAGCTTGCCCTTCTCTCCACGTATTTGTTCCTTGATTGATTGTGTCAACATGGACAGGCGAGCTTCTGTTGGCATCAGTGGGTGACTGTCTGTGGTTACTGGTTTTTATTTAATGTTCAGGTTGTCCCAGATTCGGCCAGTGGAAGCCCTGTCAGGCAGGTCCCCATTGTTCATCTGAGCACTATCCTTACTTTGTCACAAGAGCCTCCCGGCTCAGCCTCTTTTCTCATCCCAGTCCTGGAATCTGCATTTCTCAGAGGCACGCTGGTTCTTCAGGGAACATGGTCTTTAGAAACCAAGGTCTGAAATCACTCCATGTGGTACTGCGATCTCACTGCCTCAGGCGTAGCCCTGCTCCCGGCCCTCCATGGACAGAGCTGGGGACACACATCTTTGTCCATATGATCTCTTACTCTCTGCCTGCCTGCATGTGGAGATGATGCCAGGGGCACGTGGGTGCCTCCCTTGGTATATTCCGCCCTTCTTCTGGCACTAAGAAACCGGCACCCTCTGTCCTCTGTGCATTGGGCATCACTCCCTGCCCACCGCATGGCTGAGCCTCCTCCCCACCCTGCACCAGCGCCGTCCACGCACAGACCCCGGCCCCAGCCAGGCTGCCTTCTCAGCATTTGATGCGCACAGTCTCATTCCCATCCCTTCCCTGGTTAAATCGGGGCTCCCTGGGGGGCAAGCATGGCTTCCCACAGACATCACTTGGGGCTCTCTGAGGCAGGCGAAAAGCACCCTCAGACAGGGAGCCTGCCGGCTTCCCAGGAGGGCAAAGGCTGCCGGCGGGAGGGGTCCTCTTCCTCTGGAGTGATGCGCATCCCTCAGAGACTGGTGCAGCATCCTCTACAGGCCCACACCCCTTGGGTATGTGGCGGGCGTCGGGCTCTGGCCATGATTCAGCAACTTGTGTTGCGACTTGTGTTACAGAAGAAAGTTTCTGGAAGGAATGAGAAGAGACCACCCTTGTTTTCATGGAGCAGGGCCTGTGACAGGGACCTCCAGAGTTTGGCTGCCCCTGGAGCGCGCCTTGTCTGTCTGCAGCTCTGGAGAGGGCCACGCTCTGGGCCTAGCACTAGTGGCAGGTCGGTGGCAGGGATTATCCAAGTCTCCCGCTTCCGCCTGGCAGCTTGGGCCAGCCCCCAGCCTCCCCTCAGCGTTAGCACCAGCTCTGCACGGAGCGGAGTGTGGAAGGGCAGTAGTCAGTCTGTGGCCAAAACATCAGCATGGAGAGCCAGCTTGAACAGCTTGCTAAAAACTGTCTAAATTGTGAATTTGACCTTTTAAAAACATACCTAAATTGCCAGTCTTCTTCTGCATAGCTCCGTGCTTTGGAAATGTAATTGAGTGTTTCCTTCGGAAAAGGAACATCTGGCGGCTCACCCCCGCATCTTGCAGGATCTGGCTCTCCTGAGTTTGTTTTTTTATGACCAGTCTGTTACAGGAGAGGCACCAGCTCTGCTAACACAGGCTGCCAGAAGCCCCTGGGGCTCGACTCCCTCATGCAACTATTATAGTAAGAAGGGTTGCTGCAATCCTCTTGCTGCCCAGGCACAGCGGCGCCTCCGGGGCACAGCAGGAGAGGGGTCTTCCTTGGCCTGCTGAATCTTGATTTGATTTGAGTCTGAAAATTTGGGCTGACAAGGTGTTTTGGGTTTTGTCGTCATCGTTTTAGTGTACAATTATGTGGTTTTAGTACATCCACAGAGTTGTGCAACCGTCACGTGATTAATTTTAGAACATTTCCATCGTCCCAAAAAGAAATCTCATCCCCGTTAGTCACAGTCTGCCCCCAACCCCCTCCCTTGAGCCCTGGTAACTGCTCAGCTCCTTTCTGCTTAGTCTGGCATTTCACAGAAATGCAATCAGACAGCATGTGGGGGTGTCTTTCTATTGATTTACACCTTTAATTTCTTCCAGCAATGTTTTTGTTTTGTTTGAGACAAGGTCTCACTCTGTTGCCCAGGCTGGAGTGCAGTGGTACAGTCGTAACTCACTAACCTCAAGCTCCCAGGCTCAAGTGATCTTCCCACCTCTGCCTCCTGAGTAGCTGGGACTACAGGCATGTACCACCATGCCTGGCTAAGTTTTTAATTTTTTGTAGAGTTAGGGTCTTGCAGTGTTGCCCAAGCTGATCTCAAACTCTTGGGCTCATGCAGTCCTCCTGCTTCAGCCTCCCAAAGCACTGGGATTACAGGCATGAGCCACTGTACCTGGTCCTAACATTGTTTTACAGTTTTATCTTGTGAAATGTATTCCCAGGTATTTTATTCCTTTTGGTGTTATTGTAAATGGAATTATTTTCTTAATTTTGCTTTTGGGTCATTCACTGCTAGTGTTAGAAACACAGTTGATTTTTGTATATTGATCTTGTGTCCTGTAGCTTGACAAGGGGGTAAAGCTTAGCACAAATGCAGGGCCACCTCCAGAAGCCATAATGCCACAGTCTCTGTGCCTTGCCCAGGAACAGGCTTGCCTGCCTGAGTCACAGGCCTTTCATGACAATCCTTCCTGTTGTGGATCAGATTAGACCACCGTCCCCACTCCCCGTATGGGCATAGTTGCCAGGACACACAGATGAAGGGGTCCATGTGGACAGGTGGCTGGGCGAGGCTGGGCTCTCGAGCCATCCCAGGAGCTCCTGGGCATTCACCTTTCCCTCTAGTTTTGTGAATTTGTCAGCCCAGACTCCGGCCTAGGGAGAGCTGGCCTCCTCCACGGTGGCCAGGAGTGCTCCCTCACTGAGATAGGAAGCTCTGCAGGCACATCTGGAAACGGGAGGCAGGCTCACTGTCTGCCACCTTTGAGCTTTTCATCACAAAAACCTGTCTCACTTCCCAGACATCTGTAGTGGTGCCAGGGTTCTTCCTGGCCACAGACGTGTCCTCTGACAGACAAGCCTTCTAGGAAATGGAAGTGGGGCCTGGGCGCCTGTGTTCTGTGGCTCCCTGACATTCTCCAGAGCCAGGTACAGGGCTGCTGAGCAGCTCAGCTCCTGAGCCTGCAGCAAGCAGGTCATAGGCAGCTGAGAGGGCAGCTGATGCCCCACCTGCCCCCATGGTCAGCAGCTGGCCCAAGAGCCGTCGTTTCTCCTGCCCTTGCCTCTCCCCTCCTCCAGGTGCCTTCCAGGCCCGCTGATCGGACGAGACTTCTGTTGTAATTTGGAAATGTTCTCCCTGGTTCTCGAAGCCCAGAGTCACTGAGGCCAAGACCATAGTCCTCTCCTGCCCTTGCCCCCCAGGCCCAGCCCCCACCCAGGCAGACCTGCTGTTGATATTTTGTCTTGTGCTTTTAGAGGAAAGGAGCAGTGGCTTCCGGTTGAAGCCACCAACGCTGATCCACGGCCAAGCCCCCAGCGCAGGTAGGTCGTCTACCTCCCTGGGGCGGGGGCTGACTTTCTGACGTTTTTCAGACCTCTGCTCGGCCACACCAGGACACCGCGGGCTCAGCCTGCTTTCTAGAAAGATCACTTGTAACCTGACCCACGAGCCCTGGAAATCTCCTTTAAAGAGAGGCTGTCTGAGCAGGGAGGTTGGGACCCCTGACTGTGAGCCTCGTGTGTTCAGAAAAGTGGGCAGTGGTGGCACGGGAGCAGGCTAGGCGGGGTACATCAGGCGGGCTCCGTGCCCAGCAGTAGCGCACTTGGTTCAGCCTGTCTGTCCTTCATGTTCTGGCCCCCACATACCACAGTGTTCACCCCAGTTAGCGTGGCTGCATTCCAGCGGCACGCTGCTAGTGAGCCAGCTGCTAGTGAGGCTGCTGGGGATGCTGCACAGGGCAGGGCACATACAAGGGTCCTTGCCCCGTCTGCCTTTGGCAGAGGGACTTCCTCAGCATGGCTGTTTTGAAAAACAGGTGCAAAATGTGCCTGTCTGTACATGACCCCACACCGAGTCCTGAGCCTCCGGGTAGCTGCTTGTGAATTCACTGCTCTCCCCTCACAGTCTCCACTTGCCTGTTGAGTCCGTTGATGCCCTGCCACGTTACTGTGCTAACTGGATTAATTCACAGACATCGGTTACTGGGAATTTCACTTAATCACATATAAAAATAACAGTAGCCAGATCTGCCTGTCCAGTTGTTAAAAAAAAAAAACCTCAAGTTTTTAAAAAAGTGCTTCCCTGCAAAAGTCTAGCCTGCAAGGGGCATGAAATGGGTTGCCAGGGCTCAGTCTCTGAAGCGCCTGGGGGCAGGCAGGGGTCCGCGGGCACTGGGAAGGCCGCCTTCTGTTCCTAGGTCTGCCAAGCCAGAAGCCCAAGGAGCAGCAGCGGAGCGTGCTTCGCCCGGCAGTGTTACAAGCTCCGCAGCCAAAGGCGCTGTCCCAGACTGGTAAGAAACGGCAGCCCTGGCGCCCAGGCCCAGACGGCAGGGTAGAGCGTTCCTGAAGTCGCGCCTGGGACAGCAGTGTTGCGACAGAGGTGACTGCTGAATGCACCAGAAATACAGACATCAGGGAAGATGATCCCTTAAATCACCCCCCAGCCGTCTCCAGCCCCAAGCCTCCCGAGCCCTGGCAACGGAGGAGTGAGAGGCGGTTCCACAGCTTCCTCACAGCCCTTGGCCGAGTGTGACTGTGGGTGAAACCTGCTTTGTTCATTCACTGTCTTCATAAAAGCAGGCCGGCTCCTGGGAATGAGATTTATCCCGTGTGTTTGCAGATAGAATTTCAGCCTCAATTTTCACAGGTTATCTTTAAAAACTTGAAAGGTTATTTTATTTATTTATTATTATTATTTTTTTTTGGAGATGGGGTCTTGCTCTGTCACCCAGACTGGAGTGCATTGGTGCAATCATAGCTCACTGCAGCCTTGAGCTCCTGGGCTCAAGTGATCCTCCCACCTCAGCCTCCCAAGTAGCTGGGACCACAAGTATGCACCACCACACCCAGCTAATTTGTTTTGTCTTATTTTAGAAACGGGGACTTGCTGTGTTGCCCAGGCTGGTCTCAAACTCCTGGCCCCAAGCAATCTCCCCGCTTCAGCCTCCCAAAGCACTGGGACCACAGGCATGAGCCACTGTGCCCGGCAGGTTTCTCTTTTTTGTTTGTTTCTCTTGTTTTTTTTTTTTTAATCCAAGAATTTTGGCTCTTTGTAGAGATACCAGGTCCTTCCGTAAAAAGGAGACATGTGCTGTGGGCTTTACCATGAGAGGGGCCCTAGACTAGACATGGCGCAGCCCCTCAGCTATGTGAGTGGGGGTGGGAGGGCCACCAAGCACCTGTGATTCCCCACTCTTCTTCCCTCCCACAGTCCCCAGCAGTGGCACCAACGGGGTCAGCCTCCCAGCAGACTGCACGGGGGCAGTGCCAGCAGCATCCCCCGACACTGCTGCACGGCGAAGTCCTGCCGAAGTTGCCGATGAGGTGTGTGCACTTGAGGTCAGTGGGTCCTGAGGCAGGGAAGCGCTGCACGCTGGGCCCCTTGGGAGCGGGAGGGCAGCCTTCCCAGCACACTGTGGAGTCCACACGCTGTCACCTGTTCCAAGCAGTTTCCACGTGGGCCTATTGTAAGGCTCTCTGGATTTGCTCAGTAGGCTCTAAATACAGTACCTGACAAACCAGATCTAGATTCCCAAGGGTGGTCTTGCTGGTCAGGCAGAAGAAGAGTGTCTCCCAAGCAAGCTCTGCTGGAAGGGCCTCTTACCCAAAGTTCTGCCGGAAGGGCCTCTTACCCAAAGTTCTGCCGGAAGGGCCTGTTACCCAAGGCTGACCGCCACATGTCTCAAGGGAGTGAGCCCTGAGGGAGGACCTGAACCACTGCACTCTGAGGAGTCACTAGGGCCCGAGGAACGGCTGTCACTGATGGGTGTCTTGCAATGTTTAACATGAGGAATGTGTCCCCTCTCTGTGTCCACACCCAAACCACTCCTCAGAGACTCCTATCTGTGTGGTTCCAGTTGAAAATGTTTCCTTGGGAGTCATCTCAGAAATAGTTGGTTTAGGCCAGACGCAGTAGCTCACACCTGCAATCTCAGCACTTTGGGAGGCCGAGGCAGGTGGATTGCTTGAGGCCAGGAGTTCAAAACCACCCTGGGCAACATAGCAAGACTCTGTCTACAGAAAATAAACAGATTAGCCAGGCATGGTAGCATGTACCTGTAGTCCCAGCTACTCAGGATGCTGAGGCTGGAGGATTGCTTGAGCCCGGGAAGGGGAGGCTGCTGTGAGCCGAGGTCGCACCACTGCATTCCAGCCTGGGCGACAGAGCCAGACCCTGCCTTAAAAAAAAAAAAAAGAAATAGTTTCATTTAAGCGGGGGTATGGTTTGGATTATATGGGCCAAAAGCTTTGTGTTTCACAGCCACTGTGAAATAAGGGCCTTTGATGAAGAGCCTCCTTTGAAGTTGGCAGAGATGGGTTTGAAGTCAGAGTTGGGGTAACACCATGTGGTATCTTCCATGTAAAAGCTATATTGGATCTTTGTGTTTATTTTCCGCTCTGTGTCCATGGCCTGCAGTTTTATACCCCCCGTCCCCAGTAGATGTTCTGGCTCAAAGGGTGAAAATGGCTGTCAACAATTAAATTTGAAAACATCCCCACGCCCTTTTTCAAACGAGTTTGCTGAATTGGAAATAGGGATCATTTCCACCACATTCTGCGGCTTGGAAGCTTTGACTGCTGAGGTCTCCTGAGCAGATCAGGTGTACAGTTCTGAGTTGGAGAAGGACTTAGAAGTGACCCAGCCTATCCTGCCATCTCCCAACGTCTCTGATTGTCCCCGATGGTGAGCGCACAGGCTGACCTGGCGGCACCCGCTACCGAGAGCTTGTTCCTCACTGGAGAGGCCTTGCTGTGTCCCATCCCAGGGGATGGAGTCCGTCTTCCTGCCGGTTCCAGCCCCTTCTCAGCAGTGCACACAGCTTGTTCCCAAATTGTTGAGCTCAGAAGTTGTGATGTGCTATCTTCCCTCCAGCAAGCTGGGCAGCCGCAGTAGCTAAAGCTGATCCTTGGACCCCATGGTCTGCTGGCTGCCATTCCCAGCTCCTGCATCTGGCTCCAAAGCCACTGCTCCATGTGGGTCTCCATTGGAGCCACGCGGCCACACCCACGCTGCCCTCTGACCACACCCGGTACTGTTGAGATTCGCCAGGCTTGCCGTGTGTATCCTTCTCTGGCCCTGCAGCAGGAGCCCGAGCTTTTCCAAGCCGCCCATGAACATGGTACACACTGCTCATCGGGAACGTGAGCTGTGAGGCATCTCCTCTAAGGAGGGCTTAGATGTTGGGGGCGACCCATGGGGGAGCTCCTGGTACCGTCTTTGGGAAAGTGGGGAAGAGGCTTCCCCTCCCGCCCCACACACACACAGAGTCTCAGACTGGTTACAGGCCTCGGGATTCGTTTATCAGTTTCAGCGAATCCTCTAAGCAGGCCCCGCCAGGTCGTAGACATACCCTGTGGTCAGAAACATTTTGCTGTTTGCCTGCCCCATCTCAGGTGACTCTGTGGGCTCTGCCCACCCGGGATTAGCACCAGTCGGTGTGAGCAGGGGGCACACAGCGCACAAAGCCAAGAGCCAGGGAGTGTTTCTGCCGGAAGTGCATCCCCCATGGTCTGCAGGCGGCCCCAGTGGGGCTGGGGATTAGCCCATCCTCTGAGGACTTCCAGGTCGCCAAACACGGTGTGTGTTTAATTTTAAAAAGCCACGTTCACTCTTGCACAGGCACAAGGATGCAATGTGAAGTCAGCAATAGCAGAATCTCTAGGGAGCGCAGTAGAGAAACATTTAAACTCTTCACTTTCTTCACAGTTGGACCAGAAAGTGCCCTCAGCCCTGTGATCCACTGATTCTGGGCCCGGCATTGTAACTCCAGGCTTCCCTGCCCTCTGGACACGCTGAGCCAGTCAGAAGCTGCCTGCAGCCTTTCTCACCTCCGAGTTCACGGTTGTCAGGTCCCTTCACAACATCTCCCAGGAAAACGCTCCCTGCCTCACGTTCATGTCCACTGTACACATCGCCAGAGACTCCAAAGATCTGCCAAAAGCCTTTTAAAATTTCTTTTCAAATTCTACAACACCTTTTTTATCATGTGGTATAAGAAAGACATATACAAATTATAAGCAACTCCATATTCCATTATCTCAAGATCAATGCATTTGGTCTTAGGATATTTAGTTACAAAAGTCATGCCTACAAGTTGAAAATATTTACACAAAATGGAAATCCTAGAAAGTAACAAGCGGGAGCCACCCTCCAGCTAAGAGGTTCCCGGGTAACCTCTGTCAGTAGTTTGAATTCTCTCTCCCAGCTTATTTTCCTGGGCATTCCTCAACACACACACACACACGGGACTGGGTTGGCTTTAACAGAAATGGAATCGCACTTCCGTGTCCCACAAGCTGCTCTCTTCTCTGATCCATGTATTGTGGGCATGTCAGAGGTCTACCTCCCTCTCGGTGGTAACAGCTGTGCTGTACTTTTTTTTCCCCCATATTTTCTATCGTAAATTATTTCGTTCCTTGGCTAATGATGAGCATCCAGGTTATTTCCTGTCCTCTGCCGGCACTAAGGCTTCTGCAGGGCACAGGTGTTTCTTTTTCGTTGTTTGGAGACAGGTTCTTGCTCTGTCACCCAGGCTGGAGTGCAATGGTGTGATCTCAGTTCACTACAACTCCCAGGCTCAAGCAGTCCTCCTGTCTCAGCCTTCTGAGTAGCTGGGACTGCAGGCACGTGCAGAGGAGACGTGTGGAGTACATGATCTGGTGTGGGATTGCTGGGCATCCATCTGGGCCAAGTGTGGCACTGGTTTTGATTACTCTGTTTTGTTTTGGTTTTTGATAGGAGAAAGAGCCCCAGAAAAATGAGTCCAGCAATGCCTCTGGAGAGGAAGCCTGTGAGAAAAAAGACCCCGCCACACAGCAAGCCTTTGTATTTGGGCAGAACTTGAGGGACAGAGTTAAGGTATGTGAGCCGTTGAACCAGCACGTTGACTTTTGATGCCTTCCCCAAGTTCAACAGCAGGCAAGTCGGTAGATTTTCCTTTTAACAGGGGAGGGGAGCGTGGGACAAAGAAGGTGTTAGCGAGGCAGCCCCATGGCTCACGGCACAGTCCGCTGCTGGTGTGCGTGTGCTAGGCCCTGGCACTTCCCCACCAGTGGCCCAGGCTTCGAAGCCCTCACCTGCAGTGACTTCTCAAGTCAGGGTCCCTGGTACTCATGGTAGCAGGGGACAGGGAAGGTGACTGAACCGGAGGCCTCAGGCTTTCATAGCAGAGAAGAAAGACAGCATGGTCCAGTGTTCTCAGCTCTGCCCAGAGGTTTCTGTTCCCGTACTTCAGGGTTTCTCCGTTTCAGCACTAGCAGCATTATGGCTGGACCATTCTTAGTTTCTGAGGAGTCGCCCTGGGCACTGCAGGGTGCTGAGGAGCATCACTGGCCTCCACACCCAATGCTCCTGACAACCACAAATGTCCCCAGACGTGGCCAGTATTCCCTGTGGAGTAGAATCGCCCCCATTAAGAACTGTAACCTTATTTTTTTTTTAAGTGGGGCAGAGTGGGGTGACAACACTGTCTTCTCTCCTGAAAGGGAGCAAAGCGTCTGCCACCTCGTGGCTGCCCTCCAGGCATGTGGTCCTAGTATGGAGATTGTGGGGTGGGGAAGGGCTGGCAGTGGTTGGAAACAGTGGCCCTGGACCATGCACTGGGACTCTAGGAAGACGAGGGTCAGCCAGTACCACCTTTCCCAGCCACAGACATGGAATATGCTACGGCATCTCTAGCACCTCCACTGGCAAGAAGCTTCTTTCAAAGCCCGAGAGGCGGTATCGATGGCTGTGTCTAGAGACATTTGTGGTTGTCACAACTGGGAGGTACTTCTGGAGGTCAGGGATGCCACTCAGCCCCTTGCAGTGCCCAGGATAGCCACACCGCAGGGAATGTTCTGGGCCCAGTGTCAACATGTCAGTTGTGTTGACGGGGAGGGCCCTGAAATAAACAAAAACCTCTCTAGCATGCAGAAAGCACCAGCTTGTGTTTTCTGCTTTCCTTTCTGTTATTCACCATCCAACAGAACCCCAGGTCGAGAAGTGTGGAAAGTTGATGTTGCTGTCGCCATGGCTTTAGGCAAAATAATGAGTCCCTCAGGGGCTGCTCCCTCCAAGGAGGAAGGGAGGGCAAGAGGTGGGGAAGGGCTTGGCCTGTGGAGTTCAGGCCCTATGGAATCTCTGCCTTGAGTCTGGGGAGACAGCTGCTTTGAATTTGGTGGTGTCGGCTTCTTGCAGGAGTCAGAGGCTTACGTGCACTTTGCAGTCTCAGTCAAATCCCAGCCTCTCCTTCCAGGGCAAACTTGAGCCATGGATTCTTTCTTTTTCTTTGGACACGAAGTCTTGCTGTGTCACCCAGGCTAGAGTGCAGTGGCATGATCTCTGCTCACTGCAACCTCCACCTCCTGGGTTCAGGCGATTCTCCTGCCTCAGCCTCCCAAATATCTGGGATTACAGGTGCCCACTGCCACATCCAGCTAATTTTTTGTATTTTTAGTAGAGGTGGGGGTTTCTCCATGTTGGCCAGACTGGTCTCGAATTCCTGACCTCAAGTGATTCCCCGCCACCTCAGCCTCCCAAAGTGCTGATATTACAGGCATGAGCCACTGCGCCCAGCCAGAGCCATGGTTTCTTAACCCTCTGAGCCTCTGCTTCCTTGTTGGTCAAACAGGGTCCCTAACATCCCCCTCCCAGGCCTCGTGAGGATTAAAGCAGATCGTGCATTGACAGACTCAGCATAGCAGCTGGTAGGAAAGAGGCCCTCAAGAAATGCTGCTTCTATCATGTTCATAGTAAACCCCCCAAAACACCAGCTTTGTAACGTTGTGTTATTGGTGTGAAGTGTTGACCGAGAGGCCAGCTTAGGCGTGGTTTTATAACAAGGTGGAAAAGGCTCCTTGAAGCTTCATGAGCTCTCTTTCCATCTTAACTGTTAAAGCAAAAGGTGGTGGAGTTGATTATAGCCCTGCCCCCCGTACATGCACGCGCACACACACAGGCGGGTACAGGAGAGGGTTCATGGCTCCGAGCAGCTCCACGCAGCCCAGGGGGTCTGCAGACACTGAGCTGTGGAACTCCAGGCACCACCCCACCCCCGATTACTGAGCACTCCGTCTCATTTCCAGCTGATCAATGAGAGCATGGACGAAGCCGACATGGAGAATGCCGGACACCCCAGCGCAGACACACCAACCGCAACAAACTATTTCCTCCAGTATATCAGTTCCAGGTGTGTGTCTCGGTCCCAGCGGCCAGCCTGGCATGGCGATGCAGGTGGCCGCGAGGGCTTCTGCCAGAGAGGGGTCTGTGGTCCCCGTGCCCGACTCAGGCCCAGAATCCAGGTTGCACTCAGGCCCCTCTCTGGGCACAACCTTGGGTGGGCCAGGGTGGTGGGCCTTGTCCTGGGATTCACTGGACGCCTGAGACAGGACCAGAGTTCTGTGGGGTTGTCCAGGGGCCCATGGAGGCTACAGCCCAGCCCTTGGATTATGCCCTCTGTCTTGTGGACCTCATGCCCAGAGCAGAACAGAGCAGACCAGAGGTGACTCAGGCACCCCCTTATCCTGGGTTTGGGCACCTGGGGCAAAGATCTCATCACGCCCTTGACTGACATGGCTGGGGGTGATGCTACCCACGGCCCAGCTGCCCCTCCAGATGTCTCAGAAGAAAGTGTGTCCCGCCTGGGAGATGGGCGGGCAGAGCAGGTGGAAGGTGGCTTCCCTCATGCTGTGGGGCCCCTCCATGAGGGCGAGCTAAGGGTTAATGTTTCCAATGGCACAGGGAGGTGTGTGGCTTCCTGCCTCTGACACGCCATCCCGTGCACAGTGTGAGAGGCCCCTCCACTGTGCCCTCTGCACCAGTGTGTGCTCCATGGGTGCCCACACATTTGCCTGGCCATGTTCCCATGTGACTCCCCCACACTCATTGCACATCTTCTCTTCAGTTTAGAGAACTCAACCAATAGTGCCGACGCCTCCAGCAACAAATTTGTATTTGGCCAGAACATGAGCGAGCGAGTTTTGGTGAGTGGCTGTGTTGGGAATGTTCTTAGGGACCAGAGGCTCTCGGCGCCAGCCGCAGGTCAAGGGGACATGGAGAGCAGGGCTGCTGCGTCGTCCTGTGTGAGATGGGGATGCCTTCAGTAGCAAGTGAGAGAGGGAGGACCCTGCTCAGACTCAGCGTGAAAACTGGCCAAGGCCACTGGCTGCCTACGAACTGGCATTCGCTTTTCCCGGCTCCTCCGTGCTGACCAGGGCCAACTTCATCCCAAGATGGGCTTCCCTGGAGGCTGCAGGGTCCTGCTGGCAGTCGGGGTCCACGGTTCCTCCCCACCAGGCCAACTGACAAAAGTCCTGTGGGACGGGGCCAGCCGTGCCGGCGGACAGGGCTGCTGGCCTCCCTGCTCCTGTGAGCATAACTGCAGCCAAGGCCTTGGGTGCACGAAAGGCCCGTCTCTGTTCCCAGGAGCCCAGCCAGCCTGGGAGAGGGTTCTAGAATGGCTTGCCTACCTCTTTACACATGTTCTGTTTTCTTCCTGATTGCACCCAGCTCCACTGCGACTGCGTGAGGGCCTGTCCTGAGCTGCCTGGTCACTCTAGCTCTGTCTTGAGTTATGCTGCATTAAGTACTCTGCAGCTTCTCTTCCTTTGTGGCCACACTGTGCTTTTTCTATTTCAATGAAATATTCAAAGTCTTGCCTCACCCAGACAGAGTGACCAGTGTGGCTTGAGGGGACTGTCGGCTGGTGGCACTCACCCCGTAGTGATGCCTGAGGGACCACGTGGGGAGCTCCCAGGCAGTTCAGGGTGTCACCAGGAGCAGGCAGGAGTGCTGGGGGCAGCATGGTGTTGGGGGCCAGGTAGAGAGGTGCTCGGAGCTGCCGCTGAAGGACCACACAAATGCCCTCTTCCTTGTATGCTTTTGTGTCCCTGCAGAGCCCCCCAAAATTAAACGAGGTCAGTTCAGATGCCAACAGGGAAAATGCGGCTGCCGAGTCAGGGTCTGAGTCCTCGTCCCAGGAGGCCACCCCTGAGAAAGGTATGTTAGCATCCCACCGCTGCATGGGGCTAATGGTAGGTCATCTTGGGGGATGATGAGGGGATGCTGGGTCCATTCCCACCCCCAGCCGGGAGGGATAAGGAGCCCAACTCCCACAGCAGTAACGACCACACGTGAACCAGCTCCAGGGCCCTGCCTTGCAGTGAGCAGAGATGGGTTTGTGATAAAGAACTCGAGAGCCTGTGTCGCCTTGTGGCCGTGGGGAGGGTGGGGAGGCGCAGGCAGCAGGCGTGGAGGAGTCCCTCACTGTCCCCCTGTCCTCTGCTCAGCAGGAACACGAGAGTCTGGGGCCACACTTTGCCCCCAGATGGTCTCCCTGCAGCTTCTGAGGCCACGTGCCCTGGCTGTGTCTAGGGTCCGCTTGGGTTGCGGGGGCAGGCCTACCAGGGGCAGCAGGCATCCTTGAGACCAGAACCAACCCTCTCATCTCCTGTGGGATAAGGGGAGATGGCTCTCCTCTCGCCAAATAATCAGTCAGTCTTTTTGGCCAATAACTTTTCAGAGTCCCTGGCCGAGTCGGCAGCCGCCTACACCAAGGCAACAGCGCGGAAGTGTTTGTTGGAAAAAGTGGAAGTCATCACCGGGGAGGAGGCGGAGAGCAACGTGTTACAGGTGAGGGGCCGGCCCCTCCTCAGTGGCCCTGGGTCTTCCATGCACCTGGGGGTCCAATTGCAAGGGCTGGGCCCACATCCTCTGAGCACACAGGCCTGCCCCTGAGATGACAGAGGGGCCACTGGCCCCACGCTCTGGGACTTTGTTGGTGGTGTTTGTAGAGAGAGCTTAGGCTCAGGGGCTTCTCGCATGTCTTTGGTTTCAGAGGAGGAGGATCTGTTTGAGACATTCTTTGTTTTGTTGTTTTGTTTTGTTTTTTTTAATTTTTTTTGAGACAGCGTCTTATTCTGTCACCCAGGCCGGAGTACAGTGGCACGATCTCGGCTCACTGCAACCTCTGCTTCCTGGGTTCAAGGAATTCTTGCGCCTCAGTCTCCTGAGTAGCTGGGATTACAGGCGTGCACCACCACGCCAGGCTAATTTTGGTATTTTAGTAGAGACAGGGTTTCACCATGTTGGCCAGGCTGGTCTTGAACTCCAGACCTCATGTGATCTACTCGCCTTGGCCGCCCAAAGTGCTGGGATTACAGGTGTGAGCCACCGCACCTGGCCTGAGACATTTTTGATGGTTCAGGGAATGACAAAGACTGTCATAACAAACATCTTTTGTCACCTAGAGCTGGCAACTGTAATTATTTGTCACCTGGCATCCTGTGGTGTCTTCGTAGGGAAAAAAATCAGGTGCAGCCAGAGCTTCCATCCCACTGTCCCTTGTTGGCGTTCCCCGTCCCCTCCTCCTGAGGCAGCACCACCCAGGTTGGGCAGCATCCATCTGCTTCCTCTCCCGTGGCACATAAGCATGTGTCTGTGTCTGTAAACCGGGTGGCGTATTGTAGGGTTCTTAAGAGTACTGTTCTTTTTTCCCACTTACCATTTTGTCATCTGTTCATGTTGAAAGAGATTGACTTAGGGGGTATGTGGAAAGCCATGTAGGGGTGTCTGTCTCGTATTTTTCTTTGTTTATATATACAAAACTGCTGTATTGAAATATAGTACACATGCTATATAATCCATCCTTTTAAAGCATACAATTCCGTGGTTTCTAGTATATTCACAGAGTCAGACAACTTTCACCACAATCTAACGTACAACATTTTTGCCCCCAAAAAGAACACTGTCCCATTCCCTCAGAAAGAGCGTTGTCTGTTCGCAGTAACTCCTCCTCCCTCCCCAGCCTCTGGTAGCCACGAATCCACTTCCTGTCTCTGTTTTTTGCCTGTCTTTGACATTTCATATAAATGGCGTCAACGCACTATGTGGCCTTTCGTGTCTGGCTTCTCTCACTGAGCCAGAGGTTCATCCACGTTGCGGCGGGAGTCGGAGCCTCATTCTTTATTAAGACTGAGTGAGATGCGCGTAGGGGCGGACCATGTGTGTCACTCCATTCCTCCTTGAGACTTGGCTACCGTGAATGATGGTGCTGTGCACATTCATGTGCGATCTGTGTGTGAACACGAACAAATGTTCCATTTCTCTTGGGTACATACCAAGGAATGGAATTGCTTGGGCATGTGGTAATTCCTTGTTGAGCAGTTTGAGGAGCCGCCAGACTCTCTTCCACAGCAGTGGCACCATGCGGCCTTCCCACTGGCAGTGTGTGAGGGTTCCAGCTTCCCCACGTGGGTATAGCCATCCTAGAGTGCGCAGAGAGGTTTCTCACCATTGTTTTGCTTTTCATTTCCTTAGTGATTCTTTTACTTTCAGATACCCCTTTTACAATGTAAAGCCTGTTCTAGCTTGAGGGCAGGACAAAAAACTGACCAAGGTGGCCCCCAGGCCATCGTTGGCTGGCCCTGGCAGTCCCCACAGGCTAAAGGGCGACTCTCAGGGTGTGGCTGCAGCAGGACACCAGCTGGGGTCCCTGTTCACCGGCGGCCACTGTGTTCCAGATGCAGTGCAAGCTGTTTGTCTTCGACAAGACCTCACAGTCCTGGGTGGAGAGAGGCCGGGGGCTGCTCAGACTCAATGACATGGCGTCCACCGACGACGGCACACTACAGTCCCGACTAGGTGAGCTGCAGAGGGCGGGGGCTGTGGCCGGGTCCCCATGGGGAGGGCTGGGGACTGTGCAATTCCAAAGGGAATGAAGGGGGGAGATCCTGACCCTCCCCTTGTGAGAGTCAAGGCACAGAGCCGGTCTCCCATGAGAGCCGCCCCCCAAACCCCTCCCTGCACACAGCCCTCAACACCACCCTCACACACTGGCTCCAGCTGCCAGCTTGTCCGTGACCCTCTTAGTGTCAAAATGGACAAAAGTCTATGGAAGTTTTTAAGCTGATTTTCTGACAGTGGCAGGTTTATGATAGAAAGGAAAATGAAATCAAACATCAAGTCTAATCTCTTGATAAAGAGAAATTTTGGCCAGGTGCAGTGGCTCACGCCTGTAACCCCAGCACTTTGGGAGGCCGAAGTGGGCGGGTCACCTGAGGTCAGGAGTTCAAGACCAGCCTGGCCAACATGGCAAAACCCTGTCTCTACTAAAAATACAAAAATTAGCCGGGCATGATGATACATGTCTGTAATCCCAGCTACTCGGGAGGCTGAGGCAGGAGAATTGCTTGAACTTGGGAGACGGAGATTGCAGTGAGCCAAGATTGAGCCACTGCACTCCAGCCTGGGCGACAGACCAAGACTGCATCTCAGAAAAAATAAAATATACTGTTTTTGAAAAACTTTCATGTTAATATTTCATTGACAGTCAATGGACTTTTCCCTGTTGGTGGACATTTAGCTTGGAGTACCTGCATACACACACACCCACTTAAGGAAATCAGCCTGCATGTGTGCACATTTGAAATGTGGACGTGTCTTTTTTTCCTTCTAAAGGTGATTTCACTCCACCACCCAGGCTGGAGTACAGTGGCATGATCGTCGCCTCAAATTCCTGGGTTCGAGTGATCTTCCCACCTTAGCCTCCTGAGTAGCTGGAACTACAGACGCACCACCACGTCTGGCTAATTTTTTTATTTTTGTCTTTATAGAGACGGGATCTCCCTGTGTTGCCCAGGCTGGTCTTGAGCTCCTGGCCTCAAACAGTCCTCCCACCTCAGCTTCCCAAAGCGCTGGAATTACAGGCGTGGGCCACTGCGCCGGGACCATCTTTTTGTTTTATCTTCCCGAATCAAAGTGTCTTCCAGCCTTTTCATAAATACGGGTTTCAGGACCAGCAGTAACTCAAGCGGCCCACTTGAAGGGTAGTGTTCATGCACTTCGATGAGAAACACTGCCCTGGTCAGAACAGATAGGGGTGTCTCTGCAGGTTGGGACTGCTCTTTTGTTCCCCATGGACGTCTTCTTTTTTTTTTTTTTTTTTTGAGACGGAGTTTTGCCCTTGTTGCCCAGTCTGGAGTGCAGTGGCTTCGTTTCGGCCCACCGCAGCCTCCACCTCCCAGGTTCAAGCGATTCTCCTGCCTCAGCCTCCCGAGCAGCTGGGATTATAGGCACCCGCCACCAAGCCTGGCTACTTTTTTTATACTTTGAGTAGAGACAGGGTTTCCCCACATTGGTCAGGCTTGTCTCAATCTCCTGACCTCAGGTGATCCGCCCACCTCGGCCTCCCAAAGTCCTGGAATTACAGGCTTGAGCCACTGCGCCCGGCCTTATGGACGTCTTCTTGTGTTTTTCCTTTTGTCTCGTGGAAATGTTCAAATGTCTGTGGAAGGAGAGGGCATAGAGCCCTGAGCCCCCAGGTCATCCCCTCTGCCTGGGTCATCAGCCTGTAGCCCCGTGGCAGCAGTACCCTCCACAGCCTCAGGGAGAGCAAAATCACCCCTGTCTTTCTCCCACTTGGCCTCTAAGGTGGGCACCTGGACTCAGAGAGATCTGTTCGCTGGGCCAGGGCAGGGGGACAAGTTTCTGACCCTCTCCAGGCTGCTGCAGTCGGGAGAGGCGGCCAGCAGGAAGGTAGGGGCTTGGCTGAGTCCACGGGGTGGGCCCAGGCCAGGCGCGGAGGTGTTGCATCCTCTAGAGAGTCAAGGCCCTCCCATTTTCCTCCATAATCTGCTGCCCTCAGTCCTCTCGTCCCCTCTCCATGGAAGCGCTAAGCTGCGGTCCTACTCTGCCTTCTCCTAAGGAAACCAGAGGGCAGGGCTGGCCCACTCAGAGGAGGCCAGTCAGAAGGGCGTGAACTCCCACGGAGGCCGATGTCTCACACACACAGGAAGCGCATGCACCTGAGTGTCAGGCTACCTCCTGCAGCCCACCCCATGCTCCTCTCTAATCCCCCCTTCTCCAAGGGAACTACCATCCTGGTGCCCACCTGTGTGGACCAAACACAACCTCCCACAAGCTGCATGTGGCCTCTGGCCACTGATCTGCAGCACCAGCCTGTGCGGCCACCTGCAGTTGTGGCCTTCAGTGGTCCAGGCTTGGGGAGGAGGAGCCCCGCCCCGGGAGCAGGTGTGCCAGGGCTGGCCTCAGGGAGAAGTCTTGCTCTGTGGGTGGGTCCTGGGAGGATCATGGGCTTTTGCGCGGTGATGTCGCTTTCCATCTTGGAGCTGGCTGTTTGTGAGGGGGCCGGGGTGGGGGCCAGGGCTGAGTGGCTTTGTTGGTTGTAGTGATGCGGACCCAGGGGAGCCTGCGACTGATCCTCAACACCAAGTTGTGGGCCCAGATGCAGATCGACAAGGCCAGCGAGAAGAGCATCCGCATCACAGCCATGGACACCGAGGACCAGGGCGTGAAGGTCTTCCTGATCTCGGTGAGCCAGCCACGCGGGTGCATCTGGGACCCCTCATCCTGCCAGCCATGTGGGGGTTCCTGGGCACACAGATCAGGCAGGACGGTGGGGAGGGGAGGGGGAAGGGGCTTCAGTTGCTGCCTGGGACACAAGAAGCACTATGGGACCTGCCAGTCCCAGCCATCAGGAGTAGGGATCATGGTCCTTGTCCTCTTCTCAACCCAGAGAAGCCGCTGGGGTTTGGCTGAGGGGTTGTGATGTGTTCAGGGCTAACAGCCCTGTGGGGCGGTCACCTCTGTCCTGTGTCATGGTGTCACAGTCGAGTCCACCAACCCTGACCTCTGAGATATTCCCAGCCACCTGGGAGTGGTGGCATCCTTTCGGGGAGAGGCTGGCTGGCCCAGGGCCAATGGCCTCCCCACAAGGCCTTGTGGCAGTGTCACCTCTGAACGTTGGGACTTGGGACTTGGCACTTGTGTTCTGCAGAAGGCAGGAGAGGGTAGGACTGGGGTCCGGGAGTCTCATATCCTCCTCCCTTCCCAGGCCAGCTCCAAGGACACAGGTCAGTTGTATGCAGCCCTGCATCACCGCATCCTGGCCCTGCGCAGCCGCGTGGAGCAGGAGCAGGAGGCCAAGATGCCCGCGCCTGAGCCTGGGGCAGCCCCGTCCAACGAGGAGGACGACAGCGATGATGACGATGTCCTGGCTCCTTCAGGGGCCACCGCAGCTGGTGAGTCGGGTGGTCCCTACCCTGGGGGGATAGAAAGAGCTGCCCGCCGTCCTTGATCCAGTGCTGATCTCCTGGCGGGGGTGGCCAGACCTGGGAACTGCGGGCTCCATCTTGACGCGGGGCTGCTGCTTCCCTGCAGGTGCTGGTGACGAAGGGGACGGGCAGACGACCGGGAGCACATAGCGGCCGGGAGCCCGGCTACACACCAGGCTGCTGCTTTGTCCGTCTGTCCGCCCGCCCACCCGCCCCCACCCCGCCGGCAGCGTCCAGGTGCGGGGCCGGGAACCACACACCCCGCTGGGCCGGCCACAGTCTGGACCCGCACATCCTGTTCAAAAGCAGACTCTGGAACTGCCTGAATGTGGTTTGGGACACGAGACCTCATCATATTGATGAGCGAAACAAACAAGAACATTTCCTCCCTCCCCTCCTTTGAATTGAAATGGCACATTAAGACTTGTCACGGCTTCTCACTGGGACTGGAGACCTCGTTCCTTCACCCCGCGTGTCGCCAGCCTCTGGGTCCAGCCAGAGCCCCTGGCTTCTCCGCCGCCCACACCCTTCCCGCCCTTGTGGGGAACAGCCAGCCCTCTGCCCCTGCCCGGGGCTCCCCAACTACAGGCCTGGGACCCCCGCCCAGCCTGGGGGGCTGCTTGTACGAGTGTAGACACTGGGCCCGTTGGACGTGCTGTTAACTACTATCTTCATTTCCCACTTCCTTCCCCTCTCTGATCGGGGGTGTATATTTTACATCTTTTTTCTTTTTCTTTTTGAAGGCTTTGTTTTGGTTTCTTAGGTTAAGATGCTCTCCAGCATTGAGCAGGCACAGCTCTGTCGAGGTCCCTGTCCCCCACCTGTGGTTCTGGCCTCTGAGGTTGGGGGGCTACTTGTTTCCCACCCCAGGTTCCTCCAGGCCAAGCCATGGGGTGATGAGGAGTTGGGGCCCTGTCTGTCCTAGGCCTGGAGAGTGCCTATCTGGGAAAAGGTCACTGGACCTGGAAGGGTCCCCAGGGTCCCCTGACTCCCGTCTCCATCTGTCACGTGGTTCACCATCATCAGGCACCAGGCGCAAACTGCTTCCCGCTGTTGGCCATCCCTTCCCCAGCCGCAGGTGTCCCTGCCCCCAGGACAGTCCAGGGCCAGGGGCCTCTGTGAGAGGCAGAGGGGGACCCTCACCAAGTCTTGGTGGAAGAGCCTGGGGGCTGGTCCCAGAACAGGCGGTCTCACAAGCACGCAGCACACTGGAGTAGACGCCTGTGCCCACCCGACCCTGGAGCGTGGCCAAGAGCCAGCTTGCACCACCCACCTGGGGAGGCCGAGGAGGAGGTCCCTTGGGCACAGGGCCTCTTTGGGACTTCAGAGGAAATCTCCCAGCCCCACTCTTGGAGGGTTAAGAGAAGGCCTCCTGCAGCTGTGCCGCCCACACCTCTAGGTCGCCAGAGCCCTGGCCCCCAGCCCCCAGCAAGCCTGAGCCCGGGAAGAACCAGAGGCCCTCCCGAGAGACCCAGTCACACGTCTCTGCTTTAAGCCTTAGCCAGCTAGTGACGAGTACAACGAGATAACGCCCATGTGTTTTGGAACATTTATGTAAGATTGTCATATGAAATGTATTTGGGAACTACATTAAACTTTTAACTAAAACCCTGGCCTCTGCATGCCCTAGGGGCCTCAGGAAGCCCCTGACCAGGAACGGCCTCCACCTCCCCGGGCAAGGACCTCCAGCAGCCTGGGGCCTCATGCTCCCACCCAGCGTGTCACCAGTGCTGGGGTCCAGCCACAGCCCTGTTCTCTCCACCGCCACCCGCACTTTACCCCCAACCCCCGCTGCAAGGCCCCGCCGGTCTTCTGCCCCCCGCCCAGAGCTCCCAGCCTCGGGCTGCTCACGAGAGTGTAGATACTGGGCCCACTGGACGTGTTAACTGCTATTTTTATTCCCCATTTGCCATCTTCTGATTGGGTTGATGTTTTACAGATTTTTTTTTCAAAGGCTTTATTTTGGTTTCTGAGGTTAGGATGCCCCCTTGCCCCTCGCTCCACACCTGGGCAGGTCTAAACTTCCTTCCAGGATGGCCTCCACACACAGCCTCCCACCTGGGGTCACCTGGCTTCCTGGGGGACCTGCAAGGGAGGGGTGGGGAGCAGCAGTCCGGGTGGGGGGATCAGGGGACCTTGGCAGGTACATCCGCAGGGACTGCAAGGCCTCGGGTCAGCATGGTGTGGGTGGGGAGAGTGTTTCTCCCTGGGGTCCTGAGCCAGTGACTTCTGTTAGGACCTTTGTCCCACCTCCGCCTGGTGGCCCAGCAGGGACCTGGTCTAGCCAGTCCTGCAGCCTTCATTCCCCCACCTGCCCCTCCCCGCTCTGGTGTGGCTGCCCAGGAGAGAAGGGGCCCAGGGAAGGGAGGTCTCCGGCAGGGGTGGGGAGTGACAGGCCAGGGCAGCAGGGCTGAGCCGGAGCTGCTCACAGCTGCCAGGCACTGGTCATCATGGCCACGAACTCCTCATCCGTGTTCATGGAGGCACTCACGCCGCTGTAGTAGTCCTGGAATTCCGCCAGTGTGACCTGGGAACAGAGGGCCGTGAGGGGGCACGGCCGAGGAACTGCCTGGGGAGGGGGGTCCCCCGCGCAGCCACCCACCTGCCCGTCCTTCTCAGAGGAGTCGAAGTTGTCCAGGAAGCGGCGCAGCACCTCGTCCTCGGTCCACTCCCCACTGCGCACCTTGGGGTGGGCACGGCCACTGTACACCCCGCGGAGGTCGTCCACCGTCACGACACCGTCCCCACTGCGGTCCAGCTTGGCAAATGCAGCTGCGATGACTGCCTCCCGGGCCTGGGACATGGGGGGCTGGGACAGGAGGTGGTGACTGGGGGTGGTGGGTAGCACACCCAAACCCCCAAGACGCTGTGCAGAGCACCGGGGCTGTATGCCCCAGCAGGCGCCTCTTAACAGCAGCTCTTGAGGAGGAGTCCCCTGTCTCCGCATCTCAGCATCCTCTGTCACCTCATGCCCAGGGCACACGCCTTGATTGTGAGGTGGGGGCTCACCCGCAGCGCCCGAAGGAACTCCTCCAGATCCAGTGTCCCGCTGCCGTCGCGGTCCCACTTCCTGCACACACCCTCTGCCTCCGCCTGGTCCAGCACCAGCCCGAGTTTGGCCAGACCCTGCCGGAACTCATCAGCGTCCAGGGATCTGCTCCTGTCCCGGTCTAGTTGGCGGAAAAACCTGGAGGCAGGGGACACAATTGGAACAGTGGTCTCAGGGGCTGGCGTCAGGAAGCTGGGAGGGGACAGCTCACCTGGCCAGGCCCTGGATGCCCGAGGCCCCGCGGGACAGGCACTGTGCCCGGAGTTTCTCCATGGTGGCATCCACAGCATCCATGCTTGGTCTGGGCTCTGGGCAGCTGGAAGGGAGAGAGGTGAAGGTGGGGACTCCCGCAAGCCCACCCTGGCCGACTGCCCCTTGTTCAGACGCTCACCTGGCCTGCGTCTGTCCCAGAGTCCTGCCTGCGGGGCCTTGTGTTAGCTGTGTTGTGCCTGGGGAGACTGTTGCTAGTGGAAGGTGCCTCTGGAGACGGGGCGGGGCCCAGCTGCATGAATGCACTGTGCTGGGCAGTAGCAGTGGGGAGTGGGGGAGGGATGGGTGCACCCAGCCTGACTGCCTACTCAACTGCCAGCCCCACAGGGCCTGGGACAGAGCCAGATCCCTGTGGCACTGCATCCCTTTCTGGCTCCAAGGAGGAGGGGCAGGCCACTGCCCTGCAGGGGCTGAAATGCCCTGGATGGAGACAAGTCCGTGGCTGGGGAGGCTCGAGGCATGATTCCTGTGTGACCCTGGACAGGTCCCTTTCCCTCTCTGGGCTTCACAGGGGCTTCTCAGCCCAGGCCAGGGCTGACAAAATTGCTGAGGAATCAAAGTTCAAAAGGGCCCCAGGTTCTGACCAGCCACAGCGGCTCACGCCTGAAATCCCAGCACTTTGGGAGGTCTAGGTGGGAGGATCACTTGAGTCCAGTTTAGACCAGCCTGGGGAACATATAGAGAACTTGTTTCTATTGTACAGCAACAAAAATGCCCCAGGTGGGCTGGGCGCGGTGGCTCACGCCTGTAATCTCAGCACTTTGGGAGGCCAACGTGGGCAGATCACGAGGTCAGGAGTTTGCGACCAGCCTGACCAACATGGTGAAACCCCGCCTCTACTAAAAATACAAAAATTAGCCGTGCATGATGGTGGGCGCCTGTAATCCCAGCTACTTAGGAAGCTGAGGCAGGAGAATCGCTTGAACCCAGGAGGTGGAGCTTGCAGTGAGCCAAGATCGCACCACTGCACTCCAGCCTGGGCGACAGAGCAAGACTCCATCTCAAAAAGAAAAAAAAAAAAAAAAAAGCCCCAGGTGGCCCAGGTCCTGGGGCCCCAAGACCTCCCTCCCAGGCCCACCTCCAAGGGCAGGTCCTGCAACCCACAGAGACTGAGCTGAGCCTGAGGGACACCTCTGCTCACTGCCACAAAGCTTGTCACTGGCAGTCATTAAGAGCCAGTCCCAGGACTTCTGTCTTTACGGATCTTTTGTTGTTGGTTTTCAGGCCTGAAACGTGACTTAGTGGGCTGGCTCCTGACAAGGTGATGAGCCAGAGGTTGTGACCCCGAGTGGAGGAGCAGCCCTGATCCCAGACATAAACCTCAAGAGACAAAGCCACCTCCCTGAAGGCCTTCAACGGAGACGTCAGATATACCTGCCCGCTAAGATGGCTGGGTTTTCCAGGACTTGCAACGTGGGCCCTGTTTGAGGACCCACTGTTCGCCCCGACCCAAGGATCATCAATCGGAGCCTTCTCCAAGCTTGGCTTTACCTCGCCCACAGCACAATTATATTGTCAGAAGTTGCCTTGCCTGAGCGAGGTGGCTCATGCCTGTAATCCCAACACTTTGGGAAGCCAGGGCAGGAAGATCACTTGAGCCCAGGAGTTTGAGACCCCCCCATCTCTATAAAAACTACAAAAAATTAGCCAGGCATGGTGGTGTGTTCCTGTAATCCCACCTACTTGGAAGGCTGAGGCAGGAGGATCACTTGAGCCCGGGAGTTGGAGGCTGCAGTGAGCTATGATCGCACCGCTGCACTCCAGCCTGGGTTACAGAGCAAGACCCCCGCCTCTTAAAAATAAATAAATAAACTGCCCAGGCGCGGTGGCTCACACCTGTAATCCCAGCACTTTGGGAGGCCAAGGCGGGCAGATCATGAGGTCAGCAATTCGAGACCAGCCTGGCCAACATGGTGAAACCCTGTCTCTACTATAAATACAAAAATTAGTCGGCCGGGCGCGGTGGCTCACGCCTGTAATCACAGCACTTTGGGAGGCCGAGGCAGACAGATCACCTGAGGTCAGGAGTTTGAGACCAGCCTGGCCAACATGGTGAAACCCTGTCTCTACTTAAAATACAAAAAAATTAGCTGGGCGTGGTGGTATGTGCCTGTAATCCCAGCTACTCGGGAGGCTGAGGCAGGAGAATTGCATGAATCTGGGAAGCGGAGGTTGCAGTGAGCCGAGATCGCGCCATTGCACTCCAGACTGGGGGACAAGAGCAAGACTTTGTCTCAAAAAAAAAAAAAAAAATTAGCCAGGCATGGTGACGGGTGCCTGTAATCCCACCTACTCTGGAGGCTGAGGCAGGAGAACCACTTGAACCCGGGAGGCAGAGATTGCAGTGAACCAAGACCACGCCACTGCACCCCAGCCTGGGTGACAGAGTGAGACTCTGTCTCAAAAATAAATAAATAACAAAAAAAGAGGCCAGGGCTGGGTGCGGTGGCTCACGCCTGTAATCCCAGCACTTTGGGAGGCCGAGGTGGGCAGATCACTTGAGGTCAAGAGTTCAAGACCAGCCTGGCCAACATTTTGAAACCCCATCTCTACTAAAAATAAAAAATCAATAGCTGGGCATGGTGGTGCATGCCTGTAATCCCAGCTGCTCAGGAGGCTGAGGCAGGAGAATCACTTGAACCCTGGAGGCAGAGGTTGCAGTGAGCCTAGATCACACCACTGTACTCCAGCCTGGGTGGCAGGGTGGCAGAGCCAGACTCCGTCTCAAAAAAAAAAAAAAAAAAAGAGGTTGCCTTTGGAGTCTGAAACCAATCTGTAGATTACAGGCATCCCAGCATCTTCATTCAGGCCACCACTGATGTAACATCATCAGTTTTATGAGAAATCATGGTGACATCTGGCTGCCAAAATCCTGATGGCTCACTGCAATCCAGAATTATTTAAATAGGCAGAGAAATACTTTCGTGTCTATGAGTGTTACAAGCAGCATTTTTTTTTCTGTGTAGAGAACGATAAAATATAACCACTATTATTGAAGTGCTGTTTTGGCATCTCATTTGTAAATGTTGAGTAAGAATTTCTTGGGAGGCCAATGCAGGAGGATCACTTGAGGCCAGGAGTTCAAGACCAGCCTGGGCAATGTAATGAGACCTCATCTCTAGAAAAAATGCAAAAACGCTGCTAGGCATGGTGGCATATGCCCGTGGTCCCAGCTACTTGGCAGGTTGAGGTGGCATGATAGCTTGATCCCAGGATTTTTTTTTGAGATGGAGTCTCCTTCTGTCGCCCAAGCTGGAGTGCAGTGGTGCAATCTCGGCTCACTACAGCCTCCATCTCCCGGGTTCAAGTGATTCTCCTGCTTCAACCTCCTGAGTAGCTGGGATTACAGGCACGTGCCACCACACCCGGTTAATTTTTGTATTTTTAGTAGAGACGGAGTTTCACTATGTTGGCCAGGCTGGTCTCGAACTCCTAGCCTCAGGTGATCCACCTGCCTTGGCCTCCCAAAGTGCTGAGATTATAGGTGTGAGCCACTGGCCCAGCCGAGACCAGGATTTTGAGGCTGCAGTGAGTTGTGATCACACCATTGCACTCCAGCCTGGGCAACAGTGAGACTTTGTCTCTTTAAAAAAATAAAAAAAGAAAGAAAGAAAACAGAATTTCAGCAATAACTTCCCCCAGAATTGGAAGTGGCCCTGGCCCTCCAGACCCGGAGTGTGTTCCCTTCACACCTCTGGGCCTCTGTTTTTTGTTGTTGTTGTTGTTTTTTTCCTTTGAGACTGAGTCTCTGTCTCCCAGGCTGGAGTGTGGTGGTGCAATCTCCACTCACTGCAACCTCCACCTCCCGGGTTCAAGCAATTCTTCTGCCTCAGCCTCCCGAGTAGCTGGGACTACAGGCACCCGCCACCACGCCCGGCTAATTTTAGTATTTTTAGTAGAGACGGGGTTTCACCATGTTGGCCAGGGTGGTCTCGAACTCCTGACCTCAGGTGATCCACCTGCATCCCAAAGTGCTGGGATTACAGGTGTGAGACACCGCGCCCGGCCTGGGCCTCACTTTCCACAGCTGTAAAATGAGGACAAAGCCTGTGTCTACAGGGAAACTCGAAGATTAGATGCAATCAGTGTAGAGAGTGCTTGGCCTACGCTCCCTAGATTCTACCTGGCCCAGCAGGACCCTACCATGAGGCACAAATAACACAGAGGGCCTCCCTCTTGCCCCCAGGCCAGGAGGAAAGGATTAAGGACCCAGGCCAGGAAATCATCCGGTTTATTCTTGAGCACAGACAGGCCCCAGCCTGCCTTTCCTTTGTACAAACAACCCCCCTCCTTGTTCATCCAGAGGAGAAAATGGGCCCATTGTTACTGCACTGAGGGGTCACTGTTGCCAGGCAGGCAGGCGGGCGCCATCCTGAAGGCCGTGGGTGGCCTCCGACCTTTCTGGTCTGAAACAGGCTGTGCCCCTCGCCGGTTCCTGGTGTGACAGTTCCCTGAGTGAGGAGGTAGGGGAATGGCTGCCGACCAGGCCAGGGTGACAGGCTGGCTCAGAAAGGCACAGGAGTTTTCTCCTTTCCCTGGTTTGACAACAAGCAAAGCACCCTGAATGTCCTGGGCTAAGAAGGACAGCGCAGAAACAAGGAGTTCAAAAATCGATTCTTTAGGGCGTATAAAAAGGAGACAGTTGCGTGCTACAAAAGCTAGGCTAGGGCCGGGCACGGTGGCTTACGCCTATAATTGTAGCACTTTCGAAGGCCGAGGCGGGTGGATCACCTAAGGTCAGGAGTTTGAGACCAGCCTGGTCAACATGGTGAAACCCCCCCATCTCTACTAAAAATATAAAATTAGCCGGGTGTGGTGGTGGGCGCCTGTGATCCCAGCTACTCTGAAGGATGAGACAGGAGAATCGCTTGAACCTGGGAGGCGGAGGTTGCAGTTAGCCAAGATCGCACCACTGCACTCCAGCCAGGGCGACAGAGTGGGACTCTGTCTCAAAAAAAAAAAAAGACCAACAGAAACTCACACCCTGGCTAAAGAGGGTGCCCTGAACTCCAGGCAAGTTTGGCCAAGTCTTGCCAGAAATCCAGATCTTTGTGTTTGCATTGCCAGGTTTTTAGCAAGGGTGACTGATTCAAAGCTTAAAAACAAACAAACAAGAACACTTCTGTCTGGGTTAAACGTCTGCATCTAGCCTGTGGGCCTATTTGAAAACTTTTTGACTGTTCAGCCTGTTCTGATGCTTAGACAGGACTTTGGCTCTGCCGTAGGGTCCCCCTGCAGGGTGCTGGTGACTCCCAAGGACACTGACAGCAGTGGCTTTCTGTCTCCATTCTGTAATCCGCATTCCGGGCTCACACTGTGGTCCCAAACACCGCAGGCTGGAGGTGGTCCCTGTCTGCCTCTTCCCCAGTGCTGTTGTCAAGGGGTGGACCAGGCCCACCGGGGGGTGGGTGGCCGGGGTCACTGGCCGGCAGGGGCCCCAGGCGCTCAGCCTCAGCCAGGGCATCCAGCAGCCCGGCCAGGGGTGGCCGACGGCGGCAGATGTCCTGCAGCAGCTCAGCCCGGGGCTGCAATTGCCTAATGAGCTCGTCCCTCTGGTGCACGGTGGCCTGCAGGCTGTGGACAGTGGCCTCTGAGGTCATCAGCTGCTCCTGGAGTGTGGCAATCTCACTGGCAGGAAGGCAAGAGGAGGTGATTACGGAACTGAGGACCACAGCACCTGCTCCTCCCTGCTCCGGACCCGCAAGAGGCTCCCCATCGCCTTTGGGATAAAGCCCGCATTCCTCACCACTGCCTCAGGGTCCTCCCTGGTTATGAACGGAATGTTTCTTTGTTTTTATTATTATTATTATATTTTATTTTATATTATTATTTTTTTTTGAGACGAAGTCTCGCCCTGTCGCCCAGGCTGGAGTGCAATGGCGCAATCTCAGCTCACTGCAACCTCCGCCTCCGGGGTTCAAGCAATTCTCCTGCCTCAGCCTCCCTAGTAGCTGGGATTACAGGTGCCCACCACCACGCCCGGCTAGTTTTTTGTATCTTCAGTAGAGATGGGGTTTCACCATGCTGGCCAGGCTGGTCTCGAACTCCTGACCTCGTGATCCACCCGCCGTGGCCTCTCAAAGTGCTGGGATTACAGGCGTGAGCCACCATGCCCAGCCTATTATTATAATTTCTGAGACAGAGTCTCGCTCTGTTGCCCAGGCTGGAGTTCAGTGCAACCTCTGCCTTCCAGGTTCAAACAACTATCCTGCCTCAACCTCCCGAGTAGCTGGGTTTACAGGCATGCGCCACCATGCCCGACTGATTTTTGTATTTTTAGTAGAGACAAGGTTTTGCCATGTTGGCCAGGCTGGTCTCGAACTCCTGACCTCAAGTGATCCGCCCGCCTTGGCCTCCCGAAGTACTGGGATTACAGGCTGAGCCACTGTACCCAGCCTGAACTGAATCTTTCCGTCTCCCCAAAATTCATATGATGAAGTCCTAACCCCAATGGGAGGTGTATTAGTCCATTCTCATGACGCTCTAAGGACATACCTGATACTGGGTGATTTATAAAGAGGTGTAATTGACTCACATTTCCACATGGCTGGGGGCGGCCTCAGGAAACTTACAATCATGATGGAAGGCACCTCTTTACAGGGCAGCAGGAGACAGAATGAGAGACCAGTGAAGGGGGAATCTCTTATAAAACCATCAGATCTCCCTTGTTGATTGATTGAGACAGAATCTAGCTCTGTCATCCAGGCTGGAGTGCAGTGGTGTGATCTTGGCTCACTGCAACCTCCGCCTCCCGAGTTCAAGCAATTCTGCCTCAGCCTCCCCAGTAGCTGGGACTGCAGGTGTGTGCCACCATGCCCAGCTAATTTTTTTTATTATTATTATTTTTAGTAGAGACAGGGTTTCACCATGTTGGCCAGGCTGGTCTCGAACTCGTGACCTCAGGTGATCTGCCCGCTTCAGCCTCCCGAAGTGCTGAGATTACAGGCGTGAGCCATTGTGCCCAGCCATTAGATCTCATGAGAACTCACTCACTATCACGAGAACAGCATGAAGGGGAAACCATCCCCCATGATTCACTTACCTCCCACCAGTTCCTTCCACAACACGTGGGCATTATGGGATTACAATTCAAGCTGACATTTGGGTGGAGACACAAAGCCTAACCACAGCAGAAGGGTATTTAGAGATGGAGCTTTATGGAGGTGATTAGGGTTAGATGAGGTTGTCAGGGTGGGGGTCTCTAAGGTGGGATTAGTGTGCTTATATGAAGAGATACAAAAGAACTCCCTGGCTCTCTCTGCCCTGTGAGGACGCAGAGAGAAGCCAGAAATCTGCAAGCCCGGGAGAGGGCCCTCGCATAATCTGACCATGCTGGTACCCTGCTCTCGGACATCCAGCCTCCAGAACGCTGAGAAAGAAACCTCTTGTTTAAGCCACTTAATTTATGGCATTTTGTTTTTTTGTTTGTTTGAGACAGAGTGTCTCTCTGTTGCCCAGGCTGGAGTGCAGTGGCGCAATTTCGGCTCACCGCAACCTCCGCCTCCTGGGTTCAAGCGATTCTCGTGCCTCAACCTCCCAAGTAGCTGGGACTACAGGCGCGTGCCACCACACCCAGCTAATTTTTTATATTTTTAGTAGAGACAGGGTTTCGCCATGTTGGCCAGGCTGGTCTCGAACTCCTGACCTCAGGTGATCTGCCTGCCTCAGCCTTCCAAAATGCTGGGATTACAGGTGTGAGCCACCGCCCAGCCAGTTTATGGCATTTTCTTATGAGAACCCTCATTTCGTCCCCTCACTCTTCCTGCAGTTCCTTCTTTTCCATTATCTTTTCCCACCTATTCTTAGTAGGCTCTTCCTCTGGGAAGCCTTCCCTCTGAGATCCCTCAGAGCCCCATATGCCCCTCTGTCACAGCCGTTGGCCACCGATGATGTAACTGCCCAGTGACATGTCTGTCTCTCCACTGGACTGTGGATGCCCAATGGGCAAGGCTAAGTCTTACTGCTGTGCTCCACTACCCAGCAGAATGCCTGACACACAGTAGGTGCTCAATGAAGATGAATGAATGAGTGCCTGGCACACAGCAGGTGCTCAGTAAAAATGAATATTTCCAATTAGCTCTGAATTAATAGTTCCCACCTGGGCCCCAGCTCCTCCCACCTCCCTGGGTGCCTGTCTCATCTCTTTCATCCTCAGCTGTCAGAGGGACTCTTCAACAATGCTGATATGGGCTAGCATGGTGGCTCATGCCTGTAATCCCAGCACTTCAGGAGGCTGAGGCGGGAGGATCACTTGAGCCCAGGAGTTCAAGGCCAGCCTAGGCAACATAGTCTGACCCCATTTCTAAAGGATTTGTTTTTTTTTTTTTAAACTCAGCCAGGTGTGCTGTCGCACGCCTGTAATCCCAGCTACTTGAGAGGCTGAGGAGGGAGGGTGAGACTGCAGTGAGTCAAGATCGCACCACTGCATTCCAGCCTGGGCAACAGAGCAAGACCCTGTCTCAAAAATAATAAAAGAGATAGGCGTGGTGGCTTATGCCTGTAATCCCAGCACTTTGGAAGGGTGAGGTGGGAGGATTGCTTGAGCCCAGGAGTTCAAGACCAAACTGGGCAACACAGCAAAACTGTCTCTACAAAAAAAAATACAAAAAATTAGCCATGCGTGGTGGTGGACGCCTGTAGTCCCAGCTGCTTGGGAGACTGAGGTGGGAGAATGACCTGAGCTCCGGAGGTCGAGGCTGCACTCCAGCCTGGGCATAGGAGTGAGGCCCTGCCTCAAAAATAATAAATTTAGGCTGGACGCGGTGGCTCACGCCTGTAATCCCAGCACTTTAGGAGGCTGAGGCGGGCGGATCACCTGAGGTCAGGAGTTAGAGACCAGCCTGCACAACGTGACGAAAACCAGTCTCTACTATAAATACAAAAAATCGACCGGGCGTGGTGGCGGGCGCCTGTAATCCCACCTACACGGGAGGCTGAGGCAGGAGAATCGCTTGAATCCAGGAGGTGGATGTTGCAGTGAGCTGAGATCACGCCACTGCACTACAGCCTAGGCGACAAGAGCGAAACTCCGTCTCAAAAAATAATAATAAATTGTAAAAGTTAAAATGCTGATATGATCCCCTCCTCCCTTGCTGAAGAGCCTGCTATGGCTCCCAATGTCTACGCTGGGCGGTCTGTGATCCCTGCGTCGCTCAGCACCTGTAGGAAAGTGGGCCTGTTTGAAGTTAGAAGTCCACACCTGTGTCACTTCTCTCAACTTTACATACTGATTACTAATTAGAGTTTTTTGGTGTTTTTATCAATCCCATATTCAGTCTAGCTTCCATACAAGTGCACACGGTTCCCCCTGCCCTTCCTCGCTTTCCAGCCTCGGCTCTGCCTCCGCCTACCGCCTCGGTGAAGTCCACCTGGCCGGCCCCGGGCCTCACCGGTCCTTGGCGCGACCCAGTTCGTCTAGGGCGGCGCGCAGCTGCTGGTCGTGGAGGGCCAGGCGCTCGGCTTGGGCGTGCACCGTGCGCTCCGCCGCGTCCAGCCGCGCCTCCAGCTCCGCCGCGCGCCGGTGTACGGCTGCCAGGTGTGCGTTCGCCTCCCGGATCTGCAGGGCCGGCGGCGCCGACATGGCCCAGGCCGCTGTCCAGGCCCGGCCACGCCCCCAGGCGGCCCGGAACTGGCACAGTCCCCGCCCCCGGGAGGGCCCCGCCCCACTAAACCTCGGCGCGATTGGTCGCTGACCCCGCTAGACCCCACCCCACAGGGCTGGGTCGTGCTCTCCTCAAACCCAAACACTACCACCGGTTCCGGGATCATGAAACTCCGCCCCTGAGTTTGGGCTCACTCTAGGATTTGACAAGATCTTGACAGCCACGCCCCCAGGCTGGCCACATCCTTTGGCGGCTCGCGCAACTCAGGCTCTGGAAACGGGATTGGTCACACCTTCGATACTGTCCCCGCCCTACTTGGAAACTAACACCAGGATTGGCCCGGACTCCGCGAAACAGCAAGCCTGACCACGCCCCCCGAACCTGTGGCCTGTCAGGAGTAGATCCCGGCATGGCCTCGCCCCTTCATCCCTTATACAGTCTCGGATTGGTCAAGTCCCTTTTAGGTTATGCCTCCAATTCTAGCTTCGCCCCCAAGTCAAGCGCCTGTGTACTTCATCCGGCCTAGGGCGTGGGACAGCCTCGGGTTGGACAGAGGCCACGTCCCGCTGAGCTTCTCGTATTGTCATTGGTCACTTTCCCGATAATCCCCGCCCCTGATCCTGTCCACGGCTCAAAACAGTAGCACGCAGCTCAGACTCCAGCTTGGTGACTGACCACAGGGCATGACCACTCGCTATACAGCTTCTGACACTGGGTGTGGCCACATCCCCGCCATGCCCCGCCCCACAGTCATTGTCTCTTCGTGTCTTGCTCCTATCAACTGGAGTCCCGCCCGTCCCAGTCTGAGCCTGGCCCCTCCCCTAGTAGATTAGTCCCCGCCTCTAGTAGTCAAACCGTCCCTAACCTAGGACTCCCTGAGCTGGGACTAGCGAAATCTGTCTGCATTGATCGCAGTCGTCCTCAGTTTCACCCTCTGGGAATCGGCCTGGGGGTGCACGTGCTGCTGCTCTCTTCCCCCAGGCCCGTCCCCGGCGCGTGCGCGCGATCCGTGTCCATGTCCGCGCCTATCAATAAAATTGCTCACTTGTTGCCGGCCCGCTAGCCCGAAAGGTTGCGCGCGCAGCCCGAGAAGTCTCGCGATAGCCAGCCGCGGCTGCCCTTGCGCTTGCCAAGCCGGCGGGGTCCGTGGTGCGGGATCGGGGTTGCAGGCTATGGCGCCGAAGGTTTTTCGTCAGTACTGGGATATCCCCGATGGCACTGATTGCCACCGCAAAGCCTACAGCACCACCAGTATTGCCAGCGTCGCTGGTGAGCGCCGGCCGGGCCCCGAGGGTGGAGGGCCGAGGCCGCAGGGAGGTCGTGGGGTTACTGGGGGCTGTTTGGATCGAACGGGTCTGGGAGTCTCGCGGGTACTCACGTGGTCGTCATCGGGGTGTCTTGGGCGGTCGTAAGGGGGGATCTTGTGTGAAATGGATGTTGGTAGGGGGTCCAGCAGGGTTGGGAGCATTGGGAGGTCGTGACATGCGACAAGCTAGTCCCTGGGGTCGTCTGAGGCGGTCCCAAGCGATCGCCAGGCTCGGGGAAATTGTGGAGTGAGACAGGGCCATTATCAGGTCCAAGGAGCCAAGGGACCACGAGACTTTCCAAAGGGGTAGCAGATTGTTAGAGGGGATCATGAGTCATGATTGGGGCATCTGAGGGCGGTACAGATGTTTGAGAAAGTTTTGGGGTGAGATGAGGTCTTTCTGTGGTCAGGGGGTGCTGGGTGGTTAGGGACACCTGAAGCTTTTACTGGGACCGCCAGAGAGGTCCTAGGTGAGGTGGATCAGGAGCTACTATGAGGGTAGCCTTGCAGGGGAATGAGGGGGACCCACAAGCCCTGACATTCTTTTTTTTTTTTTTTTTTTTTTTTTTTGAGATAGAGCCTTGCTCTGTCGCCCAGGCTGGAGTGCAGTGGCACGATCTCGGCTCACTGCAACCTTCACCTCCCTGGTTCAAGCAATTCCCCTGCCTCATCCTCCCAAGTAGCTGGGATTACGGGTGCACGCCACCGCGCCTGACTAATTATTTTGTATTTTTAGTAGAGACGGGGTGTCACCGTGTTGGCCAGACTGATCGGGAACTCCTGATCTCAGGCAATCCGCCCGTCTCGGGCTCCCAAAGTGCTGGGATTACAGGCGTGAGCCACCATGCCCGGCCAGCCCTGGCATTCTCTTATAGGGTAAGTCTGAGTCTTGCCCCTTCCAGCCTGAACGTTTCATGGGCATCATGTCCTTTAATTCTCAGCCACAGGTTGGGACTCATCAGGTCCCAGATGGAGCTGGAAGTCCCCTTCCCTCTGATGAAGAATCTTTACAAACTGGGCCAGGTGCGGTAGCTCACACCTGTAATCCGGCGCTCAGGAGGCCAAAGTGCGAGGATCACTTGAGGCCAGGAGTTCCAGACCAGCCTGGGCAAAATAGCAAGATTCCCATCTCTGCAAAAAAGTAAAACAATTAGCTGGGCATGGTGGTGTGTACCTGTAGTCCCAGCTACTCAGGAGGCTGAGACAGGAGGATCACTTGAAACCAGGAGTTCAAGGCTCTAGTGAGCTATGATTGCGCCACTGCACACCAGCCTGGGCGACAGAGCGAGACCTTGTCTCAAAAAATAAAAATAATAGGCCGGGCGTGGTGGCTCACGCCTGTAATCCCAGCACTTTGGGAGGCGGATCATGAGGTCAGGAGATTGAGACCATCCTGGCTAACACGGTGAAACCCCATCTCTACTAAAAATACAAAAAATTAGCCGGGCATGGTGGCGGGCGCCTGTAGTCCCAGCTACTTGGGAGGCTGAGGCAGGAGAATGGCGTGAACCCAGGAGGCAGAGGTTGCAGTAAGCCAAGATTGTGCCACTGCACTCCAGCCTGGGCGATAGAGTGAGACTCTGTCTCAAAAACAAAACAAAACAAAACGAAACAAAAAACCAGCCGGGCACGGTGGCTCACGCCTGTAATCCCAGCACTTTGGGAGGCCGTGGCGGGTGGATCACGAGGTCAGGAGATCAAGACCATCCTGGCTAACAGGGTGAAACCCCGTCTCTACTAAAAATACAAAAAAAATTAGCCGGGTGTGGTGGTGGGTGCCTGTGGTCCCAGCTACTCAGGTGGCTGAGGCAGGAGAATGGCGTGAACCTGGGAGGCGGAGCTTGCAGTGAGCCGAGATTGCGCCTTTGCACTCCAGCCTGGGCGATAGAGCGAGACTCCATCTCAAAAAGAAAAAAAAAAAAAAAAAAACCCAAAGAAACAGTCTTTACAACCTGGTGTGTGTATAAGCTGAGGAATCAATTTGGTCAACTCTGTATTTCCAGCATATGTGAAACAGGGCCTGGCCAAAGTTGCGGCTCCATTGGGAGACATTTGAATTAGGGCAGACCTAATCATCACTCCTATATTTTGCATATTTATTAATAGTAAGACAGACGTTATTGTGTCTCCATTTCTTACAGGTAGGGACTGAAGGTTGGAGAAGCATATTAACTGCTCGAGGGTCATTTGAAGCTGGGTGGCAAATCCAGGTCGGCTGACCTGCTCCTAGGGGTCTCTGAAGCAAGGAGTGTTCCCATCAGGTCCTTATCAAGGGTCTGCAAGAGAGGGCTGAAAGGGGCCACCCAGGGGATAGGATCTGAAACTGAGAAAGACGTGCATGTTGGTGTTCATGTGAGAGAGTGTGTGTATTCCTCATGCATGAATACAAAATGAGTGGGCTGCGGTCTCAGGAGGCCTTTGGAGGAGACAGCTTGTCTTGGGGTGTGGTGTTGCTGAGTGAAGGGCCTCTGGGACCAGGGGGTCTCCCTAGAGGGTCTTAGAGTGGGAGGTCGGAATTTTTGACAGAGTTGCCGTGTCAGGGGATCTCTGATGGCATCAGATTTAGATTTAGGGGTGGTCAGTGGCTTCTGTGAGCCCTCCAAGGGTGCCCAGGGGTCTTCGAGGATGACATTCATTCTCCCTAAATTTTTCTTTTTTTTTTTTTTTTTTCTTGAGATGGAGTCTCATTCTGTCACCCAGGCTGGAGTGTAGTGGTGCGATCTTGGCTCACTGCAACCTCTGCCTCCCTGGTTCAAGCAATTCTTGTGTCTCAGCCTCCCAAGTAGCTGGAATTACAGGTGCCTGCCACTGTGCCTGGCTAATTTTTGTATTTTTAGTAGAGACAAGGTTTTGCCATGTTGGCCAAGCTGGTCTCAACCTCCTGGCCTCAGGTGATCCGCCCGCCTTGGCCTCCCAAAGTGCTGGGATTACAGTCATGAGCCACCGCACCCGCCCTTCTCCCTAAATTCTTCAGTGACCAGCTCCACTCATTGTGCAGAACTTGCTGAAACTTGTTTCTGGGTCCTCCCCTCACTGCCCCACTCACTTCATTCCCGGGCTCCCCTCACTTCTCATCTGAGGGAGATAAGTTGTTTCCTGGCTGGCTTCCCTGAGTTGGGGACCCTGGACGACGGGGAGACTGTACTCAGCAGAGCCCAGGACCTGTGGGCACACGATAACTATGGATGAATGAATGAATTAACGAATGAAGCATCTTGTGGGCACCATTTGTGAGTGAATGAATGAGTGAATGTGGCACCTTGTTAGGTACTCGGTAACTTTGTGAATGAATGAATGAGTGAATGAGTGGCAGTAGCTGAATGAATGAATGAATTCACACTGGGTCTGGCAGTCACTGTGGGAGGCTCAGAGGAAACCAGCAGTCGGGGAGCAGAGGGAAGGGGGCCTTTTGAAGGGTGCCGGGGGCTCCTGGAGGGGTGGATGTGGCAGGACACCACAGCTGGATGACAGCTGGGGCAGAGTTGGGGTGGGGCAGTCCTTGACCTCTGTGGGATAATCAGGGGTCCCAGCTCGTCCACTCCCAGTTCAAGGACTTTGGAAGGGATGGAGGATGGTGGGCGCACTCACCGTGTCAGGCGTGCTCCATGACCTAGGGGTCCCTTGGCCAGGACCACTGGCAAGGGGGTGGCATAAGGAGGTTCCGCCCAGGAGTCCCTCAGTGACAGTTCTGGGGGCATCACTGAGTCTTGTCGGTGGTTCCCTCTTGAGATGAGAGGGTTATAAGACACTCGTGGCTGGCCCAGCCCCTGCATCAGGACTCTTCAGGTCCCAGGCAGGGCTGGCAGTCCCCTCTCATTAAGAATCTTCAAGTACGGGCATGGTTGCTCATGCCTTTAATCCCAGCACTTTGGGAGGCTGAGGCAGGCGGATCACCTAAGGTCAGGAGTTCGAGACCAGCCTGGCCAACATGGTAAAACCCCGTCCCTACTAAAAATACAAAAATAATAATAATAATAATTAGCTGGGCATGGTGGCAGGCGCCTGTAATCCCAGCTACTCAGGAGGCTGAGGCGGGAAAATTGTTTGAACCAAGGAGGCAGAGGTTGCAGTGAGCCGAGATTGCACCACTGCACTCTAACCTGGACAACAGAGCAAGACTCTGCCTCCAAAAAAAAAAAAAAAAAAAAAAAAAGGCCAGGCGTGGTGGCTCCCGCCTGTAATCCCAGCACTTTTGGGAGGCCGAGGTGAGCGGATCACGAGGTCAGGAGGTGGAGACCATCCTGGCTAACATGGTGAAACCCCGTCTCTACTAAAAATACAAAAAATTAGCCGGTCGTGGTGGCGGGCGCCTGTAGTCCCAGCTACTGGGGAGGCTGAAGCAGGAGAATGATGTGAACCCAGGAGGCGGGGCTTGCAGTGAGCCGAGATAGCGCCACTGCACTCCAGCCTGGGCGACAGAGCGAGACTCCATCTCAAGAAAAAAAAAAGAATCTTCATAGACTCCAGCTCTCTTTCAATTAGTAAATAAATGACAGAATTTGGGAGGGGGGGATGTGTGTGTGTGTGTGTGTGTGTGTGTGTGTGTGTATGTGTGTGTATGTGTGTGTGTGCACTGACTGAAGTGTGACTGAGGATGGGGCTGCTGGGCCAGGAGCAGGTGGAGAGCCCTGGGGGGGACCCCTGTACTGGACTCCAGTCCCTTACCCTGGATGCTGTAGCAACCCCCTTTCCTGCCGCAGCCCCCAGACCTGGCACTCCGCTCCATCCACCTTTCTTTTTTTTATTTTGAGACGGAGTCTCACTCTGTCCCCCAGGCTGGAGTGCAGTGGCACAAGCCACCTCCACCTCCTGGGTTCAAGCGGTTCTCCTGACTCAGCCTCCCGAGTAGCTGGGACTACAGACATGTACCACCACGCCTGGCTAATTTTTGTATTTTTAGTAGAGATGAGATTTCACCATGTCGGTCAGGCTGGTCTCAAACTCCTAACCTCAAATGATCTGCCCACCTTGGCCTCTTAAAGTGCTGGGATTACAGGCGTGAGCCACCTCGCTTGGTCCTCCATCCACCTTTCTGAGGTCGAGCAGGAATCCCAGGGGTTGGTGTGGGATTAGGAGAAACCAGATCCACAAGGTACTCTTTATATGTGGTCTCTTTCTCTGCATCCTAGGTCTCAATTTCCCCATCTGTGCTTGTGGGGAGCAGATGGTCCCTCCTCTGGGCTGCTCTGAATATGAACCCCACTGCTGGATGTGAGAGTCCCCCCAGTCGCTCTTGAGGGACAGAACCAACATGAGCTGAATTGGATCTGAGGCTAGGGTGCTATTTCGGGGGGGTCACTGCCAGGCCTGGCATGTCCCATGGGTCCCTTGAAGCTGGATGGGGAACTGGGGTGGAGCCTACTCCCCTGGGGCGGTCGTGGCGGGTGAAACAGGGCTGTGGTCAGACCTGCCAGGCTCCTCATACATGGAAGCCAATGTCAGGGGCCAGGCAGCTGGGGAAATGGCAGAGATGGAAAAGCTAACCGCAGTGGCGAGGCTGGGTGGCGGGGGCGGCAGCCAGGCAGCCAGGTGTGCGGGACGAGCCCAGGCCCGAGCTGCCAGCAGGAGAGGGTCGAGAGTGGCAAGGAGGAGGCGTTGGCAGCCAGGCAGGGAAGCGGAGCCGCTGCCAAGGGGGATTAGGCCCAGGAGCCCCGGGCCCCACAGGAGAATAGAGCCATTGATGGGAACCTGGAGCTGGGGCCCTGGTGCCAGGGCCCGTGGGGAGCGCCGCTGAGCTGGCGGTGTGAGGCCGGAAGCAGCCGCAGAACGGAGGTCTCAGGCCTGTTCTTGTGTCCACCACGTGGATGAGTCTCCATCTGCCGGCCGGTGCCCTGCCCGGGCCAGCATGGCTGATGGGCGCCCAGCAGGTGCTCTGCAGGAGCCAGTACTGGTCAGGCTTGAGAAAGTGGCCAAGGAAGGCCTGCAGGGAGTGGGGAAAGAAGTGAGAGGCCCCTCAACTTTGGAGCAGCAAACCCGAGTTCAAATCCAGCTCTGCCACTCAGCAGCCGGGGGTACCATGGGCAAAGAATAGGGGGCTGCTGGGAGCCACCTGGGGGGCATCGTGAGGACTGAGGGAGGGAGACCACTCAGTGGGGTGCTCGGCCAAGCAAGGGCTTAGCAGCAGTGGGGTCTGAACAGCCTCCCTCCTCTGTCTCGCAGGCCTGACCGCTGCTGCCTACAGAGTCACACTCAATCCTCCGGGCACCTTCCTTGAAGGAGTGGCTAAGGTCGGACAATACACGTTCACTGCAGGTGAGCAAGCTGGGCTGGGCATGGCTGGGCCCTTTCCTGGCACAGCCCCAGCTCTTCAGAGCACATTTGACGGCTGCCTCTTCTCCCTGAGTCCCCGGCCCGTGTCCACAGTGCCGGCCACCCAGAGAAAGTCGGGTGTTCCTTTATCAGGAATACATGCAGGGTGGGGAGGCCCAGGAGACCAGCTCCAGGACTGGGGCCGGGAGGCTGCCATGCACAGCGAGCAGCCGACCCGTGGCATCTGTCTCCATCCAGACGCTGGCAGTGAGCGCCCAAGAGGCTCCTGCTGTGCCCGTCTCGAGGCCATTGCTCTTCCCGTCTACCCCGCAGCTGCTGTCGGGGCTGTGTTTGGCCTCACCACCTGCATCAGCGCCCAGGTCCGCGAGAAGCCCGACGACCCCCTGAACTACTTCCTCGGTGGCTGCGCCGGAGGCCTGACTCTGGGAGCACGCAGTGAGTGGGCCCCTCCCCACCCCCACCCTCCTCCCAGCCTGGCAGAATGACCCCTGACCTCTGCTCATCCTCCACCCTCTCTGTTCCATCCCGGACAAGAAGCAAAGCAGCCTTCTTGAACACCAGCCATTTCAGTCCTAGCGACAGCTGCTGCTGCTGCTTAAGCACCTACTGTGGCCCTCCCTGACCTGCCCTGTCCCCTCCCCACCCTCCCCTCCTCACTCTGCTCCAGCCGCACGGGCCTCCTCACTGTTCCTCCCACATGCCAGGTACAGTCCTGCCCCAGGGCCTTTGCATGGGCAGTGCACTGCCTGGAATGCTGTTCCCCTCACTGTCCTGACCACCCTGTGTACTGTGTACAAGTCAGCGTCCCCGCCACCCTCGCTCTGTGCCGCCTTCCTTCTGCATGCCTTGTCAGAGGACACAGGTCACCAAGGTCACCCCCTGTCTCTGCCACTGGCCTGTGAGTCAGAGAGGAGGATGGATGGAGTCTCGCCCTGCCATCTCTCTCCCTGCACCTGCAGGGGAGCTGCCCCCGCAATCTTCACTTTACAGAAAAGGGTATTAGGGCTCAGGGAGGGAATTAAGTGGCCTGAGGTCACCTGGAGGAGCAAGTGGCCTTCTTTGCAGCCATCAGAGGGTGCAGCCCTGGTGGAGGAGGCCACGCTTGGCACAGGGGAGCCCGTCTGGAGCATGAGCCAGACACCACTCCTGCCCTCCCACGGGCCCGGGCTCAGGGTCAGTGCCCGCCTGTGCCCCTGGCCTACCCCCAGCCCGCCAAGGCTTGGGCCCTCAGGGCCGGCGGGAGGAGTGAACAAGCCCTCTTGCAGCTCAGCCGCTCTGGCCTGGCATGTTGGGTGTGATGAATGGCAGGTTCCAGGCAGGCAGACAGGGAGGGTGCGAGGGCAGGGCCTATGCCATCACTGCTGTCTCTGCATCAAGACCTTGGGGAGGCCTTGTCCCTTCCCAGCTCCCACTGGAACTGGTCAGAGGCTGGAGGTGGGTTGAGGTCTTGACTGTAGCCCAGCTCAGGCTGGAACTGCTCCCTGTCCCCAAGCCAGCCTCCCTGTCTATCTTCAAAGGGTGTGAGTCCCTTTAGGTCCTGGTGTGTGGGACATGCCTCCTTCCTCCTCTGGCCCCGAGGCTTCGGAGCAGGAGAGCCTGGGGAAGTGGGGGCACCGTCTGGGCTCCTCGGTACACAGACTACGGGACAGATGCGTGGCCTGGCCCTGGCATCCATGGGCAGAGGACAGTCTGAGACACACCAATGTGTCACCACTGCCCGGTGCCCAGCCTTGCCCCAGCCCCAGCCGGGGACAGCACGGTGTCCTTCTCGCAGGGGGCAATCAGTGTGGGGTGGGATGAGGACCCGCAGCCTGGGTTCCTGCTGGGAAGCAGCCTGGACTCCGGCCTCCCTCTGGGCGTCAGCTTCCACATCTCCAGAGTCTAGGGCCCTCTTCCTGAGTCACTTAATCCCTGAAGAGAGTGTCCTGTCAGGGATCTCAGTCTGGCTCCCAGGGTGGGCACCGGCCAGGGCGTGGAGCATCTTGGTCCGGCTGAGCCCCACCCGGGCCTGACATCACCTCCCCACTCCCACAGCGCACAACTACGGGATCGGCGCCGCCGCCTGTGTGTACTTGGGCATAGCGGCCTCCCTGGTCAAGATGGGCCAGCTGGAGGGCTGGGAGGTGTTTGTAAAACCCAAGGTGTGAGCCCTGTGCCTGCCGGGACCTCCAGCCTGCAGAATGCGTCCAGAAATAAATTCTGTGTCTATGTGTGTGTCAGTGTCCGGAGGGCTTGATGACGGCGACACAGCGGCCGGTGAGGGCGGATCTGGGAGGGAGTGAGGAAGAGAGATAAGATAAGGCCCCCTGCACACGCGCCTGCCTGCCGCCCGCCGTCCCTGCCAAGGGTACCAGCCTGGCCCCACAGAACTGGTAGTGCATCAGGCTGGGGCCATTGGGAGCCCAGGAGGGGAGACGGCTGGGATGCGCCCCAGCCTCTGCTTCCCCCAGTTCCCAGGGCAGGGCGGGAGCGTGCCAGTGACCTGCCAGCAAGTGGAAACTGGGACCCGCCGCCCACAGCCCTTCCCTCAGCGCTGTCGGCTCTGGTCACAACCCCCCTGCAGATCTTGAGCCATCCTTTCTCTGGGCCTGTCCCCAAAGCCAACAACATGTGGAAAACACGCCCAGGCCCGGTCTCCAAATTCCTGGGCACTGGAGCGGAGAGCCCCGGACAGGCTGGCCCAGCAGCCGTCCCCATCCGGCAGGTCACTCGCAGCCCCTGGGGCTGGGGCAGAGCGGGACAGGACCCCCCTCAGCACCTGGCTGGTGGCAGCGACAAGGGAAAGAATTGCGATCCCTTCCCGCCACCTGTCAGGCTGGTGATTTAGGTGGCCCTGGAATGCTGGCACCACCCCAGGCCCCTTCTCCAGAACTGGCTCATGCTCCCTGGCAGCTGGAGAGGAAGGCTGCAAGCTCTCACATGCTGCAGTGGGCTGCAAATTAGGGCGCTCCAGACTCCACCCAGGGGAGCGGAGCTGTGCACAGCCCCGGCTGGGATGGATCTGGGCCCTGCTGGTGGGCCAGGGACAGCAGGAACCGGCAGGGCTGGCTGTGGCCCTCCTGCCCGCTTCTGACCCGTGTCTGGCCCCATCTCTTCCCTTTTCTCAAGCCCATCCACGGGGCCTAGATGTGAAAAGCCAAACTTCGCTTTCAGCCTCATATCCTCCTCTGTCCGCCCCCGAGTAGTAACAGCCTGGAACTCGCCGGCCCAATCAATCCTCCCACCTCAGCCTCCCGAGTAGCTGGGACTATGGCCACCGCCACTATGCCTGGTTAATTTTTTAAAAAAATTTTGTAGGCTGGGCCTGGTGGTTTGAGCCTGTAACGCCAGCACTTTGGGAGGTTGAGGTGGGAGGATTGATTGAGGCCAGGAGCTTGGAATCAGCCTGGGCAATGCGGTGAGATCCTGTCTCTACCAAAAAATTCGTCTTTTTGAGACATAGTCTTGCTCTGTCTCTCAAGCTGGGGCGCAGTGGCAGGATCATGGGTCACTAGAACCTTGACCTCCCTGGCTCATGCGACCCTCTCATCTCAGCCTCCCTGGTAGCTGGGGCTGCAGGCGTGCACCACCACAGCCAGCTAATTGTTTTTATTTTTATTTTTTGTAGAGACAGGATCTCACTGTGTTGTGCAGGCTGGTCTCAAACTCCTGGCCTCGAGCAGTCCTTCCACCTCATCCTCCCAGAGTGCTGGGATTATAGGCATGAGCCACTGTGCCCGGCCACTGTGTACAGAGATTCTGGGTCCCTTCTTCCAGTGCCTGCCTCGAACGTCCTCTCTGGAGACAGCACAGATGTCCACGCGTGTTCCAGCGCAAGGAGGGCGTGCAACAGCTCAGGGTCATGTCCACTTCTGGAGCTTGGTGCCCGGGCCTCGGGCTCCCTGAGAAAGGGCGGACACACCCACCCCGCACCCAGAGGGGCAGGGGCCCTGACACCTGTCCAAGCCCTAATAGAGTCATTGTTAAAGGCTCTGGGTTCAAATCCCAGAACTTGATTCTTTCCTTGTTCTGTCCTCAGAGGACAGCAGCACCCAGGCCTTAGCTTTCTCACCTGGTAAATGGGAATAAGGGCCCCTCAGAGATGCCCCACAAAGAAAGACTATTCCAGCTCCCTGCAGGCATCGCATCCACTCACGGGCATCCCATCCACTCAAGGGCACTGGCCTCTGTCTCTACTGCGGCCGGCAGGGGGCAGCGCCCACCACAGCACGGCCTGCTGGGCAGCGTGGACCCGGGCGGTCATCCCCAGACCCCCAGCCCCACGGTGACCACAGGCGTCAGATTCCATCCCTTCCTCCGCACTCCAGGCCTTGTCCGTCATCCCCCTTCCTTCCCATATATCCTGCCCGCAGCAGCCAGGAAGTGATGGCTTCTAGGAATGGGCAATACAGCCCCAAACCTCCAGCCAAGGACACTGAAGGCTGGACAGGAGAAAAGACTAGTCCACGTCCCCACGACGGTCACCATCAGCCCTGCACCACGGCTGCTTCTGGGACCAGTTCCACGCAGGCCTCCGCCCCCAGCAAGCCCTTCCCCAGCCCTCCAGGCCCGTGTGCAGCCCAAACCCTGTACCAGATCTCTCAGCCCTCTTCCACAGATGCATGCGCTAAGGCCCACCCTGGGTAGTGGAGCTTGAAATGTAAAGGCAGCAAGCCCCTTCGCACCTCCCAGCCCCAGATGCCCCCTGTGTTCAAGGGAGCCGACGGCTCAGACCAGGAGCTGTGCTCGCCACCCACCCAGCCCATTCCGGGCCAGCCGCCAGGGTTGGCACAGGCCTGACAGGCGCCCCCACCTCGCCTGCAGGACAGGCCCCCCAGAATGGAACAGGAGGGGGTGGTCTCTTGCTGGGCTCCAGGGAACCCCAAAGCCCAGGCCCCCTGGCCCATAAACATTTACTAGGTTGTAGAGGGCTGACGTCACTCCCACCCCACACACAAGAGGGCCCCCGTCTGGAACATCAGTCCCAGTAGGTTCCCTGGGGGGCTGTGGGGGACCCTTCCTGAGTTTACCCTGAACTTCATGGAGCCCTTCCCAGCCCCAGGCAGTCAGGGCTGGAACTGAGGAGGGGCAGAGCCTCCCTGGGGAGCTAGGAGGGCTTCCTAGAGGAGGAGGCGGCGCAGCAGAGAGGGCCCAAGGATGAAGAGGCTTTTCCATGTGTACCCAGCGGGAGGGTGGTCCAGGCAGAGTACAGAGCGACAGCAAAGGCCTGCTGTGAGGGAGAGCAGTGGGCAATCAGGGACCTTCTGGCCCAGGAGCGGTGCCTGGGGGCTGCAGGGCACACACTTGCTTCCCAAGAATCCATCCCTGGAAACACATCCCCAGCAGAGACAAGGCTCCAAGAACACCGGCCTGGCCCTGCGCTGTGGCTCACGCCTGTAACCCCAGTACTTTGGGAGGCCGAGGCTGGGGAATCACTTGAGGTCAGGAGTTTCAGACCACCCTGGCCAACACAGTGAAACCCTGTCTCTACTATACAAAAATAAGCCAGGTGTGGAGGCAGGCACCTGTAATCCCAGCTACTTGGGAGGCTGAGGCACGAGAATCCCTTGAACCCGGGAGGTAGAGGTTGCAGTGAGCCGAGATCATGTCACTGTACTCCAGCCTGGGAGACAGTGAGTGAGACTTTGTATCAAAAATAAATAAATAAATAACGCTGGCCTGGGCTGGCGCTGACCCAGGCCCCGCCGCCAGGGGTCTCTAAGCTCTTGGGTGAGCCAAGAAAACGTTCACAAGACAAAAAAAAAGGTGGGGTGGGGAACATCAAGCTTTTCTCACCTGCCAGGCAGGTGCAGTTGTTATTATTTTTGGCTCATTTTAATCTGCGCAGCCCTGTGTGAGCTCTGTTAGGCATTAGTCCTATTTTACAGACGAGGAAACTGAGGCCCAGGAGGTGACTTCCCAGAGCCTGGCAGTAGCTAAAAGAAGTGTTACTTCTTCTAAGAATAGCTATTGTTTGGAAAATGGCAATTTGTTCCTTTAAGACTTTCTTAGTGGTCTTGCAGATTGGAGCGAAAACACCCCACTGAGGGCTGGGTGCAGTGGTTCATGCCTGTAATCCCAGCACTTTGGGAGGCCGAGGCGGGCGGATCACAAGGTCAGGAGATCGAGACCATCCTGGCTAACACGGTGAAACCCTGTCTCTACTAAGAATACAAAAACTTAGCCTGGCTTGGTGGCGAGCATCTGTAGTCCCAGCTACTCGGGAGGCTGAGGATAGGAGAATGGCGTGAACCCGGGAGGCGGAGCTTGCAGTGAGCTGAGATTGTGCCACTGCACTCCAGCTTGGGTGACAGAGTGAGACTCCGTCTCAAAAAAAAAAAAAAAAAATAGAAAATACCTCACTGAGAAAAGGAAAGTGTTTTCGCTGCCAGCTTGAGCACTCCTTTAAACTTGTGTTGAATGTGGGCTGTGGGGTCCTATAAATGTGTTTGACATGATTGGGGTGGGACACAGCTGAGAAGCTGAGAAGACCCCACGGGGCTGATATGTGCCCCTCCTGGGACTGAAGACCTGATCCTGCCCTCCCCACATCTCAAGCCCCTTTGCCTTCAGAATCTGTCCCAGATCTGCCGCTGGTCTGATTCTATCATCACGACAAGCATAGTCCCCTCTGCCCTGGTCACCCGGCTACCCCCTGAGCCAGAAGGCGCCTGTGAGCCCCTAAGTCAGGTCCCGCCCCTCCCCTGCCCACAGCCCTCCATGGCTCCCACCCCACTTGGGGGAAAAGCCCAAATCCTCTCTACAGCCCACTATGCCCTGTGTGTCCCGACCCCTCCCCTCCCTCCCCTCCCTCTCCTCCCCTCTTCACTGCTCCAGCCCCACCAGCCTCCTTACTCTTCCTCCAACACCCCCAGCACAGTCCTGCCCTAGGGCCTTTGCATAGGCCATACCCTCTGCCTGCAATGCCTGTCCCCTAGACGTCCCCAAGCTCACCCCTCACCTCCTTCAATTCTCAGTTCACAAGCCACCTCCTCATCCCCCGCCCCCAGGCCACCAGCACTCCACACTCATTTGCCTTCTAGTTTTGCCTGTAGCCCATGCCAGTTTCTAAATCCCACGTCACCATCTCGTGTGTTATTTATGTATACCTCCTTGAGGGCTGGGACGTATCCTGGCTGTTATATCCTCTGCCTACACCCCGGCAGCCAGCCGAGGAACGCAGCAGGGCTCCAGAACTATGTGTGGAATGAATGAATGGATAAACAAATGAATGAATCTCCAGGTCTGCAAAGGGTAGGAGGTCCAGAGGTGGGGCCTGAGAACCACTTGGGGGTGGCTCTGCACCCTGCCTGGCCCTGCTTTGCTGCCTGGGTGGTATAGGCTCTCGGAGGGGGATCAGGGTCCTTCTCACTCTCCCCCCGTGAGAGGATGGCTGCAGTGGGGTACGGGAAGGCACGGGAAGAGAAGCCCTCCAGACCTGGGGGCAAGACTCAGAATTCATTCAACAAACAGTAATGTGCAGTATAACAGCATTTTGGTCACTGACAGACTGCGTATGTGATGGGAGTCCCATAAGACTTTTTTTTTTTTTTGAGACAGAGTCTCTGTTGCCCAGGGGTTCAGGCGATTCTCCTGCCTCAGCCTCCTGAGTATCTGGGATTACAGGTGTGCGCCACCATACTCAGCTAACTTTTTGGTTTTTGTGTTTCTTTTTTTTCTTTTTTTTTTGTTTTTTTGTTTTTTGTTTTTGTTTTTGTTTTTTGGAGACAGAGTCTTGCTCTCTCGCTTTGTCGCCCAGGCTGGAGTGCAGTGGTGCGATCTCGGCTCACTGCAAGCTCCGCCTCGCAGATTGACGCCATTCTCCTGCCTCAGCCTCCTGAGTAGCTGGGACTACAGGTGCCCGCCGCCACGCCTGGCTAATTTTTTTGTATTTTTAGTAGAGACAAGGTTTCACCGTGTTAGCCAGGATGGTCTCAATCTCCTGACCTCGTGATCCACCCGCCTCGGCCTCCCAAAGTGCTGGGATTACAGGCGTGAGCCACCGCGCCCGGCCTGTTTTTGTTTTTTTTCTGAGATGGAGTTTCACTCTCTCACTCAGGCTGGAGTGCAGTGGGGAGATCTCGGCTCACTGCAACCTCCACCTCCCGGGTTCAAGCAATTCTCTGCCTCAGCCTCCTGAGTAGCTGGGATTACAGGCGCCCGCCACCACATCCAGCTAATTCTTTTGTATTTTTAGTAGAGACGGGGTTTCATCAAGTTGGCCAGGCTGGTCTCGAACTCCTGACCTTAAGTGATCTGCCCGCCTCGGCCTCCCAAAGTGCTGGGATTACAAGCGTGAGCCACCGCGCCCGGCTCCCATAAGATTTTATACCATATTTTTATTGTACCTTTTCTGTTTGTGGATGTTTAGAGACAAATATTTGTCATCATGTTACAGTTGCCCGCAGTATTCTGTACGGTCACATGCTCTGCAGGTTTATAGCCTGGGAGCAGTAGACAGTACCATGAAGCCTGGTGTGCAGTACATTCTACGATCTAGGCATGTGTACGCTGGGATGTTTGTGCATGACAAAATCATCTAATGACAAATTTCTCAGAACATATACCCATCATGAAGCAACTACTGTGTGTGTGTGTGTGTGTGTGTGTGTATATATATATATATATTTTTTTTTTTTTTAAAGAAAGGGTCTTGGCCAGGCGTGGTGGCTCATGCCTGTAATCCCAGCACTTTGGGAGGCTGAGGCGGGTGGATCACGAGGTCAGGAGATCGAGACCATCCTGGCTAGCACGGAGAAACCCTGTCTCTACTAAAAAATACAAAAAAAAATTTAGCCGGGTGTGGTGGCGGGCGCCTGTAGTTCCAGCTGCTCAGGAGGCTGAGGTGAGAGAATGGCGTGAACCCGGGAGGTGGAGCTTGCAGTGAGCTGAGATCGCGCCACTGCACTCCAGCCTGGGCCACAGAGTGAGACTCCGTCTCAAAAAAAAAAAAAAAAAAAAGAAAGAAAGAAAAAGAAAGACAGGGTCTTAGCCAGGTGCAGTGGCTGACGCCTGTAATCTCAGCACTTTGGGAGGCTGAGATCGGCAGATCACTTGAGGCCAGGAGTTGGAGACTAGCCTGGCCAACATGGCAAAACCCCGTCTCTACTAAAAATGCAAAAATTAGCCAGGCGTGGTAGCAGGTGCCTGTAATCCCAGCTACTTGGGAGGCTGAGGCATGAGAATCGCTTGAACCTGAGAGGCGGAGGTTGCAGTGAGCCGAGATTGCGTCACTGCACTCCAGCCTCAGGGATAGAGCAAGACTCCGTCTCCAAAAAAAGATAAACAAAATAAATAAATAAATGAAAATCAGCTAGGCATCATGGTGTGAGCCTGTAATGCCAGCTACTCAGGAGACTAAGGCAGGAGAATCACTCGAACCCAGGAGGTAGAGGTTGCAGTGAGCTGAGATCGAGCCACTGCACTCCAGCCTGAGTGACAAGAGCAAAACTCCATCTCAAAAAATAATAATAAGAAGACAGGGTCTTGCCCCGTTGCCCAGATTGGAGTGCAGTGGTGAGATCATAGCTTACTGCAACCTCAAACTCCTGGGCTCAAATGATTCTCCTGCCTCAGCATCCAAGAAGCTGGGACTACAGGCATGCACCAGCACACCTGGCTAATTTCTAAATTTTTTGTAGAGATGGAGTCACTGTGTTGTCCAGGCTGGTCTTGAACTCCTGGCCTCAAGTGACCCTCCTGCCTCCCAAAGTGCTGGGATTACAGGCGGGAGTCACCGTGGTCAGCTGCAGATCTTGCTTCCACCATAGACAGGCACTTCTGGGCCAAACATTTCCCTTGTCCTAACAAAGACCCCTGGGACCAACACCGGCCCACTAGGGTACCCCCAAAAGAGCCAAAAAGGGGGCTGGAGCCAGGCATGGTGGTACACACCTGTAGTCCCAGCTACTCAGGAGGCTAAGGTAGGAGAATCGCTTGAGCCCAGGAGTTTGAGGCTGCAGTAAGCTATGATCCTGCCACTGCGCTCCAGCCTGGGTAACAGAGTGAGACCCTGTCTCTAATAAAAGAGGGGCCCAGAGCCCTGAATGTCTTGGGGGTGCCACATCCCTGTGCCCACAGGGTCCCCAGCAGAGCACAGAGGGAGGAAGAGGGAGTAGACAGGGGTAGAGATCTTAGGAAAAAGGACGTGACGCTCTCCTGGCTGTGTTCTGGTGGGAGGCTCCAGCCTTAAAGCCTAAAGCCGGGTTAGTCATTACTTCAGGGCTCCAGAAGTCGGGGCAGGACTTTCCCCCCCCATCCTATCTGGCTTGGCGTCCAAGGCTAGAACCCAGTGGAGCCATAGTTCCCTGGTCCCACATCATCTTGGGCATCCCCTGCGTCCACAAGGGCCACGCAGCCAGCGAGCCATTTGGCCTATGGGGAAACTGAGGCATAGGGCAGCCCGGGCCTCCCTCCCTGCGTATCTCTTTTCTAGCCACCCTCCCTCCACTTGCTGTGGTCCTCCTCAAAGCGTGGGCGCTCAGAGGGGCCTGGTTTGGCCCCCAGCCCCACCATTGGCGCACACAGGTCCTTCCTCTGAGCCAGCCAAGCCTCTCCTCGGGCTTCCTGGAAAGCTGGGTGGTCGGGCCAACCTGCAAGGGGCTCGGCAGGCCTGGCCCTGTCCCTGGCCCCAGCCCAGCCCACATCTCACCTTCCAGGGGTCCCCACTGGGCTCTGAACCCTCGCTGAACCAGAGTAGGGAAGGTGTGAGCCAGGACAAGAGCAGGGCTCTGGGGGGCCTGGTGGGGGGGCCTGGTGGGGGATTCAGCCCAAACTGAGGGGCAGCAGGCAGAGCGATGGCCTGGCCTGAAATCTAGAGCCACCGCCCCCGCCATCCTAGCCTTTTCAAACCCGTCCAAAGTCTTCTATTTTGTCCATTTTTTTTTTCTCAGCGCACTTTTTTTTTTTTTTTTTTTTTTTTTTTTTTGAGACGGAGCCTTGCTCTGTCGCCCAGGCTGGAGTGCAGTGGCGCCATCACGGCTCACTGCAAGCTTTGCCTCCCGGGTTCACGCCATTCTCCTGCCTCAGCCTCCCGAGTAGGCGGGACTACAGGCGCCCGCACCAAGCCCGGCCAATTTTTTTGTATTTTTAGTAGAGACGAGGTTTCACTATGTTAGCCAGGATGGTCTTGATCTCCTGACCTCATGATCCTCCCGCCTCGGCCTCCCAAAGTGCTGGGATTACAGGCGTGAGCCACCGCACCCAGCCTTTCTCAGCACGCTTTCTAAAATGCATTTTACAGTTTATACTCCTTTTAGAGGTAAAACAGACTCATGCCATAGAATTTAAAAGATTCCAGAGGGTGTTTAGAATAAATACCAGCCACTCCCCAAGCCCCACGCCATCCCCAGAGGCCATTAGTCGGTTTGTTGTTTCTCCTTCCAGCCATGTTCCACGCCAAAACAAGCATGTCTGTGTATTTTCTTTTCCCCACGGAAACAACATCACACTCCCCTTGCTTTCTTGAGCTCAGCGTAGTTGACTCCTACAATGCATCTCGGATCTTTTCTTTGAGTGCAGAACTTTCCCCTCTTTTGTAACAACAGTGTAATATTCCATCTCGAGGCTGGACCATTGTTCTGGTGAAAGCACATGTCCTGGCCTCCAGTCTTCTGCTACTATACACCGGGCAGAATGAAGAAATTTTTTTTTTTTTTGAGACGGAGTCTCGCTCTGTCACCCAGGCTGGAGTGCAGTGGCACAATCTCGGCTCACTGCAAGCTCCACCTCCCGTGTTCACACCATCCTCCTGCCTCAGCCTCCTGAGTAGCTGGGACTACAGGCGCCCACCACCACGCCCGGCTAATTTTTTGTATTTTTAGTAGAGATGGGGTTTCACTGTGTTAGCCAGGATGGTCTCTATCTCCTGACCTCATGATCCGCCTGCCTCAGCCTCCCAAAGTGCTGGGATTACAGGCATGAGCCACCGAGCCTGGCCAAGAAATTGTAATAAATGTCATTTTTGGCTGGATGTGGTGGCTCATGCCTGTAATCCCAGCACTTTGGGAGGCCAAGGTGGGCAGATCACCTGAGCTCAGGAGTTTGAGACCAACCTGGCCAATGTGGTGAAACCCCATCTGTACTAAAAATACAAAAAATTAGCCGGGCATGGTGGCGCATGCCTGTAATCCCAGCTACTTGGGAGGCTGAAACAGGAGAATCACTTGAACCTGGAAGGTGGAGGTTGCAGTGAGCCAAGATCAGGCCATTGCACTCCAGCCTGGGCGACAGAGCAAAACTCCATCTAAAAAAAAAAAAAAAAAAAGTTCATAGTTGACATGAGGGTTCACTCTTGGTGTTGTATGCATATATTATGTGGGTTTGGATGAATGTGTAATGACATATGTCTACCATTACAGTATCATGCAGAGTAGTTTCACTACCCTAAAAATCCACTGTGCTCTGCCTGTTCATCCCTTCCTCCCTCAGCCCCTGACAGCCACTGACCTTTTTACTGTCTCCATAGTTTTCCTCTTTCTGGAATATTCTGTAGCTAGAGTCATACAGTGTGTCACTTTTCAAATGGGCTTCTTTCACTCAGTAATATGCATTGAAGGGCTGGGCGCGTTGGCCCACGCCTGTAATCCCAGCACCTTGGGAGGCGGAGGCAGGCCTGAAGTCAGGAGTTCGAGACCAGCCTGGCCAAGATGACAAAACCCCGTCTCTACTAAATATACAAAAATTAGCCAGGTGTGGTGGCCAGTGCCTGTTATCTCAGCTACTCGGGAGGTTGAGGCAGGAGAATTGCTTGAACCTGGGGAATGGGGGAGAGGTTACAGTGAGCCAAGATCGTGCCACTGCACTCCAGCCTGGGCAACAAGAGCGAAACTCCGTCTTAAAAAAAAAAAATGCATTTAAGGTTTCTCTCTGTCTTTTCATGGTTTGACAGCTCATTTCTTTTTAGCACTGAAATATATATATATATATATTTTAGACGGAGTCTTGCTCTTTCACCCAGGCTGGAGTGCAGTGGCGCGATCTCAGCTCACTGCAACCTCTGCCTCATGGGTTCAAGCGATTCTCCTGCCTCCTGAGTAGCTGGGACTACAGGTTCGTGCCATCACGCCCAGCTAATTTTTGTATTTTTAGTAGACAGGGTTTCGCCATGTTGGCCAGGCTGGTCTCGAACTCCTGACCTCAGGTAATCCACCCACCCCTGCTTCCCAAAGTGCTAGGATTACAGCTGTGAGCCACCATGCCTGGCCTGAATAATATTTTATCATCTGAACACACCACAGTGTTCTTACCCATTCTCCTGCTGAAGGACATCTTGGCTGCTTCCCAATCTTGGCAACTGTGAATAATGCTGCTGTAAACGTCTGTGTGTAGGTTTTTGTGTGGATGTTAGGTTTTCAGTTCCTTTGGGTAAACACCTAGGAGAGCCATTTCTAGGTCTCATCGTAAGAGTATGTTTAGTTTTATAAGAAACTACCAAACTGTTCCAAAGTGGCTGTACCATTCTGCATTCTCACCGGCAATGAATGACACTTCCTGTTGCTCCCTGTCCTCAGGGGTTCGTGGCATTTGGGGTTGGTGTTGGCAGGGCTTTGGATTTGGCCATTCTAATAGGTGTGTAGGGACATTTTTTTTCTTTTTTCTGTTTTGAGGCGGTCTCACTCTGTCACCAGGCCGGAGTGCAATGGCGTGATCTCGGCTCACTGCAACCTCCACCTCCCGGGTTCAAGCGATTCTCCTGACTCAGCCTCCTGAGTAGCTGGGACTACAGGTGCGTGCCATCACATCCAGTTAATTTTTGTATTTTTAGTAGAGATGGGGTTTCTCCATGTTGGCCAGGATGGTCTTGATCTCTTGACCTCGTTATCTGCCTGCCTTGGCCTCCCAAAGTGCTGGGATTACAGGTGTGAGCCACGGCACCCAGCCTTGTCTGTTTGTTGTTTTTTTTTTAAGAGACAGGATCTCCCTTTGTCATCCAGGCTGGAGTGCAGTGGAGCATCATAGCTCACTGCAGCCTCCAACACCTGGGCCCAAGCAATCCTCCCACCTCAGCCGCCCAAGTAACTGGGACTACAGGTGTGCACCATCACACCCTGATTTTTTTTATTCCCCATCTTGCCCAGGCTGGTCTCCTACTCCTGGGCTCATGTTATCCACCTGTCTCAGCCTCCCAAAGTGCAGTGATTACAGGTGTGAGCCACTGCACCAGGCCAATTTGCCTAAAATTTTAAATAAACACCTGCTGCCCCTTCTCTGGGTTCCCAAGCACAGTTCCAGCAACTTCTGTACATGATTTATTTGCCATCTCAGTGCAATTTGGGTTACGACAGGGTTGCTGGTGTCTCATTTTTACAGATGGGAAAAACAAGGCTCAGAGAGGCATAGTTACCCAGGGTCACACAGCAAATGGGGGCCAAGCCAGGGCAGCTGTGACTGATACTGGAGCACAGTCTGTCCACTGTGAGCTGGACCTTGCCCAAGACAGACCGAGTCCCCACTCCCAAGGCTCACAGCCCAGTGGGGTAGACAACACATAACTGGGCAGTTACAACTCGGGCCGAGCAGGGTATGATGAGGTCACACAGGCAGATGGGGACCCATGGGGACCCAGAGGAGGTACCTGACCCAGCCAGGGTGAGGAGGCTTCCAGGGGAAGGGGGCTTGCCAGGAAGGGAAAAGAGTTGCCCAGGAGAGAGGAACAGCAAGTGTGATAGCTCAGAGGAGAGACAGAAAGGAGAGTGGCTAAGAGCACGGAAGAGTCTGAGGTTCTAGATCCTTCTCTGGGCGTCAGTTTCCACTCCTTAGCCGTGAGCCACTCTCTTGAGCAAGTCTGGCACATGGGGAGCTGGAAGGTCAAGGCTGGGGCATCCATCCTACCCCTGCCTGCGATATGGGGAGGCAGGAGTGCCAGAGCAGCCCCCTCTGCATCTGGGGGGCCCAGCAGGACCCCATCCAGGTGGAGACTGGGAAGGGTGAAGGCATCCAGAGGTGCTTCCCTGGACTCCTGCCTCGACAGGAAAGGAAATGGCAGGCTGGGGGTGGCAGAAGTCTGTTTCCCGCCCCTGCCCCAAATTGGATGCTTCCTGCCCCAGGCCAGCTCCTTGGTGGAACGGGACCCCCTTCCCACCCGTTACTGCCTCTCTAATGGAGGCCTCACCCCCATTAGTGAGGCCGCCCACTGCAAGCCTGGGAGTCCCAGGTGTTCCCAGCCCGCACTCCCCCTGCCAAGTGACGACCGTTAAAGATGAATAATGAGCCTGGCAGGAGGGACCTGGGAGGTGGTGAGGGGCTGGCCCAGGGGGTGGGGGCCAGGGAGGCCCCGAAGCCTCCTCCATCTGGCTGGTCCCGGAGGCACCTGGGAAGCCCATTAGGAAGGCGTCGCGTCCTGGAAGCCACCTGAGTGCCTGGTGTGGCTCTGACTTCACCTCCTTACTGCCTGCCTTTGCTCTTAGCACCTGCCCCCTACAGGGACCGCCCCCCACCCCCACCCAGCTGAAGTCATCAGAGTTAGCAAATAAAAATCCAAGACATCCAGTTAAGTTTGGATTTCAGATAGATCATGAATCACGGCTTGGCGTAAGTATATCCCATGCAAATCTTGGGATATACTTACAGCATCATTCATTCCTTTTATTTTTTTTTTATTTTTTATTTTTTGAGATGGAGTTTTGCTCTGTTGCCCATGCTGGAGTCCGGTGGCGCGATCCTGGCTCACTGCAACCTCCGCCTCCCAGGTTCAAGCGATTCTCGTGCCTCAGCCTCCCAAAGTGCTGGGATTATAGGCATGAGGAACTGCACTGGTCTGGAGTGGATTTTTTTTTTTTTTTAATTTTTTTGAGACAGAGTCTTGCTCTGTCACCCAGGCTGGAGTGCAGTGGCACAATGTCAGCTCACTGCAACGTCTGCCTCCCGGATTCAAGTGATTCTTCTGCCTCAGCCTCCTGAGTAGCTGGGACTACAGATGCGCACCCCCACGCCCAGCTTATTTTTGTGGAGTGGATGTATTTTAATATCTCACCATCTGCACAAGGTTTCCACAGCCCACCAGCCCTGTCTCCGCCCCCTCCTTGACCCTTCCCTGGCTCAGTGAGGGTGTTTTAGGTCCCCAGCAGGTCACTGGCGCAGCAGGCATCTCTTGGAATTTGCACAAAAAGACCCAAAGTTACTGTAACTCTGGAAACCTCTGGAGAGGTCCCTAGGGGAGAGTGAGTGAGGGGCCGCATGCCCGCCTCCCCCAAGGACTCATCACTCAGGGTCTCTTTCATCTCCCCTGGCTTTCAGGGAGGCCTCCAGGTGAGAACACACTCCCTGAATCCCAGGTTCGAGTCCTGACTCTGCTGCTTGCGAGTTTTGTGGCTATCAGCCTCCCTTTTTCTCGGTGCCTTGGTTTCCTCACCTGTAAAATGGGGATAAATCACAATGCCATTACTGATAGCAGCTGTTGGGGTTGTTGAGAGGACCAAGTGCATTGATTTCTTCAAGGAGCTTGGTCCAGCATACAGCGCTCACTTAAGTGATGGCCGGGGCCCCAGCCTCCCTCCTGGCCCAGGGGGAGGGGCTGAGCGGGAAGTGGAGGTTAATTTTAGCCCTGATGACACCCGCTGGCCGCCTGCCTTGTCCAAACATCCCCAGCCAGGCGTGAGGTTCAAAGCATCCCCCCACCCCCAGCCTCTGACATCCAAGGAGCCTGTTTATTCGTTCTCGTCTGCGGCAGCATTCTTTGCCTGCCTCCGCCTGCCACCCGGCCTCCTCCATCTCCAGCCCTGTGAGGTCCCGCCCTGTGTCACTGGGGGTGAGGTCCACCTCACCTGCAGATCCCCCTGAGACAGGCTGTAATCTCTGGGGCGGTCGGTAGGGGGTAGGGAAGGGGCAGGGGGAGGGTCACTCCTGCCCCAAAGTCCAAAGATCTTCAGTCTTCGTTTATAATTCTACAAGTGAGAATTCAAGCTTCCATCACAGACAAGGACATTTATTCAGCACCTGTTTACTGAGTGCCTACTGGGTGCCAGGTCATACTGGGGACCCAAGCCCTGCCCCATGAGCCGCCCAATCTGGGGAAGACACTGACAATCCAAGAAATAAACAGGATCTTTTTTTTTTTTTTTTGAGATAGAGTTTCACTCTTGTTGCCCAGGCTGGAGTGCAATGGCGCAATCTAGGCTCACCGCAACCTCCATCTCCCAGGTTCAAGTGATTCTCCTGCCTCAGTCACCTGAGTAGCTGGGATTACAGGCATGCACCACCACGCCCGGCTAATTTTGTATTTTTAGTAGAGAGAGGGTTTCTCCATGTTGCGGGGAGTGTATGGAGACACCACCTTGGGAAGAGATGCGCCAGAATTTGCAGTCCTCTCCGTCCCTGTTGGCGTACCCTGGAGGATAGAAATTTTTCCCTACCCAGACTCTCAGAATGTTCCAAAGACCTCAACTGGTCTCAAACTCCCGACTTCAGGAATTCCCCCCATCTTGACCTCCCAAAGTGCTGGGATTATAGGCCTCAGCCACCGCGCCCGGCCAATTTTTTTTTTTTTTTTTTTGGAAACGGAGTCTCTGTTGCCCAGGCTGTAGTGCAGTGGCGCGATCTCGGCTCACTGCAACCTCCGCCTCTGAGGTTCATGCAATTCTTGAGCCTCAGCCTCCCAAGTAGCTGGGATTACAGGCGCTCACCACCCCGCCCAGCTAATTTTTCTATTTTGACTAGAGGCAGGGTTTCACTGTGTTGGCCAGACTGGTCTCGAACTCCTTACCTCGTGATCCACCCACCTCAGGCTCCCAAAGTGCTGGGATTACAGGCGTGAGCCCCTGTGCCCAGCCTATTTATTTTTACTTATTTATTGAGTGAGTGAGTGATACAGAGTTTTGCTCTGTCTCCCAGACTGGAGAGCAGTGAAAGTGATGTGATCTCATCTTACTGCAACCTCCACCTCCTGGGTTCAAGTGATTCTCCTGCCTCATCCTCATGAGTAGCTGGGATTACAGGTGCCCACCATCATGCCCAGCTCATTTTTTGTAAGGCTCTGCCCTTGTTCTGAAGTCAAATCTCAACACTGTCTCCCTCTGGGAGGGGGAGTGACCAGGGGCTACAGCTGGGCTGAAGGCCTAAGTGGCTGCAGGTGGATACCAAGTATAAATTGAGGTCTTTGGAACATTCTCAGAGTCTGGGTAGGGGAAAATTTCTACTCTTCAGAGAACGTCAACAGGGACAGAGCGGGCCGTAAATCCTGGTTCATCTTCCCAAGGTGAGTGGCGTCTCCATACACTCCCTGCAGGGCTGGCCCAGGTGCCCAGGTCGCTGGCTCTACTGGCTGTAATTTTTGCTGATGGAGAGACAGGTGTCTTAGAAACCTTGAAAACATCGCCTGAAAACAAACCAAGAAAATTATGCTTTTCGGCCGGGCGTGGTGGCTCACTCCTGTAATCCCAGCACTTTGGGAGGCCAAGACAGGCTGATCACGAGGTCAGGAGATTGAGACCATCCTGGCTAATACGGTGAAACCCCGTCTCTACTAAAAATACAAAAAATTAGCCAGGCATGGTGGCACGTGCCTGTAATTCCAGCTACTTGGGAGGCTGAGACAGGAGAATCACTTGAACCCAGGAGGCGGAGGTTGCAGTGAGCTGAGATTGTGCCACTGCACTCCAGCCTGGGCGGGCGACAGAGGGAGACTCCGTCTGAAAAAAAAAAAAAAAAAAAAGGAAAGAAAATTACGCTTTTCACCTCCAGGTTCCAACAGACCACCTCCTAACCGTTTTCGTTCTCGGAAATACCTTCAATGGGCCGGGTGCGGTGGCTCACGCCTGTAATCCCAGCACTTTGGGATACCGAGGCGGGCGGATCACTTGAGGTCTGGAGTTCGAGAACAGCCTGGCCAACATGGTGAAACACCATCTCTACTTAAAATACAAAAATTAGCTGGACATGGTGGCGGGCATCTGTAATCCCAGCTACTCGGGAGGCTGAGGCATGAGAATCGCTTGAACTTGGTAGGGGGGAGGTTGCAGCGAGTCGAGATCGCACCACTGCACTCCAGCCTGGGCGACAGAGCAAGACTCAGTCTTTTTTTTTTTAAAAAAAAGAAAATACCTCCATTAGCTTTTCTGATTCTAAAATTGCCACTCGCACACTTCACAAAACCTTTCCAGAATGAGAGAAAGGCCTCTTTGTTCCCCGGCCCCATGTATTCCCTGGAATTTTCTCTCCCCAGGCAGGGAGGTAAATGCTATTGTTATTTTTTCACACACAAGGTTTTGCAATGGGCTTTATTTCCACTCCACAATAGATGGCCCCACAGCTTTTATTTCTAGAAATTGGAAAATGAAGCGTGTCCAGCCCCCGCCTCTTCACCCACCACAGGCTGAAATTTAAGCTGCGTGAACCCGGCTGGGCCTGGGTACCAGGGGTGGGCAGACCCCAGCGTGTTGGTGCCAGGGGGCCCGGGGGTGAGGCCAGGGTCAGGTTTCTAGGGGTGCCAGGTTTCTGTCACCGTCACCTGGGGCTTCCCACGCTCCCTGTTAGTGGCCCCAGCACCATGTAGATGAGCAGGGAGAGGCTGAGTTCTTAAAAGTATTACAGGAGGGGAAACCGAGGCCCACAGAGGGCCAGGGACCCAGGCCAAACATTCCAGTCTGAAGAGGGGGGTACACAGAGACCCTGTGGGGTGGTAGGAGGATCAGCGTGACCTTCCAGGTCACCTCAGCCTCCTGAAGAAGGTGCCGGCAGTGGCTCCACTCTACAGAGGAGGTGGCTGACGCCCAGAGAAGTTGAGGAACTCACTCAAGGCCACACAGCTGCCAGAGGTGAAAGTCGGTTTTCTGAAGATCTCAGGGTCAAGAACTCCAAAGTCAGGCAAGTCCCCCATAGAGCCCTGCTCCACCACTTAGGGGCTGCAGGTGGCTTGTGACTGTAAGTGAGGATGTCTGGAACATTCTAGTGTTGGGGGAAATTGCTGCTCTCTGGAGAATGCTGAGGGGGACCTGGTGGTGGAGGGTGGTGGTGACTCCCAGGTGCTCTCTGAGCCTCAGTTTCCCTGTCTGTACAGTGGACATGCAGAGGTGCCTCTGATGCCTCCCCCAGGCCCAGGTAGGACGGTGGAGGGGCATAGGGTGGGGAGGGTGTGGGGGGACTGGAGAGTCTCTGCCAAGCCCCCTGGTGGCCCCGGGCCTGAGCCAGCCTTGCTGGGCCCATCACTCAACTGCCACCCACACCACACACCTGGGCCCCTCTCCTCACCAGCTGGCTGCAAGCCAGGGGTCCTGGGAGGGGGACGGGGCCCTCGGCAGGCCAGGCCAAGGCTTCCTAACAGGCTGGGGCAGGCCCAGTCCCCAGGGGGTAAGAGGTGTGGGGACAGGCTGCTCTGTCCCCTGACGCCCCTGGAGCCCCCGTGGTCTCCGCCTCTACCTGAGCTGATGTCAGAGTGAACAGCTCCCTTTCCCAACTTCTCTTTCTCTCCCTCTGGAATTTCCTCTGAGGCTTAGAGGGACATGGAAACCCTCCTTGGGTTGCACAAGGGCAGAAGCCCAGCCACCTGGCCAACGCTGGGGGACTCTGGCCTGCCCCCTCTGGAACGCCAGCACTGCCCTCAACCCCCCATTGTCTCCCCATGTGCCCCAGATCTCACATGTGGTTCATGGCGCACCCAGCCCAGCCTATGGGGCCTTCTCCCTCCTCCTGACCGGCAGCTGCCCTTGGCTCCCAGCTGTTAGGCCCCAAGGGGAGAGAAATTTCCAGCAGGCTGACAGCTTTATCACCCACCCAGCCCAGGCTGAGGGAGGAGCTGGGGTGTCCAATGAAGACCAAGACCCCAGTGAGGGGCACAGATGGCCTCACCGCACCCCCTAAGCAAGTCTCAGCTCATCTGAGCCAGAGGGAAGAGATCCTCGTGGCCTGAGCCTAGCATCAGGGGCACAGGGGTGGCTGCAGGAGCCAATAGAAGGGACTGATCTGGCTGGGAGGGCAGGAGAGCCCCTATCTGGGGAGGCTCCCTGGAGGAGCTGTTTTCACCGAGCCCTGAAGGATGACTGGGAATTAAGCAGGAGGAAGGGGGCAGAGAGTACAGCTGTCCAGCTGGAGACTGCCTGATGCGATTGAGACTCCCAGTGACTTGAGTAATGAGCTCCCTCTCTCAGGACCTGTCTTCACATCCACAGGACAGCTGTGTGGGATGGAAGCCTTGCTGGTCCAGGCTTGGCTGGGGCTCTAGGACAAAGTGACACCAAGACTGAGAGCCCCATGAGTTATGTTTGTTTTTTTTTTTTTTCTTTTTGTGATGGAGTCTCACTCTGTCACCCAGGCTGGAGTGCAGTGGCCCAATCTTGGCTCACTGCAAACCTCCGCCTCCCGGGTTCAAGCGATTCTCCTGCCTCAGCTTCCAGAGTAGCTGGGATTACAGGTGTGCACCACCACACCCGGCTAATTTTTGTATTTTTTAGCAGAGATGGGGTTTCACCATGTTGGCCAGGCTGGTCTCAAAACTCCTGACCTCAGGTGATCCGCTCACCTCGGCCTCCCAAAGTGCTGGGATTATGGGTGTGAGCCACCATGCCCAGCCTCTATGAGTTATGTTTTAATCAGTCACAGACAATGCCCCCAGCAAGGACATGAACAGAGAACAGACTCAGGTCATCCCTTCTGGAAATGGCTTGCCTGGGAGACCGCAGTCCCTGGCCCAGCCCTGGCCAGTCGATCCTCCCCACTGGCCTGGGCCTGGCTGGGAACTGAGATGGTGAAAGTCTGGGGCAGCGTGAAGCGGCCTCCTGGAAATTATTTCTAGAACAGGGAAGTCATGATACCTGAAGATGAAACGTGGGCTCTGTCACCTCTGTACCCAGCTTGGGAGTGACAGAGTTTAAGGACATCCTCTGTCAAAGACATTCTTCCACATCATTTCTCTTCTGCATTCCAGGAAACTTAGCTGGCTCCCTGGACTTCTACACTGCCCTGCAGGAGTGGGCGGGGAAAGGGAGTGGCTTTGAGGCACACAGAGGGGCTTGGTGAGGCCACCAGAGGCAGCCTCGGCCACCAATGTGGGGCCTGTGCCTAGTGTGTCAGAAGAGAGCATCTCAGGACGGGCTTGGGGGCTCCCGCCTGTAATCCCAGCACTTTGGGAGGCTGAGGTGGGCTGATCACCAGGTCAGGAGTTCGAGACCAGCCTGGCCAACATGGTGAATCCCCATCTCTAATAAAAATACAAAAATTAGGCGGGTGTGGTGACGGGTACTTGTAATCCCAGCTCCTGAGGCTGAGACAGGTGACTCTCTTGAACCCGGGAGGCAGAGGCTACAGTGAGCCAAGATCGCGCCACTGCACGCCAACCTGCACTCCAGCCTGGGCAACAGAGCAAGACTATCTCAAAAAAAGAGCATCTGAAACCACACATCAACATGGTAACCCCTCTGCTTGAAGCCTCCCATGGCTCCCTATTGCCCTGGTGCTGAACACCCCATGGCTGACCGTGGCCTGGCCTCTGCCACAGCTCTGCCGCCTCTCCCATGGTGAAGACCCAGCCTGCTGAGACTCCCCCCAGTTCCTCCAACGTGCCTGGACCTCTGCTCCCTTGGGGCCTTTGCATAGGTTGTTCCCTCTACCCAGAATGCTTTTCCCTCTACCCACAATGCTTTTCCCTCCCTGTTTTATTTAGAAGGCCACAATTTTAATTGTTAGTTCCCTTATAAGGCTCGTGTATTGTCTGACTCACCCTCCAGCTCCTTGCAGGAGTGCTTGGCCTGGCACTTAGTAAGTGCTTAGGAAATATTTGTGGTTTTGTGTTTTTTTTTTTTGTGAGACAGAGTCTTGCTCTGTTGCCCAGGCTGGAGTGCAGTGGCTCGATCTCAGCTCACTGCAGCCTTTGCCTCCTGGGTTCAAGTAATTCTCCTGCCTCAGCCTCCTGAGTACCTGGGATTACAGGCATGCACCACCACGCCCGGCTAATTTTTTTTTAATAGAGACGGGGGTTTCACCACGTTGGCCAGGCTGGTCTCGAACTCCTGACCTCAGGTGATCCACCCGCCTCAGCCTCCCAACGTGGTGGAATTACAGGCGTGAGCCACCGTGTCCAGCCTGGGCATCCTTTTTCTAGAAAAAAATACCTTGGGTTCAACTTGGGTGGGACCTCAGCCCTGACCACCCCTGAATTACCCATTTCCCCCAATCTACCCTTCTTTTTTTTTTTTTTTTTAATTGAGATGACGTCTTGCTCTGTTGCCCAGGCTGCAGTGCAGTGGTGTGATCTCGGCTCACTGCAACCTCCACCTCCCAAGTTCAAGCAATTCTCCGGCCTCAGCCTCCCAAAGTGCTAGGATTACAGGTGTGACCCACCACACCTGGCCCCAATCTACCCTTCTATAGCTCATTAACATATATTTCACTATCTCCTAAGAGGGGCTACCATGAACCCAGGGCCCATGTAATTCCATCTTAATATCAATTACTTTATAAAAATTAACCTGTGCCTGGCCAGGCACGGTGGCTCACACCTGTAATCCCAGTGCTTTGGGAGGCCGAGGCTGGCAGATCACGAGGTCAGGAGATCGAGACCATCCTGGCTAACACGGTCAAACTTCGTCTCTACTAAAATATAAAAAATTAGCTGGGCGTGGTGGCCAGGCCCGTGTAGTCCCAGCTACTTGGGAGGCTGAGGCAGGAGAATGGCGTGAACCCGGGAGGCGGAGCTTGCAGTAAGCCAAGATAGCGTGACTGCACTCCAGCCTGGGCGACAGAGCGAGACTCCGTCTCAAAAATAAAATAAAAATAGAAATTAACCTGTGCCTTTGGCTCTAGAGTCCAATGGTACAAAGCAGTAATTGGTCAAAGTTCAACCTCCCTCCCACTCTGGGCTCCGACTGTGCCCTGAGGGCCTATGGTTTGAATCTCTTTCCAGAACCTTGGCATGAGCTTGGGACTGGGTGTCTGGATCACTTCATCACACCCAGGTCACCTGCTGCAAGGTTAAGACCAACTTGGCCCAATGGAGAAAGCAGGCAACCACTACATCATTTTAAAACAGCTGCATTGGCTGGGCGTGGTGGCTTATGCCTATAATCCCAGCACTTTGGGAGGCCAAGGCGGGTGGATCACTTGAGGTCAGGAGTTCGAGACCAGCCTGGCTAACATGGTGAAACCCCGTCTCTACTAAAAATATAAAAATTAGCTGGGTATTGTGGTGTGTGTCTGTAATTCCAGCTACTTGAGAGGCTAAGGCAGGAGAATCACTTGAACACGGGAGGTGGAGGTTGCAGTGAACTGAGATTGTGCCACTGCATTCCAGCCTGGGCAACAGAGCAAGACTCAGTCTCAAAAATAAATAAAACAGTTTCATCAGGATGTAATTCACATACCATACAGTGAGCCCACTTAAGGTGTACAAGTAAATAAGTCAATGGTTTTTGGTGTGTTACCTTTTTTTTTTTTTTTTGGAGACGGAGTCTCACTCTGTCGCCCAGGCTGGAGTGCAGTGGCGCGATCTCAGCTCACTGCAAGCTCCGCCTCCCGGGTTCAAGCCATTCTCCTGCCTCAGCCTCTCGAGTAGCTGGGACTACAGGCGCCCGCCACCATGCCCGGCTAATTTCTTTTTCTATTTTTAGTAGAGATGGGGTTTCACCATGTTAGGATGGTCTCAATCTCCTGACCTGGTGATCCGCCCGCCTCGGCCTCCCAAAGTGCTGGGATTACAGGCGTGAGCCACCGCGCCCAGCCACCTTATTTTTAAATTGTAATTCCATATATCCATACATATATGTATAACATAAAAGTCACCATTTAGGCTTTTTTTTTTTTTTTTTTATGAGACAGAGTTTTGCTCTTGTTGCTCACTGCAATCTCCACCTCCCGGGTTGAAGTGAGTCTTCTGCCTCAGCCTCTTGAGTAGCTGGGATTACAGGTGTGCACAACCATGCCCAGCTAATTTTTATATTTTTAGTAGAGACAGGGTTTCACCATGTTGGCCAGACTGGTCTCAAACTCCTGACCTCAGGTGATCCTCCCGCCTCAGCCTCCCAAAGTGCTGGGATGACAGGTGTGAGCCACCGCGCCTGGCCCATTTAGGCATTTTTAAGCATACAATTCAGTGGCATCACGTGCAGTGTTGTGCAACCATCACTCCAGCATCTTTCCAAAACTTTCATCACCCCAAACAGAAACTCTGGACCCATTAAACAAACATTCTCTTCTCTCCTCCAGCCTCCAGTCACCTCTGTTCTACTTCCTGTCTCTCTGTATTGGCTCATCCTGGACATTTCCTAGAAATGGGATCACACACTGTGTGGCATTTTGTGTCTGGCTTCTCTCATTGAGTGTGATGTCCTCAACCTTCATCCACGCTGTGGCCTGTGTGAGAGCCTCGCTCCTTTTCTTTTTTTTGAGACAGAGTCTTGCCCTGTTGCCCAGGCTGGAGTGCAATGGCACAATCTCGGTTCACTGCAACCTCCGTCTCCCGGGTTCAAGCGATTCTCCTGCCTCAGCCTCCCAAGTAGCTGGGATTATAGGCATGCGCCACCATGCCTGGCTCTTTTTTTATATCTTAAGTAGAGACAGGTTTTCTTTTATTTTTTCTTTTTTTTGAGACGGAGTCTTGCTCTGTCGCCCGGGCTGGAGTGCAGTAGTGCAATCTCGGCTCACTGCCAGTTCCGCCTCCTGGGTTCACGCCATTCTCCTGCCTCAGCTTCCTGAGTAGCTGGGATTACAGGCGCCTACCACCATGCCCAGCTAATTTTTTTGTATTTTCAGTAGAGACTGGGTTTCACCGTGTTAGCCAGGATGGTCTCGATCTCCTGACCTCATGATCCGCCTGCCTCGGCCTCCCAAAGTGCTGGGATTACAGACGTGAGCCAATTCGCCCAGCCTTTTCATGGCTGAGTGATATTCCATTGTGTGGATGGATCACACTAGGTATATTTGTTCTTCTATTGATGGACATCTGGGTAGTTTCTACCTTTGGGCTGTTTGTTCTGTTGTGAGTCAGGCTGCTATGACCATGGGTGTACAAGTATCTGTTTGCGTCCTTTTGCTGTTATTTCTTTGGGGCTTCTATCTAGGAGGGGACTTGCTGGTGATGTGATAAGTATCTCTCAGGCTTTTCAGGGAAGCACCAAACTGTTTTCTATCCCGAATGTAATTTAAAATTTCCCGGCAACAGGCCGGGCACAGTGGCTCATGGTGACTCCATCTCAAAAAAAAATAATAATTTTAAAAAGAAAGAAAACTTCCCAGCAACCACATTAAAAAAGAATACCAGGAAATTTAGTGTTTTTCTTTTTTTTTTTTTTTTTTTTTTTTGAGATGGAGTTTCGCTTTTGTTGTCCAAGCTGGAATGCAGTGGAGTGATCTCAGCTCACTGCAACCCCCGCCTCCCGGGTTCAAGCAATTCTCCTGCCTCAGCCTCCCGAGTAGCTGGGATTATAGGCATGTGCCAGCACCTGGCTAATTTTTTGTATTTTTAGTAGAAACAGGGTTTCACCATGTTAGCCAGGCTGGCCTCGAACTCCTGACCTCAGGTGATCCACCCAATATTGCTGGTATTACAAGCGTGAGGCACCAGGTGTGGCCAATTTAATTTTAATGATATATTTTATTTCACCCAATACATCCAAAGCGTTATTTCAATATGTAATTAATGTAGAAAATCATTAATGAGCTACTTCACATCCTTTCTTTCATACTAAGAAATAACAATCGTATGGAAATTTGACACCATAAGCACCTCTCTTTTTAGGCACTAAATTTTGGGTAGCAATGGTGACATGTGTTTCTACCAAAACAATACTGTTGTGTTTGGTGGGGAAAAAAAAAAAATTTTATTTAGGCCAGGTGTGGTGGCTCACACCTGTAATCCCAGCACTTTGGGAGGCCGAGGCAGGTGGATCATTTGAGGCCAGGAGTTCAAGACCAGTCTGGCCAACATAGTGAAACCCTATCTCTACTAAAAATACAAAAATTAGCCGGGCATGGTGGTACCCACCTGTCATCCCAGCTACTCAGGAGGCTGAGGCACAAGAATCACTTGAACCTGGGAGGCAGAGGTTGCAGTGAGCCAAGTCTCAAAAGTAAATTTAAAAAAAAAAAAAAAGCAGGGCGCGGTGGCTCACACCTGTTAATTCCAGCACTTTGGGAGGCTGAGGCAGGCGGATCACGAGGTCAGATCGAGACTATCCTGGCTAACATGGTGAAACCCCATCTCTACTAAAAACACAAAGTTTTAGCTGGGCCGGGTAGCGGGTGCCTGTAGTCCCAGCTACTCAGGAGGCTGAGGCAGGAGAATGGCATGAACCTGGGAGGCAGAGCTTGCAGTGAGCCGAGATCGTGCCACTGCACTCCAGCCTGGGCAACGGGGAGATTCCGTCTAAAAAAAAAAAAAAAAAAAATTAGCTGGGCATGGTGGTGCTTGCCTGTAGTCCCAGCTATTCTGGAGGCTGAGGTGGGAGGATCATTTGAACCTGGGAGGCTGAGGCTTCAGTGAGCTGAGATCATGCTACTGCACTCCAGCCTGGGTAACAGAGGAAGACCCTGTGTTATAAATTTATTATTATTATTATTCTTATTTGAGACAGTCTCACTCTGTCACCCAGGCTGGAGTGCAGTGGTGTGATCTCCGCTCACTTCAAGTGATTCTCCTGCCTTAGCCTCCCAAGTAGCTGGGATTACAGGCACCACCACCACATCCGGCTAATTTTTGTATTTTTTAGTAGAGACAGAGTTTTGCCATGTTGGCCAGGCTGGTCTCGAACTCCTGACCTCAGGTGATCTGCCTGCCTTGGCCTCCCAAAGTGCTGGGATTACAGGCGTGAGCCCCCATGCCTGGCCTATAATTTTTTTTTTAATATACTGTTCAATTTTTAGATGTACATTTAAAATTGTAAACAGTCCACCCTGGCGTCCAAGCCTCACCTCACCTATCACAAAGCATGGTTCGGGTTCCCCCCCCTCCCCTCCGGTCGCCCTCTTAGCCTCTTTGAAGGTTTTTCTTCTCAGGCTTCCAGACCCAGTGCCTACACTCTGAGGGCCCTGGGCTCCCTCCAGTTCCGTGCTGGGCGTCTCCAGGACAAGCGAGGCTCCACGTCTTCCCCGAAAGCCTGCTCCTCCCTGGGGCCCCAGGTCCCCCCACTCCTTGCCTGGTCAGGCCCTGCCTTTCCTGAGTCTTCACACCTGCCCAGTCTCCCTCCTATCCTCCCCACCTCTCCCCAGCCTCAGCCTCTCCCCCAGGACGGGGACAGGGTGTCTGAGGGCCAGAGGGGTTAGCTTTGAGTGTCTGTTGATTGAAACACCAAGTGAATAGAAAATCAAGCCTAAACTGGCAGCCCTGAGCACTTCCTTTTCTTTGTCTGCAAACTGCTCAGGTGTCTCACCCCGCCAGGCTTTGGCACTGGCTCTTTCCTCATCCAAGGGACACCCTTTCCCTCAACTCCTACCTTATCTGGAGAACTCTTATGTTACCTGCAAAACCTAATCCCATTGTACCCTTCCCTGTCAGAGTTATAAATTCAATCCTCAACTCAGGGGTACTGGGGGCATTTATGACAAGCTGTGTCATAAATTATAACAGCTTCTCTCAGGACACGTGGCCAGAAAGTGGGTGATTTTCCTTAATGACTCTCACTCCTCTCACATCTCTTCCCAGCTACTCTGACCCATGGATCCCCTGGGCCCAGCCAAGCCACAATGGCCGTGGCGCCGCTGTCTGGCCGCGCTGCTGTTTCAGCTGCTGGTGGCTGTGTGTTTCTTCTCCTACCTGCGTGTGTCCCGAGACGATGCCACTGGATCCCCTAGGCCAGGGCTCATGGCAGTGGAACCTGTCACTGGGGCTCCCAATGGGTCCCGCTGCCAGGATAGCACGGCGACCCCTGCCCGCCCCACCCTCCTGATCCTGCTGTGGACGTGGCCTTTTACCACACCCATAGCTCTGCCCCGCTGCTCAGAGATGGTGCCCGGTGTGGCCGACTGCAACATCACTGCCGACTCCAGTGTGTACCCACAGGCAGACGCGGTCATCGTGCACCACTGGGATATCATGTACAACCCCGGTGCCAACCTCCCGCCCCCCACCAGGCCGCAGGGGCAGCGCTGGATCTGGTTCAGCTTGGAGTTCCCCAGCAACTGCCGGCACCTGGAAGCCCTGGACGGATACTTCAATCTCACCATGTCCTACCGCAGCGACTCCGACATCTTCACGCCCTACGGCTGGTTGGAACCGTGGTCCGGCCAGCCTGCCCACCCACCGCTCAACCTCTCGGCCAAGACCGAGCTGGTGGCCTGGGCGGTGTCCAACTGGAAGCCAAACTCCGCCAGGGTGCGCTACTACCAGAGCCTGCAGGCCCATCTCAAGGTGGACGTGTACGGACGCTCCCACAAGCCCCTGCCCCAGGGGACCATGATGGAGACGTTGTCCCGGTACAAGTTCTATCTGGCCTTCGAGAACTCCGTGCACCCCGACTACATCACCGAGAAGCTGTGGAGGAACGCCCTGGAGGCCTGGGCCGTGCCCGTGGTGCTGGGCCCCAGCAGAAGCAACTACGAGAGGTTCCTGCCGCCCGACGCCTTCATCCACGTGGACGACTTCCAGAGCCCCAAGGACCTGGCCCGGTACCTGCAGGAGCTGGACAAGGACCACGCCCGCTACCTGAGCTACTTTCGCTGGCGGGAGACGCTGCGGCCTCGCTCCTTCAGCTGGGCACTGGATTTCTGCAAGGCCTGCTGGAAACTGCAGCAGGAATCCAGGTACCAGACGGTGCGCAGCATAGCGGCTTGGTTCACTTGAGAGGCCGGCGTGGGGCCTGGGCTGCCGGGACCTCACTTTCCCACGGCCTCACCTACCTGCTAGGGTCTCACTAGTCTGGGGATTTACCTACCTGGGGCCTCACCTGCTGGAGTCTTTGGTGGCCAGGCATGTGACTTACCTGGGACTTCACATGCCGGGCTTCACAACTGCCAGGAGCCTCCCCTGCTGGGGACCTTGCCGGCTGGGGCTGGGGACGGTGCCTACTGGGGACCTTGCTTGTTGGAGGCTGCACCTACTGAGGATCTCAGCTGTCGGGGACTTTACCTGCTGGGACCTGCTTCCAGAGACCTTGCCACACTGAATGTCACCTGCTAGGGGCCTCACCCGCTGGGAGGCACAGGGCCCAAGGGAGCTGGATGTGTTGCCCAAGGTGTGCAGAGCAGGTCAGGGAAGGGCAGGGTCCCCTAAGGAGGAGGGCAAAGGGTATGTGTGTGACCGTCAGCAGTGGTGTGCACATGGCTGGGGGACACTCGGTGTGACCGCCAGCAGGTGGGTGTCACCAATGCATCACCATGGGTGTGACCTCAGCGTGACTCTGATAGTGCCTGTGGATGTGTTGCGATGCCTCACCCTAGAGGGCACTGGGCCCTGAGAACTGGTGCCCTTGAGGCCCTGCCCCCGGGCGATGGTGCAGGCTGGTTCGCTTGTGGTTTTATTGCTGTTGTTAACCACCCATGAGGGGTGCAAACAGTTAATGCTGTTAACATTTTCAGACGAGAATGCTTCAAGGAAAGCTCCTGTGTCCCCCCCCTCACTCTAGAACAGTGGTTCTCACGCAGGGCGATTCTATCCCCAAGGGCACTTGGCAATGTCCGGAGACATTTTCAGTTGTCACAACCAGGGGAGGAGGATGAGGTCACCCTAGTGGGTAGAGGCCAGGGTTACTCCAAACCCCCTACAATGCACGAGTCGGGGTCCCTACAACCAACAATGATGGTTCCAAATGTCCAGGGGCAGAAAACCCTGTTCTAGAACTTTCTATGGCCCTAGAGGTCAAGCCCCTTGGGGGAGGTGTTCAGATCCCTCGGGGGTCCTCTCCTCCAGCTGGCTCCCTGGGGCGGGCTCTGGCACCCACCAGAAGTGAAAGTCTTTTTTCTGAAGATCTCAGGTCAAGAACTCTAAAGTCAGGCAAGCCCTGCATAGAGCCCTGCTCCATCACTTAGGGGCTGCAGGTGGTTTCTGACTATAAATGAGGATGTCTGGAACATTCCAGAACATTCTGGAACATTCTGGGCTTAGGGAAAATTGCTGCTCTCTGGAGAATGCCAAGGGGGACCTGGTGGTGGAAGGTGGTGGTGAATTACAGGTGCTCTCTGAGCCTCAGTCTCCCCATTTGCACAGTGGACATGCAGGCTCTGAGGGCTGAGGAGTGGGGCACATGCTCTCCAGGAGTGAAGGTGGGCAGGGCTGGGATAAGGGGACTCTCTCTGCCCAGGGTACAGGGTCCAAGGGAGTTGGATGTGTTGCCCAAGGTGTGCAGGGCAGGTCAGGGAAGGGAAGGGTCCCCTAAGGAGGAGGGCGAAGGGTATGTATGTGACCGTCAGCAGTGGTGTGCACATGGCTGGGGGACACTCGGTGTGACCGCCAGCGGGTGGGTGTCACCAGCGCATCACTGTGGGTGTGACCTCGGCGTGACTCTGATAGTGCCTGCAGATGTGTCGTGATGCCTGCCTGTGGCTCTATGTGGGTGTTGGTAGGTGGCGGTGGTTATGAGTGTGAGACGGAATGTGTGGCCCTGGGAGTGAGGCTTTGAGTGTTGGACGGAACAGGGGCCCCTCTCTGAGTGTGCCGGGCTCTCCGAGTCTGTGTGTGTCTCTGTGTGACTGTGCAAGGCTGTGTCTGCATGGACCTGTGTCCTTGGGTGTGGTGAAGTGGGCTGTGTGTGGCCACGTGTGGGACTCTTAAGCTGTGTCTGCAAGTGGCTGTGACCGTGTGTGTGGCCTTGTGGATGTGCAGGGAGAGGTGGGGTTCTTAAAAGTATTACAGGAGGGGAAACTGAAGCCCACAGAGGGCCAGGGACCCAGGCCAAACATTCCAGCCTGTAGAGGGGGTACGCAGAGACCCTGCGGGGTGGTGGGAGGGTCAGCATGACCTCAGCCTCCTGAAAAAGGTGCCAGCAGTGGCTCCACTCTGCAGAGGAGGTGGCTGATGCCCAGAGAAGTTGAGGAACTCACCCAAGGCCACACAGCTGCCAGAGGTGAAAGTCGGTTTTCTGAAGATCTCAGGGTCAAAAACTCCAAAGTCAGGCAAGCCCTGCATAGAGCCCTGCTCCACCACTTAGGGGCTGCAGGTGGCTTCTGACTGTAAGTGAGGATGTCTGGAACATTCTGGGCTTGGGGGAAATTGCTGCTCTCTGGAGAATGCCATGGGGGACCTGGTGGTGGAGGGTGGTGGTGACTCCCCGGTGCTATCTGAGCCTCACTTTCTCCGTCTGTACAGTGGACATGCAGAGGTGCCTCTGATGCCTCCCCCAGGCCCAGGTAGGACGGTGGAGGGGCATAGGGTGGGGAAGGTGTGGGGGGATTGGAGAGTCTCTGTCAAACCCCCTTGTGACCCCGGGCCTGAGTCAGCCTGGCTGGGCCCATCACTCACCTGCCACCCACACCACACACCTGGGCCCCTCTCTCCACTGCCTGGCTGCAAGTCAGGGGTCCCAGGAGGGGATCGGGGCCCTCGGGAGGCCAGGCCAGGGCTTCCTAACAGGGTGGTGTGGGGCCAGTCCGCTGGGGGTAAGGAGTTGGAGTAGCAGGCTGCTCTGTCCCCTGACGCCCCTGGAGCCCCCGTGGTCTCCGCCTCTACCTGAGCTGATGTCAGAGTGAACAGCTCCCTTTCCCAACTTCTCTTTCTCTCCCTCTCCCTCTGGAATTTCCTCTGAGGCTTAGAGGGACATGGAAACCCTCCTTGGGTCCCACAAAGGCAGAGGCCCAGCCACCTGGCCAACGTTGGGGGACCCTGGCCTGCCCCCTCTGGAACCCCAGGACCACCCCAAACCGCCATTGCCTCCCTGTATGTCCCGGCAGATCTCACATGTGGTTCATGGCACACCCAGCCCACCCTGTGGGGCCTTCTCCCTCTTCCTGACCGGCAGCTGCCCTTGGCTCCCAGCCCTGGGCCCCAGGGGGAGAAAAATTTCCAGCAGGCTGGCAGCTCCATCACCCACCCAGCCCAGGCTGAGGGAGGAGCTGGGGGGGTCCGATGAGGGCAGAGACCCCAGTGAGGAGGTCCTCGTGATCCCCCACTCTGGGCTCTGGGCTCAGCTGTTTGACAGGGAGACCTCACCTGGCACTAGCCTGGTGAGCCCTGCTCAGAGAGGGCCAGGGAATCTCTCAGGTCACACAGCAATTTCAGGATAAGCACACACTGTCTCTGGCAATGGGCCGCAGCTCATCTGGAGGCTAGTCCAGTTGTGGATCTGATGGCCAAGGGGCCTGGGTTACGATCCGAATCCCCAGCCCCAGCCCTCCCAACTCCTGGCTACATGAACAAGGTGGACTGGGGTTGGATGTTACAGGAGGAGGGAACGAGTTCAAAGGACACAAGAAGGGATTCAGGGTGAGGGCCAATCGGATGTGGGCCGTGAGCTGCCAGGGCGGATCTTGGGGACAGGGCAGGAGCTCCATGGGCGACAGTGCCAGTGCGGTAATGACCACATTTGAGTGGGGTGGGGTGACCTCACCAGGAATCTGTCTTCTGCCCTGCTCTGTCAAAAAGAGCACGTGGCCGGGCGCAGTGGCTCACACCACACCTGTAATCCCAGCACTTTGGAAGGCTGAGGTGGGCAGATCACTTGAGGTCAGGAGTTCGAGACCAGCCTGACCAACATTGAGAAACTCCGTCTCTACTAAAAATACAAAAATTAGCCGGACGTGGTGGCATGTGCCTGTAGTCCCAGCTCCTTGGGAGGCTGAGGCAGGAGGATCACTTGAACTTGGGAGGCAGAGATTGCCGTGAGCTGAGGTTGGGCCACTGCACTCCAGCCTGGGAGACAGTGCTAGACTCTGTCTCAAAAAAGAGTGGGATTCATTTCCAGTCCCTGTGGAGGGACAGGACACGCAGGGAAGGGCAGATGTGGCCAAATTGACCAGGATTCCTTAATGACCCAATAAAGCAGGCCGGGCGCGGTGGCTCAGGCCTGTAATCCCAGCACTTTGGGAGGCCGAGGCGGGTGGATCACGAGGTCAGGAGATGGAGACCATCCTGGCTAACATGGTGAAACCCCGTCTCTACTAAAATACAAAAAATTAGCCAGGCGTGGTGGCGGCGCCTGTAGTCCCAGCTACTCAGGAGGCTGAGGCAGGAGAATGGCGTGAACCTGGGAGGCGGAGCTTGCAGTGAGCCAAGATGGCGCCACTGCATTCCAGCCTGGGCGACAGAGCAAAACTGTCTCAAAAAAAAAAAAAAAAAAAATGACCCAGTAAAGCATTTACCAACCTCTACTTTCTTGCTGTTGGGGCTTAGGCAGAGTCTGGCCTCAGGTGTGATTGGAGCTCAGCCTGGAGTGTGGACTTAGCCCCCATTGCCATTGCCTGAGGCAAGAGGAGCACCATTGCCTCGAGCCAGCCCGGCCTCCCATTGCCTGGTGTTCACAACTGTGGAATGGGCAGAGCCCTGTGGCCCTCCACTAGAGACCTACCCTTGGGTTTCTCACTCCAGCTTCCCTCATCTCTTGCTCTCCTAGGTTTTCTGTCCTCATGAGGCTGCCAGCCCAGCAGGGGAAAGAAGGGACACAGTGTGGCCTGAGCTAGGACAGGGGAGACAGAGGCAGTTGGAGGAGCCAGTGGAAGGAATTGATCTGGCTGGAAGAGGGCCCCTATCTGTGGAGGCTCCCTAGAGGAGCTGTCTGCACGGAGCCCTGAAGAGTGGGAACTAGGCAGGAGGCAGGGGGCAGAGAGTGCAGTTGTCCAACTGAGACAGGCTGCTACATTTGAAACTCCAAGTGACTCACAGCAATGAACGCCCTCTCTCAGGACCTCAGTCTTCACATCCATAGGACGGCTGTGTGGGACGGAAGCCTTGCCCATCCAGGCTTGGCTGTGGCCCCACTCTCAGAGAGGCATGTGAACCAGAGCAACTCCATCTTGAATAGGAGCTGGGTAAAATGAGGCTGAGACCTACTGGGCTGAATTCCCAGGTGGTTAAGTCATTCTAAGTCACAGGATGAGATAGGAGATAGCACAAGACACAGGTCATAAAGACCTTGCTGATAAAACAGATTGCAGTCAAGAAGCCAGTCAAAACCCACCCAAACCAAGATGGTGATGAGAGTGACCTCAGGGCATCCTCACTGCCACACTCCCACCAACGCCATGACAGTTTACAAATGCCATGGCAACATCAGGAAGTTCCCCTAGATGGTCTAAAAAGGGGAGGCATGAGTAATCCACCTGTTGTTTAGCATATCATCAAGAAATAACCAGCTGGGCACGGTGGTTCAGGCCAGGTGTGGTGGCTCACGCCTGTAATTCCAGCACTTTGGGAAGCCGAGGTGGGCGGATTGCCTGAGATCAGGAGTTCGAGACCAGCCTGGCCAAAATGGTGAAACCCCATCTCTACTAAAAATACAAAAATTAGCTGGGCGAGGTGGCGCACGCCTGTAGTCCCAGCTACTCAGGAGGCTGAGGCACGAGAATCGCTTCAAACCAGGAGGTGGAGTTTGCAGTGAGCTGAGATCCCACCACTGCACTCCAGCCAGCCTGGGCGATAGAGCGAGACTCCGTCTCAAAAAAAGAAAAAAGGAAATAACCATAAACGGGCAACCAGTGGCCCTCAGGGCTACTCTATGGAGTAGCCTTTCTTTTATTCCTTTACTTTCCTAATAAACTTGCTTTCACTTTACTCTAGGGACTAGCCCTGAATTGTTTCTTGCGTGAGATCCAAGAACCCTCTCTTGGGGTCTGATTGGGACTCCTTTCCTCTAACACCAGGACAAAGTGACACCAAGACTGATAACCCCACAAGTTGTTTTAATCCATCACAGAGAATGCCCCCAGTGAGGACATGAGCAGAAAGCAGACTGAGGTCACCCCTTCTGGAAATGGCCTGCCTGGGAGACTCCAGTCCCTGGCCCAGCACTGTCCCCTCAATCCTCCCCACTGTCTTGGGCCTGGCTGGGCACTGAGATGGTGGAACCCCAGGCAGCGTGAAGCAGCCTCCTGGAAATGATTTCTAGAACAGGGAAGACATACATGGAGGCTGGACGTTAGATTCGGTCACCTCTGCACCCAGTTTGGGAGTGACAGAGTTAAAGGCAATCCTGTCTCAAGGACAGCCTTCCAGATCATTTCTCTTCTCCATTCCAGGAAGCTTATCTGGCTCCCTGGACTTCTCCTGTGATTTACAGGAGAGGGTGGGGAAAGGGAGTGCTTTTGTTTTTTTTGTTTTGTTTTGTTTTTGTGAGATGGAGTCTTGCTCTGTCTCCCAGGCTAGAGTGCAGTGGCGCAATCTTGGCTCACTGCAACCCCCGCCTCCCGGGCTCAAGTGATTCTCCTGCCTTAGCCTCCCAAGTAGGTGGGATTACAGGTTCCCGCCACCTCACCTGGCTAATTTTTGTATTTTTTGTGTTTTTTTTGGTGGGGAAGGGGTTTCACCATGTTGGCCAGGCTGGTCTCAGACTCCTGACCTCATGATCCACCCGCCTCGGCCTCTCAAAGTGCTGGGATTACAGGCGTGAGCCACCGTGCCCGGCCAAGGGAGTGCTTTTGAGGCACACAGAGGACCTTGGTGAGGCCACCAGAGGAAGCATGGGCCGCCGCTCTGGGGCAGAGGACCCTCACCACTTGCCAGGATGCCTGAAAACAGCCGCCTCTTCCTCCCTGCTCTCTGCTCTGTCCCGATGGCCTGTGCCCAGTATGTCCTGATAAAGCACCTCAAACCACATATTAATATGGTAACCTGGCCGGGCGCAGTGGCTCACACTTGTAATCCCAGGGCTTTGGGAGGCTGAGGCAGGCAGATCGCTTGAGCTCAGGAGTTTGAAACCAGCCTGAGCAACATAGTGAGACCTCGTCTCTACAAAAAATAAACCAAATTAGCCAGGCATGGTGGCACATGGCTGTAGCCCTAGCTACTCGGGAGCCTGAGGCAGGAGGATCGCTTGAGCCTGGAAGGTGGAGGCTGCAGTGAGTCGTGGTCATGCCATTGCACTTCCAGCCTGGGCAACAGAGTGAGATTCTGTGTCCAAAAAAAAAAAAAGTAACCCTACTGCTTGAAGCTTTGCACGGCTTCCTATCACCCTGGTGCTAAACATGCCACCGTTGACCATGGCTGGATGTGGCTCAGCCCCAGAAGCAGCACTGTCTCATCTTCTGCTTGTGAAGACCCAGCCTAGAGTTTCCTTCAGCTCCTCCAATGCGCCTGGACCTCTGCTTTGCACAGATTCTTTTTTTTGAGACAGCGTCTCCCTCTGTCACCCAGGCTGGATTGCAGTGGCATGACCTCGGCTCATTGCAACCTCCTCCTCCTGGATTCAAGCGATTCTCTTGCCTCAGCCTACTGAGTAGCTGGGATTACAGGTGCCCACCATGGCGCCCAGCTAATTTTTATATTTTTAGTAGAGACAGGGTTTCGCCATGTTGGCCAGGCTGGTCTCAAACTCCTGACCTCAGGTGATCCACCCGCCTCAGCCTCCCAGTGTCATGCGCGTCTGTGTGAGGAGACCACCAAACAGGCTTCATGTGAACAATAAAGCTTTTTAATCACCCGGGTGCAGGCGGGCTGAGTCTGAAAAAGGACTCAGCAAAGGGAGATAGGGGGTGGGTTAGTTTTACAGGATTTAGGTAGGTAGTAGAAAGTTACAGTTAAAGGTGGTTATCTCTTGCCGGCAGAGGCAGAGGTCACAAGGTGCTGGGGCGGAGATTATGAGACTTATTGTCCAGGAGAAGAAATGTCACAAAGTTAATTGATCAGTAAAGGTGGGACAGGAACAAATCACAATGGTGGAATGACATCAGTTAAGGCAGGAATTGGCTATTTTCACTTCTCTTGTGGTTCTTCAGTTGCTTCAGGCCATCTGGATGTATACATGCAGGTCACAGGGGATATAATGGCTTACCTTGGGCTCAGAGGCCTGACACCAAGTGCTGAGATTACAATCGTGAGCCACCGCGCCTGGAGCACAGATTCTTTTCCCTACGTGGAATGCTCTTCTCTTCCCTTTTGACTTACAGAACTCCTACGGGGCTTCAGCTCCCAGCTCAAACCTCCAGGAAGCCCAGACCACGTGACAGCCACCTTCATATTCTGCAAATATTGTGTCACGCACGTCGGTGTGAAGAAAGTCACCAAACGGGCTTTGTGTGAGCAATAAAGCTTTTTAATCACCTGGGTGCAGGCGGGCTGAGTCCAAAAAGAGAGTTAGCAAAGGGTGGTGGGATTATCATTAGTTCTTATAGGGTTGGGATAGGCGGTGGAGTTAGGAGGAATTTTTTGCAGGCAGGGGGTGGATCTTACGAAGTACATTCTCATGGGCAGGGAGAATATTACAAAGTACCTTCTTAAGGGCAGGGGGAGGATATTACAAAGTACCTTCTCAAGGGTAGGGAGGGTGTATTGTCACACAGTCAATTGATCAATTAGGGTGAGGCAGGAACCAACCACAATGGTGAGATGTCATCAGTTAAGACAGGAACTGGCTATTTTCACTTCTTTTTTTTTTTTTTTTTTTTGAGACGGAGTCTTGCTCTTTCGCCCAGGCCGGACTGCGGTGGCACTATCTCAGCTCACTGCAAGCTCCGCCTCCCAGGTTCACGCCATTCTCCTGCCTCAGCCTCCTGAGTAGCTGGGACTACAGGCTTCCGCCACCGCGCCCAGCTAATTTTTTGTATTTTTAGTAGAGACAGGGTTTCACCGTATTAGCCAGGATGGTCTCGATCTCCTGACCTTGTGATCCACCCACCTCGGCCTCCCAAAGTGCTGGGATTACAGGCATGAGCCACCACGCCCAGCCTATTTTCACTTCTTTTGTGGAAAAATACTGGCCCTCTTGAGCAGGGGCTGGAATATTGGTGGGGGTGGAGGCATTGGCTATTTCTTTTGCTGTCCTGTCGACATAGGCATTTCCTTTTGCAATAAGATGAGTAGGTTTCTGGTGTCTTTTACAATGAATGACTCCAGCCTCGGCTGGCAGGAGAGCAGCCTTAAGGAGGGCCTTTATTAGGGAGGCAGTGATCATGGAAGAGCCTTGTGTGGTAAGGAAGCCTCTTTCAGCCCAGAGGGCAGCATGGTTATGGAGGATGTGGAAAGCATATTGGAGTCAGTGCAAATGTTAATGTGCATTCCGTTAGCAAGAGAGAGCGCATGAGTTAAAGCAAGTAGTTCAGCTTGTTGGGAAGTGGTGGAGGGAGGAAGTGCAGCAGCTTCGATAATAAAGGTGTGGGACACGACATCATGTCCAGCTTTAGCTGGTGAAAATTGATTGGGTTTAGAAGCACTGCCATCGATAAACCAAGTGTGGCCTGGGTTTGGAATTGGAAGAATAGAAATCTGAGGAAAGGGGGAAGATGCTATGTGTATTAGGGAAACACAGTCCTATGGTTCAGGACTTGTGTTGGGTGTTAAGTGAGAAGCTGGGTTGAAATCGGGCCCATGGGCAATAGTTACTATTGGAGTTACCCAACCAATAGTTACCCAACCATGCCCAGGAAGGAAAGGAGTTACTGCTTTGTAGAAGGGGTTGGGGTTTGAGAGATCATCTGGACATGATCGGCAGGGAGAGCACATGTGTTTTCATGAAGAATTATGCTGAGGTAGGTAACGGATCAGGAAGAAATTTGGGCTTTGGAGGGGGATACGCAATATCCCTTTAAGAATAGATGTTGGAGGAGCAGGAGGGTGTCCTGTTGGGAAGATTTGTAGGAGGGGCTATAAAGTAGAAGGTCGTGAAAATATTGAATAAGGTGAGAAGCAGAGGGGTGGAAGGAAAGTAAATCATGAGAAAGAGCTTGGCTGAAGTAATGAGGGCTGTCCCTGAAGCCTTGCAGCAGCACAGCCCAGGTAAGCCGCTGGGACTGATGGGTGTCAGGGTCAGTCCAGGTAAAAGCAAAGAGAGGCTGGGACGAGGGGTGCAGGGGAATGGTGAAAAAAGCATCTTTAAGATCAAGAATGGAATAGTGAGTTGTGGAGGAAGGTATTGAGGACAAAAGAGTATACGGGTTGGTCCTCACAGGGCGGCTAGGAAAAACAATTTGGTTGATAAGGTGCAGATCCTGAACTAACCCATAAGACTTGACTGGCTTTTGGACAGGTAAAATGGGGGAATTGTAAGGAGAGTTTACAGGCTTTAGAAGCCCATGCTGTAGCAGGCGAGTGATAACAGGCTTTAGTTCCCTTAAAGCCTGTTGTGGGATGGGATACTGGCATTGAGCGGGGTAAGCGTGATTAGGTTTTAATGGGATAGTAATGGGCGTGTGATCGGCTGCCGGGAGGGAGTAGAGGTGTCCCATACCTGTGGATGAAGGTGGGAGGGATACAAGAGGAAGACACGAAGGAGGCTTTGGTTTGGGAAGAAGGGCGGCAATGAGATGTGGCTATAGTCCAGGAATGGTCAGGGAAGCAGACAATTTGGTTAAAATGTCTTGGCCTAATAACAGAACTGGGCAGGTGGGGATAACCAAGAAAGGGTGCATAAAAGAATGTTATCCAAGTTGGCACCAGAGTGGGGGAGTTTTAAGGGGTTTTGAAGCTTGGCTGTCAATGCCCACAAGAGTTATGGGGGCAAAGGAAACAGGCCCTTGAAAGAAAGGTAATGTGGGCCGGGTGCGGTGGCTCACGCCTGTAATCCCAGCACTTTGGGAGGCCGAGGTGGACAGATCACCTGAGGTCAGGAGTTCAAGACTAGCCTGGCCAACAAGGTGAAACCCCATCCTCCTACCTAAGCCTCCCAAAGTGCTGGGATTACAGGCATGAGCCACCACGCCTGTCCACCATTGGCATTTTGTAGAGAGCAGCAATTTCCCTCAACCCCAGAATATTTGGAATGTTCCAGAAGTCCTCATTTACAGTGGATCCAACCTGCACCCTAGAAGTGGTGGTCCTGGGCTTGAACTTGGACCTGTCTGAACTCTGAGCTCTTAACCCCTGAGGTGAGAACCTGGGGTGAGCTCTTAACCCATGGGGCCAACCCCTCTAGAGTGAGGAGACACGTCATCATTTTTCCTTGCAGTATTATATCTGGAAACGGTGCCATGATTATCTCTCTGCACCCCTCACAGGCGGGTAACAACATCACAAACAAATCAGCCAGAACCATCACTCCTGGGTGGGGCCCCAAGTAAGCTAGTTCCCCAGGGCCCAGGGCCCTCCAGGGTGAGGTCCCCAGCAGGTGAGGCTCCTAGTAGGTGAGATTCAGTGTGGCAAGGTCTCTGGGAGCAGGTCCCAGCAGGTAAAGTCCCCGACAGCCGAGATCCTCAGTAGGTGCAGCCTCTAGCAGCCAAGGTCCCCAGCAGGTGAGGTCCCCAGCAGACGAGGTCCCCAGCAGGCAAGGCTTCTGGAGGGGAGGCTCCTGGCAGCCGCGAAGCCCAGGGTGTGAGGTCCCAGATAAGTGAGAGGGCTGGCCACAAAGGACTCCAGCAGGTGAGGCCCCAGGAAGATGAGGTTCCTGGCAGCCCAAGCCCCACACCAGCCTCTCAGGTGAACCAAGCCGCTATGCTGCGCACCGTCTGGTACCTGGATTCCTGCTGCAGTTTCCAGCAGGCCTTGCAGAAATCCAGTGCCCAGCTGAAGGAGCGAGGCTGCAGCGTCTCCCGCCAGCGAAAGTAGCTCAGGTAGCGGGCATGGTCCTTGTCCAGCTCCTGCAGGTACCGGGCCAGGTCCTTGGGGCTCTGGAAGTCGTCCACGTGGATGAAGGGGTCGGGCGGCAGGAACCTCTCGTAGTTGCTTCTGCTGGGGCCCAGCACCACGGGCACGGCCCAGGCCTCCAGGGCGTTCCTCCACAGCTTCTCGGTGATGTAGTTGGGGTGCAAGGAGTTCTCGAAGGCCAGGTAGAACTTGTACCGGGACAGGGTCTCCATCATGGTCCCCTTGGGCAGGGGCTTGTGGGAGCGTCCGTACACGTCCACCTTGAGATGGGCCTGCAGGCTCTGGTAGTAGCGCACCCTGGCGGAGTTTGGCTTCCAGTTGGACACCGCCCAGGCCACCAGCTCGGTCTTGGCCGAGAGGTTGAGCGGTGGGTGGGCAGGCTGGCCGGACCACGGCTCCAACCAGCCGTAGGGCGTGAAGATGGAGTCGCTGCGGTAGGACATGGTGAGATTGAAGTATCCGTCCAGGGCTTCCAGGTGCTGGCAGTTAGGGGGTGGCTCCAAGCTGAACCAGATCCAGCGCTGCCCCTGCGGCCTCGGGGAAGGTGGGAGGCGTGACTTAGGGTTGGACATGATATCCCAGTGGTGCACGATGACTGCGTCTGCCTGTGGGTACACCTTGCGGTCGGCAGTGATGTGGCAGTCGGCTGTGCCAGGCGCCATCTCTGAGCAGCGGGACAGAGCCACAGGGATGTGGAAAGGCCATGTCCATAGCAGGATCAGGAGGGTGTGGCGGGTGGGAGTGGTGTCCTGTCGGGAGGACCCACCGGGAGCCCCAGTGACAGGTTCCACTGCCATGAGCCCTGGCCTAGGGGATCCAGTGGCATCGTCTCGGGACACACGCAGGTAGGAGAAGAAACACACAGCCACCAGCAGCTGAAATAGCAGCGCGGCCAGACAGCGGCGCCACGGCCATTGTGTCTTGGCTGCGCCCAGGGGATCCATGGGTCAGAGTATCTGGGAAGAGAGGAGAGAGGAGTGAGGGTCATTGATGACAATCTCCTGCTTACCAAAGCTCCGGGCCATGAGTCCTGAGAGCAGCTGCTATTATTCCTATTTCACAGATGAGGAAACAGACCAAGTGACTCACAGCAAAAATCAGCACAACTGGTGTTTGAACAAAGGGACCTTGGCCCAGAGTCCACTTCCTTCTACCTATTAGACAAGACCTTTCCTGGAATCCCCAGAGTCTTCCCCAGTCTACTGAAATACAAATGCCCTGGAGGCAGGGGAGAAGGCATAGCCGGTCATCATTGCTTCCCATGTCCCCGAGGCAAGGCTTGAATCCACGACTCAGCCAGAGAAAGGTACAATGGGATTGGGTTTTGCAGGTAATATATGAGCTGACTGGCCGAGCACAGTGGCTCACACCTGTAGTCACAGCACTTTGGGAGGCCGAGGTGAGCAGATCACCTGAGGTCAGGAATTTGAGACCAGCCTGGCCAACATGGTGAAACCCCATTTCTACTAAAAATACAAAAATTAGGTGGGTGTGGTGGCGCACACCTGTAGTCCCAGCTACTTGGGAGGCTGAGGCACGAGAATCACTTGAACCTGGGAGGCGGAGGTTGCAGTGAGGCAAGATGACACCACTGCATTCCAGCCTGGGCGACAGAGGGAGATTGTGTCTCAAAAATAAATAAATAAATAATAGCCGGGTTTGGTGGCTCACGCCTGTAATCCCAGCACTTTGGGAGGCTGAGGCGGGTGGATCACTTGAGGTCAGGAGTTCGAGACCAGTCTGGCCAACATGGTGAAACCCTGTTTCTACCAAAAATACAAAAATAAGCCGAGTGTAGTGGCTCATGCCTGTAATCCCAGCTGCTCAGGAGGCTGAGGCATGAGAATCACTTGAACCTGGGAGGGAGAGGTTGCAGTAAGCCGAGATCATGCCACTGCCCTCCAGCCTGGGTGACAGGGCAAGATTCCATCTCGAAAATAAATAAATAATTTTTTAAAAAAGACCAGCCTGGGCAACATGGCAAAATCCCAACTCTACTAAAAATACAAAAATTTGCCGGGCAAGGTGGCATGTGCCTGTAGTCCCAGCTACTTGAAAGGATTGCTTGAGTCTGGAAGTTCAAGGCTGCAGCAAGCTGTGATCACGCCACTTAACCCCAGCCTGGGTGATAGAGCAAGACCTTGTCTTAAAAAAATAAAAGGCCGGGCGCGGTGGCTCACACCTGTAACCCCAGCACTTTGGGAGGCCAAGGTGGGCAGATCACGAGGTCAGGAGATCGAGACCATCCTAGCTAACATGGTAAAACCCTGTCTCTACTAAAAACACAAAAAATTAGCTGAGCATGGTGGCAGGCGCCTGCAGTCCCAGCTACTGGGGAGGCTAAGGCAGGAGAATCACTTGAACCCGGGAGGTGGAGGTTGCAGTGAGCCAAGATGGCGCCATTGCACTCCCGCCTGGGTGACAGAGTGAGACTCCGTCTCAAAAAAAAAAAAAAAAAAAAGATAATGTGGATGGGTAGCTCCCGTATGGATTAAACAGGGGATGGACTTACCCTCTACTGTGAGTGTTACCCGAAGCTCGGCGTCCGTGATGGTCCAGGGGCCTTCCGAGGCAACCAGGCAGCATCAGCCTTCAGCCGCTAAGCCGAGAAGATCTGAAAAGGAGTCAGTCAGAGAGCCTTGGGCCAGAGTTCCAGGGGCTCTGGGAGTGGCTGCTGGGTGAGTTGGACTGTCCGATTTCCAGTGGGGTCCTGCACAGATGGCACACAGCTTAGGAGGAATCCCTGGCTGCGGGCATTCCTTGGCCCAGTGGCCAGATTTCCAGCACTTGAAGCAAGATCCTGGGGCAGGAGGTCCTGGAGGAATGGCTGGCAGATGCGGTTTAGGCGTTTTGAAGTTGTCGTGTGCTGGAGATGTGGCTGGGGTTTCTCTCTCAGTGGAGGCAAGTAATTACAACTCAGAAATACGTTGCCACTTGGCTGTCTCTTTTTTATTATTGTACACCTTGAAGGTGAGGTTAATTAAGTCCTGTTGTGGAGTTTGAGGGCCGGAATCTAATTTTTGGAGCTTTTTCTAATGTCAGGAGTGGATTGGGTGATAAACTGCATATTGAGAATAAGACGGTCTTCTGGTCCCTCTGGGTCTAGGGTGCTAAAAGCATCTAAGGGTTGTTGCCAAACGGGCCATGAACTGGGCTGGGTTTTTATATTTGATGGAAAAGAGCCTAAATGCTAACTGATTTGGGAGAGGTCAGCTAAAGAAAAAGGAGCATTAACCTTGCCTATGCCTTCAGCTCCAGCCATCTCTCTAAGAGGAAATTGTTGGGCAGGTGGGGGAGGACTAGTCACGGAACGAAACTGTAAGCCGGACCAGGTGTGAGGAGGGGAGGTGATAGAAGGATTGATTATAGGGTGGGGGAGCGGAGGCTGAGGAAGAATTGGGACCTGGCTCAGCCTGGCGAGGAGCAGCCTGGGGAGGAGGGGAGAGGTCAGATGGGTTCGTAGAAAAGGAGGATTCAGAGGACTCAGAGCTTGGGGTGGAGACTGAAGGAACAGACAGTAGAGAAAGAAGAAAGATTTGGGACGAGTCACTTTGGGAGCAGAGACTAGGGAGGGACTAGTGTGTAAAAGAATGCCTGGACGCGGCCGGGTGCGGTGGCTCACGCCTGTAATCCCAGCACTTTGGGAGGCCAAGCCGGGCGGATCACAAGGTCAGGAGATTGAGACCATCCTGACTAACACGGTGAAACCCCGTCTCTACTAAAAATATAAAAAAATTAGCTGGGCATGGCGGCATGCGCCTGTAGTCCCAGCTACGTGGGAGGCTGAGGCAGGAGGATGGCGTGAACCCGGGAGGCGGAGCTTGCAGTGAGACGAGATTGCGCCACTGCACTCCAGCCTGGGCGACACAGCGAGACTCCATCTCAAAAAAAAAAAAAAAAAAAAGAATGCCTGGATGTCAGGCACCTCGGACCATTTGCCCATGTTTCGACAAAAATCATCCAGGTCTTGTAAGATGGAGAAATCAAAAGTGCCATTTTCTGGCCATTTGGAACCGTTGTGGAGTTTGTATTGGGGCCTAGCAGTATTGCAGAATAAGGCAGTTAGGTTTTTAGGTCAGGTGTGAGTTGCAGAGGTTTTAAGTTCTTGAGAACACAGGCTAAGGGAGAAGGGGGGAATAGAGGGCGGAAGGTTGTCCATAGAAAGGTAGAGACACGGAGAAGTGGGGCTGTGGGGGTTGAGCGGCCAAAGCAGGCATCCCCGCAACTGACTTGCCCCCAATGGAATGTGGGTGAATGATCAGGGCAGGTGTCCCTGCAGTGATTAAACACCAAGGGAAGACCGTCTTCCCAAGTCCGTGACCGGAGCTGGAGTTTTGGGTTCACAGATAAAATGTGTCTCCTTTGTCTCTACTAGAGAGGAAAAAGAACTGGAATTGGAAGGACAGGGAGATTGAAGCGTGGCGAGAGAGGCTGGAGAAGAGAGTGAAAAGACTGCTTACCCGATTTGAAATTGGTGAGATGTTCCTTGGGCTGGTTGGTCTGAGGACCTGAGGTTGCAGGTGGATCTCCTCACGGAGTGAGGGTGAGGACAGGGGACCGGTCTCCCAAAGGAGTCCTCCTGTCCTGGGTCTTTGGCACCAAATGTCACCCTCACCCATGTGAAGAGAGTCCACCAAACAGGCTTTGTGTGAGCAGTAAAGCTTTTTAATCACCTGGGTGCAGGCGGGCTGAGTCCAAAAAGAGAGTTAGCAAAGGGTGGTGGGATTATCATTAGTTCTTATAGGGTTGGGATAGGCGGTAGAGTTAGGAGCGATTTTTTGCAGGCAGGTGGTGGATCTTACAAAGTACATTCTCAAGGGCGGGAAGAATATTACAAAGTATCTTCTTAAGGGCTGCGGGGGAAGAATATTACAGAGTACCTTCTTAAGGGGGGAGGTGGGCGGGGAGGGCGGGGGGTGGCGGTGGTGGTGGTGGGGGCTGGGGAGGATATTACAAAGTACCTTCTCAAGGGTGAGGAGGGTATATTGTACAAAGTATGTTCACAAGGGCGGGGGAATATCACAAAGTACATTATTGCAAGGGGGGGTGGTGTATTGTCACAAAGTCAATTGATCAGTTAGGGTGAGGCAGGAACAAATCACAATGGTGGAATGTCATCAGTTAAGGCAGGAACTGGCTATTTTCACTTTTTTTCTGGATCTTCAGTTGCTTCAGGCCATCTGGATGTACACGTGCAGGTCACGGGGGATATGATGGCTTAGCTTGGGCTCAGAGGCCTGAAGAATTGTTCCCTTGCAAAAGTCATGTATTGTCTGACTCACCCACTTGCTCCCTGCAGTCTCCCTGGGTCTGGTATACAATAGGTGCACAAGCAATGTTTGTTGATTGACTGACTGAATGGGTGGGATGGTTAAAATTCTGCTCACTTCCCTCCCTTTACCATCTCCCGAGAAACCCATGGGGCCCCTGTGAGACCCACTTTGAGAATCAAAGCTTTAGACCAGCCTTTTCACACTATGGACGGACCAGCTATGCACCCAAAGCCAGGTAGCCTTCAGGCTACAGGTGGAGCCTGGGTCATGTCCTGGGCCTCCAAATTCCTGCACCCTTATCCAGTCTTACGGGCAAGATTAGGCACCCCGGAAATTGGCTTCCAGATAATATCCCTGCTGCAGGGGAGAACACCCTAGGTCACCTGGTGACAGGTGTGTGTTGCAATGTACACGTACTTGTTCCTCCTCTTCTCTGTTCCCACCTCCTCCCCGCCCTAGGAAAGCTGCCATGGCCTCCTGGTGAGCTGTCCTCATCCACTGCTCACTTCCTCTCCAGGTAAGTTATCCTGTTCTACCTTTTCCCCCCACCCAGAATGCCTGGGAGACCTCCCAGGAAAGGCCTCCTGGCTCCGTCCCTCCTCCCCTCGGCCCCCATCCTGTGGGCCCTGATTCATGATGTGGCTGGACTTGCACAAAATCCCGGTGGAGAGTCACCAAACTGTCCATGACCTGGAATGTGGCCAGCACCCCCTAGTCACAGGCAGGGGTCTTTCTGGGTGTGGTATGCACCACCCTTGGGGAGGGCATGGAAGGTTCTGGGTGATTTGTCAAACCGGGAGGAAAGAGTGACACTTATCTCTCTCCCTGGCAGAGCTCTGGAGTGGAGTCCCCTCTGCACCCCAACCCCATCAACAGCCTCCCCCCACTCATCTTTTCTGGCCTCGGATTCTGTCTGGCCCTGCCCTGCCCGGGCTGGACTTAAGATGCATTTTTTTTTTTCTTTTTCTTTGAGACAGAATCTTGCTCTGTTGCCCAGGCTGGAGTGCAGTGATGCAATCATGGCTCACTGCAGCCTCAAACTCCTGGGCTCGAGTGATCCTCCTGCCTCCGGCTCTGGAGTAGCTGGGACTACAGGTGTGTGCCACCTCACTTGGATAATTCTTAATTTTTTTTCTTTTCTTTTTTTTTTTTTTTTTTTTGTAGAGATGAGGTCTCACTATGTTGCTCAGGCTGGACTTTTTTTTTTTTTTTTTTGAGACAGAGTCTTGCTCTGTCGCCCAGGCTAGGGTACAGTGGCATGATCTCAGCTCATTGCAACCTCTGCCTCCTTCGTTCAAGCGATTCTCGTGCCTCAGCCTCCTGAGTAGCTGGGATTAAGGTGCCTGCCACCACACCTGGCCAGTTTTTGTATTTTTAGTAGAGACAGGATTTCACCATGTTGCCAAGGGTGGTCTCAAACTCCTGACCTCAGGTGACCTGCCCGCCTCAGCCTCCCCAAGAGATCTGCCCACCTCACCCTCTGAAACTACTGGGATTACAGACATGAGCCACCACACCCAGCTATTTTTTTGTTTTTTGCTTCCTGATCTTTGTGATGTCTCAGCAGAGTAGCATTTTTTAATATTTTTCTAGGAAAAAATATCTTGCGTTCAACTGGGGTGGGATCTCAGTCCTAATCGCTGTCTCACGTGTCTGTGTGAAGAGACCACCAAACAGGCTTTGTGTGAGCAACAAGGTTGTTTATTTCACCTGGGTGCAGGCGGGCTGAGTCCGAAAAAGGAGTCATTATCATTGTTCTTATAGGTTTTGGGATAGGCGGTGGAGTTAGGAGCAATGTTTTGGGGGCAGGCAGTGGATCTCACAAAGTACATTCTCAAGGGTGGGGAGAATTACAAAGAACCTTCTTAAGGGTGGGGGAGATTACATTGATCAGTTAAGGTGGGGCAGAAACAAATCACAATGGTGGAATGTCATCAGTTCAGGCTATTTTCACTTCTTTTGTGGATCTTCAGTTGCTTCAGGCCATCTGGATATATACTGCAGGTCACTGGGGATATGATGGCTTAGCTTGGGCTCAGAGGCCTGACATTCCTGTCTTCTTATATTAATAAGAAAAATAAAACAAAATAGTGGTAAAGTGTTGGGGTGGCGAAAATTTTTGGGGGTGATATGGAGAGATAATGGGCAATGTTTCTCAGGGCTGCTTCAAGCGGGATTAGGGGTGGCATGGGAACCTAGAGTGGGAGAGATTAAGCTGAAGGAAGATTTTGGGGTAAGGGGTGATATTGTGGGGTTGTTAGAAGGAGAGTTTGTCATATAGAATTATTGGTGATGGCCTGGATGTGGTTTTGTATGAACTGAGAAACTAAACAAAAGACACAAGGTCCAAATAAGAGAAGGAGAAAAACAGGGATTAAATGACTAAGAGTCCAGGTGCGGTGGCTCATGCCTGTAATCCCAGCACTTTGGGAGGCTGAGGTGGGTGGATCACGAGGTCAGGAGATCGAGACCATCCTGGCCAACACGGTGAAACCCCGTCTCTACTAAAAATACAAAAAATTAGGCAGGCATGGTGGCAGGCGCCTGTAGTCCCAGCTACTTGGGAGGCTGAGGCAGGAGAATGGCGTGAACCCAGGAGGCGGAGCTTGCAGTGAGCCGAGATCGCGCCACTGCACTCCAGCCTGGGCGACAGAGCGAGACTCTGTCTCAAAAAAAAAAAAAAAAAAACTAAGAATTGGGAGTACCCAGGACATCAAATTCCAGAGTGTCCAAGGGGGTTCTGTGTAATTATTTGCATGGTTGGTGAGTTTTTGGGAAAAGACCATTCGTCCGTTCTACCTTTCCTGAAGATTGAGGATGGTAAGAGGTATGAAGGTTCCACTGAATACCAAGAGCCCGAGAAACTGCTTGGGTGACTTGACTCATAAAGGCCATTCCATTATCAGACTCTATAGAGGTGGGAAGGCCAAACTGAGGAATGATGTCTGACAGAAGGGAAGAAGTGACCGCGGTGGCCTTCTCAGATCCTGTGGGAAAGGCCTCTACCCATCCAGTGAAAGTGTCTACCCAGACCAAGAGGTATTTTAGTTTCCTGACTTGAGGCATGTGAGTAAAGTCAATTTGCCAGTCCTGGGTGGGGGCAAATCCCCGAGCTTGATGTGTAGGGAAGGGAGGGGGCCTGAACAATCCCTGAGGAGTAGTAGAATAGCAGATGGAACACTGAGAAGTGATTTCCTTAAGGATGGATTTCCACGATGGAAAGGAAATTAGAGGGCCAGGTGCGGTGGCTCACGCCTGTAATCCTAGCACTTTGGGAGGCTGAGGCGGGCAGATCACGAGGTCAGGAGATCAAGACCATCCTGGCTAACACAGTGAAACCCTATCTCTACTAAAAATTCAAAAAATTAGCCAGGCGTGATGGCAGGCATCTGTAGTCCCAGCTTCTGGGGAGGCTGAGGCGGGAGAATGGTGTGAACCCAAGAGGCGGAGCTTGCAGTGAGCTGAGATCACGCCACTGCACTCCAGCCTGGGCAACAGAGCAAGACTCTGTCTCAAAAAAAAAAAAAAAAGAAAGAAAGGAAATGAGAGGTTCTAAGAGGTGGGCTAGCAACTTGTAACCTAAGTGGAAGAGGTTATGAAATGACAATAGAATAGAATGGGCCTGTGAGGCTGGAAGGAGATATTTTCCTTGGTCCAAGAACCATTTGCCTTGTGTGGGAAGAGATTGATAGGTGGAAGTTTTAGTGGGAGAGTAGGTGGGAGTGACTGATGAGAAGGAGAAAAACTGGCCGTGAGGAACAGAAGTTGGAATGCTAGCTGCTTTTTTAGCTACCTTATCAGCATAAGCATTGCCCTGAGTGATGGGATCTGATGCCTTTTGGTGGCTCTTGCAGAGAATGACCACTTCCTTTGGAAGTAAAGTGGCCTAGAGAAGAGTTTTTATTAAAGAGGCATTAATGATGGAGGACCCTTGTGTAGTGAGGAAACCTCTTTCTGCCCATATAACGGCAAGGTGGTGCAGGATATGGAAGGCATATTTAGAGTCAGTATAAATATTGACACATAGTCCCTTTTGCAAAAGTGAGGGCTTGAGTTAAGGCAATGAGTTTGGCTTGCTGAGAGGTAGTGGAGGGGGGCAGAGTGGTAGCCTCAATGATAGATGTGGAAGATACTATAGCATAGACTGCCTTTGTTGGTAAGTGATGATTAGGCCTGGTGGAACTGCCATCAATAAACCAAGTGTTACCAGGGTGAGGAACACGAAAGAAGGAAATACAAGGAAATGGAGTGAATGTCAGGTGGATCAGAGAGATACAGTCATGTGGGTGGAGGCCAGCCTAAAACAGTAAGGTCAAGTTGTTTGGACAGAAAGGCTACAGGGCGCGGTCCCGGCTCTTGTGTAAGAATTTGGCCACACAGCCCTCTACTTTGGCTATGTGTAATGAAAAGGGTTAGGATGAGTTAGGGAGAGCCAGCATAGGGGCAGCTTCCAGGGCTGTTTTTAAGGAACGGAAAGAAGAGTGGCGAAAGGATTTAGGATCTATGGGGTCAGCTAGGTTTCCTTTTGTGAGTTTACATAATGGTTTAGTCAGGATGGTAAAACTAGGTATCCAAAGGCAGAAGTACCTAACCATGCCTAGGAAGGAAAGGAGTTGTTGTTTTGTAGAAGGGGTTCAGGTTTGGGAGATTAGCCAGACACGATCAGCAGGGAGAGCAGCTGTGTTTTCATGACGAATTATGCCGAGATAGGTAACAGATGAGGAAGAAATTTGGGCTTGACTGAAGTAACAGGGGCTGTCCGCGAAGCCTTGCGGCAGTACAGCCCAGGTAATTTGCTGAGCCTGATGGGTGTCAGGGTCAGTCCAAGTGAAAGCAAAGAGAGGCTCCAATAAAGGGTGCAAAGGAATAGTAAAGAAAGCATGTTTGAGATCCAGAACAGAATAATGGGTTTTGGAGAGGTTGTGGAGGGAGGTATTGACGATAGGAGAGTATATGGCTTTGGCACCACGGGGTGAACAGGCAAGACAATTTGGTTGATAAAGCGCAGATCCTGAACTAACCTGTAAGACTTGTCCGGTTTTGGACAGGTAAAATGGGGGAATTGTAACGAGAGTTTATAGGCTTTAAAAGGCCATGCTGTAACAGGCGAGTGATAACAGGCTTTAATCCTTTTAAAGCATGCTGTGGGATGGGATATTGGCGTTGAGCCGGGTCAGGGTGATTAGGTTTTAATGGGGTAGTAATGGGCGTGTGATCGGTTGCCAGGGAGAGAGTAGAGGTGTCCTATACTTGTGGGTTAAGGTCCAGGGATACAAGAGGAGGATGTGAAGGAGGCTTTGAACTGGGGAAAAAGGCAGCAATGGGGTGTGGCTGTAGCCTAGAAATGGTCAGGGAAGCAGATAATTTAGTTAAAATGTCTCAGCCTAATAAGGGAACTGGGCAGGTGTGGATAACTAAAAAGGAGTGCATAAAAGAATATTGTCCAAGTTGGCACCAGAGTTGGGGAGTTTTAAGAGGTTTAGAAGCCTGGCCGTCAATACCCACAACAGTTATGGAGGCAAGGGAAACAGGCCCTTGAAAAGAAGGTAATGTGGAGTTGGTAGCCTCCGTATTGACTAAGAAGGGGACAGACTTACCCTCCGCTGTAAGAGTTACCCAAAGCGTCTGTGATGGTCCTGTAGGCTTCCAAGGTGATCAGGCAGTGTCAGTCTTCAGCCACTAAGCCGAGAAGATCTGGGAAGGAGTCAGTCAGAGAGCCTTGGGCCAGAGTTCCAGAGGCTCTGAGAGTGGCTGCCAGGTGAGTTGAACAGTCTGATTTTCACTGGGGTCCCGCACAGATGGGACATGGCTTAGGAGGAATCCCGGGCTGCGGGCATTCCTTGGCCTGGTGGCCAGATTTCTGACACTTGTAGCAATCTCCTGGGGAGGAGGTTCTGGAGCAACCCCTGGCAGCTGCAGTTCAGGTGTTTGGAGTTCTTGTGTGCTGGAGATGTGGCTGGGGTTTATCTCACGGTGGAGGCAAGGAATTGCAACTCAGAAATACATTGCTACTTGGCTGCCTCTACTCTATTATTGTACACCTTGAAGGCGAGGTTAATTAAGTCCTGTTGTAGGGTATGAGGGCTGGAACTTAATTTTTGGAGCTTTATTTAATGTCAGGAGCAGATTGAGCAATAAAATAAAATGCATATTGAGAATAAGATGGCCTTCTGACCTTTCAGGGTCTAGGGCTGTAAAGCATCTCAGGGTTGCTGCCAAATGGGCCACGAACTGGACTGGGTTTTATATTTGATGAAAAAGAGCCTAAACGCTAACTGATCTGGGAGAGGTCAGATAAAGAAAAAGGAGCATTAACCTTGACTATGCCTTTAGCTCCAGCCACCTCTCTAAGAGGAAACTGCTGGGCAGGTGGAGGAGGGCTAGTCGCAGAACAAAACTGTAAGCCGGACCAGGTGTGAGGAGGGGAGGTAATAAAAGGATTATAGGGTGGGGGAGCAGAGGCTGAGGAAGAATTGGGACTTAGCTCGGCCTGGTGAGGAGCAGCCTGAGGAGGAGGTGAGAGGTCAGATGGGTCTGTAGAAAAGGAAGATTCAAGACTCAGCAACGCTTGGGGTTGGAACTGAGGGGACAGGCAGGAGGGAAAGAAAGAAGATTTGGGACGAATTGCATTGGGAACAGAGACTAGGGAGGGACCGATGTGTAAAAGAATGCCTGAACGTCAGGCACCTCAGACCATTTGCCCATTTTACAACAAGAATTATTTAGATCTTGTAGGATGGAAAAATCGAAAGTGCCATTTTTCGGCTATTTGGAGCCACTGTCTGGTTTGTACTGGGGTCAAGCAACATTGCAGAAGAAAATAAGACATTTAGGTTTTAGGTCAGGCGAGAGTTGAAGAGGTTTTAAGTTCTTGAGAACACAGGCTAAGGGAGAAGAAGGAGGAATGGAGGGTGCAAGGTTGCCCATAGTGAAGCAGGCAAGTTTAAAGAGAAGGGTAGAGACACGGAGAGAAGGGGTGGGGGGTGCTTGCCCCCCAGGAAAGTGGAGAAGAGATGGGAGGTGCTTGCCCCTCAGGAAAATGGAAATGGGTGGGGGGTGCTTGCCCCCCAGGAAAGTGGAGAAGGGGTAGAGACACGGAGAGAAGGGGTGAGGTGAGCAGCCCTGGGCTGCAACGTGGGTGAGCAGCCAAAGCAGGCATCCCTGTGGAGATCAGACCCCAGTGGAATGTGGGTGAATAATCAGGCAGTCGTCCCCACAGTGATTAAACACCAAGGGAAGGCTGCCTTCCCAAGTCCATGACCGGCGCCGGAGTTTTGGGTTCACGGATAAAATGTGTCTCCTTTGTCTCTACCAGAAAATGAAAGGAATTGAAATTAAGAGAAGGGAGAGATTGAAGGGTGGTGCCAAGATTGAAAGGAGAAAGAGGTTGAGGGATAGTGAGAGAGGTTGGAGAAGAGAGTAAAAGAGGCCACTTACCTGATTTAAAATCAGTGAGATGTTCCTTGGGCTGGTTGGTCTGAAAACCTGAGGTTTTAGGTAGATCTCTTCACGGAGTGAAGGTGAGGACAGGGGACTGGTCTCCCGAAGGAGTCCTGCTGACCCGGGTCTTCGACACCAAACGTCTCATGCGTCTGTGTGAAGAGACCACCAAGGAGGCTTTGTGTGAGCAACAAGGCTGTTTATTTCTCCTGGGTGCAGGCGGGCTGAGTCCAAAAAGAGAGTCAGCAAAGGGTGGTGGGATTATCGTTGGTTCTTATAGGTTTTGGGATAGGCGGTGGAGTTAGGAGCAATGTTCTGTGGGCAGGGTGTGGATCTCACAAAGTACATTCTCAAGGGTGTGGAGAATTACAAAGAACCTTCTTTTTTTTTTTTTTTTTTTTTGAGACAGAGTCTTGCTCTGTCGCCTGGGCTGCAGTGGCTCTTTCTTGGCTCACTGCAAGCTCCGCCTCCTGGGTTCAAGCCATTCTCCTGCCTCAGCCTCCCGAGTAGCTGGGACCACAGGCGCCTGCCACCACACCCAGCTAATTTTTTTTTGTATTTTTAGTAGAGACGGGGTTTCACCGTGTTAGCCAGGATGGTCTCAATCTTCTGACCTCGTGATCCGCCCGCCTCGGCCTCCCAAAGAGCTAGGATTACAGGCTTGACCACCGTGCCCGGCCTGCAAAGAACCTTCTTAAGGGTGGGAGAGATTACAAAGTACATTGATCAGTTAGGGTGGGGCAGAAACAAATCACAATGGTGGAATGTCATTAGCTAAGGCTATTTTCACTTCTTTTGTGGATCTTCAGTTGCTTCAGGCCATCTGGACGTATATATGAGCAGGTCATAGGGGATACGATGGCTTAGCTTGGGATCAGAGGCCTGAAAATCGCCCCCACCAATCACCCGTTTCCCCCAGTCTACCCTCCTGAAGGTCACTGACAAAGGCTTCATTGTCTCCTAGGAGAGGCTGCCATATATCCAGAGCTGACGTAATTCCATCTTAATATCAATTACATTATAAAAATTTACCTTGTGCCTGAAGCCCTAGAGGCCAACGGTGCAAAGCAGTAATTGGTCAAAGTTCAACCTCCCTCCCACTCTGGGCTCAGACTGTCCCCTGAGGGCCTGTATTTTGAGTCTCTTTCCAGAACCTTGGCGTGAACTTGGGTCTTGGCATCCGGATCCCTTTTCATCACACCCAGGTGACCTGCAGGGAACTCCGCTCCACACTGCAAGGTTTACACCTGTTCGGTCCAACAGAGAAAGCAGGCAACCACTGTGTCATTTGAAAACAGTTTCATCGGGATATAATTCGCAAACCATACAGCGAATCCATTTAAGGTGTGTAAGTCAAAAGTTTTTCGTGTATTACCTTATTTTTATTTTATTTTATTTATTTATTTATTTATTTAGAGACAGAGTCTCGCTGTGTCCCCCAGGCTGGAATGCAGTGGCACTATCTCGGCTCACTGCAAGCTCCGCCTCCCGGGTTCACACCATTCTCCTGCCTCAGCCTCCCCAGTAGTAGCTGGGACTACAGGCGCCCACCATCACGCTTGGCTAATTTTTTGTATTTTTAGTAGAGATGGGGTTTTACCATGTTACCCAGGATGGTCTCTATCTCCTGACCTTGTGATCTGCCCACCTCGGCCTCTCAAAGTGCTGGGATTACAGGTGTGAGCCACCGCGCCCGGCCTTTTATTTTATTTTTTTAAGACAAGGTCTTGCTCTATCACCCAGGCTGGGGTTAAGCGGCGTGATCACAGCTTGCTGCAGCCTTGAACTTCCAGACTCAAGCAATCCTTCCAAGTAGCTGGGACTACAGGTGCATGTCACCTTGCCCGGCAAATTTTTGTATTTTTAGTAGAGTTGGGATTTTGCCATGTTGCCCAGGCTGGACATTTTTTTAAAAATTATTTATTTATTTATTTTCGAGATGGAATCTTGCCCTGTCACCCAGGCTGGAGTACAGTGGCACGATCTCGGCTTACTGCAACCTCCGCCTCCCAGGTTCAAGTGATTCTCATGCCTCAGCCTCCTGAGCAGCTGGGATTACAGGCATGAGCCACTACACTCGGCTTATTTTTGTATTTTTGGTAGAAACAGGATTTCACCATGTTGGCCAGACTGGTCTCGAACTCCTGACCTCGAGTGATCCACCCGCCTCAGCTTCCCAAAATGCTGGGATTACAGGCGTGAGCCACCAAACCCGGCTATTATTTATTTATTTATTTTTGAGACACAATCTCCCTCTGTCGCCCAGGCTGGAATGCAGTGGTGTCATCTTGCCTCACTGCAACCTCCGCCTCCCAGGTTCAAGTGATTCTCGTGCCTCAGCCTCCCAAGTAGCTGGGACTACAGGTGTGCGCCACCACACCCACCTAATTTTTGTATTTTTAGTAGAAATGGGGTTTCACCATGTTGGCCAGGCTGGTCTTAAATTCCTGACCTCAGGTGATCTGCTCACCTCGGCCTCCCAAAGTGCTGTGACTACAGGTGTGAGCCACTGTGCTCGGCCAGTCAGCTCATATATTACCTGCAAAACCCAATCCCACTGTACCTTTCTCTGGCTGAGTCGTGGATTCAAGCCTTGCCTCGGGGACATGGGAAGCAATGATGACCGGCTATGCCTTCTCCCCTGCCTCCAGGGCATTTGTATTTCAGTAGACTGGGGAAGACTCTGGGGATTCCAGGAAAGGTCTTGTCTAATAGGTAGAAGGAAGTGGACTCTGGGCCAAGGTCCCTTTGTTCAAACACCAGTTGTGCTGATTTTTGCTGTGAGTCACTTGGTCTGTTTCCTCATCTGTGAAATAGGAATAATAGCAGCTGCTCTCAGGACTCATGGCCCGGAGCTTTGGTAAGCAGGAGATTGTCATCAATGACCCTCACTCCTCTCTCCTCTCTTCCCAGATACTCTGACCCATGGATCCCCTGGGCGCAGCCAAGACACAATGGCCGTGGCGCCGCTGTCTGGCCGCGCTGCTATTTCAGCTGCTGGTGGCTGTGTGTTTCTTCTCCTACCTGCGTGTGTCCCGAGACGATGCCACTGGATCCCCTAGGCCAGGGCTCATGGCAGTGGAACCTGTCACTGGGGCTCCTGGTGGGTCCTCCCGACAGGACACCACTCCCACCCGCCACACCCTCCTGATCCTGCTATGGACATGGCCTTTCCACATCCCTGTGGCTCTGTCCCGCTGCTCAGAGATGGCGCCTGGCACAGCCGACTGCCACATCACTGCCGACCGCAAGGTGTACCCACAGGCAGACGCGGTCATCGTGCACCACTGGGATATCATGTCCAACCCTAAGTCACGCCTCCCACCTTCCCCGAGGCCGCAGGGGCAGCGCTGGATCTGGTTCAGCTTGGAGCCACCCCCTAACTGCCAGCACCTGGAAGCCCTGGACGGATACTTCAATCTCACCATGTCCTACCGCAGCGACTCCGACATCTTCACGCCCTACGGCTGGTTGGAGCCGTGGTCCGGCCAGCCTGCCCACCCACCGCTCAACCTCTCGGCCAAGACCGAGCTGGTGGCCTGGGCGGTGTCCAACTGGAAGCCAGACTCCGCCAGGGTGCACTACTACCAGAGCCTGCAGGCCCATCTCAAGGTGGACGTGTACGGACGCTCCCACAAGCCCCTGCCCAAGGGGACCATGATGGAGACCCTGTCCCGGTACAAGTTCTATCTGGCCTTCGAGAACTCCTTGCACCCCGACTACATCACCGAGAAGCTGTGGAGGAACGCCCTGGAGGCCTGGGCCGTGCCCGTGGTGCTGGGCCCCAGCAGAAGCAACTATGAGAGGTTCCTGCCGCCCGACGCCTTCATCCACGTGGACGACTTCCAGAGCCCCAAGGACCTGGCCCGGTACCTGCAGGAGCTGGACAAGGACCACGCCCGCTACCTGAGCTACTTTCGCTGGCGGGAGACGCTGCGGCCTCGCTCCTTCAGCTGGGCACTGGATTTCTGCAAGGCCTGCTGGAAACTGCAGCAGGAATCCAGGTACCAGACGGTGCGCAGCATAGCGGCTTGGTTCACCTGAGAGGCTGGTGTGGGGCCTGGGCTGCTAGGAACCTCATCTTCCTGGGGCCTCACCTGCTGGAGTCCTTTGTGGCCCGCCCTCTCACTTACTTGGGACCTCACACGCTCGGCTTCGCGGCTGCCAGGAGCCTCCCCCCTCCAGAAGCCTTGCCTGCTGGGGACCTCGCCTGCTGGGGACCTTGGCTGCTGGAGGCTGCACCTACTTGGGACCTCGGCTGTCGGGGACTTTACCTGCTGGGACCTGCTCCCAGAGACCTTGCCACACTGAATCTCACCTGCTAGGAGCCTCACCTGCTGGGGACCTCACCCTGGAGAGCCCTGGGCCCTGGGGAACTGGCTTACTTGGGGCCCCACCCAGGAGTGATAGTTCTGGCTGATTTGTTTGTGATGTTGTTAGCCGCCTGTGAGGGGTGCAGAGGGATAATCATGGTACCGTTTTCCGATGTAATACTGCAAGGAAAAATGATGATGTGTCTCCTCACTCTAGAGGGGTTGGCCCCATGGGTTAAGAGCTCACCCCAGGTTCTCACCTCAGGGGTTAAGAGCTCAGAGTTCAGACAGGTCCAAGTTCAAGCCCAGGACCACCACTTCTAGGGTGCAGGTGGGATCCACTGTAAATGAGGACTTCTGGAACATTCCAAATATTCTGGGGTTGAGGGAAATTGCTGCTCTCTACAAAATGCCAAGGGTGGACAGGTGCGGTGGCTCAAGCCTGTAATCCCAGCACTTTGGGAGGCTGAGGTAGGAGGATTGATTGAGGCCAAGAGTTAAAGACCAGCCTGGTCAATATAGCAAGACCACATCTCTAAATGAAAAATAATAGGCCGGCCGGGCGTGGTGGCTCACGCCTGTAATCCCAGCACTTTGGGAGGCCGAGGCAGGTGGATCACAAGGTCAGGAGATCGAGACCATCCTGGCTAACACGGTGAAACCCTGTCTCTACTAAAAATACAAAAAATTAGCCAGGTGTCACGGCGGGTGCCTGTGGTCCCAGCTGCTCCAGAGGCTGAGGCAGGAGGATGGCATGAACCCAGGAGGTGGAGCTTGCAGTGAGCTGAGATGGCACCACTGCACTCCGGTCTGGGTGACAGAGCAAGACTCCATCTCAAAAATAATAATAATAATAAGCCGGGTGCAGTGGGTTATGCCTGTAATCTCAGCACTTTAGGAAGTCGAGGAGGGCAGATCACCTGAGGTCAGGAGTTGGAGACCAGCCTGGCCAACATGGTGAAACCCTGTCTCTACTAAAAATACAAAAATTAGCCGGGCATGGTGACATGCGCCTATAATCCCAGCTACTTGGGAGGCTGAGGCATGAGAATCGCTTGAACCCAGGAGGTGGAGGTTGCAGTGAGCCAAGATTGCACCACTGCATTCTAGCCTGGGTGACAGAGCAAGACTCCGTCTCAAAAAAAAATAAAATAAAATAAAAGGAAATTATAAAATAAAATAAAGTAAAATAAAATTGCCAGGGGAGACCAAGACGTGGGTGGTGGTGACTCCCCGGTGCTCTCTGAGCCTCAGTTTCCCCGTCTGTACAGTGGGCATGCAGAGGTGCCTCTGATGCCTCCCCCAGGCCCAGGTAGGACGGTGGAGGGGCATAGGGTGGGGAGGGTGTGGGGGGACTGGAGAGTCTCTACCAAACCCCCTGGTGACCCCGGGCCTGATCCAGCCTCACTGGGCCCATCACTCACCTGCCACCCACACCACACACCTGGGCCCCTCTCCCCACCAGCTGGCTGCAAGCCAGGGGTCCCGGGAGGGGGACGGGGCCCTCGGGAGGCCAGGCCAGGGCTTCCTAACAGGCTGGGGCAGGCCCAGTCCCCAGGGGGTAAGAGGTGTGGGGACAGGCTGCTGTGTCCCCTGACGCCCCTGGAGCCCCCGTGGTCTCCGCCTCTCCCTGAGCTGATGTCAGAGTGAACAGCTCCCTTTCCCAACTTCTCTTTCTCTCCCTCTGGAATTTCCTCTGAGGCTTAGAGGGACGTGGAAACCCTCCCTGGGTCCCACGAGGGCAGAGGCCCAGCCACCTGGTCAATGTTGGGGGGCTCTGGCCTGCCCCCTCTGGAACCCCAGCACTGCCCTCAAACCCCCATTGCCTCCCTGTATGCCCCGGATCTCACGTGTGGTTCATGGCGCGCCCAGCCCAGCCCGTGGGGGCTTCTCCCTCCTCCTGAGCAGCAGCTGCCCTTGGCTCCCAGCCCTGGGCCCCAGAGAGAGAAAAATTTCCAGCAGGCTGACAGCTCCATCACCCACCCAGCCCTGGCCAGGGAAGGCACTGGAGGGTCCAATGAGGGCCAAGACCCCAACAAGGTGCACAGATGGCCTAACTGCCCCTGCAAACCCCAAGCATGTCCTAGCTTGCCCTGAGCCTGAGGGAAGAGGTCCTCATGATCCCCTACTCTGGGATCTGGGCTCAGCTCTTTGGCAGGGAGGTCCCACCTGGCACCGGCATGGTGAGCCCTGCTCAGAGAGGGCCAGGAAACCTCTCAAGTCACACAGCAATTTCAGGATGAGCACACGTTCTCTCTGACACCATCCCTGAGGTCAGCCCAAGGTCCTCCAGCCTCCTTTTGCCCAGCGATCACATCTATGGAATGACTAGAGCCCTACTGTCACTAGAGACCTACCTTTGGATTTTGAATCCTTAAGAAACAACCCAGCTGGGGGCCAGGCGTGGTGGCTCATGCCTGTAATCCCAACACTTTGGGAGGCCGAAGCGGGCGGATCACAAGGTCAGGAGATTGAGACCATCCTGGCTAACATGTCTCTACTAAAAATACAAAAAAAAAAAAAAAAAAAAAAAAATTAGCTGGGCGTGATGGCGGACGCCTGTAGTCCCAGCTACTTGGGGCAGGAGAATGGCGTGAACCCAGGAGGCGGAGCTTGCTGTGAGCTGAGATCATGCCACTGCACTCCAGCCTGGGCCACAGAGCGAGACTCCGTCTCAAAAAAAAAAAAAAGAAAGAACCCAGCTGGGCACAGTGGCTCATGCCTGGCCTGTAATCCCAGTACTTTAGGAGGCTGAGGCAGACAGATCACCTGAAGTCAGGAGTTCAAGATCAGCCTGGCTAACACGGCGAAAACCCAGCTCTACTAAAAAAATACAAAAGTTACCTAGTGCCGTGTCACGTGCCTATAGTCCCAGCTACTCGGGAGGCTGGGGCATGAGAATCGCTTGAGCCTGGGAGGCATAGGTTGCAGTAAACTGAGACTGTGCCACTGCACTCCAGCTTGAGTGACAGAGCGAGATTCCATCTCAAAAAAAAAAAAAAAAAAAGAGAGAGATAGGGGTATCTCTGTTTTCCCTAGGCTGGTCTCAGACTCCTGGGCTCAAGCGATCTTCCTGCTTCTCCTTCCCAAACTGTTGGGATTACAGGTGTGAGTCACTGTGCATGGCCTCAGAAGTCTTTTTTTTTTTTTTTTTTTTTTTTTGAGATAGGGTCTCAGTCTCTTGCCCAGACTGGAGTGCAGTGGTACAACCTCAGCTCACTGCAACCTCTGCCTCCCAGGCTCAAGTGATTCTCAGCCTCCCAAGTAGCTGAGATTACAGGTACCCACCACTACGGCCCGGCTAATTTTTATATTTTTAGTAGAGACCGGGTTTCACCATGTTGGCCAGGCTGGTCTTGAACTCATGACCTCAAATGATCCACTTGCCTTGGCCTCCCAAAGTGCTGGGATTACTGGCGTGAGCCACTGAGCCCAGCCAGAAGTCATTTTTTTTTTTTTGAGACAGAGTCTCGCTCTGTCGCCCAGGCTGGAGTGCAGTGGCTCAATCTCGGCTCACTGCAAGCTCCGCCTCCTGGGTTCACGCCATTCTCCTGCCTCAGCCTCCCGAGTAGCTGGGACTACAGGTGCCCACCACCACGCCCGGCTAATTTTTTTGTATTTTTAGTAGAGATGGAGTTTCACCGTGTTAGCCAGGATGGATGGTCTTGATCTCCTGACCTCGTGATCCGCCCGCCTCAGCCTCCCAAAGTGCTGGGATTACAGGCGTGAGTCACTGCGCCCGGCCCCCAGAAATCGTTTTTTTAATAAGTCACAGTCAACCTCACCAGTCAAGGAATGAGACGTGAGTGGAATTAGGTTGCCACTTCTGGAGCTCTGGGAGACCCCAACCCCCTGGCCCATCCCTACCTCCCAGAACCTCACTGGTCTGGGCGTGGCTGGGCACTGAGATAGTGGAACTCAGGCAGCGTGACGCAGCCTCCCAGAAATGATTTCTAGAACAGGGCAGTTGTGATACTTGGAGGCTGGGCTTTGAGCTCGGTCACCTTTGCACCCAGCTCGGGAGTGAGAGAGTTTAAGGTCATCCTCTCTCAAAACCAGTATTCCAGATCATTTCTCTCCATTCCAGGAAGTTTGCATAGCTCCCTGGACTTCTGCTCTGCACTGTCCTGCAGGAGTGGGCGGGAAAAGGAAGTGGCTTTGAGGCATACAGAGGGGCTTGGTGAGGCCACCAGAGGAAGCTTCTGCCACCAATGTGGGACCTGTGCCCAGCCTGCCAGAAAAGAGCATCTGAAAACATGTATCAACATGGTAACCCCTCTGCTTGAAGCCTCACATGGCTCCTTATTGCACTGGTGCTGAACACCCTATGGCTGACCGTGGCCCAGCCTCTGCAACATTTCTGCTCCTCTCCAGTGGTGAAGACCCAGCCTGCTGAGACTCCTCCTGTAGTTCCTCAACATGCCTGCATTTCTGCTGCCTCAGGGCCTTTGCGAAGGTTGCTCCTTGTAACCGGAATGCTCTTCCCTCCCTTTTTTATTCAAAAGACTGCAATTTTAATTGAAGAAATTTCCCTTCCAAGGTTCATGAGTTGCCTGACTTGCCCACCTACTTCCTGCAGGATCCCTTGGCCTGGCACTTAGTGCTCAGGAAATATTTGTTGATGGACCAACTGAGTGAGAAGGTGGGATCTGGTGGGAAGGAAAGCGGAAAGGTAGAAATTCTGCTCACTTCCTCATTCCCACCTCCCAAGGAACCCCTGGTGTCCCTGTGGAACCCGCTTTGGGAACCAGTGGTTCAGGTCAGCCTTTTCACTTTGTACTCAAAGCCACATCTCATTGAAGCCACAGGTGGGGCAAGGTCATGCATGACCTGGGTCTCCAAATCCCTTCACCCTATTCGGTTCTGCAACGGGGATTACGGGAGCCCCACCATTTGTTTTCAAAGGATGTCCGGGCTCCAGGACAGGATGCCCTGGGTCACCTGATGACAGGTGTGGTGGTTGGAAAGGGCCTGGTTTCAGCTCCGGGTACACTTCCTCCTTCCTTATGCTCCCTGGTGTGGCCTCTTCCACGTCCTCAGAATCCAGCTGTTACTCCATCCGTGGCCTTTCGGCTTTAGGCTCCCCCCAGGTAAGGCCTCTTGTCCCACTTTCACCCCCAGCCCGGATTGCATGGGCCCAGGGAGAGACCTCCTGGCGCCGAGCCTCCTCCCCTCAGCCTCAATCCTGTCTTCTGTAATTCAGAGTGCAGGTGGGCTGGTACAAGATCCCTGGGGGAGGGTCTGCAGGCTGTGCAGTGGCCTGGCATTTGGCCAGCAGCCCCTAGTCGCAGGCAGGGGTCTTTCTGGATGCACCGAGGGGGGCTGAGGATATGGGAGGTCTGGCTGATTTGCCAAACCAGGAGGAAGTGGGTGTCTGTCTGTCTCTCTTGCAGAGCTCTGCGGTAGAATCCCATGCCCCCCGACCCCATCAGCAGCCTACACCCCTTCATTCTTCCTGGCCCCAGATTTTCTCTGCCTCTGCCACTCCCGGTGGGAAAAGAGGACTTAGGATGCAATTTGCTTTCTGGCTTTGTTTTTTTACATCCTGATCTTTGTGGCATGGATCGATCATTTTCCAGGGAAAGTACCTTGGGTGAGATCTCTCTCCTGGACTCCCGTTCCCCATTTTCCCCAATCTCCCCTCCTGAAGGTCACCGGCAAAGACTTCACTGTCTCCTAGGAAGAGGTCGCCATAAACCCAGGGCCCACATGATAAAATATTAATATTAAATGTATCTCTAAACATTAACCTTTCACTGGCAGCCCAAGAGCCCGACAGCACAAAGGAATAGTTGGTTAAAATTCAACCTCCCTCCCAGTCCGGGCTCTGACTGTCCCTCGAGGGCTGTCTCTTGAGTCTTTTTCCAGAATTTTGGTATGTGCTTGTGACCTCAATCCCTTCTCATCACACCTAGGTCACCATGCCTGGAGCTCCGCTATGCACCATAAGGTTTAGACCAACTCAGTTTTTTTATTTTATTTTATTTTATTATTTTATTTTATTTTATTTTATTTTTATATTTTTTTGAGACAGAGTCTTGCTCTGTCGCCCAGGGTGTAGTGCAGTGGCGCGATCTCGGCTCACCGCAAGCTCCGCCTCCCGGGTTCACACCGTTTTCCTGCCTCAGCCTCCTGAGTAGCTGGGACTACAGGTGCCCGCCACCGCACCCGGCTAATTTTTTGTATTTTTAGTAGAGATGGGGTTTCACCATATTAGCCAGGATGGTCTCGATCTCCTGACCTCGTGATCCACCCGCCTCAGCCTCCCAAAGTGCTGGGATTACAAGCGTGAGCCACCACGCCCGGCCCTATTTATTTATTTTTGAGACGGAGTTTCGCTCTTATTACCCAGGCCGGAGTACAGCCTCCCAAGTAGCTGAAATTACAGATGCCCACAACCATACCCAGCTAAGTTTTGTATTTTTGGTAGAGAAATGGGGTTTCACCATGTTGGCCAGGCTGGTCTCTAACTCCTGACCTCAGGTGATCTGCCCGCCTTGGCCTCCCAAAGTGCTATTACAGGCATGAGCCACCATGCCCAGTCCCAACTCAGTTTAGAGTTGGCAAGGTTTAGATCAATGGCGAAAGTTACCAATATGTTGTAGTTTTGTTTTGTTTTATTGTTATTATTATTATTATTTTTTTTTTTGAGATGGAGTGTGGCTCGGTTGCCCAGGTTGGAGTGCAGTGACGCGATCTCGGCTCACCACAACCTCCACCTCCCAGGTTCAAGCAATTCTCCTGTCTCAGCCTCCCGAGTAGCTGGGATTACTGGCGCATGCCACCACGCCCAGCTAATTTTGTATTTTCAGTAGAGACGGGGTTTTACCATGTTGGCCAGGCTGGTCTCAAACTCCTGATCTCAAGTGATCCACCTGCCTCAGCCTCCCAAAGTGCTGGGATTACAGGCATGAGCCACCATGCCCAGCCCCAGTGCATTTGAAATTGTGATAACTGCCAGTTTCAATTCGTTGGAAATTCTAGACCAGCACAATTGAAATATAACTGTCCAATTGAAATATAACAGATGTTAAACTGTCCAATTGAAATATAACAGAAGTCGCATAGATAATATTGTTCTAGTAGCTATATTTAAAACATGAGAAAGACACAGGTGAATTGTAATAATATTCTTTATTTAACCCATTAGGTCCAAATAACTGTAGTATGATTTGAAAATGTAAACAATATTTAAAAGTTTTGTATTTTATTTTATTTTATTTATTTTTGAGAGGGAGTTTCACTCTTTTCACCCAGGCTGGAGTGCAGTGGTGCGATCTCGGCTTATTGCAACCTCCGCCTTCTGGGTTCAAGTGATTCTCCTGCCTCAGCCTCCCGAGTAGCTGGCATTACAGATGCCCGCCACCATGCCAGGCTAATTTTTTTGTATTTTTAGTAGAGACGGGGCTTCACCATGTTGGGCAGGCTGGTCTCGAACTCCTGACATCAGGTAATCTGCCCGCCTTGGCCTCCCAAAGTGCTGGGATTATAGGCGTGAGCCACTGCGCCTGGCCTGTTTTGTTTTGTTTTCTTGTTTTTGAACTCTGCTGTCCAGGCTGGAGTGCAGTGGCACAATCATGGCCCATTGCAGCCTCAACCTCCTGGGCTCAAGCAATCCTCCAGCCTCTGCCTCCTGAGTAGCTGTGACTATAGTTGTGCGCCACCACACCCGGCTAATTTTTGTATTTTTTGTATAGACAAGGTTTCCCTAGGTTGCCCAGGCTGGTCTCAAAGTCTTGGGCTCAAGGGATCCTCCCACCTCAGCCTCCCGAGTAGCTGGGATTACAGGCATGTGCCACCGCGCCTGGCTAATTTTGTATTTTTAGTACAGATGGGGTTTCACCATATTGGTCAGGATAGTCTCTAACTCCTGACCTCAGGTGATTCGCCCGCCTCCGCCTCTCAAAGTGCTAGGATTACAGGCATGAGCCACCGTGCCTGGCCTTTAAAAAGTTTTATTGAGATATCTGACATTCTGTTTTTCATCCTAAATCTTGGCAATCTAGTGTGTATTTTACCCTCAGAAGACAATTCAGATATTCAATGTCTGTCATAACTACTCAATCTATATTTAGGTTCCATAAAATGAGACTGGGTGTGGTGACTCATGCCTGTAACCCCAGCACTTTGGGAGGCTGAGGTGGGCGGGTCAATTGAGGTCAGGAGTTCGAGACCAGCCTGGCCAACATGGTGAAACTCCGTCTCTACTAAAAAGACAGAAATTACCTGGGTGTGGTGGGGGGCGCCTGTAATCCCAGCTACTTGGGAGGCTGAGGCAGGAAAATCACTTTAACCCGGGAGCTAGAGGTTGCAGTGAGCCAAGATCACGCCACTGTGCTCCAGCCTGGGTGACAGAGCAAGATTCCATCTCAGAACAAACAAACAAACATAAAAAGTACAGGTGAAGAAGTAGATTTGCCCGTCCAAGATGTTCTGAAGGTACTCAAAAGTTTCCCAATTACTGACTGTAATATCAGTCATTGCTTTTTTCTTTTTATTTGAGTATCTGTTTCTTGTGTGCTTTTTTTTGTGGTTTTTGTTGTTTTCTGTGTTTTTTTTTTGTTATTTATTTGTTTATTTATTTTGAGACACGGTCTCGTTCTATTGTCTAAGCAGAAGTGCAATGGTGCAACCATGGCTCACAGCAGCCTCGAACTTCTGGGCTCCAGAAATCCTCCTGCCTCAGCATCCTGAGTAGCTGAGACTACAGGCCACCATGTCTGGCAAAATAATAATAATAAATAATAAAATTCTTTTTTTTTTTTTTGAGACGAAGTCTCACTCTTGTCCCCCAGGCTGGAGTGCAATGGCGCGATCTTGGCTCACTGCAACCTCCACCTCCCGGGTTCGAGCGATTCTGCTGCCTCAGCCTCCAAAGTAGCTGGGATTACAGGCGCCTGCCACCATACCTGGCTAATTTTTGTATTTTTAGTAGAGATGGGGTTTTACCATATTGGCCAGGCTGGTCTCGAACTCCTGACCTCAGGTGATCTACCCGCCTTGGCCTCCCAAAGTGCTGGGATTACAGGCGTGAGCCACTGCACCCGACCATAAAATTCTTTATAGAGATGAGGTCTTGAGGTCTTGAGGTCTTGCTATGCTGCTCAGGCTGGTCTCAAACTCTTGGAATCAAGCGATCCTCCCACCTCAGCCGCCCAAAGCATTGGGATTACAAGTGTAAGCCATTACTCCTGGCCAGTATCTATTTTTAAGTTTAAATTAGCATTGGTCCGGGCGCGGTGGCGCACGCCTGTAATCCCAGCACTTTGAGAGGCCGAGGCAGGCAGATCACCTGAGGGTCAGGAGTTCGAGACCAGCCTGGACAACATGGTGAAACCCCATCTCTACTAAAAATACAAAAATTAGCCGGGTGTGATGGCACGTGCCTGTAATCCCAGCTACTCGGGAGGCTGAGGCAAGAGAATCGCTTGAACCCCGGAGGCGGAGATTGCAGTGAGCTGAGATCGCGCCATTGCACTCCAGCCTGGGCAACAAAAGCGAAACTCCATCGCAAAAAAAAAAAAAGAAAAGAAAAGAAAATTAACATTAACCAGGCTGGGCGCAGTGGCTCATGCATGTAATCTCAGCACTTTGGGAGGCTGAGGCGAGGCAGGTGGATCACCTGAGGTCAGGAGTTCAAGACCAGCCTGGCCAACATAGTGAAACTCCTTCTCTACTAAAAATACAAAAACTAGCTAGGCACGATGGTGTACACTTGTAGTCCCAGCTACTCGAGAGGCTGAGGCACGACAATCACTTGATCTCAGGATGTGAGATTACCTGGCTAATTTTTGTATTTTTAATAGAGACATGTTGGCCAGGCTGGTCTTGAACTCCTGACCTCAGGTGATCCACCCACCTCAGCTTCCCAAAGTACTGGGATTACAGGCGTGAGCCACCAAGCCCGGCCCACCATCACAGAAAGTTCTGTGGGACAAGGTTAGTCTGGAGATGTCAGCTCCATCTGCAAAGTCCTAGAGGAGTTTGGGGTGACATTAAGGTGGGGAGACTTTGGGGTCTGGATCAAAATGGCTCTAGTTGTGTGTACTCAACAGGACACATAGGTGTCTCTCTGAGCCTTAGTTTCCTCGTCTGTAGAATGGACAGCTGTAGGGCTGCAAGGAACAGAGAGGGGCAGGGCTGGGGTCTTGGATTTCTGTTCCCGAGGCCAGGATCTGGGGTCTGGAGGACTCTGTGACACCCTATGGGGACGGGAAGGACCTAGGAATGGAGTGAGATTGGCCAGACCTTCACACCTTCAAAGCTGAAGCTCAGTGGCCGGGCTCTGTTGAGGTTCACGGACACAGTCCCCTTGTGTCTCTGGCTTTGCAGTGTCACGGGCATCCAGACAGGATCCAGTGCATCCTCTTTCAGAAGAAAGGCCTGTCTCCAGATCCCCAAGTCCCTCTAGCGTCTCCCAGAAGGTGTCAGACGCTGCAGTGTCCAGGGAGCGGCAGCAGGTCCTTATCATTGTCCAAGGGTCCCTCCCAGCCTCCAAGTCTCACCCCATCCATGAAAAAAGGTGACCCCGGTTTCCCGCCACCTCCTCCACAGCACCGTCTCTTTGAAGGTTTCCTCCTGTTTTTGTTTTTGTTGTTGTTGTTGTTTTTGAGACAGTGTCTCGCTCTGCTGCCCAGGCTGCTGGAGTGCAGTGGTGCGATCCAGGCGGCTCACAACTTCCACCTCCCGGGTTCAAGCGATTCTCATGGCTCAGCTTCCCAAGTAGCTGAGAATACAGGCGCGCCCACCACCATGCCCAGCTAATTTTTGTATTTTTAATAGAGATGGGGTTTCACCATGTTGGTCAGGCTGGTCTCAAATTCGTGACCTCAAGCGATCCACCCGCCTCGACCTCCCAGAGTGCTGGGATTACAGGCGTGAGCCACCGCACCCGGCCTGAAGGTTTCTCTTTCTCTGGCTTCCCAGACCCAGTGCCCACACTCCGGGGGATTTGGGCCCTCCCCTGTCTCCCTCCAGCCCCCTGGGGCCAGTCCGTTGCTAGGTATCTCCAGGACGGGCCAGGCTCAGCAAGTTCCACCAAAGCCTGCTTCTCTCCTGGGGGTTCCCCATGTCTCGGGGTGGCCCCACTGCCCTCCTGGTCAGCACGTGAGTCCCCACGCCTGCCTGTTCTCCCTTGTATCTGTCCCCACCTCTCCCCCAGCCTCAGCCTACCAGAGGAGTAGCCTTTGGGTGCTTGTTGAAAGAAACCCCGAGTGAATATTTCTATTCTCTCTCTTTTTTTTTTTCTTTTTGAGACAGGGTCTCGCTCTGCCACCCAGGTTGGAGTGCAGTGGTGTGATCTTGGCTCAACGCAACCTCTGCTTCCCAGGTTCAAGTGATGCTCATGTCTCTGCCTCCCGAGTAGCTGGGACTACAGGCATGTGCCACCATGTCCAGCTAATTGTTGTATTTTTAGCAGACGTGGTTTCTCCATGTTGGTCAGGCTGGTCTCGAACTCTTGACCTCAAGTTATCCGCCCTCCTCTGCCTTCCAAAGTGCTGGGAATGCAGGCGTGAGCCAACGCACCTGGCCCTGAGTGCTTGTTGAATGAAACCCCAAGTGAATATTTCTTTTTTTTTTTTTTTTGGAGACGGAGTCTCATTCTGTCTCCCGGGCTGGAGTGCAGTGGTGCGGTCTTGGCTCCCTGCAACCTCCTCTTCCCGGGTTCAAGTGATTCTCCTGCCTCAGGCTCCTAAGTAGCTTGGACTACAGGTGCCCACCACCACGCCCAGCTAATTTTTGTATTTTTAGTAAAGACGGGTTTCACCATGTTGGCCAGGCTGGCCTCGAACTCCTGACCTCAAGTGATCCACCTTCAGCCTCCCAAAGTGCTGGATTATAGGCATGAGCCACTGTGCCTGACCCAAGTTAATATTTCTTTTTTTTTCCAAGATGGAATTCCATTGCCCAGGCTGGAGTGCAGTGGTGCGATCTTGGCTCACTGCAACCTCCACCTCCCAGGTTCAAGCAATTCTCCTGCCTCAGCCTCCCAAGTAGCTGGGATTACAGGCACACGCCACCACGCCCGGCCAATTTTTGCATTTTTAGTAGAGATGGGGTTTCACCATGTTGGCCAGGCTGGTCTCGATCTCTTGACCTCGTGATCTGCTCGCCTCGGCTTCCCAAAGTGCTGGGATTACAGGCATGAACCACCGCGCCTGGCTGCCATTACTTTCAATAGTAAAAACAGCAATTACTTTTGCACCAATCTAATATGAACTCGACACTGGCAGCCCTGAGTACTTTCTTTGCTTTCTCTGCAAACTGCTCAGGGGTCTCTCCCCACTAGGCCTTGGCAATGGTGGTTTCCTCTGCCAGGAGCACCCTTTCCCACAGGTCTACTCTATCTGGTGAGCTCTTATATTACCTCCAAAACCCAATCCCATTGTGCCCTTCCCCAGCAGAGTCATGGGTTCAAGCCTCAACTCAAGGGCACTGGGGGGCATTTATGACCGGCTGTGTCTTCTCTCCAGATTGGGGAAGAATCTGAGGACACACCAGAAAAGGACAGGATCAAGGTGGGACCTGAGGGCCCTTGGGGCCTCTCCCAACTTCCCCAGGGACCCTTGCCCATGTAGAAAGGGCCTGTTGTCTAATGGGTGGGAGGAAGTGGACTCTGGGCCAAGCTCCCTTTGTTCAAACACCAGCTGTGCTGACTTTTGCTGTGAGTCACTTGGTCTCAGTTTTCTCATCTGTGAAACAGGAATAATAACAGCTCTTCTCAGGACTCATGGCCCGGAGCTTTGGTAAGCAGGAGATTGTCATCAATGACCCTCACTCCTCTCTCCCCACTTCCCAGATACTCTGACCCATGGATCCCCTGGGCCCAGCCAAGCCACAGTGGCCGTGGCGCCGCTGTCTGGCCGCGCTGCTGTTTCAGCTGCTGGTGGCTGTGTGTTTCTTCTCCTATCTGCGTGTGTCTCGAGACGATCCCACTGTGTACCCTAATGGGTCCCCCTTCCCAGACAGCACAGGGACCCCCGCCCACTCCATCCCCCTGATCCTGCTGTGGACGTGGCCTTTTAACAAACCCATAGCTCTGCCCCGCTGCTCAGAGATGGTGCCTGGCACGGCCGACTGCAACATCACTGCCGACCGCAAGGTGTATCCACAGGCAGACGCCGTCATTGTGCACCACCGAGAGGTCATGTACAACCCCAGTGCCCAGCTCCCACGCTCCCCGAGGCGACAGGGGCAGCGCTGGATCTGGTTCAACTTGGAGTCCCCAAGCCATTGCTGGCACCTGAAAGCCATGGACGGATACTTCAATCTCACCATGTCCTACCGCAGCGACTCCGACATCTTCACGCCCTACGGCTGGTTGGAGCCGTGGTCCGGCCAGCCTGCCCACCCACCGCTCAACCTCTCGGCCAAGACTGAACTGGTGGCCTGGGCAGTATCCAATTGGAGGCCAAACTCCGCCAGGGTGCGCTACTACCAGAGCCTGCAGGCCCATCTCAAGGTGGACGTGTACGGACGCTCCCACAAGCCCCTGCCCCAGGGGACCATGATGGAGACGTTGTCCCGGTACAAGTTCTATCTGGCCTTCGAGAACTCCGTGCACCCCGACTACATCACCGAGAAGCTGTGGAGGAACGCCCTGGAGGCCTGGGCCGTGCCCGTGGTGCTGGGCCCCAGCAGAAGCAACTATGAGAGGTTCCTGCCGCCCGACGCCTTCATCCACGTGGACGACTTCCAGAGCCCCAAGGACCTGGCCCGGTACCTGCAGGAGCTGGACAAGGACCACGCCCGCTACCTGAGCTACTTTCGCTGGCGGGAGACGCTGCAGCCTCGCTCCTTCAGCTGGGCACTAGATTTCTGCAAGGCCTGCTGGAAACTGCAGGAGGAATCCAGGTACCAGACACGCAGCATAGCGGCTTGGTTCACCTGAGAGGCTGGTGTGGGGCTTGGGCTGCCAGGAACCTCATTTTCCTGGGGCCTCAACTGACTGGGGGCCTCATCTACCTAAGGACTCGCTTGCCTGAAGCTTCACCTGCCTGGGGACTCACCTGCCTGGGACGGTCACCTGTTGCAGCTTCACCTGCCTGGGGATTCACCTACCTGGGTCCTCACTTTCCTGGGGCCTCACCTGCTGGAGTCTTTGGTCAGGTATGTCCCTTACCTGGGATTTCACATGCTGGCTTCCAGGAGCGTCCCCTTCGGAAGCCTGGCCTGCTGGGGACCTCATCTCCTGGGGACTTTGCCTACTGGGGACCTCGGCTGTTGGGGACTTTACCTGCTGGGACCTGCTCCCAGAGACTTTCCACACTGAATCTCACCTGCTAGGAGCCTCACCTTCTGGGCTCCTCACCCTGGAGGGCACTGGGCCCTGGGAACTGGCGCCCTTGGGGTCCCACCCACGAGTGATGGTTCTGGCTGATTTGTTTGTGATGTTGTTAGCCGCCTGTGAGGGGTGCAGAAAGATAATCACGGCACTGTTTCCAGATGTAATACTGCAAAGAAAACCGATGATGAGGCCGGGCGCGGTGGCTCACGCCTGTAACCCCAGCACTTTGGGCGGCTGAGGCAGGCAGATCACAAGGTCAGGAGATCGAGACCATCCTGGCCAACATGGTGAAACTCGTCTCTACTAAAAATACAAAAATTAGCTGGGCGTGGTGGTGCGTGCCTGTAATCCCAGCTACTTGGGAAGCTGAGGCAGGAGAATTGCTTGAACCAGAGAGTCGGAAGTTGCAGTGAGCCGAGATCACGCCACTGCACTCCAGCCTGGCGACAGAGCGAGACTCTGTCCCAAAAAAAAAAAAAAATTAGCCGGGCGTGGTGGCCGGTGCCTGTAATCCCAGCTACCCAGGTGGCTGAGACACAAGAATCGCTTGAACCCAGGAGGCAGAGTTTGTAGGGAGCCATGATCGCACCACTGCACTCCAGCCTGGGTGACACAGTGAGACTGTCTCAGAAAAAAAAAAAACGAGGAGTGTCCCTTTCTGAGTGTGCAATTCTGAGTGTGGAAGGTGACTGTGTAGGATCACGGGTCCTGCCTGCTGAACCCTTGTGGGTGGTGGTCTCTGTGTCTTGTGAGTGTGCTTGTGTGTGTGTGAGAGAGACCCTCATCCGGTGTGCCGATGCGCTGATGACAACTGCAGCCCCAGGGAACTGCGGGGACTTCTCCGTTTATTTATGTTCCAATTCCCTGGTGGGCAGGGCCCGCGCCCTGTGGTTGGGACACTGGATCTGGGTGGGAGACAGGAAGGCCGAGGTCCAGGAGGCCCCGGAGGGTGGACAACACTCACACACACATGCACACAGTGGCAGGGGAGCTTCGGGGGACGGCAGACCCCTGATGGTCAGCTTTCTCGCTGTGTGTCCTGGGCTGAACAACACTCCTCTGAAGCCAGGCCATCTAGGATGGGGAAACTGAGGCTCAGAGTAAGCGTCACTTGGGCTTCCACAGCGTCTGGGAACTCCGGCCTCTCTGCGGAGGCCGGGCTGAGTCGGCTCAAAGGGTGGAGGAATCCACCACCTTAAACCTGAGTCAGAAGACTGCGGGGGTAGGCGGGGACCCCAGCCAGCGGCAGCCCTGAAACTGCTTCCCAAACAGACCACCCGCCTGGCCGCCAAGCCCTGCTCTCAGGGCTCCCTGGAAGTCCTGCTGATTAGCCGCCTTGAGTGTCTCCACCTGTAGCTGTGGGTCGCCGGGAGCCAGGGGCCAGGGATGTTCCTGCATGGCTGGGTGATTCTCCCTGGAGGCGGTTTCTGATCTGTGCCCTCCAGCTTTGCGGGGGGTGGAGGGATGCGGGCTGAGCCTGGGAAGGGACACTGTGGTTAGAGGGTGGTCCTAAGGGCAGACGTGTGGGAAGGAGGGGAGGGGGCCCACCTAAGGGGAAGAGTTGTAGCCTTGGGAACCCCCAGTCTCAGGGGCAGGAGGGGAGGAGTCTTGCCTCGCCGGTGCCTGCCCTGGGCTCGCAGTGCCCGCCCCTTCCCCGCCCCTCAGACCGACCGTGGGACCCGCCGACCCCTCCCGCGCTCTGGCAACCCAACACCCGAGGCCTGCCAAGCATCAAGGTGACACCGTGGGCAAATCTAAACACCGAGCCGGGCTTTTTCCATACTCCGCAGGGGCTTGTCGTAAATCCCCCCCTCGAGGCCCGGGCCAGGGCTTTTATGGGCCGAGGACCCAGGTCTCTGGGGACCCAGCTCTACCCCAGCAGGCGCCGGCTTCGGGCTGGATGGGGCTGGCGCCCGCCCCAGACCTCTCCCCGCCGGGAGGTGGGCAGCGTGCGGGTATTTTTAGTAGCTGGTGGAAGGAGATAGTGGCTTTCAGCTCACCCTGGTAGGGGAAGACAGGCCCGAGGAGGCCGTCGGACAAGGGAGGCCCGGGTCCACCTGAACCTCAGTCTCCTCACCCCTAGAGTGGCTCTCCCTTCCCCCTCCCTAGAAACCCACATAGCGGGAGAAGTGCGGACGGGGAGACGCTGGGGAACTGATTCCACCTGGACCCCAGGCTCCTCACCCATAGTGTGTCTCCCTTTCCCCCTCTCCAGAAGTCCACACAGCAGAGAGGTGCAGTCGGGGACAAGCTGGGGAAACTGGGTCCACCTAGACCTCAGTCTCTTCATCCCAGAAGCGAGAGGTGCAGTCAGGGACAATCTGGGGAAACTGGGCCCACCTAGACTTCAGTGTCTTCATCCTAGAAGCCCGCACCGCGGAGAGGTGCGGAAGGGAACAAGCTGGAGAAACGGGGTCCACCTAGACCTCGGTCTCTTCATCCGAGCGTAGCTCCCCTTCCCCCTCCCCAGAAGCCCACACAGCGAAGAGGTGCGGACCGGGACACGCTCGGGACGGGCAGAGGGACCCGTAGGGAGGCAGGAAGGACGGTCCCTGCCAACATAGCCCCATTCACCCCATTTTCCTTTTTGTCCGCCATAAACTGGACCCACTTTGCATCTACCCTTCCCCCAAAGCAAACGGCATCCTCCCATCACCCTGCAGCTGGGCCCCCCCCCCCCCCCCCCCCCCCCACTGGTCCCCGCTTTCCCGGCGGAGACGGCGACGCGGACCATCCGCGAGCCCCTCGCCGAGGATGAATCACCAGCCAGCTCGAGTTGCCACACTTTATCTCAGTACAGTTATCGCGAGAGTCCCGGTGCCGCGCCGGCGTGCTCTACGCACGCGCAGTCTTTCGCGGGGCCGGCCAGTGGTGCCGTCGGGGCGGGGGGAGTGGCCGCCGCGCCGGCCGGGTGAGGTAGGGTCACACGCAGGCGCACTCGCGCGCCGACAGCTCGTGCACCGTGTGGTAGCGGCTGTGCGCGTCCAGGAAGGACACCTCGTCCTCGTAGGCCGTCGGGCGGCAGCAGGGCTGCGCGCGCACCCGCTCCCGCCGCAGGCGCCGCCGCTGGCGCAGTCTTCGCAGCCCGAGGTCGTAGACGCGCGCGGCAGCCTCGCAGGCGCCTGCGCAGTAGCGGAACAGCACCGTCTCGTCGGACGCGTAGCCCAGGCCCAGCTCGCTCACGCGCACCTCCAGCTCGCGCAGCCCGCACGGCCGCGCCCCCAACCGCGCACGCGCGCGCCGCCGCCGGGGCCCCGCCCGACGGCGCGGACCTGGGGGCCGCCCAGCCCAGGGTGTCAGCTCGCGCAGCTCCATCGCATCCGGGGCGCCCTGCAGCAGTGCACGGTCTGCGAGGGGAGGAACAGAAAGGAGGGGGGTCAGTGGGTGCAGGGGGTAGGAGGGAGCCCCCTACCCTCTCTGTACCCCTGCAAACGAAGACCCTTGCTGAGACGCCAGGCCTGGACGGCTTCTTGTCTCACTCCCAGATCCCAAATTTCCCCACCCTCTTGCTGAGCTCCTCATGCACCCTCTCTGGGCGGCAATGGGGGGCACGTACACACTCACACCCCTACGCTGGTCCAAAACCCCTTTCTGAACCCTGAGCCTATATTGGCTGCCCAGAACCTGGTCCATTCTTTCTGGGCCGCTTTCCAGCCCGTCTCACCTTGAGCTGAGCTGGCCGGGTTCTCTAACTCACCTCCTCTGGGCCCGTCTCTCACCCCATTGCTGCTCCATTCTCCTTGTCCTCCATCGCAAATCTATCTGGACCCCGCCCCTATGCTGGGCTGCCCCAGAACACTGGTGCACCCTCTCTGGGCAGCACTGGGGGGCTGCTTCCCATGCCCCATCCCTCTTTAGTGAGGCTGTCATAGGTCTCTAGAGCCCCCTCTTCAGGCGCCGACGTCTGCTCTGAGTCCCCAGGCTTTTCAGACTCTCTTCATCCCCGCTGCCCCGCTGTGCAATGGAGCCTCAGTTTCCCTATCCAAGAAATGAATCAGGGTGTTTGAGTTTCTCAGAATGCAGAGGAGCAGCAGGTACCGCAGCCTACTGTATCCGAGGCTTGTGTGGGGACCCCACTCCATAGAGTGGCAGCAGCCACTGTCAAGGCCACCCCCATGTGACAGGTGACAAAACGGACCATCCCAAGGTCATATCATTAGGTGGCCGAGAGAGCGACAGAGGCGGGCTTAAAGGTCATTCTTCCTGCCTTCATCGTTCACCCAAGTTTGGCCCAGGTCCAGCCGCTTTCTCCCACACTCGCCAGGAGGTGCCCAAGTCACCGATTCCCAGGGCCTGGCAGCCTTAATTTATTACCCAAGCGTGGCTCCACCCCCAAACTCCGAAGCCCCGGGAGAGAACTGCAGAGGCTGGAATGACAGGCAGCGCTGCTGGCGGACCTGCAGGCAGGGGACTCCCAGCCCCAGAGCAGGTGGCAGTCACGCTTGTGGTTGGGAGAGGAAATCTTTAGTCCCCACCTGCCCCCGGGCTGGTGCACCTGGCTGTCAAAAGAATGAGCCTCTGGGTGGCCCTGGGGAAGGAGGAGCTGTCTGTCTCCTGGGGTTTGGTGGGGGAGGAGATGTCTGTTCCCACAGGGGGTCTCAGAAACGAGAGAAACCCAGCCTCAGAGCCTGACTGCCACTTTCGCCACTTGCAACCTCAGGCCTCAGTTTCCCTGTCTTCCCATGAAGCTTCCATAATCTCTGTCTTGGCCGGGGCTGAGAGGGTGGGAAATCGGTGCGGGGGCTGGGCGATGACTGAGCAACCTAGTCCGTGTTCTTTAAGCCCTGGAGCAGGACTGGAGTGGCCAGGACTGTGCTGGGGGGTTAGTTAGGGGCACACCCAACCCTAGAGGGGTGCATCGAAGCAGACATTTGTGGGCTTGCCAGATACCATACAGATGCCCGGCTAAATCTGAATTCTATATAAACAATGAATAATCTTTTTTTTTTTTTTTTTTTGAGACAGAGTCTCTGTCGCCCAGGCTGGAGTGCAGTGGCGCGATCTCGGCTCACTGCAAGCTCCGCCTCCCGGGTTCACGCCATTCTCCTGCCTCAGCCTCCCGAGTAGCTGGGACTACAGGTGCCCGCCACCATGCCCAGCTAATTTTTTTGTAATTTTAGTAGAGACGGGGTTTCACAGTGTTGGCCAGAATGGTCTCCATCTCCTGACCTCGTGATCTGCCCACCTTGGCCTCCCAAAGTGCTGGGATCACAGGCGTGAGCCACCGCACCTGGCAACAATGAATCATCTTTTAGGATGTCTGTCCCTGCCTCCCTGCAACGGGGCTGGCCGCTTGCACAGGAGCTAGAACACAAGGTCCCCAGCCTGAAATTCCACCAGGAGCCTAGAACATGGGGACTTGGGGACTCAGTGGCCACTCCCTTTTTGCAGTAGGGCAGACAGGCACCTGTCCATGGGCCCTGACCCTTCCCAGTGCCTGAAATTCCTCCATTCGTGCTTTGCTCCCCTCCCCACCCCAGTCCTGGAGCACTGGATTTTGGGGGCCCCGCCAGGTCTCTGTCCCAGAGTCCTAGGAAGGACTTCACGCCTCTTGCAGAGAGGGAAGTGGTGGGAGGGCAGAAGTGGAGCTCGTGCCGGAGGCCACCCTTGTGCATTGTGAGGACAAGAAAAGAGGATTGTGTGGGCTGGCAGGGGCGGGCGCAGACGCGCACACGGGCGTACTCGTGGCCCACACCCAAAGGCGCTGCACACGCACCCTGCCGGCATCCACGCCTCAGATGCCTGCGCAGGCGCACGCATGGACATGTGCGTGGGCATGGGTCAGGGCCCACGCACCACCCTCACCCCACAGCACCTGCGGTGGGGCAGGCATTAGGGATTGGTGGGGAGTTGGGCGAGGGTCTTGCCCTCAGGGTGGGCATTTCTGTGTCCCTATAGCAGCACTTTTGCCCGTGTCTGTGCCCCCAGCCCCGTCTCTCCTCTCTCTCTCTCCACCCCTCCTCACCCCTCCAAATCTCTGGGTCTCTCTTCCGGTTTTTAGCTCCTGCTCCATCTCCCGCCTCCCCTTGGTCCCTGTCCCCTGGGGCAGGTCACTGGGACCTCAGGTCCAGCCTCTCTCTCCTCCCACTGCGTCCCCCCCCCCCCCCCGCTGTGCTGCAGGGGCCAACCAGGCAAATGCCCAGGTCTAATCTCCATCTGGCTCCCACAGGACCTCAGGGCAGAGCCTAATTCCTTGTGACAGCTGAGCTGAAAGACCCCAGTTCCCAGAAGTCACCCTAGCTCCACCAGGCCATTGGGGGAATTTGCAACCTCCCTCCACCCCATCTTTTTTTAGAAAATGTATTTATTATTATAATGTTTTGAGACAGAATCTTGCTCTGTTGTTCAGGCTGGAGTATAGTGGTGCAATCATAGCTCAATGCAGCCTTGAACTCTTGGGCTCAAGTGATCCTCCCACCTCAGCCTCCCAAGTAGCTGGAATTACAGGCGTGCACCACCACACCTGGCTAATTTCTGAAGTTTTTTTGTAGAGATGGAGGTCTCGCTACATTGCCCTGGCTGGTCACGAACTCCTGGGCTCAAGAGGTACTCCTGTCTCAGCCTCCCAAAGTGCTGGGATTATAGGCAGGCGCCACCATGCCTTGCCCTGAATAATCTTTTAGGATGTCTGTCCCTGCCTCCCTGCAACAAGGCTGGCTGGCCCTATCTTTAAAAAACCTATGACACCCCCCCCCACCTCCCACTCCACTGCCTGAAATTCTGCCCCTTACGTTGGGGGTATCTGACCCCACACAGAGGAGGAGCTTACACTGGGCCAGGCGGGCAATCCGGGCGTCCAGGGTTCGAGGCAGGCGGCGCAGGGGGACCAGCGCGGGTCCGAGGCGGTGGCTGAGAAGCAGGCCCTCTCGACACATCCAGATGGACAGCACGGAGCTGCAGAGCACCGAGGCCAAGGCCGCCGCCTTCCAGCGCTGCATCCTCAGCCTGCGGGCACGGGATGGTCAGCTGCACGCCCCCTGTCTGTCCTTCCAGCAACCAACGGGTACAGGGCGCTGGGCCAGGACTCAGTGTGGGGCCTTTGACTTTGAATGCCTGCCGAATGGTCGATAATCACATGGGAATGGTCCCTCAAGGAACCATTGAACAAGGAAGGGGTTGGGCTCCGTGCCAGGAGTCACAGGGAACCGGCCCCATCTGGGGGTCCCGGAGTGCCTTCCTGAGGAGCCGATGACAGGGTCCAGACTTGAATAAACGTAGGAGTTGGCCAGGCAGAGGAGAATGGCATCACAGGCAGGGGACACAGCCAGTGCAATGGCCCCGAGGCCGGACTGAGCGTGGCGTATCCCAGGAACAGCAAGGAGGCCGGAGCGGCTGCAGCTGAGGAGCCAGGGGGAAGAGCGAAAGGAGGAGAGGTCATTCCCGGCAGGTGGCACTGTGGGACAAAGGCGCGGGGAGGGTGGTGTTTAGGACAGTCTGGAGGCAGGAATCGGGCTGACACTGTTCCCTACATGCTGGTGTCCTCCATTGACTCTGCCCCTCTCTGAGCCTGTTTCCCATCCAGATGGATAAGCAGGCCCAGAAGTGGGCAGCAATGGACCAGAGCTGCCCTGGACATTGAGTCCCAGCTCCGGGCTTTTGTACAGATCGGTCCTTCCATGGAGAACACTTCTTCCCTCCCTCCCCACTCCCACTCCCCTTTCTTTCTCTTTTTCTTTTTTTCTTTTGGAGATGGAGTCTCGCTCTTGTCCCTCAGGCTGGAGTGCAGTGGTGCAATCTCAGCTCACTGCAACTTCTGCCTCCCGGGTTCAAGTGATTCTCCTGCCTCAGACCCCTGAGTAGCTGGGATTACAGGCACCTGCCAGCATGCCTGGCTAATTTTTGTATTTTTAATAGAGACAGGGTTTCTCCCTGTTAGCTATGCTGGTCTCAAGCTCCTGACCTCAAGTGATCCGCCCACCTTGGCCTCCCAAAGTGCTGCGATTACAGACATGAGCCACCGCATCCAGCCTCTTCTCTTTTTTTCTCTTTCTTTCTTTCTTTTCCTTTTCTTTCTTTTTCTTTCTTTTCTCTTCCTTTCTTTTCTTTCTTTCTTTCTCTCTCTCTCTTTCTTTTTTTTTGAGACAGGGACTTGCTCTGTCACCCAGGCTGGAGTGCAGTGGTGTGATCACAGCTCACTGCAGCCTCCACCTCCTAGGCTCAAGCGATCCTCCCACCTCAGCCTCCCAAGTAGCTAGGACTGACTACAGGCATGAGCCACCATGCCTGGCTAATTTTTAATTTTTTTTGTTTTTGTTTTTGTTTAATAGAGAGGGGAGTCTCACAATGTTGCCCAGGCTAGTCCCAAACTAGTGGGCTCAAGCTATCCTTCCACTTTGGCCTCCCAAAGAGCTGGGATTACAGGCATGAGTCACTGTACCTAGCTCTCACTCCCCTTGCAATCTCAGCTTGGAGGGTGCCTCCTCCAGGAAGCCTTCCATGACTGCCTACCCTATTCACTTCAACCTCTGGCTGGTGCAGGGGCGCTAGTGGGTCCCCAGGAATGCCCTGAGCTTTACCCATTCAGGCACCAGTTACTTGGTGCTGTCAGTGCCTGGTGGCATCCTGCTCACTGCATATAGTCGGTGTTTAATAACTCACGTGTACACACCCACCACACTCGACGCCGTCTGGGCGCCTCCCGAGCGTCCCACGGCCCCCAGCCCGAGTTTACATTCCCCCTCCTGGCTGCCTAGTGTGGGGCGGCATGGAGCCTGGCGGCCGGCCAGGTGTAAACATTTACACCCAGCACTGAAAGCCGGGCTGGATGCGGGTCAGCACCTCTGGGCCTGGGCTCGGCTCATGGGGTTCCCAGGCGCCCCCCCAGTGCGTGCACCTTGTACCTCCAGCCTTGCGCGCTGCCCTGCACCACGCAGAGATTTATTTGCATGGGATTTGCATTTCATTTGCATGGATCGCGCCTCGTGTCCTGATGTGCAGAAACTTGAACCACCCCTTCCCCACCCCACTCACCCCCATGGACGGCGACCACAGGAGCTACACACACCAGACCTTAAGTAACAGGACACATTTATTAAGCACCAGCTGTGTAACAGGCCTGGTCCTGAGCCCACGAGAGAGGCACTACCATCTCCATTTTACAGCTAGGGAAACCGAGGCACAAAATAGGTAGGGGCTTGTCCAAGGGTTAGAAAAGGACATGGGATTCGAACCCAGGTTCTTTGACACAGCACACACCATATGGGCTGGGCTGGGCTTGGGAGCAGATGCTGTAGTCACCCTGAGAACTCGCCACTATTGGTGGTACTTGAGACTGGTATTGGTGGTGGCTATTCTTAGTAAGGAATGTGTTCGTGCAAGCATCTAAACAAATCCTAGACCAGCCTGGGGATCTGATGAGAGTGAATTTGCAGGGGAAGTCGATTCTCCCCCAGGGCCAGCCCAGCTGGTTCAGTGGCACAGAGTAGGTGCTCATAGACATTTGCTGAATGATGAATGAATGAATGAATGAACACAAAGAAGCCAGGCTGACGGGTGCGGTGGCTCATGCCTGTAGTAATCCCAGCACTTTGGGAGGCTGAGGAGGGCAGATCACCTGAGGTCAGGTGTTCAAGACCAGTCTGGCCAATATGGTGAAACCCCATCTCTACTACAAATACAAAAATTAGCCAGGCGTGGTAGCACACCTGTAATACCAGCTACTTGGGAGGCTGAGGTTGCAGTGAGCTGAGATTGCACCACTGCACTCCAGCCTGGATGACAGAGTGAAACTCTGTCTCAAAAAAAAAGCTAGGCACTGGGTGGCCCAGATCCTGAATTGGAGGGTCCTGAATTTCATGTCTGAGTGAATGGATGGATGGATGGACTTATTGGGAGGATGAAAAAGAAACCACAGTTGAAGTCTCTGGGCTTAGTATACAATCAGTGCATAATAACGGTGACTGTCCTGAATGGGGCTAGATTCACTGGGGGTGGGCAGGGGGGCCCTCCCTGAGGAGGTGATGCATGCACTAAGACCCAAGTGTGAGAAGTCAGCCATAGGAGAATCTGAGGGCAGGTGTTCCAGGCAGAGGCATGGCCTGTGCAAAGGCCCTGGGGCAGACTACACGTGGCGTGTTGGAGGAACAGTGAGGAGGCCCGTGTGTCTGAGCAGAGTGAGGAGGAGAAGAGAGAGGAGGGGAGGTTGGGAAGGGGATGGAGCAGCTTGTGCAGGGCCTCGTGTGGGCAATGGGAAGGACATTTCATTCTTGAGGTTTTGCAGAAGCGGATGGCAGCAGCAGCATTTTGTCAGATGTCAAACCCATCCCCTTTATTCCTTTTTTTTTTTTTGAGATGGGAGTTTCACTCTGTTGCCCAGGCTGGAGTGTGGAGCGCAGTGGTGCGATCTCAGCTCACTGCAACCTCCACCACCTGGGTTCAAGCGATTCTCCTGCCTCAGCCTCCCAAGTAGCTGAGATTAAAGGAACGTGCCACCATGCCTAAGTAATTTTTTTTTTTTTTTTTGAGACGGAGTCTCACTCTGTCGCCCAGGCTGAGTGTAGTGGCACGATCTCAGCTCACTGCAACCTTTGCCTCCTGGGTTCAAGCGATTCTTCTGCCTCAGCCTCCCGAGTAGCTGGGACTACAGGCGCCCGCCACCACACCCAGCTAATTTTTTGTATTTTTAGTAGAGACGGGGTTTCACCGTGTTAGCCAGGATGGTCTTGATCTCCTCACCTCGTGATATACCCGCCTTGGCCTCCAAAAGTGCTGGGATTACAGGTGTGAGCCACTGCGCCCGGCAAATTTTTTTTTTTTTTTTTTTTTTTTTTTTTTTTTTTTTTTGAGACAGAGTCTTGCTCTGTCGCCCAGGCTGGAGTGCAGTGGCACAATCTTGGCTCATTGCAACCTCTGCCTCCCAGGTTCATGCCATTCTCCTGCCTCAGCCTCCTGAGTAGCTGGGACTACAGGCACCCGCCACCACGCCCAGCTAAATTTTTGTAGTTTTAGTAGAGACAGGGTTTCACCATGTTAGCCAGGATGGTCTCGATCTCCTGACCTTGTGATCCACCCACCTCCGCCTCCCAAAGTGCTGGGATTACAGGCGAGAGCCACCGTGCCTGGCCATCATCCCCTTTATTCTTAATGATCACCTACTTTATATCCAACCCCATTTTACAAACTTAACACAGATAAAGTCATTCCAACCTTACAAGCGTCCTAAGAAGCAGGTAATACCTCCCCCTTTTTTTTTTCTTTTTTGAGACAGGATCTCACTCTGTTGCCCAGGCTGGAGTACAGTGGTGCAATCGCAGCGCCCACTGCAGCCTCGACCTACCCAGCTCAGGTGATCCTCCCACCTCAGCCTCCCAAGTAACTGGGACCACAGGCATGCACCACCACACCCAGCCAATTTTTATTTATTTTTTAAAATTTTTATTTATTTTTGAGATGGAGTTTTGCTCTTGTTGCCCAGGCTGGAGTGCAATGACACGATCTCGGCTCACTGCAACCTCCACCTCCCAGGTTCAAGCAATTCTCCTGCTTCAGCCTCCCAAGTAGCTGGGACTACAGGCATGTGCCACCACGCCTGGCTAATTTTTTGTATTTTTAGTAGAGATGGGGTTTTACCATGTTGGTCAGGTTAGTCTTGAACTCCTGACCTCAGGTGATCTGCCCGCCTTGGCCTCCCAAAGTGCTGGGATTACAGGCGTGAGCCACCACACCTGACTAATTTTTAAATTTTTTGTAGAGACGAGGTCTCATCATGTTGCCCAGGCTGGTCTTGAACTCCTGGGCTCAAGCAAGCCTCCTGCCTTAGCTTCCCAAAGTGCTGGGATTACAGGCATGAGCCACTGCGCCTGGCTGCAAGTAATACCCTTATCCCCACTGCATGAACGGGAAACAGGCCCAGAGCTGGGAAGTGACTTGTCCTAGGTCATAGAGCCAGCATTTGAATGCTGGTGGCAGGAGGGGGAGACAGGCAGGAAACCTACCCGGGCCCCAGACCTCTCTGGACCCCCTCCACCCTGCTTGCCCACACATTCAAGTCTTGGAGTGGTGTGACTCAGTTTCCCCATTGGATTGGAACAAGTCTTGGGCTGTGGTGGTCTGTTTCTACCAAGGGCCTAGCCCCAGCATGGCCTGGTCACAGGACCCCCTGGAGGCCTTGGAGCTTCAGACTCTCCCCACCTAGAGCTCTGGTGGAGGGCAGGAAATCGGGGGGCCATTGGTGGAGGGGGCCCAGCAGGCAGGGCTGATTAGCAGCCATGAACAATGGGCCTCTCTGTTCTCGGGGGTCACCTAACTGGTTTGTCTCTGGCACGGACGCGACCAGGTGGGGGTGAGGTGGGTGTGGCGGAGGATACGGGGAGGGGGCTGGGTGTGCACAATGCGTGTGCCTGTGTCCCGGAGGCCCTAACCTAGGGAGGCATCTGTACCTGTCCAACTGCATAGGGACACACACTTGTAGGTACAGGAGTGCCCACTGTCATTTGCAATCTAGCTCAGGTCATCATCTGTGCCCTGAGACCCCTCATCCTGGCCACACACACAGGGGTACACAGGTGAACACGCTGCCAGCACCCACAGCTGCCAGAGCCCAGGAGTTCGAGACCAGCCTGGGCAACATAGTGAGATTCCCCATCTCACACAGCACATTTTCAGGCTTACACTTGTGTGCCCACTCACACTCATTCACACCCAGCCATCTCATGTCCTCACACTCAGGTTCTTTCATACTCGTACACACACACTTCCACACTCACACACTGCCCACACACACGATCACACATGCTCAAGCATTCTCACTCGAGCACACTTGCACACTCAAATGCTCCCACATTTGGCTGGGTGCAGTGGCTCACACCTGTAATCCCAGCACTTTGGGAAGCTGAGGCGGTTGGATCACCTGAGGTCAGGAGTTCGAGACCAACCTGGCCAACATGGTGAAACCCTGTCTCTACTAAAAATACAAAAATTAGCCGGGTGTGGTGGTGGGCGCCTGTAATCTCAGCTACTCAGGAAGCTGAGGCAGGAGAATCACTTGAACCTGGGAGGTGGAGGTTGCAGTGAGCCGAGATCTCCCCACTGCACTCCAGCCTGGGCGACAGAGCAAGACTCCATCTCAAAAAAGAAAAAAAATTAGCCGGGTGTGGCGGTGTGCGCCTGTAATCCCAGCTACTTGGGAGGCTGAGGCAGGAGAATCGCTTGAACCCGGGAGGCAGAGGTTGCAGTGAGCTGAGATCACACCACCGCACTCCAGCCTGGGTGACAGAGCAAAACTCCGTCTGGAAACGAAACAAAACAAAACAAAACACTCCCACATTCACTGTTTTCACACCTCCACACTCAAACAGGGTTACACGCACATCCCGGGGTGTCTTCACACTCACACACACTTGGACTTTTTCACACGCATTGAAACACAATCACACATTTGACCATGATGACACTCATACACTTGCCTGCCTGCCTGCCTTTTTCTCTTTCTTTTTCTTTCTCTTTCTCTCTCCCTCCCTTCCTTCCTCTCTTTCTCTTTCCCTCCCTCCCTCCCTTCCTTCCTTTTTTCTTTCTCTTTCTTTTTCTTCCTCTCTCTCTCCCTCCCTTCCTTCCTTTCTCTCTCTCTTTCCCTTCCTTTCTTCCTTTCTCTCTCTCTTTCTCTCTTTCCCTCTCTTCCTCTCTTTCCCTCCCTCCCTCCCTCTTTCCCTCCCTCCCTCACTCCTTTTCTCCCTCCTTCCTTCCCTCTCTCTTTCTTTGACAGAATCTTGCTCTGTTGCCCAGGCTGGAGTGCAGTGGCACAACCTCGGCTCACTGCAACCTCTGAGTCCTGGGCTCAAGTGATCCTCCTGCCTCAGCCTCCCAAGTAGCTGGGACCACAGATGTGTGCCATCATGCCTGGCTATATTTTTGTATTTTTTTTTGGTAGAAACTGGGTTTCACTGTGTTGCTCAGGCTGGTCTCAAACTCTTGGCCTCAAGCAATCCTCCCACCTCAGCCTCCCAAAGCACTGGGATTACAGGTGTGATCCACTGCAGCCAGCCAGTATTTTCATACTTACACCCAAACATGATCCCATGCACACTCAGATGTTTCCAGGCTCACATATTCTAACACAACACACCCACACACCAGAACACCACCACATGCACTAGTGTGTTCTCACACTCACATTTGAATACATCGCACTCACATGCTAGGGCGTTTTCACAGTCACACTCAAACATGACCACACACACAGTTGGACGCTTCCACCTTCATTCAAAACACTCACTGGCTGGGCAAGGTGGCTCATGCCTTTGATCCCAGCACTTTGGGAGGCCAAGGCAGGAGGATTGCTTGAGGCCAAGAGTTTGAGACCAACCTGGGCAATATAGGGAGACTCTGTGTCAGAAAAGAAAAGAAGACAAGACGGGGCGCGGTGGCTCACGTCTGTAATCCCAGCACTTCGGGAGGCCAAGGCAGGCGGATCATTTGAGGTCCAGAGTTTGAGACCAACCTGACCAACATGGTGAAACCCCGTCTCTACCAAAAAGACAAAAAAAATTAGCCGGGCGTGGTGGCAGATGCCTGTCATCCCAGCTACTCAGGAGGCTGAAGCAGGAGAATCGCTTGAACGTGGGAGGCGGGGGTTGCAGTGAGCCAAGACTGCGCCACTGCACTCCAGCCTGGGCGACAGAGCAAGACTCCATCTCAAAAATAAAAAAAGAAAAGAAAAGAAGAAGAGAAAAGACAAAAAGAGTCAAGCTCACGAAGGACAAAGATGGAGGAGGAGTCTCAGATTGGAGGGGCCAAAGGAAAGAGGATGGCTAAATGTCATCTGGGATCCTGGATGGACCCTGGGACAGAGAGAGGACGTTAGCAGAAATACTGGTGAAACTTGGCCAGGCTCAGTGGCTCAAGCCTATAATCCCACCACTTTGAGAGGCTGAGGCGGGGAGTTCGCCTGAGCCCAGAAGTTCGAGACCAGCCTGGATAACATAGTAAGACTCCATCTCTACAAAAATAGAAAATAATAAATTTTTAAAAGACACCATCGGCCAGGCACAGCGGCTCACGCCTGTAATCCCAACACTTTGAGAGGCCAAGGCGGGTGGATCACCTGAAGTCAGGAGTTCGAGACCAGCCTGGCCAACATGACGAAACCTCATCTCTACTAAAAATACAAAAATTAGCCAGGCGCTGTGACGGGCACCTGTAATCCCAACTACTCAGGAGGCTGAGGCAGAAGAATCGCTTGAACCCGGGAGAAGGAGGTTGCAGTGAGTCGAGATTGCGCCACTGTACTCCAGCCTGGGCGACAGACCGAGACTTTGTCTCAAAAAAAAAAAAAAAAATCACACCCACACACTTGAGTGCTTTCACACTTATGCTGAAACGTTATATCCACGTGCTGGTGTTTGCACACACACACACTTGAACAATCCCACAGTCTCACACCAGGGTGTTTTCACACTCACACTCAAGTATGATCCCACTCACACACACAGGTTTTCCCCACTTACACGTGGTAATCCGGTCTCACAGAGGCACACACTTGAGCATCCATTGTCATTTGTGCTCTGGCCACACATGGTAATCCGGTCTCACAGAGACACACACTTGAGCATCCATTGTCATTTGTGCTCTGGCCAAGGTCCCCAAGACCCCTCCTCCTGGCCACACACTCACACACGCAGGGGTGCACAGGTGAACACGCCACCAACGCCCACAGCTGCAAAGATTCCAGGGCGCACAGACACGGTGGGTGGAGAGTGAGAGGAGGGGAAGCAGAGTGGGGCCAGGGGACTCAGGAGGGAACGGCCCCGCCCTGACCACCGCCCACATCCACCCCTGTGGGGATCCTGGGTGCCGTCTACATTGCCTGTGCAGGGCCTGGCTAGAGGTCCCTTCCCAGTCCTGGAGAAAACGTAGAAATCCTGGAGAACCTGCATTGCCTGGAGGGAGGGAAGCCGCCTTCCTTCCTGGAGGGGTGGGGAGCGTAGCAGTGTGAGTTGCAGCAAGAAGGACCTAGGACAGACCTCCACTTTTAGCTGGAGGCCACACAATCCCCAGAGCTGGGGCAGGAAAGGGAAAGAAGGGAAATGGACTCAGAGAGAGGCAAAGAGCAGCCCAATGTCACACAGCTAGGCAGGCCCTTCCAATCAACCCAAGCAACAGACAGCCGACACAAGGGTGTGTGTTTCTGGCACCTTCCTTGGTGATGCCAGGAAATGTTGCTCATTATCTTTATGCACAGGCAACGCCCTGGCACCCCCACCCCCCTTCCCACTGAACTCCCCAGGGGACACCTGCCAGGCACACCCAGTCCCAGGGATAAAAGCCTCTGTCCTACAGAACTCCTGGTCTCAAAGAGTGGCACCTGAGAGATGAAGAAGGGGAGGGGGACCCTCTCTCCATGTAGGCATCTCTTCTAATCTTGGGGAGGCCTGGAATTGGGGCCTATCTTAGTTTGGCAAACTCCTACTCTACCCTGAAAGCCCTAGCTCCTACAGCCCCTCCACCAGAAACCCTTCCCTGCTACCCATCTTGGCCACCCCCAGCCATGGGTCCCTTCCTCTTGCCCAGCTCTGTAAGCATGATGTCTGTGCCCATGACTGTCTTTGCTGGATGGGAGTTTCTAGAGGGACATCTTGGGCTGAGTTTTTGCAGGGCACAGGGCTGACTTCGAGAATTCAGTTTACAGAGGGGTGAGCTTGCTGCAGATCCCAAGTCTGCACACTTTTGCCTGTGGGGGTGCTGCCCTGCACACACTTCTCCTTCCTCTCCATTTCACTCCTGGTCCTCCTGTGACTCAGTTTCCCCATATATATATATATATTTTTTTTGAGACAGAGTCTGGCTCTGTTGCCCAGGCTGGAGCGCAATGGTGTTATCTCAGCTCATTGCAACCTCTGCTTCTCAGGTTCAAGCCATTCTCCTGCCTCAGCCTCCCAAGCAGCTGGGACTACAGATGCCTGTCACCATGCCTGGCTAATTTTTGTATTTTGTCTTTTGAGACAGAGTCTCACTCTGTCACACAGGTTGGAGTGCAGTAGTGCGATCTCAGCTCACTGCAACCTCTGGCTCCCGGGTTCAAGCGATTCTCCTGTCTCAGCCTCCCGAGTAGCTGGGACTACAGATGTGCGCCACCGTGCCTGGCTTTTTTTTTTTTTTTTTTTTTCCGACGGAGTCTTGCTCTGTTGCCCAGGCTGGAGGCTGGAGTGCAGTGGTATGATCACAGCTCACTGCAACCTCTGCCTCGCAGGTTCAAGCAATTTTCCTGCCTCAGCCTCCCGAGTAGCTAGGATTACAGGCATAAGCTACCATGCCTGGTTAATTTTTCTGTATTTTTAGTAGAGACGAGGTTTCACCATGTTGGCCAGACTGGTCTAAAACTCCTGACCTCAAGTGATCCGCTCGCTTTGGCCTCCCAAAGTGCTGGGATTACAGGCGTGAGCCACCGCGCCCGGCCAAACTTTTATATTTTTTAGTAGAGACAGGGGTTTCACCATGTTGGCCAGGCTGGTCTCAAACTCCTCACCTCAGGTGATCCGCCCGCCTCAGCCTCCCAAAGTGCCGGAATTATAGGCATGAACCACTGTGCCCGGCCTCCATCTGTTTTTTTTAGAATAAAAAAAAAAATTTTTTTAATAGAGACAAAGTCTCGCCATGTTGGCCAGGCTGGTCTCGAACTCCTGGCCTCAAGCGATCCTCCCATCTTTGCCTCCCAAAGTGCTGTGATTACAGGTGTGTGCCACCATGCCTGGCCTCCCATCTTCAATAGGGCACGAAAGGTGCCACCCAGCACTGTAGGAAAGCCAGAGAGGACCTGGAAGAGCTTGACCAAGTGGCTCCTGGGCTCTTGCCACTGCCCATGGGTAGAGGATGCCAGGCTGTGAAGCCAGCACATGCCAGTGGGGAAGTGCCTGTGTGTGTGAACGCCGCGGCATACACGTTTGTGCGCCTGTGCTTCTGTTTTCCCCAAGTGCTGATAGCTTGAGGGCTCACGGCTGGGCCTGTTCCTAGGGCAGCCTCCTGGTCTCCTGTTCCTAGATGGCCCCTGGGAGTTCCCTGAGGTTCCACTGATGGAGAAACTGAGGACCCATGAGGGGCAAGACTTGGCCAGGGATCTGGGCCTTTCAAGGCAAGACTCAGTGATTCTGCAAAACACAAAACAAATTCCACAGCCCACAAAAATGTGCCCCCTTCCTCAGAGGGCCCCAGGGCCCAGTCCCACCCCATGGGGGGATGAGGTGGCCAGGACAGCCGCGAGCTGGTGACACACATCTGGGGGCAAACCAGGAACATCTGGCAAGCACAGCTGGTTCCGATACTGCGTCTGCGGGGGCCAGAGGCCAACCTAGGGGTGGCTTCGTGTGTCAGGGGGTGCAGACACAGACACCCCCAGCCACCCCTTCCAGGTCTGCTGGGGAAAGAGGTCCAGCCTCTCCTCTTCTTCCCCCAGCACAGAAGCTGAGTGCTCCCCAACTGCTAGAACTATCGCTGGCTCCCTGCTACCCTGGGCATCAAGTCCCAGCACATGAGCTTGTCTTGAGGGACTCTGGGTCTGTCTTCGCCAAAGTGAAGCTGAGGGCTGGATGGTCAGGGATAGTGGTTTCTGGGGAGGAGTATGGTGGCTCCTTCATGATAATAATAGTGGTAAAATAATAATAATAATAATAATAATAATAATAACTGGGCCGGGTGCGGTGGCTCACACCTGTAATCCCAGCACTTAGGAGGCCGAGGCGGGATCATGAGGTCAGGAGATCAAGACCATCCTGGCTAACACGGTGAAACCCTGTCTCTACTAAAAATACAAAAAAATTGGCCAGGCGTGGTGTTGGGTGACTGTAGTCCCAGCTACTTGGGAGGCTAAGGCAGGAGAATGGCGTGAACCCAAGAGACAGAGCTTGCAGTGGGCCAAGATCGCGCCACTGTACTCCAGCCTGGGCAACAGAGCAAACTCTGTCTCAAAAAAATAAATAAATAAAATAATAATAATAATAATAACTGGGCCGGATGCGGTGGCTCACAGCTGTAATCCCAGCACTTTGGGAGGCCAAGGCGGGCAGATCACTTTAGGCCAGGAGTTCGAGACCAGCCTGGCCAACATGGTGAAACTCCATCTCTACTGAAAATACAAAAAAAAAAAAAAAAAAATTAGCCGGGTATGGTGGTGCACTCCACCAGTCCCAGCTACTCGGGAGGCTGAGGCAGGAGAATCACTTGAACCCAGGACATGGAGGTTGCGGTGAGCCAAGATCGCGCCAATGCACTCCAGCCTGGGTGACAGGGTGAGACTCCGTCTCTAAGAATAATAATAATAATAACTGAAACTAACACTCATGAACAACACTATTAGTGCCGTTCTAAGCACTTTACATGTAGTAACTTGTACCAAGGTATGGACTGACTATTTTATCCCCATTTGATAGGTGGAAAACTGAGGTCCAGAGAAGTGAAGTAACTTGCTCAGATTCAAACAACCTAAGTGGCTGAGCTGGGATTTGAACACAGGTGGTCAGCAAACTCCTACTCATTCCTCAAAGACTCACTTCCAACACTCCTCCCTCCATATTCTTTTTTCTTTTATTATCCAATCAATGGCTGCAAAACCTCTATTTTTTTTTTTCAAGACAAAGTCTCGCTCTGGAGTGCAGTGGCACGATCTCGGCTCACTGCAACCTCCACCTCTGGGGTTCAAGCGATTCTCCTGCCTTAGCCTCCCGAGTAGCTGGGATTACAGGTGCATACCACTACGCCCAGCTAATTTTTTTGTATTTTTAGTAGAGACGGGGTTTCAACATGTTGGCCAGGCTGGTCTTGAACTCCTGACCTCAAGTGATCCTCCTGCTTCAGACTCCCAAAGTGCTCGGATTACAGATGTGAGCAACCGTGCCCAGCCTATAACCTATATATTCTTTTTTTTTTTTGAGACGGAGTCTCGCTCTGTTGCCAGGCTGGAGTGCAGTGGAGCCATCTCAGCTCAGTGCCACCTCCGCCTCCTGGGTTCAAGCGATTCTCCTGTCTCAGCCTCCCAAGTAGCTGGGATTACAGGCACCTGCCACCATGTCCAGCTAATTTTTGTATTTTTAGTAGAGATGGGGTTTCACCATGTTGGCCAGGATGGTCTTGATCTGACCTCGTGATCTGCCTGCCTTGGCCTCCCAAAGTGCTGGGATTACAGGCGTGAGCCACTGCACCCGGCCGTAACCTCCATATGGCTATTCCATTTATTTAGAGGCAGACACTGTGATGAGTGCTTTCCCCTACATTTAATTCTCCCACAGTTCCTGAAAAACGTTATTATTATTAGCCCTGTTTTCCACATAGGGAAACTGAGGCTAAGAGAAGTTAAGTAACTTGTTCAAGGGCACACAGCAAGTAAGTGGCTGAGGCCGGTCGTGGTGGCTCCTGCCTATAATCACAGCATATTGGGAGGTCAAGGAGGGAGGACTGCTTGAGGCCAGGAGTTCAACACCAGCCTGGCCAACATAGCAAGACTCTGTCTTTACAAAAAAAAATTTTTTTTTTTTTTGAGACGGAGTCTCGCTCTGTCCCCAGGCTGGAGTCTAGTGGCGTGATCTCGGCTCACTGCAAGCTCCGCCTCCCGGGTTCACGCCATTCTCCTGCCTCAGCCTCCCGAGTAGCTGGGACTACAGGCGTCCGCCACCACGCCCGGCTAATTTTTGTATTTTTAGTAGAGACAGGGTTTCACCGTGTTAGCCAGGATGGTCTCGATCTCCTAACCTCGCGATCCGCCAGCCTCGGCCTCCCAAAGTGCTGGGATTACAGACATGAGCCACCACACCTGGCCAAAAAAAATTGTTTTTAATTAAAAGTAACAAGTGTCTGAGCTGGGATTGGAACCTGGATCCAACTCCAAACTTGTTCTCTCCCAGACTCCACAACTACTGCCTGGGAACCCGCTGGCCTGTGTTAACAAGAGGAAAAGAGGAGCGGCGAGAGAGGGGCTTAGGACCTGCTCTTTGAGAGAACAGTGGCGCTGAGACCCAGGGAGGTACGAGATTTTCTTAAAGACACACAGCAGAGCAGATCCAGCAAGTAAAAGGCCCCAGTGGCAGAAAGCCCAGAGTGCCAGGCTGGGTTCCACCTCCAGCACACGAATTAACCTGACAAACATTTATTGAGCGCCTACTGTGTGCCAGGGCCTGGCTGGGGACCAGAGACTCGGTGGCAACCAAGGCCACCCTGGGCCCCTCCCCGACAAACTCACCATCCGGTCAGGCAGACAGATAATAAATGTGAAATAAGGTAATTAGATGTCAAGAGCACATAAACAACAACAACAAAAAACCAGCATGGGGCTGGGCACAGAGCGGCTCATGCCTGGAATCCCAGCACTTTGGGAGGCTGAGGCGGGAGGATCGGTAGAGCCCAGGATTTTGAGACCAGCCTGGGCAACATAGTGAGATCCCCGTCTCTACAAAAAATTTTAAAATTAGCTGGGCTTGGTGGCATGTACCTGTAGTCCCAGCTACTCAGGAAGCTCACGCAAGAGGATCACTTGAGTCCAGGAGGTGGAGGCTGCAATGAGCTATGATTGTGCCACTGCAGTCTAGTCTGGGTGACAGAGCAACACCCTGTCTCAGGAAAAAAAAAAACTCAGGATGAAGCCATAGTGACTGGAGGCTGCTTCTAGACTGGGGAGTCAAGGAGAGCTTCTCAGAGGAGGAAGCATTTGAGCTGACACCTGGATGACAGTAAAGAAGCCACCATTGGCCGGGCATGGTGGCTCACGCCTGTAATCCCAGCACTTTGGGAGGCTGAGGCGGGAGGATCATGAGGTCAGGAGATCAAGCCCATCCTGGCTAACACAGTGAAACCCCGTCCTTACTAAAAATACAAAAAAATTAGCCGGGCGTGGTGGTGGGCGCCTGTAGTCCCAGCTACTCAGGAGGCTGAGGCAGGAGAATGGCGTGAACCCGGGAGTCAGAGCTTGCAGTGAGCCGAGATCACGCCACTAGACTCCAGCCTGGGCAACAGAGCGAGACTCTGTCTCAAAAAAAAAAAAAAAAAAAAGAAGCCACCATTGAAGATCTGGAAAGAGTGTTCCAGGCGGAGGGAGGTGCACGTATAAAGGCTCGGAGGCAGAACCGTGCCTGTTCGAGATGACCAGTGTGACTGGAGTGCCAGGAGCCAGGGGACAGTGCAGGGAGATGAAGTGGGAAGTAACGAGGGCCCTGTGGCCTGCAGGGTCAGTGCCCTGCAGTCCCCCACCGGCACCTGGAGCTCTCTCTTCCTGCACCCGCCACCCAGCTGTGTCTGGGGAGGGAGGCTGGGGAGCGTGTGTGTGCCAGCTTCTTAGACCCACCATTTCTGGCCCTGGCCCTCTGTGGTTGGGCTATAAAGTTGCCACCTTGACCACACCAGTCTCTTGGGGCTGGCCAGGCTGCCCCTGGGCTGGCCTGGGAGGCATCTGGAGCTGGCAGGAGGGGGGTCCCTGGGGTGGGGTGACAGGATCAGCCTAATGAGGCCTGGCACGGCTAAGCAGCTGGCACAAGTCCCAGCAGGTGGCTTGAGCGACACGGGTCCTCCAGGAGCGGCCAGGACACCATCTGATGGAAAGAGAAACTGGCCATCTGATGGAAAGAGAAACTGAGGCACAGACCCCAGAAGAAGGTTAAACCCTAACACTGGGTGAGACTGGGAACCACCCTTCAGTTTCCCGGAAAAGAGGTCAGCTCAATCATCTTGTCTTTTTTCTTTTGAGACAGGGTCTCACTCTGTCACCCAGGCTGGAGTGCAGTGGCGCGATCTCAGCTCACGGCAGCCTCGACCTCCTGGGCTCAAGAAATCCTCCCACTCCAGCCTCCCGAGTAGCTGGGACCAGAGGGGGATGCCACCACACCCGGCTAATTTTTGTATTTTTGGTAGAGATGGGGTCTCGCTATGTTGCCCAGGCTAGTCTGGAACTCCTGGGCTCAAGGGATCCACCTGCCTTGGCCTCCCAAAGTATTGGGATTACAGGCATGAGCCACTGCGCCCGACCATCATCTTTTCCATCTCCCCAAATTCAAATTGCGCCTTGGGTCCTGGCACACTGCGCTATTTAAGCACGAACAGTGCCCTCTCTCTGGGCCTCAGTTTCCCCACTTGGGAAGTGAGGGCCACATGCTGCAAGCTGGGCCTGCTGTCTAATTTCTTCCAGGGCTCGCCCGAAGCCTGATTTCATTTGGATTTGACAGGGAGACCCCTCCATTCCAACATCATCATCTCCGAGACACCCTTCCTGCAGGCATGCCCCATTCACGTCCACTCCCTCTTCAGGCTTCCTTCAAGGCTATTATCAGCCCTGCAAGTGCAAGGCTGGTTTGGGAGCCTCCTGTCCATCTCCCGACCCCGACCCCCAGCCACCACCTCCACCTTGAGGCCCCAGAGTCTCTGCCTCAACTTGGAGGACCAGAGAGATGCATCAGCGGAGGAAACCCACAGCCCCCCAGCAAAGATAGCCCAGCCCAGTGACTCCAGATACATTAACAACTTGCACCTCACTAATCTGTGTATTCAGCCCCAGCCCAGTTCTTCCTCTGCCAACCTTCTAGAACAGTCTCTCCCACACTCACCAAGGCGCCTTGACTATTCCATGCCTCCAGATCTTTGCATGCACAGTTCCTGCCACCTGGAATGCCTTTTCCTTTCCCACTTAGAAAACTCCTACTCATCCTTCACAGCCCCACCTCTGAGGCCCGTCCTCCAGGAAGTCTTCTCTGACCCTCCTACCCTGAGATAGAGCCCTCCATCCCCACTCTGAGCTTCCCCAGCCCTGTGTCCCTGGGTCTAAATCTGGCTCCCTTGAAGGATAGCATCCAACAACCCTGACACCAGTCAACCACGCGGTTGCCATCGACACACATTTGTCGAAACAATCTTTTGATTGTGTTGTGCCCGGCTGCAAACTTTTTGAGTCCCTTCTGCCCAACTCTTGAAAGCTGTCTCCTCTGTTTGCTCCCTGAAAACTGGGGCCTGAAACTCGAGGGGCCAGTGCTGATGGTGGAATTTCAGATGCAGTACCCAGCTGAAGAGGGGAATGTTTTATTTTCTTCCCTGCACCCCTAGAAGAAGCTTTCTGCAGCTCCCTGGGGGTGGAGTTGGTGTGGGAGCTATGAACCTTGGGAGTCTTAGGATGAAGGGAGGAGGGAGGGGTGTCCAAAAGGCCCCAAGGCAAGAAGCTGGGGGTGGGAGAAGCTGGCAGTGTGGGTGGGATCCTGCCCCTCACTGACATCCTCTGAGGCTGGTCACACCCCAGCCAGGCTTCCTCAGCCCGGGGCACTCAGAGACAGACAAAGAGGGCCATGGAACAGGGACAAGGATGTAGAGAACAGGGAAAGGGCAGGGGAGACAGGCAGGAGGGAGGAGAGTCAGGGGTCCGGCCTCCTGTACCCCCCTGCTTTAAGCCCCTGGCCCCACTCCCCAAATCTGGACCAATGACCAGCCCTGCAGATAACCACAGGCCTGTGGGCAGGTCGGATGCGTTCTGGGGAGGGGGCAGTGGTGGCATTCACCCTGGGAGAACCATTTCTGTCTCCAGCACACCCCCCTCCCCACTAATCTGTCTGCAGCCCCCTTGGGCCTAATGACTCCTAATCCACAAACGAACTCCTGGATTCGGGGCTATCCCCGTGCAGGAGACACCTTTTATAAAAAGCAGGAAAGGCAGGCACAGCCTCCCCCCACTTCACATCCAGGCTTTGCCCTTAAGGGACCCCCACCCCCAACACCAAAGGGTTTCACGCCCCCTAGTGGCTGAACGGGCTGCTCCAGGAGCCGAGAGGGCCCGGCCCTCACCGGAGGACACCGTGTCCCCGGCGGCGGCGGCGGCGGCGGCGAGCAGGGAACGCGCCACTGACAGATGTTTACTTCTGCGCGCAGCTGGACCGCGACGGCAGCCCCCCACCCGGGCTCTGCAGGATCCGGAAGCCCCCCAACGGCCCCTTGGAGACCACATGGCTAAAGGGGTGTCTGGGTCTCGCCCTTCTAGAGGCTGAGGGGATTCTGGGGAGGGCACTGTGCCTTCCTCAGATGCACACTTGGAGGTTTTAGGAGACGGGTGCGCCCGCCCCGTCGGACAGGGACACCGCGGCCGGATTCGGGCTTGGAGAGCCGCTTAGGATCTGGCTTCACGCCCCCGCCCCTCCCCACGCGCTGACCTGCCGTCCCCCTGACCCCACCCTCATACACCCGCTGGTTCTGCTGCAGGAGGGAATCCCCTCGTCTACTTGGAGTCCTCAGCACCCTCCATTCCCCGTCCATGGGGCGGGTCGTCCCCGTCGTACCCTGCTGCCCCCCACCTGCCCCGCCTGCCCCTTGCTTACCTGCTGTGGGCGCCGGACTACCCGTCAGTGGCGGCCGCGCCGGCCCCAGCCCCTGCCCCAACCGCCGCGACCGCCATCCGGGCCGCCTGGGCCCGCGGTGCCCGGGGGGGCCCCGGCCGGAGGGGGCGGCCGCGGGCGGGGTGCGGCGCGGGCCGGCCCATGGGGCCCCCCCGGGCTCGCTTAGCCGCGGGCTGCGGCCATCCCGGCCCGGCGGGGGCTGGGGCTGGGGGTGGGTGCCCTGGACGGCCGGCGGCTCGGAGGGCGCGGGGCGCGGGGGCGCACGGACGGCGCAGGCGACCTCGGCGAACAGCGCGGGGCTCCGGGGCGGCGGCGAGAGGGACCTGGGCACTCGGAGCGGCTTCACGGCGCGCTCTCCCGCCGCCTCCGCCGCTCCCGCCGCGGACGGCTCGGCCGGCGCGGGGCCGGGGGCGGGGCCGGGGGCGGGGCTGGGGGCGGTGGCTCGGGTTTCCCCGGCCCTCCCCGCTCTCCCCGCCCCCGCCGGAGGGGGACCGGAGGAGCGCAGGTGGCAGAGGCGCGGGAACCAACCACAGAGCCCCCTTTAGACGGCTTTCTCCCCCGGCCCCGGGGACCCCGACGGCTCCCCTTCGGGAAAGCGGGGACCCCAAGACACCCCCTCCGAAGGTGTCTAAGAGCCGCAGCTGTCCCGACGCCAGTGCCTGTGGCCCTTGGCGCCCCATACATTCTATCGAGGATCTGACCTTTCTGCCAGACCTCCCAAACCTGTCCCAGGTCCCTTTCCAGAGAACAAGGCGCCAAGAAGTCCCTTCACTAAGGAAGCCCCTCAAGGGAAGCCCCCAGAGCGGCGCCCCCCCAAAACTAGCTGTTTCCCATCCTCACTCCGGGGACCCCTGACGGCTCCTCTTGCCTAAATCCGGAGCCCCAAGACGCTCCCCCGACCCCTTCTGGCGAACTAAGACCCATGGCCCCCACCGCGACAGCTGTGGCCCCCGCATACAGCTCCCCCCACCCTACTGAGGATTGGGGTGTCCCCCTCCAATCTTGTCCCAGGTTCTCCTTCCCAGAAGCTGAAGAAGCCCCCTCCCAAGAAAGCTCTTCCAGGGAACTGAGACGCAAAGTCTTCCTCTCAGACGGATGACGACACCTACTGTCCTCAGCGCCCCCCATCAAGCAGTAAGTCCCCCAGTGTGGCCTCAGAGCCCTGCAGGGGATTTCTCGCTCCTAGCTCCCGCCGGCGCCCCCTCCTGGCACCAAGGCTCGCGGGCAGGGGAGCCCAAACCCACCCGGCCTCCTCCCCGACGGCTCCGCGCTCCCACAGCGCCCCCTGGCGGCGCCGGGCTAACTCGGGGGGAGGGACTGGGATGGGTGGGCGGGGCTGGGACTGCCGCGGCCCCGCCCCCGCCCCGCGGGGTGACCGAGAAACTCCCGCCCTGCAGACTCCTCCCCGCGCCGCCTGCGTTCTTGGGGCCCCAGTGCTCTGGTTTCTCGCTCCCGCCGCCGAGGTTCTTGGGGCCTCCTTCTCACTCCGGCCCTGACTGCCTGCATTTTTCTGATTCCAGCAGCCTGGGGGTTCGCATGCAGATTAGGCCTTCCTAGAAGATCCCTAACCTCAACATATGCACGTCCCCACAAAGGGCCTGTAAAACTTGCGGGGCTGCGCAGTGCGCGCGGTGATGGGGACACTCACGCAGCCTCGCCTCCTGCTGCACGCGGGCTGATGCACGCGGTGCTGTGCACGTGCGCGGGATGCGTGCTGGAATGTGAGTTTGTAGGTGGGGGGACGAGAGAACGGGCCTATGTCAGAGAAGTGGCAGCCTGTTCCCAGATCTAGGATGGAAGATAACAGGGATCTGTGTTCTGTGTGGCCTTGGGCCTGCCCCCCGTGCCTCAGTTTCCCCACTTGTAACAGGGTATTACTAGTAGATCTTCACTGTGTTCTAGTAAGGACTGAATGAGTGTGAATAAGCTTGTATAAGTAATAAGTAAATGTGAATAAGTAAGTGAGTAAGCCTGGCAAGTTGGGGGTGATGTCCCAATGTCTGCCATTACTGGTGTTCCCAAATGTTCACTCCCAGAAACCCACTCCCAGTGACACACACACCCTAACCTCAAACACACACCCTCAAACCTTTGTTCCCGGTGGGGTAACCCCCCCTGCCATCTCTCCTTTTTTTTTTTTTGAGACGGAGTCTTGCTCTGTTGCCCAGGCTGGAGTGCAATGGCATAATCTCGGCTCACTGCAACCTTCACCTCCTGGGTTCATGCAATTCTCCTGCCTCAGCTTCCCAAGTAGCTGGGACTACAGGCACGCGCCACCACGCCCAGTTTAGCAGAGACGGGGTTTCACCATGTTGGTCAGGATGGTCTCGATCTCTTAACCTCGTGATCCACCCGCCTCCGCCTCCCAAAGTGCTGGGATTAGAGGCGTGAGCCACTGCGCCCGGCCTGTCTTTCCTTCTCACACAAACCTAGACGCCCTAGTGAGCACAGACATTCCTGCACAGTCACACCCCGCCCCACCCCCGGGTCCTCACACGCAGACACACGCTGACACAACCCCTCCACGAGTATCTCACAAGGTCACGCGTACACTCTGCTGCAGGGATCCTTCCTTACCCCACGCCCTTCTGAATGCACTCATGCCCACAGACCCGGGGTTCACTCAGCCCCTGACACACACACACACACACACACACACACTCTCTCTCTCAGCAGATCCTTACACACCCCCACGCTGCCTGGCACTGGTTAGTACACACACACACACACACACACACACACCCCGGGCCCCGTCTGGGAGGCACAGCCACCCCTGCACACACACAGCAGGGCCAGGAGTCCACTCCCACCCCAGCCCTCCATCATTAAGCTGTCACCAGCTGCCCCTCGGCCGCCTCCCGCTCACCCCACACCGCCTGTGCCCCCTCCCCGCCGCAGCTGGGGGCCATGGGGGCGGGGGCCGAGCAGACACATGGGGCGCAGGACACACACACATGTGCCCACCATGTGGACGCTTGTTAAAACGGTTGCCCCGGCAACAGCGACTTGAAAGAGTTGGTTCTTCCTCTGGGATTGGGGGGAGACGCTAGGGGCGGGTCCAAGGTGGGGGGCGGTGCGGTGCGCAGGAGGTGGGGACGCGAGGACTCACGCCCAGCTACAGCCATTCCACTCAGGGACACACACGCTGAAACAACCACACACGTGGGCGGAGACCCTGTCGCACCAGGGGACACGGAGACCCTGCCTTGCTCAGCCCCATGTGGTCACACCAGAAACACAGTTCCTTCCATCCTGACACCCTCCCAAATAACCCGCACACTCTTTCTGTCACCAACCCACATGCTATCTCACCCCCTGTGACAGGCGGTGACAGACACCCTGTCACACTCGCTGACCCACACCAAAGCCGGGAACTGAGGTGCACAGGGACACACGGGCCCCTCCAGGATCCCTCCACCCCCTATCCCAGCAAGGAACCCCAGGGACCAGGACTCTCCATTAACACCCCTCTGTGAGCTAGGCGCAGTGGCTCATGCCTGAAATCCCAGGGCTTTAGGAGGCTGAGGCAGGAGGATCAATGGAGGCCAGGAGTTCGAGACCAACCTGGGCAACATCCGGAGACCCCCATCTTTACAAAATAAAACTTTTTTCAAATTAGCTGGGCGTGGTGGTGCATGCCTATATTTCCAGCTATTTGGGAGGCTGGGGCAGGAGGACCCCAACCCAGGAGGTCAAGGCTGCAATGAGCTATGATCGTACCACTGCACTCCAGCATGGGTGACAGAGCGAGACCCTGTTCCCCCCCCCAAAAAAAAACAAAAAACAGCCCTCTGAACTCCACCCCTTTCCAAGAAACTGTCTGGGCTTGGCTGCCCGGGAGGCCAGGGAATTCAGAGGCTGGCTCTATTTGCAGGAAACACGGGTATTTACAATGCTTTATTTTTAAATATTTTTTGTCCCAGACTTGGGCTGCCGCAGGGCGGGCCGGATGTCGCCAAGTACTGAGCCTCTCTCTCTTCAAGTGCAGCCCGTGGGTAGGATCTGTGGTCTTCCCAGAGCACAGATATGGGGAAACTGAGGCTCAGAGAGGAGCAGGAAGGCACCCACGGGCACCAGACCTTTTTTTTTTCTTTCTTTCTTTCTGGAGACAGGGTCTCACTTTGTCACCCAGGCCGGAGTGCAGTGGCGCCATCATAGCTCACTGCAGCCTTGACCTCCTGGGCTGAAGCGATCCTCCTACCTCAGCCTCCATGTAGCTGGGACTACAGATGTGCACCACCCCACCCAGTTAATTTCTTAATTTTTTAGAGAGATGGGGTCTTGCTGTGTTGCCCAGGCTGGTCTCCAACTCCTGGGCTGAAGCGATCCTCCCATCTTGGCCTCCCAAAGTGCTCGGATTACAGGCATGAGCCACCGTGTCTGGCCCAGGCACCTGACCTCTTTGACTGATTCAAGCCTGCTGGCATCAGGGTCAAGGCCGAGGCAGGGTTCCGAACCATGCAGGGGCGGTGAAAACCTGCCTGCCCTTTCTGGTGTTTGCCTGGAAATTAGTTCTGCTCATTCATGCCTCCACTCACTGCAACACTCACCCCACCTCCGCCTGCTGTGTGCCCACTTGGTGGCTGTGAAACTCAGGGATCAGAGAGGTCAAGCCACTAACCTAAGGTCACAAGTAAGGAAAAAGCTGCAAAGTGGGGCTGGATGACTGTACCATGCTCCACCCCTGTCCTCCCAGAGGCTGGCCCCCTGCCCTCCCCGGGAGGCCACTGCTCCCAAAGGGAGTGATCTGTTCTTGGGTGGAGACTCCAGGGCAGAGGTTCTGGGAGGCCGGGGGCCGCTGGCCAAGACTCAGACTTGGCTGCTGGAGAAGTTTCCATCTTAGCGCCAGGAGTTGGGCCAGGTTCCGGGGGCTTGGGCTGCATCTCAGGACCCCCAGGGACCAGCCCTGTGGGGGTGGAGGTGGCTGAATGCCCACTGTGTCCCCTGGCTGGAGCACTGGCCATCCCAGCACACTGAGCACCACCCCAGCCTCCAATGTGTTGGTGACTGAGCTTATGGGGTCTCAGTTTCCCCATCTGCCAAATGGCTCCCATGTTTGTTCTGTGCCCGGCACTGGGCACGTAATATGTCATCAGAGGTGGGTGCTGTCATTCTCCCGTGGAGAGGGAAAGGGACTTACCCAGGATACTGGGGCAGCTCAGGGCTCCCCAAAAACGATGCTTTGGGGCCACTGATTCAACAGGCATTCTCACCCCAGGCCCAACCATGCCGAGCACACACAGAGGCCTCAGCTCAGGCGGAAGACACAGAGCTGGAGACACACTCCTGGGCGGGGGTCAGGCTGGCCCAGAGCAAGGTCCCCAGGAGCTGGGGTAGGAGCCCGCCAGGCGGGGATGGGACCCACAAGGCCTGTGGGCGGCAGGAAGGGGCCGGCCCATTCCAGGTGAGGATGGTAAAAACAGGGCCAGCAGCTGTCCCCACAGGGCCATTTACAGACACAGGTCGCAGGTCAAGGGGCCCGTCCCTGGGGGCCTTAGGTCGGCAAGGTGGGAAAACCATCAGGCCCACCAAGGAGGCCAGGGCAGGGGAATGGGGTCTCGGGAGCAAGGTTGTGCGAGCAAGGAGCTGGGCTGGGGTTGTGCGGTCTTGTGTGGGACACAGCAGTGGCTGAGTGGCTCTTCTCAGGAACTCACAGTGGCACCAACATTCATGCACACCCACACACAAACACACACACAGACACACACACAGAGTCATACACAGGCCACAACCACCAAGGTATATACACAATCTCTCATGTACCTTCATAACACACTAGACAGACACACAATCACGCAGACACACAATGGCACACACACAGGCCTCCCCCAAGTCACGCATCCACGGCAGTTTGGCTCCCACATGCACACACACTCAGGGACACGCGCTCGCACCCGGCTCCCCCGCTCTCTGCCACCTCCCGCCCACCCGCCTGCCCTGCCATCTTGCGTCCTTGGCCCGGGCTGCCCTGATCCCGGGCTCCTGTCCTGAAGCCAGGAGATAAGGAGCAGCTGCAGCCACAGATAAAGGAGTCGCAGCCACAAATCCGGGGCGGCCGCGGCAGCGTCGGGCACTGAGCCCGGGGCCGCACCTGCCCTGCCGCTGCCACCCCCATCCGGCCTGGGCAAGACGGCTGCAGAGAGGGCAAGAGGGGGACACAGAGTGGGGGAGAGACTGAGGAGCATGGAGGGAGGGGGAGCTAGAGAGAGAGAGAGGGAGAGATGCAGAGAAAAATTCGGGAGATTCCAGAGGGTCACAGAGAGAAAGATACAGAAAGAACAAGAAATGTTTTCTGAGTTAGAAACAGGAAGAATAGGTTGAGCACAGTAGCTCATGCCTGTAATCCCAGCAGTTTGGGAGGCTGAGGTGGGAGGATTGCTTGAACCCGAGAGTTTGAGACCAGCCAGGACAGCATGGCGAGACCCCATCTCTACAAAAAATACAGAAATTAGCCAGGCATGGTGGTGGGCGCCTGCGGTCCCAGCGACTTGGGAGGCTGAGGCGGGAGGATTACTTGAGCCCAGGAGGCTGAGGCTGCATTGAGCCGAGATCATGCCACTGCACTCCAGCCTGGGTGGAAGAACAAGATCCTGTCTCTAAAAAAAAAAAGAGAGAAACAGTGGCCGGGCACGGTGGCTCACGCTTGTAATCCTAGCACTTTAGGAGGCCGAAGTGAGTGGATCACTTGAGGTCAAGAGTTTGAGACCAGCCTGGCCAACATGGTGAAACCTCATCTCTACTAAAACTACAAAAAATTAGCTGGGCGTGGTGGCAGGCACCTGTAAGCCCAGCTACTTAGAAGGCAGAGTCAGGAGAATCGCTTAAACCCGAGAGGAGGAGGTTGTAGTGAGCCGAGATCACGGCACTGCACTCCAGCCTGGGCAACAGAGCGAGACTCCGTCTCAAAAAATAGTAATAATAATAAGAAAGAAAGAAAAAGAAAGAAGGAAGGAAGGAAGGAAAAGAAAGGAGGGAGGGAGGGAAGGAAGGAAGGAGGGAGGGAAGGAAGGAAGGAGGGAGGCAGGGAGGGAGGGAGGGAAGGAAGGAAGGTTAAGGGGGAGAGAGAGAAAGAAAGAGAGACAAAGAACAACCAGCTGGTGACTGAACAAAGAACCACCAGTGGAGTCCCCAGGCCCTGCTCCACCCCTACCTGGGTGCCTTAGTCTCCCCACCTGCTCAGGGGCCCCAGGACCACCGACCTCCATCCTGCTTCCTCCAGGTTAGTCAAGGACGGTCCAGGCCTGGTCCAGGATCGGGAAGCATATTCCTCAATGTCCCCACACACTGTACAATGACACCAATAGCTTGAGCCAGGGCCCTTGGGAAGCCCTCAGCCCCCTCCCTCAGCCTCAGTGAAGGTGGGATTCTCTAGGGCAGGCTCTGCACCCCTGTGCCTCAGTTTCCCCGGTCATGGTAAGACGCATTCACTTGGCAAGTGTCCACGGAGCACCTCCTGTGTACCAGACCCTGTGCTGGGCTCTGGGGACACAGAGTGACTAAGCTAAGCCCGTTTCCCACCGTCTCTGGGCTCATCATCCAGTGGGAAAGACGTGCATGTGGCCAGGCATCCCCAGTCCTGCCGGGGCCCTGATGGGGGCGCCACTCAGAAAGCTGCAGAGCCCAGGCCAGGCGCGGTGGCTCATGCCTGTAATCCCAGCACTTTGAGAGGACGAGGCGGGCGGATCACGTGAGGCCAAGAGTTCGAGACCAGCCTGGCCAACATGGCAAAACCCCATCTCTACTAAAAATACAAAAATTAGCTGGGCGTGGTGGTATGCACCTGTAATCCCAGCTACTAGGGAAGCTGAGGCAGGAGAATCACTTGAACCCAGTTGGCAGAGGCTGCAGTAAGCTAAGATTGCACCACCGCACTCCAGCCTAGGCAACAGAGTGAGACTCTGTCTAAAAAAAAAAAAAGAAAGAAAGAAAAAAGAAAGCTGCAGAGCCCAAAGTGGGTACTGAACCCACCCTGAGCAGGGGACAGTCAGGGAGGTATTTTTTTTTTCAATACAGAGTCTAGTTCTGTCACCCAGGCTGGAGTGTAGTGGCCCGATCTCAGCTCACTGCAGCCTCCACCTCCCAGGTTCAAGCGATTCTCATGTCTCAGCCTCCCAAATAGCTGGGATTACAGGGGTGTGCCACCATGCTCGGCTAATTTTTGTCGTGTGTGTGTGTGTGTGTGTGTGTGTTTGAGACAGAGTCTTGCTCTGTTGCCCAGGCTGGAGTGCAGTGGCATGATCTTGGCTCACCACAACCTCTGCCTCCCAGGTTCTAGCGATTCTCCTGCCCCAGCCTCCCAAGTAGCTAGGACTACAAGTGCGCGCCAACATGCCCGGCTAATTTTTGTATTTTTAGTAGAGACAGCGTTTCACTATGTTGGCCAGGCTGGTCTCGAACTCCTGACCTTGTGATCTGCCTGCCTTGGCCTCCCAAAGTACTGGTATTACAAGCGTGAGCCACCGCACCCAGCCTCCAACTTTCTTTTTTTTTTTTTTTTTGCTCTGTCGCCCAGGCTGGAGTGCAATGGCATAATCTCAGCTCATTGCAACCTCCACCTCCCAGGTTCAAGGGATTCTCCTCTCTCAGCCTCTTGAGTAGCTGGGACTACAGGTGTGCACCACCACGCCTGGCTAATTTTTGTATTTTCAGTAGAGACAGGGTTTTGCCATGTTGGCCAGGCTGGTCTCGAACTCCTGACCGCATGATCCACTCACCTCGACCTCCCAAAGTGCTGGGATTACAGGCATGAGCCACTGCGCCTGGCTCCGGCCTCCAACTCTTTCTGCTTGATTGCTTGAGGCCAGAAGTTCAAGACCACCCCGGGCAACACAGCGAGATCCCATCTATAGGAAAAATAGAAAATTTAGCCAGGCAAAGTGGCATGAGCCTGTAGTCTGAGCTACTTGGGAGGCTAAGACAGGAAGATCATTTAACCCTGAGACAGGAAGATCACTTAACCCTAGGAATTCGAGACTGCAGTAAGCTATGATCCCACTCCAGCCTGGGCCCTGTCTCTGGAAAAAAAAAAAAGAAGAAGAAGAAGAAGAAGAAGGCGGCTTAGAATGGGGCCTGGTACCCAGAAAGTGTTCAGTAATTGTTCAGCTACTGGTAAACAATATTATACCACTATAATAATATAATAATGGCCAGGCGCGGTGGCTCACGCCTGTAATCCCAGCATTTTGGGAGGCTGAAGCAGGTGGGTCACGAGGTCAGGAGTTCCAGACAAGCCTGTCCAGCATGGTGAAACCCTGTCTCTACTAAAAATACAAAAAATTAGCCAAGCATAGTGGCAAGCGCCTGCAGTCTCAGCTACTCGGGAGGCTGAGGCAGAAGAATTGCTTGAACCCAGCAGGCAGAGGTTGCAGTGAGCCGAGATCGGGCCACTGCACACCAGCCTGGGCAACAGAGTGATACTCTGTCTCAAAAATAATAACAACAATATAATAATAATAATAATAATAATAATACATGATAATATATAATAGTAAACAGTTGATGTTATTTTATTCATATTAATATCATACTTAAAAATTGGCCAATCCACAGCCCTCCTCCTACAGGAAGCCTTCTGGGATTGCCTTACACTGAGGAGGTGGAGTTATCACAGGGCACAGCCAGGCAGCCCTGGGAGATCTCTTCTTCAAGGCTGAGGCCCAGAGAGAGGAGGCCACATTCCTCAGGTTGCCTTTTGTGGGCCACAGTTTCCGCCATCTGACAATTGTCTCCTCAAAGCTGTCTGGGGTAGTAGTGACATGATGAGAAAGAAAAGTGGGAGAACCTCAGAGGGGAACGGATGGGCACCCCTGGAGGGAGGAGTACCCATCCCTGGATGGTGGACAAGCCCAGCTGGACAAGAAGTCTCACTCCGGCCAGGCGCGGTGACTCACACCTGTAATCCCAGCACTTTGGGAGGCCAAGACGGGTGGATCGCCTGAGGTCAGGAGTTCGAGACCAGCCTGGCCAATGTGGTGAAACCCCGTCTCTACTAAAAATACAAAATTAGCCAGGCATGGTGGCGGGTGCCTGTAATCTCAGCTACTCAGGAGGCGGAGGCAGGAGAATGGCTTGAACCCAGGAGGCAGAGGTTGCAGTGAGCTGAGATCGCGCCATTGCACTCTAGCCTGGGTAACAAGAGCGAGACTTAATCTCAAAAAAAAAAAAAAAAAAAGTCTCACCCTGAGACTTTTTTTGGTTTCTTCTGGTTTTATTGATTTATTTTCAATTTTTATTATATATATATATATATTTTTTTTTTTTGAGACAGGATCTCACTCTGTTGTCCAAGCTGGAGTGAAGTGGCACGATCTCAGCTCACTGCAACCTCCGCCTCCCAGGTGCAAGTGATTCTCATGCCTCAGCCTCTCCAGTAGCTGGGATTACAAGCACCTGCCACCACACCCGGCTAATTTTTGTGTATTGTTAGTAGAGACAGGGTTTCAACATGTTGCCCAGGCTGGTCTTGAACTCCTGACCTCAAGTGACTCAACTGCCTCGGTTTCCCAAAGTACTAGGATTACATGAGCCACCGCATCTAGCCATTTATTTATTTATTTTTAGAGACAGGGTCTCACTCTGTTGCCCTGGCTGGAGTGCAGTGGCACAATCATAGCTCACTGCAGCATCGACCTTCCAGGCTCAAGCAATCCTCCTGCCTCAGCCTCCCGAGTAGCTGGATACACAGGTGCATGCCACCATGCCCAGCTAGTTTTTCAATTTTTTTTGTGGAGAAGGGGTCTCCTCTCTAAGTGGCCAAGGCTGCTGGTCTGGAACTCCCGGCCTCAAGCGATCCTCCTGTCTCCAAAGGGCTAGGATTACAGCATTAAGCCAAGGTGCCCGGCCTTTTGCAGTTTTAGATTCCCGGGTTCTACCGGTTTATTCTCAGATTGTCCTACAGAGGGCAGCCAAGGCCAGAGGTGGAAGACAAAAAGCCCGCTCTCCCCTCCACTTTCTCCCAGGTCCTGGAAAAGCAGCTTCCAAGCCTGTTGTGGCCTCGGGCAAATCTCTTCTCTCTTTGGGCCTCAGTTTCCCCATCTTTTTTTTTTTTTTTTTGAGACAGAGTCTCTCTCTGTCACCAGGCTGGAGTGCAGTCGCGCGATCTTGGCTCACTGCAAGCTCCACCTCCCATGTTCAAGCGATTCTCCTGCCTCAGCCTCACAAGTAGCTGGGATTACAGGCATGCGCCACCACGCCCAGCTAATTTTTGTATTTTTAGTAAAGACGGGGTTTCACCATGTTGGCCAGGATGGTCTCAATCTCTTGACCTCATGATCCGCCCGCCTCACCCTCCAAAAGTGCTGGGATTACAGGCGTCAGCCACCTCACCCAGCCTAAGGGAGATACTTTTATCTGGCCCATTTTATTGATGAGGTGACTGGGGTATGAGAGGGGCTAAATGAGTTGCCCAATGTTTCCAGCTGGTAAGTGGAGGGGCGGGGATTCAAACTTGGCTGAGTCCAGAGCCCTGAATTTCCTGTGCACACCAAAACTTCTCCAGGAATAGGGAGTTTTAGGGGGCACAACAGGGCTTGGTGGGGACTCTGCTGAGTAGATCCAGCTTTCCTTGGCGTACAGCCCTCCGTGGCTCTCATTTCACTCACGTATGATGAAAGACCAAGTCCTTCTCAAAGTGCACTGGGTCCTGCAAAACCTGCACCTTTTCACCTCCGTCCCCCGGCCTCCTCCTTCTCTCCCGCTTGGACTCTCTGCTCCAACCACATGGGCCTCCTCAATGTTCCTCCAACATGCCAGGACGTTTCCTCCTGCCTCAGGGCCTTTGCACTGGCTGTTCCCGCCACCTGGGACACTTTTCCCTCTGACATCCCTACAACTCTCTCCCGCAGCTCTTCCAAATACTCTCAAACATTACCTTCCCCAGGAAGCCTTCCCTGGCCAGCCTGTTAACAACTGCAACTGCAGCAGTGAGCTATAACTGCGCCACTGTACTCCAGCCTGGGCAACAGAGCAAGATTCTGTCTCAAAAAATAAATAAATAAGTCTATTTTTAAAAATAAATAAGTAAATAAATAAATTTAAATAAATAAACTCTCTCTCTCAAAAACAATTAAAATTTGGCTGGGCGCAGTTACTCACACTCAAGGCAGGTGGATCACTTGCGGCCAGGAGTTTAAGACCTGCCTGGCCAACATCATGAAACCCCATCTGTACTAAAAATACAAAACTTAGCCAGGCACGGTAGTGGGCGTCTGTAATCCCAGCTACCTGGGAGGCTGAGTCAGGAGAATCGCTTGAACCGGAAAGGGGGAGGTTGCAGTGAGCCAAGATCGCGCCACTGCACTGCAGCCTGGGTGACAGAGCGAGACTTCCTCTTAAAAAAAAAAAAGAAAAGAAAAAAATTCCAACAGCCAAAGGTGGCATTCCCAATCCGCCTTACTGCTTTATTACCTCCTCACTTACGGTTTAATTTACTTATGTACAGTTGACCCTCGAACAACGCGGGTTTGAATTGCATCCATCCACTCATAAGTGGCCTTCGAAAAATAAAATACAGTTGGCCATCCGTATCCGCGGGTTCTTCAACCCCCACCAAATGCGGAGGCGGGATGGGAAACCTGCGGATACAAAGGGCGGATTTTTCCTAGACGGGGATTCTGTTGGGCGACTGGGGGACTTGAGTATACGCGGATTTTGGTATATGCGGTCTTGGAACCAATCCCCAAAATTCCGAGGAGTATTATGTTTTTTGTCTGTGTTTCCGACTCCCAAGTTAGCTCTTAAAGGTAATGATTTCTCCGTTTTGTTTACTACCACACCCCCAGCATCTAGCAGAGCATCTGGCATACAGATGCTCAACTAATTATTTGTTGAAACTAATGTCCTGCATAAAAGTAGTGTAATTTACTTTTTTTTTTTTTGAGATGGAGTCTTGCTCTGTCGCCCAGGCTGGAGTGAAACGGCCGATCTCGGCTCACCGTAACCTCCGCCTCCCGGGTTCAAGCGATTCTCCTGCCTCAGCCTCCTGAGTAGCTGGGATTACAGGCGCCCATCACCACGCCTGGCTAATTTTTGTATTTTTAGTAGAGAGGGGTTTCGCCATGTTGGCCAGGCTGGTCTCGAACTCCTGACCTCTGATGATGTGCACACCTCGGCCTCCCAAAGTGCTGGGATTACAGGCATGAGCCACCGCACCCGGCCTTATTTATTTATTTATTTATTTAGAGACAGTCTCGCTCTGTCGCTCAGGCTGGAGTGCAATGGCGTGATCTCAGCTCACTGCAACCTCCACCTCCCGGGTTCAAGCGATTCTCCTGCCTCAGCCTCCCAAGTAGCCGGGATTACAGGCATGTGCCACCACGCCCAGCTAATTTTTCATATTTTCAGTAGAGACGGGGTTTCAGCATGTTGGCCAGACTGGTCTCAAACTCCTGACCTCAGGTGATCCGCCCGCCTCGGCTTCCCAAAGTGCTGGGATTACAGGCGTGAGCCACCGCTCCCGACCCCTAATTTACATTTTTAAAAACCCTAGCAGGGACCGGGAACCATGACTCACGCCTGTAATCCTAATGCTTGGGAGGCCAAAGTGGGAGAATCGCTTGAGCCCAAGAGTTCGAGATCAGCCTGGGCAACCTGGCGAGACCTCGTCTCTACAAAAAAATTTAAAAATTAGCCAAGTCTATTGGTGCATGTCTGTAGACGCAGCTACTCGGGAGGCTGAGGTGGGAGGATAGCCTGAGCCCAGGACGAGGCTGCGGTGGGTCGTGATCGTACCACTGCACTCCAGCCTGGGCGACAGAACGAGACCATTTCAAACAGAACAACAAAGACAAAACCCCCAAAACACCCTAACAGTTAAATTTCCTCAGTCCAGAAGCCGATTGCAGTCCAGTTTGCAATCGCGCAGGCTCTAGTTCATATAGGACCTGAGGCTCCACCACCCATGTGAGGGCACCGCCCCCGTGGCGTCACGAGCACGCAATGGCGTTATTGGAACGACAAGGGCATGCGCACTTCCCCAGCACAATCAGGGAAGACACGCGTGACCCGGAAGGCCTTCCCGCCACACTCCAGAGCGGGCGTGAGGGGCGCCGATGGCGGAGGGAACGGCGGAGGCCCCTCTAGAGAATGGTGGTGGTGGTGACTCAGGAGCCGGAGCTTTGGAACGCGGAGTGGCGCCCATTAAGCGTCAGTGAGTCGCCGGGGCAGGAGGGAAGCTCAAGGGTCCTTTCCGGCACCCATAGCGCGGTCCGAGCTGTGCATGCCGGGAGATTAGGCAGCGGCTGAGGGCGAGAAGCCACCGGCTCCTCATTCCGGGCCGTTCTTCCGCCTGCAGGGTGGTCAGCGGAGGTACCTGAGATCGCGCACGTTGGGGACTGTCACATGCGCGAAGGACACCACGTGCATGCTAGGGCAGGTGGGATTTGAGGCCAGGCCCGCGGTGCATACTGGGGATTGTAGTCCCTGCATATGGACGTACGGCGCATGTGCTCTGCCAGCGGCCGTTACTGGCGGGTCTTGGGTTTGAAGCGAGTGCCGCGGGGCGTGCTGGGGCTTGCGGTGTTTCAAGGGCCGAAAGGCATGCTGGGAGATGTGGCGGCTTAGACTCCGCTTCAAGGCATGCTGGGAATTGTAGTTTTTCGCAGCCTAACGTGCGTAGGGACGTTATCGATTGAACCTGATAATAGTTTCGCGCAACACTTTGGACGGTGAGGACCCAGGGACAAAATAGGTCTTTTCTGAGGCCCTGAGGGGCTCCCAGGCTGGGAGCCGGCTGGTTCTTAAGTAGTGAGCTTCCCATCCGCAGAAGGATTTAAGGACGGGCAAGTGTTTCTAGCCTCCTTTCCCCAGTGTTTATTGACTCTTATGTTCGGAGGGTTTTCCTTTCCCTTTCTATGGCAGATACCTCACCACCAAGGAGCAGTTTCACCAATTCCTGGAAGCCAAAGGGCAGGAGAAGCCTTGCCGGGAAACCGAGGTAGGAGACCCTGCTGGCAATGACCTGGCTGAGCCTGAGGCTAAGCGGATCCGACTGGAGGATGGACAGACGGCGGACGGGCAGACGGAGGAGGGAGCAGAGCCCGGGGAGCAGCCGCAGACTCAGAAGAGGGCCCGGGGACAAAACAAGGGCCGGCCCCATGTGAAGCCCACACACTACGACAAGAACAGGCTGTGTCCCTCCCTAATCCAGGCGAGTGCGGCCACGTGAGCATTCCTGCCGGGGCAGGCAGGAGCGGGGTGTGTTTCCTGGCAGTGGGTAATTGTTAGCAAGCTCCTGGGCCTTCAGCAATGAGCAGTGAGCTTGCTCTGATGCCATTCCGTCTTCATCCTCCTCGGGATACATTGTGGGGCTTGTCATTGTTCTCATTGTACAAATGGAGATGCGGAGGCACGGTGAGGTGCCTGACTTGCTCAGGGACACAGAGCCAGGAGTGATCTAGAGTTTGAAGCCCCGACTGCTGGGCTGCCCCGGGGTCTCCCTGTCCTCCCTCACTCCTTCCCTGTGTCCTCGCAGGAGTCGGCTGCTAAGTGTTTCTTCGGTGATCGCTGCCGCTTTCTGCACGACGTGGGACGCTACCTGGAGACCAAGCCGGCCGACCTGGGCCCCCGCTGTGTGCTCTTTGAGACCTTCGGCCGGTGCCCCTACGGCGTGACCTGCCGCTTCGCTGGGGCCCACCTGGGGCCCGAGGGACAGAACCTGGTGCAGGAGGAGTTGGCGGCCCGCGGGGCCCAGCCCCCGTCCATCCGCAACGGCCTGGACAAAGCCCTGCAGCAGCAGCTGCGGAAGCGCGAGGTCCGCTTCGAGCGAGCTGAGCAGGCCCTGCGCCGGTTCAGCCAGGGCCAGCCGCCGGGCCCCACACCCGCTGCCGCTGTCCCCGAGGGCACGGCAGCCAAGGGTGCTCCCAGGCAGGACAACTGTGGTGCCCAGCAGGTCCCCGCAGGGCCGGGCACTAGCACCCCTCCCAGCAGCCCTGTGCGGACCTGCGGGCCCCTGACGGATGAGGACGTGGTCAGGCTGCGGCCCTGTGAGAAGAAGCGGGTACGTGTTGAGAACAATGTCGGTAGCAGATCTAGTACATCTGGTGTGCATCTATTAGATTCCAGCTGTGTCCACGTTCCTGTTTAGCTGCCTGGGAATCAGAGGCTGTGCCTTGAAGGAGCTCCTGGCTGAGTCTCCCTCTCTGTGCTCTGTCCTGGGCCCAGCCCTCAGGAGGTCCCACTCTGGTGGGGACAGAAAGAGCTGGACAGGGTTGGGGGCAGTGGCTCACGCCTGTAATCCCAACACTTCGGGAGGCCGAGGCAGGTAGATCATTTGAAGTCGGGAGTTCAAAACCAGCCTAGCCATCATGGTGAAACCCTGTCTCTACTAAAAATATAAAAATTAGCCGGGCATGGTGGTGGCACCTGTAATTCCAGCTACTCAGGAGGCTGAGGCAGGAGAATTGCTTGAACCCAGGAGGCGGACGTTGCAGTGAGCCAAGATAGTGCCGCTGCACTCCAGCCTGGGCGACAGAGCAAGACTCTATCTCAAAAAAAAAAAAAGCTGGACACACTTTAAGTCTCAGAGGGTTAGGGTTGGGCAGCAGGGGACAATGTGGGAGGCTTCCTGGAAGAGGGGGCATTGGGACTGGGTTTGGATGGTTAAGTAGAAGCTCTCCAGTGGAGGAGACGATGAGGAAAGGAACGTTCCTGATGAAGGGATTGATTGGCACATGCAGAGGCCCAGCAAAGGAGCCAGACCATTTGGGCCAAGTGTGTCCTAGACTGGGGAGAAGGGAGGCTCCAGGGCCTCAGCATCTGGGGTGGAGGCCAAGCTCCACTTGTGTGTATTTTTTTCCCTCCAGCTGGACATCCGTGGGAAACTTTACCTGGCCCCCCTCACCACGGTAGGACCTGGGTCAGGTGGCTGGTCAGGTGGCAGGGTGGCAGCGTGGTCATTCCAACAGGGCTAGTGTCTGTCCCCACCTGCTGGATTGTGGGGCTGGGGCGCATATTCAGGGTTGTGCTGTGTGTGTGTGCGTGCGCATGCACGAGCATGTGTGTCTGTCTTGCTCCCCCCGCAGTGCGGGAACCTGCCCTTCCGACGGATCTGCAAGCGCTTCGGGGCGGACGTGACATGCGGAGAGATGGCCGTCTGCACCAACCTGCTGCAGGGCCAGATGTCTGAGTGGGCCCTGCTCAAACGCCACCAGTGCGAGGACATCTTTGGCGTCCAGGTCAGTGCCCACCCCGAGGGAGGGAGAGTGGAGGGGCCCTCGGCCGCCCTGTCTCAGAGCCAGGTTCCAGGTCTGCCCTGGTTGCCTCCCCGACCCCCTGGCCTCAGCTGTGGAGTGGGGGTGATGCCCTGATCCACCTCTGGGGGCTGATGGCCGTGGCCAGGGACCGGCGCCTCGCAGACAGAGCTTGGCTCCTTCCGAGGAGGCCCCGAGAGAGGAGGCTGCTGGCTCAGGGCCCCCCAGTGAGGAGGGAACGGCCAAGTGGGGACAGTTCAGACTCTCCCCTCACCTCCCCCCGGTTCTGCCGCTGCCCACCTACAGCTGGAGGGCGCCTTCCCCGACACCATGACCAAGTGTGCGGAGCTGCTGAGCCGCACCGTGGAGGTGGACTTTGTGGACATCAACGTCGGCTGCCCCATCGACCTCGTGTACAAGAAGGTAGCGGCCCTGGACGTGTGCCTCGGTTTCCCCATCTGGGCAGGGAGGCACTGAGCCAGCTGGCGATGTCGTGGGTGGAGGGCCAGGGGTTTGGGCTCAAGTGTGGCCCTGGAGCCCCTGCCTTTCCTGCGGGTCGGCGTCTCCTGGCGGGGGCCTCCGGGCAGCAGGGGTGAGGGGTCTTGGGGCGGCCACGTCCTGCCCTCCCTCCACCCGCCTGTCTCTTCCAGGGTGGGGGCTGTGCCCTCATGAATCGCTCGACCAAGTTCCAGCAGATCGTCCGTGGCATGAACCAGGTACGGCCAGCCACATCCCTGCATTGGCTCCCAAACAATTCCCCTGGGCCCTGCCGCCCACCACCTCCCAGCACCTCCCAGCACCTCCCACCACCTCCCACCGTCTCCCACCGTCTCCCACCACCTCCCACCACCTCCCACCACCTCCCACCGTCTCCCACCACCTCCCACCACCTCCCACCACCTCCCACCGGCTCCCACCACCTCCCACCGTCTCCCACCACCTCCCACCACCTCCCACCGTCTCCCACCACCTCCCACCATCTCCCACCATCTGCCAGTGTCTCCCACCACCTCCCGCCGCCTCCCGCCGTCTCCCGCCACCTCCCACCGTCTCCCACCACCTCTCACCGTCTCCCACCACCTCCCACCGTCTCCCACCACTTCCCACCGTCTCCTACCACCTCCCACCATCTCCCACCACATCCCACCGACTCCGAGTGTCTCCCACCACCTCCCACCGTCTCCCATCACCTCTCACCATCTCCCACCACCTCCCACCATCTGCCAGTGTCTCCCACCACCTCCCACCGCCTCCCGCCGTCTCCCGCCACCTCCCACCATCTCCCACCACCTCTCACCGTCTCCCGCCACCTCCCACCGTCTCCCACCACTTCCCACCGTCTCCCACCACCTCCCACCATCTCCCACCACATCCCACCGACTCCGAGTGTCTCCCACCACCTCCCACCGTCTCCCATCACCTCTCACCATCTCCCACCACCTCCCACCGTCTCCCACCACCTCCCACCGTCTGCCAGTGTCTCCCACTACCTCCCACCGTCTCCCACTACCTCCCACTGTCTCCTACCACCTCTCACCGTCTCCCACCACCTCCCACCATCTCCCACCACCTCCCACTGTCTGCCAGTGTCTCCCACTACCTCCCACCGTCTCCCGCCACCTCCCACCGTCTCCTATCACCTCTCACCATCTCCCACCACCTCCCACCATCTCCCACCACCTCCCACTGTCTGCCAGTGTCTCCCACTACCTCCCACCGTCTCCCACCACCTCCCACCGTCTCCTATCACCTCTCACCATCTCCCACCACCTCCCACTGTCTGCCAGTGTCTCCCACTACCTCCCACCGTCTCCCACCACCTCCCACCATTTCCCACCACCTCCCACCGTCTCCCACCACCTCCCACCACCGTCCTGTAGGTGCTGGACGTGCCACTGACTGTGAAGATCCGCACAGGCGTCCAGGAGCGTGTGAACCTGGCACACCGCCTGCTGCCCGAGCTGCGGGACTGGGGCGTGGCACTCGTCACGGTGGGTCTTGGGACGCCTCGGGCATCGGGGCCTCGGGGTCGACCCCGCGTCCCTTCCTAACGGCTCCTCCCATCCCTCCCTCTTCACCTCCGCACCTCCTTCTGTCTCCGCCTCTGTCTCTCTCTGTCTCTCTCAGCCTGGTTCTCTCGGTCTCTTTCTCTCTGTGTCTCACTTTCTGCCTCCTACCCTGCGTGGCGGCTTCTCCCCCAGCTTCACGGCCGCTCTCGGGAGCAGCGCTACACCAAGCTAGCCGACTGGCAGTACATCGAGGAGTGCGTGCAGGCCGCCAGCCCCATGCCCCTGTTCGGTGGGTGTTCCGGGAAACCACCTCCCTCTCCCCTGCCATCCCTGGTCACTCACATCTCTGGGCTGTTCGCCTTCCCACCTGGGACCCCCTCCTACCACCCTGATGGGAGCCACTGGGTCAGCTAAAACTCCTGAAGGGCTGCTGAGCAGAACCCCAGGGTCCCACCTGCCCGTGTCTCCCTGAGACCCCAGCCTCTGTCTCCTCAGGAAATGGGGACATCTTGTCATTTGAGGATGCCAACCGCGCCATGCAGACTGGTGTCGCCGGGATCATGATTGCCCGGTAAGTGCCCAGGGATGTTAGAGATCCAGCTCCAGCTTCGTGCACAGCAGCAGTGCCCTGAACCCGACACGCCGTCACCCACCCCTGCTCTGTGGTGGGCTGTTGGCCCCATGGATGAGAAGGTCAGAGAGTGATGTCAGGAGTTGCAGCTGTGTTGCGGCAGAGGGGACTGGAAATTGCTGCTGCTGTGGGATCTGATGATTGTGGGTTGAAAGTCCTGGGCTTTGGCCAGGTGCGGTGGCTCACGCCTGTAATCCCAGCACTTTGGGAGGCCGAGGCACGCCGATCATTTGAGGTCAGAAGTTCAAGACTAGCCTGGCCAACATGGTGAAACATCTCTATTAAAAATACAAAAATTAGCCAGGTGTGGTGGTACGTGCCTGTAATCCCAACTACTAGGGAGGCTGAGGCAGGAGAATTGCTTGAACCCGGGAGACGGAGGTTGAACAGTGAGCCGAGATCTTACCACTGCACTCCAGCCTGGGCAACAGAGCCAGACTCTGTCTCAAAAAAAACAAAAGAAAGTCCTGTGCTTTGAAGGTTGTGTGCACACAGCTGGGAGGCTTACTAGGCTTGTAGGTTTCGTGGTCTGGGCTCCGGTTCAGGCGAGGCCATGAAAGCAGAGGCCACACGATCCCAGGCACGCTGGTGGCTGGGCCCACTGATCGTCACCCGTCCCACAGTGGCGCCCTGCTCAAGCCGTGGCTGTTCACGGAGATCAAGGAGCAGCGGCACTGGGACATCTCGTCATCCGAGCGCCTGGACATCCTGCGGGACTTTACCAACTACGGCCTGGAGCACTGGGGCTCGGACACGCAGGGCGTGGAGAAGACCCGGCGCTTTCTGCTCGAGTGGCTGTCCTTCCTGTGCCGGTGGGCACCGGGGCTGGCTGGGGTGGGCAGCGTGTGGGCCGTGGCTGGCTAGGGCTGACTCCAGCCTGTTCTGCTGCCCGCCCGCCTGCCTGCAGGTACGTGCCTGTGGGGCTGCTGGAGCGCCTCCCACAGAGGATCAACGAGCGGCCGCCCTACTACCTGGGCCGAGACTACCTGGAGACGCTGATGGCCAGCCAGAAGGCAGCTGACTGGATCCGCATCAGGTGCCTGGGTGGGCTGGAGTTGGGGGGCTGGAGTCAGGGGCCCTGGGTCATGGAGGGTACTTTGCAGGCCCTGGGCCTGACCTTGCTTTCCACCTGCCCTCCCACAGCGAGATGCTCCTTGGGCCGGTGCCCCCCAACTTCGCCTTCTTGCCGAAGCACAAGGCCAACGCGTACAAGTAGCCTCAGGCTTTCCCAGGGGCACCCTGGGGCGAGGAGAGTACAATAAATTTTATTCTTTTAAAATCCAGGCCTTTCTGTGACCCTGAAGCAGCCCCTCCTCGGCCCCTACCTTCCCCAAACCTCTTAGCCGCCTCCATGGGCCCTGCCCCAAGTTAGGTGCTGCTGGTGCCCAGAGAGGCCTTGACCCCCAAGAAGGTAGCGGGTGCAGGATCCGGGGGGCCTTAGCCTGTGTGGGTGTGGATCAGGGCAGCCTGCCTGGAGGAGGCGGCCTCAAAGCTGTTAGGGGGGTGTTGCTGGAAGAGGCAAAGGCCTGGCCCAGAATCCTCCCTCCCACGGTGATGACCATCTCTGCCACCGTCTGCCGCTGCCCGCCCCCAACACCCAGAACCCCAACCAGTGGGCGTGCTGCAGGCTGGAACCCGCTGCCCCGAGTAACCAGGCAAACAGAACCCCACCAGGTTCTCAGCCTGTTCTTTGGTTGGGCCACCTGCGCTCCCACTGCTGCCCTCCTGGCCTGTCTGGACCGGGCCCACCACTGTCCCATGCAGCATCCCAAATCGTTCTATGCCCCTGCAGCTCCCCAGGAAGGTTTCAGCCCCCAGAGTCTGGAGGGGGCCGAGGCGCTGGGCAACCAGCCTGCTCCCACCTGCGCTGAGCCTCCTCCCGCTGTGGGTACGATCGGGTGGGTGAGGGCACCTGCTGGAGAGGGCTCAGGGGCCACCCGCCTAAGGGCCCTACCCAGCCGGACACCTTTGTCCATAGGCTCTTTGAACCTGTATCATCCCCCAGACCCAGAGAAAGAGGTGTTTCCAGCCCCTCCAGCAGGTACCGGCCTCCCCTGAACCCTTGACGAGGCTGGGAGTGGGTTTGAGTGTGCAGGCCCATCTTGCCCCTGCCCCATCCCTAGGTGGGAGCCCGAAGGCACGGCCTCTGCTCCCCATGCTTCACACAGGCCCCCCAGATGAGCCCCAAAGACAAGCTCTGTGTCATCCATCACCCAGCCAGGGCCCCAAAGCAATACCTATGTCGTCCCCCAAAGGGGCCCCCCAATGGCAAGGTTCTCGTGGCATCTCTCAGACAGGCCCCCAGGCTTGGGCTGGGCCCCTCAGGCAGCGGCTGCTCTCAGGGCACCCGCCTGCCGCCCACAGGTTTCCAGATGGCCCCATGCGGGTGCTTCTTCGACCCCCGCATCTATCGGATCGAGTGGACCACCCCCGACCTGGGCCAGTCAGCCCTGTACAAGTTGGCGGCAAGCAGCGGGGGGCCAGCAGGGGTCCCCTCCGCCCCAGGCAGCTACCTCCTGGAGCCGCAGCCCTACCTCAAGGCCCCGGGGCTGCCCCCATACCCCCACTACCAGCCGGCACCCGGGGGGCCCCAGTTTCTCTTGTCCTACTTCCCGCCCGAGGGCCCCGGGCCAGAGGCTCTGGGCTTTGTGGGAGACGCAGGGCCCGCCACCTTCGTGGAGCTGCCCCTACCGCCCCTAGAGGAAGGCCCAGCCCCACCGCCACCCCCACCCGCCAAGGAGAACAAGCCGCCCCCTGTACTCATCACGCTGCCTGCAGAGCCCACACTGCCCCCGGACGCCTACAGCCACCTCCAGGGTCACCTCGGCCACTTCCCTGGGCCCGAACCCCTGGCCTTCCCCGCCAAGGAGCTGCAGGGCAGCAGGGCCCGACCTGGGGTGCCCCTGTACCCACCGGGCCTCAGCGAGCTCAAGGTGGCCGAGGTCAAGGAGGGGGCCCTGCTGGGGGCAGGCGAGGCCAAGGCCCCCGAGACGGCCAGAGCTTTGGCACTGCCTGACAAGGTTCTGCTGGAGGACGCCATGAAGCTCTTCGACTGCCTACCAGGCGCCTCTGAGCCTGAGGGTACCCTGTGCGAGGTCCCCGGGCCGGCCCTGCCTGACAGCAGTGGTGGGAACTCAGCCGATGACATCCGCTCACTGCGCCTGCCTGAGGAGCTGCTGTCCTTCGACTACAGCGTGCCTGAGATCCTGGACACCGTGTCCAACGTCGACTACTTCTTCAACTTCAAGGCGCTTGACGAGGAGCAGCCGCCCCACCTGGGGCCCCCTGCCGCCAACACCCCGGCCCCCATTCTGCCCGGCAAGAGAAAGGCCTTGACGGCCAAGAAGGGAAAGCCGGGAGGGAAGGCCAGGCAGCCGGCAGGCCCAGCCAGCGCCACTCCCCCGGGGCCCAGGCAGGACCTGGGAGCCACCCCGCATTAAAGCACATTTGACCTTTCAGCTCCATGTCCGCGTGGTGGCCTTGGGGATGGGGAGGGGGCTGGAGGTACACGCCTGGCCCCTCACCCCATCATCCCGCGGACTGGCAAGGCAGTGCCCCCGGCCTCACAGTGAGGCCTCCAGAGCCTAGCAGGGGAGCCCCAGAATCACAGGACACCCTAAACTCCATGAGTCCCAGCCCTGGAAGATCAGACTCCTCTGGCAGAGGCAGGGGCCTCCTGGGGCACGGGGGATCTGACCCCCAGACTCAACGCATTCTAAGGGTTTTCACCCCTTTGTTTGGTGGGGAAAAGCAAGGCTGCCCAGAGAGGGGCAGGAACTTCCCTGGAGACACACAGCTATCAGGGCAGGGCTTGAGGAGCAGCTTCCGGATCCCCACCCAGCCGCCTCCTGTCCCCCGGAAGCCACAGCCACTGCAGGCAGGGCGGGAAGGGCCACGCTCTTGTTCAGACAGACAGGTGGGTGCAGGGGCTTCACCTGATGGTCTGAGGGTGGGGGCTGGGGCAGGGACGGGGAGACAGTGCCCACGCGTGAAAGAGTGGGGAGCACACGGCACCCAGGGGACCTGGCATGTTCACCTGAGATGGAGACAGGAGACAGTACCTGGAGCCCAGGAGAGGGTCAGGGGCCCCACCTGGCCACACTTCAGGGTCCAGGGTGGCAGGGATAGCCCGGCTACCGGTTCCAAAATGGGATGGACCCAGCCTCGGAAGAACGACCTCTGGGTGCTGGTTCCCGTCACCGCTCACCCACATCAGGGTCTCGAGAGCCCTCCTGGGGGTCCAGGCAGTAGCCACCTGTACCCTCCTCCCCTGAAACGCTCATAGTGGCCCTGGAGAGGCTGACCCCATTCCCCCAGGGACACGTGAGGAAACAGGAGGCCGAGTGCCATCCAGCGCCTCCTGGGATGAGGACACCCCTCTGGGATGGGAACCTTCAGCCTACCCCTTCCCCAGGCTGTGGGCTGGATCTCCTGGGTCTCCAGAGTTTGGGTTTCAACGCCTCTGCTTGGGAAGGCCCTGGGAGGCTCACCTAGAGTCCAGGAGGCTGATGGGTGTTTGGAGGCAGAGCAGAGACCATGGTCCCGGCTCTGTGCAGGGCACTGTGCCTCCTGTTCTCTGGAGCTACTCTCCCAGAAACCCTGATTCAAAAAACTCAGGAGGAGGCCAGGCGCGGTGGCTCACGCCTGTAATCCCAGCACTTTGGGAGGTTGAGGCGGGCAGATCACTTGAGGTCAGGAGTTTGAGACCAGCTTGGCCAAAATGATGAAACCCCGTCTCTACTGAAAATACAAAAATTGGCCGGGCGTGGTGGCTCACGTCTGTAATCCCAGTACTTTGGGAGGCCGAGGCAGGCAGATCACGAGGTCAGGAGATCGAGACCATCCTGGTGAACATGGTAAAACCCCGTCTCTACTAAAAATACAAAAAAATTAGCCGGGTGTGGTGGCGGGTGCCTGTAGTCCCTGCTACTCTGGAGGCTGAGGCAGGAAAATGGTGTGAACCCGGGAGGCGGAGCTTGCAGTGAGCCGAGATCACACCACTGCACTCCAGCCTGGGCGACAGAGCGAGACTCCATCTCAAAAAACAAAAACAAAAACAAACAAACAAAAAAATTATCTGGGTATGGTGGCAGGTGCCTGTAATCCCAGCTACTTGGGAGACAGGCACGAGAATTGCTTGAGCCTAGGAGGCAGAGGTTGCAGTGAGCCAAGATCACATCACTGCACTCCACCCTGGGCAACAGAGCAAGACTCCACCTCAAAAAACAAAAACAGGCCGGGCGCGGTGGCTCACGCCTGTAATCTCAGCACTTTGGAAGGCTGAGGCAGGTGGATGACGAGGTCAGGGGTTCGAGACCCAGCCTGAACAACATGGTGAAACCCTGTCTCTACTAAAAAAATACAAAAAATTAGCTGGGCTTGGTCATGGGTGCCTGTAATCCCAGCAACTCGGGAGGCTGAGGCAGGAGAATTGCTTGAACCTGGGAGGCAGAGGTTGCAGTGAGCCGAGATTGTGCCACTGCACTCCAGCCTGGGCAACAGAGTGAGACCCTGTCTCAAAAAAAAAAAACCAAAAAAACAAAAAACCAAAAAAAAAAAAAAACAAAACAACTCCAGGTAGTGTCTTGGGGCCATGCAGCTGCGGCCGTCAAGGCAGGGTCCCCCTGTCCCAGGGACTGTGCCATGTGCCCTCCTGGCATCTGCAGTGATCCCCATTCATCCCTGTTTCACCTGTGGGGACACAGGCTGGGAGAGACTCCAAGCCCACTTTTCTTTTTTTGAGACACAGTTTCGCTCTTGTTGCCCAAGCTGGAGCACAATGGTGTGATCTCGGCTCACTGCAACCTCCGCCTCCCGAGTTCAAGTGACTCTCCTGCCTGCCTCAGCCTCCCGAGTAGCTGGGATTACAAGTGTGCACCACCACGCCTGGTTAATTATTTGTATTTTTAGTAGAGATGGGATTTCACCATGTTGGTCAGGTTGGTCTCGATCTCCTAACCTCAGGGGATCCGCCCGCCTCAGCCTCCCAAAGTGCTGGGATGACAGGCGTGAGCCACCGCGCCCGGCCCCAAGCCCACTTTTCTCAGCTGCCTTTCAACTCCTTCTCCCCGAAGCCTCATTAGGGGTATCTCTGAAACTAAAACCAAGTGTCCCAAGTGTCGGGGAGGTCCTGGCTGATGAGGAAGTGGGGCAAGGACCTGGGATCACTTTTCTTGAAGATTAATGTGGAGTGAGGGTCACACAGTGGATGTCTGCAAGGACCCAGGCAGCAGCTTTTTTTTTTTTCTTTCTGAGACAGGGTCTCGCTCCGTTACCCAGGCTGGAGTATAGCACCGTGATCATGGCTTACTGCAGCCTCCACCTCCCGGGCTCAAGCGATCCTCCCACCTCAGCCTCTCGAGTAGCTGGAACTACAGGCGTGCACCACCACACTCAGCTAATGTCTAAAAAAAATTCTTTTTGTAGAGATGGGGGTCTTGCTGTGTTGTCCAGGCTGATCTTGAACTCCTGGCCTCAAGTGATCCCCCTGCCCCAGCCTCTTGTAGCTATGTTGGGCAATTTAAAATGATCACAGAATATATATATATTTTTTAATATATATATTTTATATATATGTATTTTTAATATATATTTTTATATATGTATTTTAATATATATAATATATGTATTTTTAATATATATATTTTATATATGTATTTTTAATATATATATTTTATATATATGTATTTTTAATATATATTTTTTATATATGTATTTTTAATATATATATTTTATATATATGTATTTTTAATATATATATTTTATATATGTATTTTAATATATATTTTATATATATGTATTTTTAATATATATATTTTATAGATATGTATTTTTAATATATATTTATATATGTATTTTTAATATATATTTATATATATGTATTTTTAATATATATTTTATATATGTATTTTTTAATATATATATTTTTTTTAACCAAAGAGTAATCAGAAGTCATGAGACTGACCAAATTTTCACTTAAAATGAGATGGCTGACCCTGGTGCAGTGGCTCACCGAGAATCCCAGCACTTTGGGAGGCTGAGGCAGGAGGATCGCTTGAGCTCAGGAGTTCGAGACCAGCCTGGGCAATATGTCAAAACCCCATCTCTACAAAAAAAAAAAAAAAAGGTAAAAAAAAAAAATTACCCAGGCATGCTGGTGTGGACTTGTAGTCCCAGCTACTTGGGAGACTGAGGTGGGAGGATCACTTGAGCCCAGGAGGCAGAGGTTGCAGTGAGCCAAAATCACATCACTGCACTCCAGGCTGGACAAAGGAGCAAGAATCTGTCTCAAAAAAAAAAAAAAAAAAAAGGTTGGGGGGGGGGCGGGTGCAGTGGCTCACGCCTGTATAATCCCAGCACTTTGGAAGGCCGAGGCGGGCAGATCATGAGGTCAGGAGTTTGAGACCAGCCTGGCCAACATGGTGAAACCCTGCCTTTACCAAAAACACAAAAATTAGCCAGGCATGGTAGCAGGCGTCTGTAATCGCAGCCACTCAGGAGGCTGAGGCAGGAGAGTTGCTTGAATCAGAGGCAGAGGTTGCAGTGAGCTGAGATCACACCACTGCACTCCGGCCTGGGCAACAGAGCGAGACTCCATCTCAAAAAAAAAAAAAAAAAAAGAGAGAGAGAGAGATGGCTAACTCTAGTGCACTGGCCCATCCATAATCCCAGTACTTTGAGAGGCTGAGGCAGGAGGATTGCTTGAGTCCAGGAGTTCGAGACCAACCTGGGCAACAAAGTGAGACCGTGTCTCTACAAAAACTAAAAGTAAAATTAGCCATGTGTGGTGGTGGTTCCTGTAGTCCCAGCTACTCAGGAGGCTGAGGAGGGAGGATCACTTAAGCCTGGGAGTTTGAGGCTGCAGTGAGCTGTGATCACACCACCGCACTCTCAGCCTGGGCAACACAACGAGACCACACTGATACTAAAAAAAAAAAAACAAAAAAAAACAGGCCAGGCACGGTGGCTCATGCCTGTAATCCCAGCACTTTGGGAGGCCGAGCCGGGCGGATCATGAAGGTCAGGAGATCGAGACCATCCTGGCTAACATGATGAAACCCTGTCTCTACTAAAAATGCAAAAAAACTAGCTGGGCGTGGTGGCGGGCCCCTGTAGTCCCAGCTACTTGGGAGGCTGAGGCAGGAGAATGGCGTGAACCCCAGAGGCGAAGGTTGCAGTGAGCCAAGATCGCGCCACTGCACTCCAGCCTGGGCGACAGAGCGAGACTCCGTTTCAAAAACAAACAAACAAAAAACAAAAAAATGGTGAATACATACCGCTTCCTGCTATGTTACATTATACTTTATTTGAAGACAAGGGGTCGGGACCCTGTGGACCGGCCTCAGTGGTCAGACCTGCCTCCGTGAGGAGTGCGGTGGCGTCCCAGGGACTCTGTGCCTGCCCTGGCTGTGGCTGGGGCCCTGAACTGGCAGACCGTCTTGCATCTCCTACACAGCTGTGCTGCAAACGTCTTGATCCTGAGGCTGCGTGCTGTGCGTAGCAGCTTGGGGGTCTTGTAGGCCAGCCAAACAGACCCCAGGATGCTGGAGATGATCAGTAGGATGACGACTCCAGCAGAGACCAGCTGCACAGGGAATGCTCCATACACGTAGATGCTAAAGATGGTCTCCAGTTGACAGTAGCTGTGGGGGGGAGGCAGGGAGAGGCTGTTGGGCGTTGCCTTTGGGGGACTTCGCCTTAACTCTGGCAAAGGTGTTCAGACCCACAGGAGGGAGAACCAGGCCCACAGCAGTGACCGGGTATACCCACTTCTGTTTCCATTCACTGTGCCTTTTTTTTTTTTTTTTTTTTTTGAGTCGGAGTCTCTCTCTGTCGCCCAGGCTGGAGTGCAGTGGCACGATCTCGGCTCACTGCAACCTCCGCCTCCTGAATTCAAGCAATTCTCCTGCCTCAGCCTCCCAAGTATCTGGGATTACAGGCACCTGCCAACCATGCCTCGCTAATTTTTGTATTTTTAGTAGAGATGGGGTTTCACCCTTGGCCAGGCTGGTCTCAAACTCCTGACCTCAAGTGATCCGCCCGCCTCTGCCTCCCAAAATGCTGGGATTACAGGTGTGAGCCACTGCACCTGGCCCACTTTGACTTTTATGGGTTTTTGTTTTGTTTTGTTTGTATTTTGAGATGGTGGAATCTGGCTCTATTACCCAGGCTGGAGTGCAGTGGTGCAATCTCGGCCCACTACAACCTCTGCCTCCCAGGTTCAAGCGATTCTCCTGCCTCAGCTTCCTGAGTAGCTGGGATTACAGGCGCCCACCATCACACCTGGCTAATTTTTAGTAGAGATGGAGTTTCTCCATGTTGGCCAGGCTTGTCTCGAACTTCTGACTTCAAGTGATCCACCTGTCCCGGCCTCCCAAAGTGTTGGGATTACAGGCGTAAGCCATTGTGCCAGGCCGACTTTTATGGGTTCTGAGTTGGCCATCCTCTCTGTGCCCTCTGGCAGCTGTCACCAGGATCCCTATTCTCCCCCAATGCCCAAGCTCTGGCTAGAGAAGGCGGAAGGGGCAAATTAACTAAATGCTCCATCAACAGCGGGGAAGTGGTGGATGACAGTGGAGGCTAGGTCAGGGCAGGAAAGGTTCAGGGGTGTCACAGAACCCACGGCAGGGAGGGGGACAGTGCAGGTCACGTGGTGCAGGGAGCACGTGTGGCACGGGAGAGTCCCATACCTGTCTCCTGTCTCAGGTGGACATCCTCACCCTACCCAGTGCCTTCCACCTGCTGCTACCACCCCAGAGCTAATCCTCCTAGTCTGGGGCCTCTAGAGAAGGCAGGACCTCCACGTGTTTTTTTTTTCAGGGGATGAACTTTCATCCTTCTGGAGAGGACAGGTGATGAGTGACAATGACTTCCAGTAGGGGTGAGGATATGAGGAAGATTCCACCTGGTGTCCCCCTTCCAAAGGAACACACTGATCCACATGGCATGGCTTCGATATGGCTTTATAATCTCCTCAGCACCTGTCAGTGCTAAATATTTAACAACTGGCTCTCAGAGGGGAAAGGCCTCCTGGGTAGTGTCTGCCAATTCTTGTGGTGTAAATATTTCCGCTGTGGCTGATTGGAAGCCACTGACATGAAATTGACTGGTGTAAGATTCCTGAAATTTTTTTTTTTTTTTTTTTTTTTTTGGAGATGGAGTCTCGCTCTGTTACCCAGGCTAGCAGCCAGTGAGTGGCACAATCTCAGCTCACTGCAACCTCTGCTTCCCAGGTTCAAGCGATTCTCCTGCCTCAGCCTCCCGAGTAGCTGAGATTAAAGGCACCTGCCACCACGCCCGGCTAATTTTTCTATTTTTAGTAGAGACGTGGTTTCACCATGTTGGCCAGGCTGGAGATTCCTGAATATTTGAGAGTCTACTCCTGGTGAGCAAGTTTGAGCCAGCTCTGGCCCGCAGCCATCAGCACACCCTACCCATGGGGAGTAGGAGAGGGCGACTCGGGTGTGCCAGGGCAGCGGTGCGGCCTCCGGTCACTGCTGTGACTCTGAAATGAGTATTTGTTTCACATGGGAACAAATGTCACCCAGAACTTAAAACATCACTTGTCCTGGGGACGGCCTGGGCCGTTGGGGGAATTCAGGTTTAGCCAGGACCTGCATGTCCCCCGAAACATGGGTGACCTGCCCCCAAGGGCACCAGGCGTCCCCTGTCGTAGGGGCAGATGAGCCCACTCACCTGTAGTACGGATCCACAATGGAAATGTAGAAGACATAGAAGCCGTTGTTGTGGCCGAAAATGATCTGGTTTGCTGTCCGGCCGCCCAGGATCTGATACTGGACATCTGGCCACCTCAAAGGGGCATTGTTGTTGGGGTCGTGGCAGCTCACATAGTTCTGTGGGGGGACAGAGACGTGCCCACTGGTCCTGGGGCCTGGGGAGGGGGCCCTGAGCCTCCCTCCTCCTTGTGGAGGCCCTGCACCCACCCCAGTCCTCATTAGGCACGCATGGATGGGACTCTGGGGCCAAGTGCCCATGGTGTGGGCAGGTGCATGCTCCCTGCAGAGGAGAGTGGATGGAGGCTGCTCAGCCTCCATCTCACCTGCCTCTGTTGGAGGCCGAAAGATTGCGGGTCATGATCAACTCAGTATACCACTGGAGGCTATATGAGTAAACAGCAAACTTTCTCATAAAAGCAGAATGTTGGCAAACTGACAAACTGCGTCTGCCGCCCAGAAGGAATGCTGAGGGCAGTCACGAGCCAGGCACAGTGTTTCTTGTTATTAGGTACATCTGAAGCCTATTAGTAATAATATGAACCTGTGATCAATTAAGCAGCTGACCAATCATTACCTCCTCCTCCCTGCTCTTTCTTTTTTTTTTTTTTTTTTTTTCTTTGAGATGGAGTTTCACTCTGTTGCCCAGGCTGGAGTGCAGTGGGGCAATCTCGGCTCACTGCAAGCTCCGTCTCCCGGGTTCATGAGATTCTCCTGCCTCAGCCTCCCGAGTAGCTGGGACTACAGGTGCCGGCCACCACAGCCAGCAAATTTTTTTTTTTTTTTTTTTGTATTTTTAGTAGAGACGGGGTTTCACCATGTAAGCCAGGATGGTCTCAATCTCCTGACCTTGTGATCCGCCCACCTCAGCCTCCCAAAGTGCTGGGATTACAGGCGTGGCCACCGCACCTGGCCCCGCCCTGCTGTTTCTACTCAATAAATACAAAGGTCTGTGGAAGCTTGAGGGACTGCCTTTACTTGCTAGAAGCAGGGAGCTCTCTTCTTCCCCATGCTTCTTCCTTAAAACAGTTTCTTTTGTCTTAAGTTTTCATTTCTACATCCGTTCCCCCTTCGTTCAGTCTTGTAATGAAGGTCTCAAGTAGTAACAGTAGTAACTGTTGTAGTGACCGTCTCAAGTAGTAACTGTGGCAGTCTGCCACATGCCTCCTTTCAGGCCTTCCTGGGCTGTGGAGGCTGGAGGTTTAATAACTCAGCCAGGGTGAGAGTCAGGCGCTGCCAATGACTTTTTGATTTTGAGACATTGTCTTCCGCTGTCCCCCAGGCTGGAGTGCAGTGGCGTGATCTGGGCTCACTGCAACCTCTACCTCCCAGGTTCAAGCAATTCTCCTGCCTCAGCTTTCCAAGTAGCTGGGACTACAGGTGGGTACCATCATGCCCTGCTAATTTTTGTACTTTTAGTAGAGACAGGGTTTCACCATGTTGGTCAGGCTGGTCTCTAATTCCTGACCTCAAGTGATCCATCCACCTCGGCCTCCCAAAGTGCTGGGATTACAGGCGTGAGCCACAGTACCTGGCCACTCTTTATATATTTATTTTTAAATTTTATTTTATGTTTTTTTTTGAGAAACAGCCTCCCTCTGTTGCCCAGGCCGGAGTGCAGTGGTGCAGTTTCGGCTCATTGCAACCTTCACCTCCTGGGTTCAAGCAATTCTCTTGCCTCAACCTCCCCAGCAGCTGGGATTACAGGTGTGCACCACTATGCCCAGGTAATTTTTGTATTTTTAGTAGAGATGGGGTTTTGCCATGTTAAGCTGGTCTTGAACTCCTGTCCTCAAGTGATCTGCCCACCTTGGCCTCCCAAAGTGCTGGGATTACAGGCGTGAGCCACCGTGCCTGGCCAGGAAAACTTCATGTCCTACAAAAGCAGCCACTCACCACAGCTGATGGAAAACAAATAGTGATGGGGCCATCTCCTAAATGCACTCGTGCAATTTGCAATGAGACAGCCCATATGAAGAATGCATATAGAAATACCAACAGAGCCGGCCGGGCGCGGTGGCTCACGCCTATAATCCCAGCACTTTGGGAGGCCGAGGCGGGCGGATCACGAGGTCAGGAGTTTAAGACCCCAGCCTGGCCAACATGGTGAAACCCCGTCTCTACTAAAAATACAAAAATTAACCGGGCGTGGTGGCAGGTGCTTGTAAGTCCGGCTACTCAGGAGGCTGAGGCAAGAGAATCGCTTGAACTCGGGAGGTGGAGGTTGCAGTGAGCTGAGATTGCGCCACTGCACTCCAGACTGGGGGACACAGTGAGGCTCCGTCTCAAAAAAAAAAAAAAAAAAGCAAATGCAAAAAAAGAGCCATGACACCATCTGCTGGTGGCTTTGCTGCATGCACTGCATTCCTGATACAAAACATTTTGTCCCGGGAAGATACACGTGAACTGATGCAATCTCTCTCTTGTAGGAACAGGACATCACACTCTCATTTATCGGTCGTGCATGCACCAACTCGTATTATAGAAATACACACTGAGGCTGAGCGTGGTGACTCGTACCTATAATCCATGGGAGGATCGCTTCAGCCCAGGAGTTCAAAGCCAGCCTGTGTTACATACTGAAGCCCTGTCTCTACAAAAAAAAAAAAAAAAGATACAAAAATTAGCCAGGCGTGGTGGCGCACACCTGTAGTCCCAGCTAATTGGGAGGCTGAGGTGGGAGGATCACTTGAGGCTTGAGTCTTCATTGAGCTGAAATTGTACCACTGCACTCCAGCCCGGGAGACAGAGTGAGACCCTGCCTAAAAGAGATACAAATAAAACAGATGCACACTGAGTAGGACAGCCTGGGAATTCCATCCATCCCTCAGTAGCAAGCATTGGGATGGTCCCAGGCATTTCTCATCATCAGCAAAGCCCCCTGAACACGTTGGTGCCTGCATTTCCCGTCCTTCGGTCAGTTCCTTAAATCTTCAAAGGCCTTGTACACCCCTAAAAGGAATTACAGTTCCCGCTAGATCCCCTCAAGGACCTTCGAGTCTTTTGCAGTCGTGAGCTCTGCTCACTGCAACCTCTGCCTCCCAGGCTCGATGATTCTCCTGAGTAGCTGGGAGTACAGGTGTCTGCCACCATGCCCAGCTGATTTTTGTATTTTTAGTACAGACGGGGTTTCACCATGTTAGCCAGGCTGGTCTCAAACTCCTGACCTCATGATCCGCCCACCTTGGCCTCCCAAAGTGCTGGGATTACAGGTGTGAGCCACCACGCCCGCCCAAGTCTTTTATTCCATACTCAGTTCCATGGCCACACGGTATCCTCACGCACTCTCCCACCCCCTGGTGGGCTGCTGATTCTTCTGGAAATGATCCTAGGGTCCTGTTACCTCTCTGTTCCAGAAGAAGGGCCCCCCGAATTCCTTTATCATGGTGCTCCAGTTCTGCGGCTGGGAGGTGCACATGGCCGACTGGGCTGTCAGGGAATAGGAGTACGAGAACTGCCCGTTCACCTCCAGTAACACAAACTCGGCGTCGATGACCTCCTGGAAACTGTCTTTTCGCCACCTAGGACACAGGCACGGGACAGGGCTGCACAGGGAGCACGGACAACCCAGGAAGACCCGGGCCACAGCCACCTGGACGGCTGCAAAACCGCTTGGGGGGTGGGAGGTGACAGAGAGGAAACCAAAGGACGCCTGCCGCTCCCAGGTGAGGATGCCGTGTGTGGGCTGCGGGGAGGCCGGGAGACAGAGCTGGGTGGATGGGGAGATGGGCAGCAGCCAGCACTGAGCATTGATAACGGGGAGGAAGGAAAAGTCTGCTCGGAGCCAGGCGTGGCGGCTCACGCCCGTAATCTCAGCACTTTGGGAGGCTGAGGTGGGAGGATCACGAGGTCAGGAGATCGAGACCATCTTGGCTAACACGGTGAAACCCTGTCTCTACTTAAAAAAAAAAAAAAAAAAAAAAAATTAGCCAGGCGCAGTGGCAGGCACCTGTAGTCCTAGCTACTCGGGAGGCTGAGGCAGGAGAATGGTGTGAACCCGGGAGGCAGAGCTTGTGGTGAGCCAAGATCGCACCACTGCACTCCAGCCTGGGCGACGGAGCGAGACTCTGCCTCAAAAAAAAAAAAAAAAAAAAAATTAACCGGGCATTGTGGTATGCAACTGCAGTCCCAGCTACTTGGGAGGCTGAGGCAGGAGGACCACTTGAGCCTGGGAGGGTGAGGCTGCAGTGAACTGTGTTCATGCCACTGCACTCCAGCCTGGGCAACAGAGCAAGACCCCAACACAAAAAAAAAGAAAAAAGGAAAGAGGGAGAGAAAGGAAGGAAACGAAGGAAGGAAGGAAGGGGAGGAAAGGGAAGAAAAGAAAAAGAAAAGCTATATGAGGTCATATGATGTAGGGTGGACCCTGATCTGATAAGACTGGTGTCCTTATAAGAACAGGAAGATGGCCAGGCGTGGTGGCTCACGCCTGTAATCCCAGCACTTTGGGAAGCTGAGGCGGGTGGATCACGAGGTCAGGAGTTCGAGACCAGCCTGACAAACATGGTAAAACCCCATCTCTACTAAAAATACAAAAACTAGCCAGGCATGGTGGCACACACTTGTAATCCCACATACTTGGGAGGCTGAGGCAGGAGAATCAATTGAACCCAGGAGGCAGAGGTTGCAGTGAGCTGAGATCACACCATTGCACTCCAGCCTGGGTGACAGAGCGGAAAAGAAAAAAAAAAAAAAAAAAAAGTACAGGAAGACAGCAGGAGTGCACAGGCATAAAGACCATCGGCCGGGTGCAGTGGCTTACGCCTGTAATTCCAACACTTTGAGAGGCCAAGGCAGGCGGATCATCTGAGGTCAGGAGTCCAAGACCAGCCTGGCCAACATGGTGAAACCGCATCTCTGCTAATTAGCCGGGTGTGGTGGTGGGCACCTGTGGTCCCAGCTACCTGGGAGGCTGAGGTGGGAGGATCGCTTGAGCCCAGGGGACAGAGACTGCAGTGAGCTGAGATCATGCCACTGCACTCCAGCCTAGGCGACAGAGCAAGACCCTGTCTCAAAAAAAGAAAAGGTGTTCCAGGGAGAGGGCCCTGGGGGCCAGTGGGGCTGGGGCAGAAGCACGGTGGGAAACAGTGACCATCATCATTTCGAGGGATCTAGGGAAGCCTGGAGGGCCAGGCTGGTACCCCAGGGCCAGGGAGCATGAGGCCCTGCCACCGTCCCCACCCTGCAGCACCCCCCTGGGGTCTTACAGCTCCACCACGGGCTTCCATGGGGTGTCATAGTAGACGAGGAGAGGACAGCCCAGCTGCTGGTAGGAGTAAAACACGTGCAGGTCCTCGGAGGACTGCTGCCCCTGGAAGCCGGGGTCGTAGAATTCCCTTCAAGACACCAAGAAGCAGAGATGGGGAGTCTGTGAGTTCCTGCCCAGTCTGCCAACCCTTCACAGCTGCAGTTTCTTTTTTGCAAATGGGGATCATCCATGAGAGTGGCTGGAGGTGGCATCTGAGGTGGGCGATTGAGAGCCATGGACCAGATGATACTGGAACTTCCGTTCTAGCTAATTTTTTGGCTGGAGCATGGTAATGCGATCATGACTCACTGCAACCTCCACCTCCTGGGCCCAAGCAATCCTCCCACCTCAGCCTCCCGAGTGGCTGGGATTACAGGCACGCGCCACCACACGTGGTTAATATTTTAAATTTTTGTAGAGATGAGGTCTTGCTGTGTTGCCCAGGCTGGTCTCAAACTCCTGGCCTCAAGTGATTCCCTCACCTCAGCCTCCCAAAGTGCCAGGATTACAGGTGTAAGCCACCAAGCCCGGCAAAATTTCTGCTCCTTAAATTAGATCAGTGCAAAAGTAATTGAGGTTTTTGCCCTTTTTTTTTGTTTTTTTGAGATGGAGTTTCATTCTTGTTGCCCAGGCTGGAGTGCAGTAGCATGATCTCGGCTCACTGCAACCTCTGCCTCCCGGGTTGAAGAAAGTCTCCCACCTCAGCCTCCTGAGTAGCTGGGACTACAGGCATGTGCCACCATGCCTGGCTAATTTTTGTATTTTTAGTAGAGACGGGGTTTCACCACATTGGCCAGACTGCTGTTGAACTCCTGACCTCAAGTGATCCACCCATCTCGGCCTCCCAAAGTGCTGGGATTACAGGCATGAGCCACCGCACCTGCCCAAAACCGTAATTAATTTTGCACCAACTAATCACCCAGTTTAAGGCATTTTGCAATACAGCCCACATAGACTAAGATGACACTCCCCTCTGTGTCCCCCGCTGGTTCCACAGTCACTGCCCCTTAGCAGCCCAGAAGCACCAGTTTAGGCCTCAGCTCTAAATGGGTAACTGACTCTTGACTTGCATTTGAGGGGTCAGGTCTTACAAATCACATGGAAGTGTGCACTCGCATGGCAAGGAGCTCCCCCATGCTGGGTGCAATGAAGGGTCTTTTTTTTTTTTTTTTTGAGACAGAGTCTCGCTCTGTCGCCCAGGCTGGAGTGCAGTGGCGCAATCTCGGCTCACTGCAAGCTCCGCCTCCCGGGTTCACGCCATTCTCCTGCCTCAGCCTCCCGAGCAGGTGGGACTGTGCCCACCACCACACCCGGCTAATTTTTTGTATTTTTAGTAGAGACGGGGTTTCACCGTTTTAGCCAGGATGGTCTCGATCTCCTGACCTCATGATCCGCCCACCTCAGCCTCCCAAAGTGCTGGGATTACAGGCGTGAGCCACCGCGCCCAGCCCGCAATGAGGGATCTTGATATGGTTTGGATATTTGTCCCTTCCAAAGTTCCTGCTGAAACTGGATCCCCAGTGTTGGAGAGGGGGCCTAGTCAGAGGTGTTTAGGCCACAGGGGCAGAGCTGTGAATGGCTTAGAGCCATATTTATGGTACTGAGTGGGTTTTCAATCTCAGCTTCCATGAGAACTGGTTGTTTAAGAGCCTGACACCCCCTCTCCCCATACCCCCACCCTCTTTTGTGTGTGTGTGTGTGTGTGTCTCTAGGTTGCCCAGGCTGGTCTCAAACTCCTGGCTTCAAGCAATCCTCCTGCCTCAGCCTTCCAAAGTGTTGGGATTACAGGTGTAAGCCACTGCGCCCAGCCTCCTCCCCACTCTCTCTCTCTCCATTTTTTTTTTTTTTTTTTTTTGAGACAGAGTCTTGCTCTGTTGCCGTCTGGAGTGTAGTGGCTCAATTTTGGCTGACTGCAACCTCTGCCTCCCAGTTTCAAGCAACTCTCCTGCCTCAGCCTCCCGAGTAGCTGGCATTACAGGAGCCCACCACCATGCCTGGCTAATTTTTGTATTTTTAGTAGAGATGGGGGTTTTGCCATGTTGGCCAGGCTGGTCTCAAACTCCTGAGCTCAAGTGATCCACCTACCTCGGCAGGGATTACAGGCGTGAGCCACCGGGCCCGGCCATAACTCTTTTCTTTATAAATCACCCAGCCTCGGGTAGTCTTTTAAAGCAGCACAAATTGACTGAGGCTCAGACTCTCGTATCGGCGTGGCAGCACATGCTCACTGAGCGGGACAGCATGTGGGACCAGCCAGCTGAGGCAACAGGATCACTTGAGCCCAGGAGGTCGAGGCCGTGGTGAGCTATGATCACATCGCTGCACTCCAGCCTGGGCCACAGGGCCAGACCCTATCTCTTAAAAAAATAATAATAGGCCGGGCGTGGTGGCTCACGCCTGTAATCCCAGCACTTTGGGAGGCTGAGGCGGGTGGATCACGAGATCAGGAGATTGAGACCATCCTGGCTAACACGGTGAAACCCCGTCTCTACTAAAAGTACAAACAAATTGTGGCACGGACGGTCCCAGCTACTCAGGAGGCTGAGGCAGGAGAATGGCGTGAACCCGGGAGGTGGAGCTTGCAGTGAGCCGAGATCGCGCCACTGCACTCCAGCCTGGGCGACAGGCGAGACTCTATCTCAATAATAATAATAATAATAATAATAAAAAATAAATAAAATTCCTAATTTGCTCTTGGCTTTTGCAGGCCCAATGGTCGCCTTGGGTGTCAGGCATTGCGGGGGGACACTGGCTTACTTCTCGATGATGAAGCTGTAATTGTCTTGCAGGGTCAAGGGGTCCAGGATGCCCGTGGAACAGGCGGAAACTTTGCTGCAAGCAAAAGTGGACATTGAGCAACTGCATGACCTCACAAAGAACCAAACCATTATGGATGGGACAGAAAGGGAAGGGCTGGGCGTGGTAGCTCAGGCCCAGCACTTTGGGAGCTGAGGTGGGCGGATCACCTGAGGTCAGGAGTTTGAGACCGGCCTGGCCAGCATGAGGAAACCCCGTCTCTACTAAAGATACAAAAAGTTAGTCAGGCGTGTCATCACGCGCCTCTAATTGCAGCTTCTTGGGAGGCTGAGGCAGGAGAATCACTTAAAGCTGGGAGGCGGAGGTTGCAGTGAGCTGAGATCGCGCCACTGCACTCCTGCCTGGGTGACAGAGCAAGACTCTGTCTCAAAAATAAATCAATAAAAATTAAAATAAAATAATAAATAAAAAAGGGAGGGCAGGCCATGCGCTGTGGCTCATGCCTGTAATCCCAACACTTTGGGAGGCCAAGGTGGGTGGATCACAAGGTCAGGAGGTCGAGACCATCCTGGCTAACATGGTGAAACCTCGTCTCTACTAAAAATACAAACAAATTAGCTGGGCGTGGTGGCGGGCGCCTGTAGTCCCAGCTACTCAGGAGGCTGAGGCAGGAGAATGGTGTGAACCCGGGAGGCGGAGCTTGCAGTGAGCCAAGATGGCGCCACTGCACTCCAGCCTGGGCAGCAGAGCGAGACTCCGTCTCAATAATAATAATAATAGTAATAAAGGGAGGGCACACCTTTGTGTCCAGTGCATGAGCAGTTGCCAAATGAGCAGATATGGAAAAAAAAAAAAAACCCTGAGAGACCCCACCTCTGGGAGGGGCATGGCAGGAAATGGCTCTGCACTTTGCCATTAGAGGTGTAGCTGGTCTGGTTTTTGTTTTTTGTTTTTTGTTTTGTTTTGTTTTTGAGACAGAGTCTCGCTCTGTGGTCCAGGCTGGAGTGCAATGGCGTGATCTCGGCTCACTGCAAGCTCCGCCTCCCAGGTTCACGCCATTCTCCTGCCTCAGCCTCCCGAGTAGCTGGGACTACAGGCGCCCGCCACCACGCCCAGCTAATTTTTTGTATTTTTAGTAGAGACGTAGTTTCACCGTGTTAGCCAGGATGGTCTTGATCTCCTGACCTCGTGATCCGCCCACCTGGGCCTCCCAAAGTGCTGAAATTACAGGCGTGAGCCACCATGCCCAGCCACTGGTCTGGCTTTTTTAAAAATTTATTTTAAAAATTGTGTTAGGACAATCGCGGTGGCTCATGCCTGTAATCCCAGCACTTTGGGAGGCTGAGGCGGGCAAATCACTTGAGGTCAGGAGTTGGAGACCAGCCTGGCCAACATGGTGAAACCCCATTTCTACTAAAAATACAAAAATTAGCCAGGTGTGGTAGCGGGCACCTGTAATCTCAGCTACTCGGGAGGCTGAGGCAGGAGAATCACTTGAACCTGGGAGGCAGAGGTTGCAGTGAGTCGAGATCGTGCCACTGCACTCCAGCCTGGGTGACAGGGCGAGACTCCGTCTCAAAAAAAAAAAAGTGAATATCACCAGCAGGTGAAGGAGGGGAGGCCAATGTACTGGAAACAAACTTAACCTATTAGGGTGAATCATTTAACTTTTTATTATGGAAATAGTAAATATATACAAAACGAAACAAAATAATGGAAAGTCATCCACCTTAGCATTATTACCATGTGGCTAATCGTGCCCCATCAACTCCCCTCCTCCCCTCTCCCCACTCCACTCCAATATCAACATACTTACTACTTTTTTTTTTTTTTTTTTTTCAAGACAAGAGTCTTGCTGTCTCACCCAGGCTGGAGTGCAGATGCAGTGGCTCAATCTCAGCTCACTGCAGCCTCCACCTCCCAGGTTCAAGTGATCCTCCAGCCTCAGCCTCCCAAGTAGCTGAGATTGCAGGTGCCTGCCACCATGCCTAATTTGTTGTGTTTTTTTTTTTTACAGTAGAGACGGGGTTTTGCCATGTTGGCCAGGCTGGTCTTGAACTCCTGACCTGAAGTGATCTGCCCACCTCGGCCTCCCAAAGTGCTGGGATCACAGGCATGAGCCATGGTTCCCAGCCTCAACATACTTACTTCTGGATGACGATCTTTTTATCCAGGTCACAGCCAACTGAAATCAGTGTCGACTGCAGAGGAGAGAGACAGAAATGCGGACCCAGGTCAGTGAGGGTCACCCAGACACAGTGAACCCTATACAGGGACACACTCCTGTGGGAATGGTTTGGAAACCATGTGGCCTGGATCCCAGTAGCGTGTCCCTGGTTGCCTGGGATGCACTGTAACTGCAGCTGGCCCCGCGGAGCTTAAGCTCTGAGAGCCTGGGGTATGGCTAAACTCCTGGTGTCGCCTGACAAGCTTTTAGTGGCTTCACGGAGACCAGAATTAACTTTTTCTTTTAATTAATTAATTTGTTTTTGAGACGGAGTTTTTGCTCTGTCACCCAGGCTGGAGTGCAGTGGCCCAATCTCGGTTCATTGCAACATCCTCCCCGTGGGTTCAAGCGATTGTCCTGCCTCAGCCTCCCAAGTAGCTGGATTACAGGTGCCTGCCAGCATACCCAGGCTAATTTTTGTATTTTTAGTAGAGACGGGGTTTCACCATGTTGGCCAGGCTGGTCTCCAACTCTTGACCTCAGGTGATCCACCCGCCTGGGCCTCCCAAAGTGCTAGGAATACAGATGTGAGCCACCGTGCCAGGCCCAGAACTAATATATGAGCCCAGCATGATCCTTGGTACACAGAGAGCATGGGGAAAAAAATGCATGCATGCATGCATACATGCATGAATGAATGAATGAATGAATCAATGGCCTAGAATGAATAAATAAAAAGGAGAAGGAAGACAGAGAGTGCAACTGGGGTAACTCTATAGCCTTAGGGACATGCTTCTCAAACTGCAGTGCACGGCACCCTCAGAGTTATACAATGGAGTCTAAAAGCCACAGGACCAACGGACTTTTAGTATTTGAAAACTGTCTTGTATTAAGACAAAACAGTGGCTCACACGTATAATACAAGCACTTTGAGAGGCTGAGGCAGTAGGACTGCTTGAGGCCAGGAGTTAGAGACCAGTCTGGGCAACATAGTGACACCTCGTCTCTATGAAAAATAAAACTTAGCCGGGCGTGGTGGTGCACGCCTGTAATCCCAGCTACTTGGGAGGCTGAGGCAGGAAGATCACTTGAGCCTAGAAGGTTGAGGCTGCAGTGAGCCTTGATTGTGCTACTGTGCTTCAGCCTGGGAGACAGAGTGAGACCCTGTATCTAAAAATAAAAAACAGCCAGGCGCTGTGGCTCACACCTGTAATCCCAGCACTTTGGGAGGCCAAGGCGGGCAAATTGCCTGACGTCAGGAGTTCAAGACCAGCCTGGCCAATGTGGTGAAACCCCATTTCTATTACAAATACTAAAAATTAGCTGGGCGTGGTGGGGCTTGCCTATAATCCCAGCTACTCAGGAGGCTGAAGCAGAATTGCTTGAACCCAGGAGGTGGAGGTTACAGTGAGCCGAGATCGCGCCACTGCACTCCAGCCTGAGCAACAAGAGCAAAACTCCGTCTCAAAAATAAATAAATAAATGGCCGGGCGCGGTGGCTCACTCCTGTAATCCCAGCACTTTGGGAGGCCAAGGAGGGCAGATCACGAGGTCAGGAGATTGAGACCATCCTGGCTAACACAGTGAAACCCCATCTCTACTAAAAATACAAAAAATTAGGCGGGCATGTGGCGGGCACCTGTAGTCCCAGCTACTCGGGAGGCTGAGGGAGGAGAATGGTGTGAACCCGGGAGGCGGAGCTTGCAGTGGGCGGAGATGGCACCACTGCACTCCAGCCTAGGCAACAGAGTGAGACTCCGTCTCAAAAAATAAAAAATAAAAATAAAAATAAAATAAAATAAATAAAGCAAACCAAAAAGCAAGACAAACATGGATTTACCTTAGAACAGAATGCAAGATTCGTATCTTAAAAAAAGAAAAAATTGGCCAGGTGCAGGGGCTCATGCCTGTAATCCCAGCACTTTGGGAGGATGAGGCAGGAGGATCACAAGACCAGGAGTTCAAGACCAGGTCGGGTGCAGTGGCTCATGCCTGTGATCCCAGCACTTTGGGAGGCTGAGGCAGGCAGATCACTTAAGGTCAGGAGTTCAAGACTAGCCTGGTCAACATGGTGAAACCCAGTTTCTTCTAAAAATACAAAAATTAGCTGGGCATGGTGGCGCATGCTTGTAATCCCCACTACTCGGGAGGCTGAGGTTAGGAGAATTGCTTGAATCCGGGAGATGGAGGTTACAGTGAGCTGAGATCGCACCACTGCACTCCAGTCTGGGCGACAGAGCAAGACTCCATGTCAAAAAAAAAAAAAGGAGTTCAAGACCAGCCTGGCCAACATGGTGAAACTCCATCTCTACTGAAAATACAAAAATTGGCCAGGCACAGTGGCTCATGCCTGTAAGCGTGGGAGCTTTGGGAGACTGAGGTGGGCAGATCACCCAAGATCAAAAGTTCAAGACCAGCCTGGCCAACATGGTGACTGCCTGCATTCAACTGCCTCAATCATCCTCTTCCTAAGCCCCTGACACCCCCCATCTTACTTTCTGTCTCTATGAATCTGATGACTCTAGGGACCTCCTAAGAGTGGAATCACACAGGATTTGTCCTTTCGTGCCTGGCTTCTCTCACTGTGTGGGATCTCCTCGAGGTTCATCCATGTGGAAGCACGCATCCATAAATTTTTTTATGCCATGAATGTTTATTTTTATTTTTAATTTTTTTAGTTTTTGAGGCAGAGTTTCACTCTGTTGCACCCAGGTTGGAGTGCAATGGCACTATCTCAGCTCACTGCAACCTCAGGGCCAGCTTCCATGAGTCTTAACACTTACGACACCGAATATGGGACAGCAAAGATTTGGGACCTACCAGTGGCTTGATATCCACACATGAAATTTCCTTGTTTGCTATGTCCACAGTTAAGGTAGACATGGTGGCTCTCTTTAAGCTGCAAGGCAACAGAACCTGTGTTATTAGAGAACAACACCCCTGTAAACGACACAGCTGCATTCCATTCATCCTTCAATCCATTCAGTCATCCATGCATCCATCCATCCATCTCATCCCTCTTTCCATCCATTCATTCCACCCACCCATTCATCCATCCATCCATCCATCCATCCATCCACCCTTCTATCTCTCTACCCATCCACTCATCCATCTACCCATTTATCCATCCATTCCATCCACCCACCCACCCATCCATTCACTCATCCATCTATCCATTTATTCATTCATCCATCCATCCATCCCTCTATCCATCCACCTACCTATCCATCTCTCTATCCATCCAATCATCCATCTACCCATTTATCCATCCATTCCATCCACCCATCCATCCATCCATTCACTCACCCATCTATCCATTTATCCATCCATCCATCCATCTATCTCATCCATCCTTCCATCCATTCATTCCACCCACCCACCTATCCATCCATCCATCCACCCATCCATCTCTCTATCCATCCACTTATCCATCTACCCATTTATTGATCCATTCCATCCACCCACCCATCCATCCATCTATTCACTCATCCATCTAGCCATTTATCCATCCATCCATCCATCCATCCATCCATCCACCCATCCACCCAACCATCCATCCATCCATCCATCCATTTCTCTATCCATCTATCCACTCATCTATCTACCCATTTATCCATCTGATACGGTTTGGTTCTGTGTCCCCACCCAAATCTCATCTCCAATCGTAATCCTCACATGTCAGGGGAGGGACCTGGTGGGAGGTGATTGGATCATGCGGGCAGTTTCTCCCTTGGTGTTCTTGTGATAGTGAATTCTCACAATATCTGGTAGTTTAAAAGTGTATGGGGCTGGCCTCAGTGGCTCATGCCTGTAATCTCAGCACTTTGGGAGGCCAAGGTGGGCAGATCACCTGAGGTAAAGAGTTCAAGACCATCCTGGCCAACATGGCGAAACCCTGTCTCTACTAATGATACAAAAATTAGCCAGGCATGGTGGCGTGTGTCTGTAATCTCAGCTACTTGGGAGGCCGAGGCACAAGAATCACTTGAACTCGGGAAGTGGAGGTTGCAGTGACCGGTGATCACACCACTGCACTCCAGCCTGGGCGACAGAGTGAAACTGTGTCTCAAAAAAAAAAAAAAGTATGGCAGGCCAGGCGCAGTGGCTCTCGCCTGTAATCCCAGCACTTTGGGAGGCCAAGGCGGGCACATTACCTGAGGTCAGGAGTTCAAGACCAGCCTTGCCAATATGGTGAAACCCCATTTCTACTAAAAATACAAAAAAAAAATTACCCGGGCGTGGTGGCACATGCCTGTAGTCCCAGCTACTTGGGAGGCTGAGGCAGGAGAACCGCTTGAACCCGGGAGGTGCAGATTGCAGTGAGCCGAGATCGTGCCATTGCACTCCAGCTTGGGCAACAAGAGTGAAGCTCCGTCTCAGAAAAAAAAAAAAAGAATGTATGACAGTTTCTCTCTCTCTCATTCTCTCTCTCTCATATTCTCTCTCTCTCTCTCCTGCCGCCATGAGAAGACATGCCTTGTTTCCCATTCGCCTTCCGCCATGATTGTAAGTTTCCTAATACCCCCAAGTCTTGCTTCCTGTTGAGCCTGAGGAACTGAGTCAATTAAACCTCTTTTCTTTATAAATTACCCAATCTCAGGTAGTTCTGAAAACAGACTAATACACCATCCATCCAGCCATCCATCCATCCATCCATCCATCCATCCATTAATTTCTGAACACTGGTCGGGTGTGGTGGTTCATGCCTGTAATTCTAGCACTTTGGGAGGCTGACGCGGACGGATCACCTGAGGTCAGGAGTTCAAGACCAGCCTGGCTAACATGGTGAAACCTCATCTCTAGTAAAAATACAAAAATTAGCTGGGCGTGGTGGCACATGCCTATAATCCCAGCTACTCGAGAGGCTGAGGCAAGAGAATCACTTGAACCCAGGAGGCAGAGATTGCAGTGAACCGAGATCATGCCACTGCTAAGGCAGGAGAATGGCTTGAACCCAGGCTTGCGGTGAGCCAAGATTATGCCATTGCACTCCAGCCTGGGCCACTAGAGCGAAACTTCGTCTCAAAAAAAAAAAACAAAACAAACAAACAAAAAAACTTCACAAAACTGACTCAAGAAGCAGTGAAAACTTGATAGAAGGCTTTCAGTCAGCATTCAGAAATTATTTTTTTTTTGAGATGGGGGTCTCGCTCTGTTGCCCAGGGTCAGGGTCTTGCTCTATTGCCCAGGCTGGAGTACAGTGTCATGCCCACAACTTACTACAACCTGAAACTCCTGAGCTCCAGCAATCCTCCTGCCTCAGTCTCCTGAGTTGCTGTGATTATAGGCATGAGCCATCACACTGGGCCCCAAATTTTCCATCTTAACCATTTTAAGTGCACAGTTCATCAATATTAACCACATTCACAGAGTTGTGCAACCATCACCACTATCCATCTCCAGAATTTTCTCATCTTCCCCAACTGAAACTCGGTCCTCATGAAACACTCACTCCCCATCCCCCTCCCCAGCCCCTGGCACCCCCCATCCTACTTTCTGTCTGTGTGACTCAGACCACTCTAGGGACCTCCTAGGAGTGGAATCACACAGGATTTGTCCTTTTGTATCCGGCTTATTGCACTGAGCATGTTGTCCTCAAGGTGCATCCAGTCTAGCCTGTACCTTGCGTCAGGATTCCCTTACCTTTTTTTTTTTTGAGAACGAGTTTTGCTGTCACCCAGCATGGAGTTCAGTGGCGCAATCTCGGCTCATTGCAAGCTCTGCCTCTCGGGTTCAAGCGATTCTCCTGCCTCAGCCTCCCGAGTAGCTGAGACTACAGGCGCCTGCCACCATGCCTGGCTAATTTTTGTATTTTTAGTAGAGACAGAGTTTCACCATGTTGGCCAGGCTGGTCTCGATCTCTTGACCTTGTGAGCCGCCCGCCTCAGCCTCCCAAAGTGTTGGGATTACACCCGCCTCAGCCTCCCAAAGTGTTGTGGGCCACGACCCCCGGCCTTTTTTTTTTTTTTTTTTGAGATGGAGTCTCACTCTGTCACCCAGGCTGGAGTGCAGTGGTACAATCTCAGCTCACTGCAAGCTCTGCCTCCTGGGTTCAAGCGATTCTGCCTCAGCCTCCTGAATACCTGGGATTACAGGTGCATACCACCATGCCTGGCTAATTTTTGTATTTTTAGTAGAGATGGAGTTTCACCGTGTTGGCCAGGCTGGTCTCGAACTCCTGACCTCAGGTGATCTGCCCGCCTTGACCTCCCAGAGTGCTGGGATTACAGGTGTGAGCCACCACGCCCGGCCCAGGACTCCCTTCCTTCTTAAGTCTGAGTCATATTGTGATGTGCGGATGGACCACGCTGTGTTCATCCTTTCATCTGGTGATGGACCAGTGGGTTGATTTTTGCCTTTTGGCTGTTGTGAATCACGCTGCTGTGAGCACAGGTGTGCAAATATCTCTCTGAGTAGCTGGGATTACAGGCGCCCACCACTACACTTGGCTCATTTTTGCTTTTTTTTTTTTTTTTTTGGAGACAAGTTTCACATTTGTCGCCCAGGCTAGAGTGCAATGGCACGATCTCGGCTCACTGCAACCTCTGTCTCCCGGGTTCAAGCAATTCTCCTGCCTCAGCCTCCCAAGTAGTTGAAATTACAGGTGCCTGCCACTATGCCTAGCTAATTTTTTTGGTATTTTTTAGTAGAGATGGGGTTTCACCGTGTTGGCTAGGCTGGTTTCGAACTACTGACCTCAGGTGATCCACCCACCTCTGCCTCCCAAAGTACTGTGATTCCAGGTGTGAGCCATCGTGCCCGGCTCTTGTAAAGTGTTTTAATTGCCTTGTTTTACTGTTCTGGAGCTGGGGGTCTGATCTCAGCCCTGCTTCTGTTCGCTCCTGCTAAGGGAACCCCTGTAGGCAGCCCAGTCCCCGCCTCTGCCAGGAGACAACATACCTGGAAGTGAAGTTGGAGTCGGTCCTGCCCCAGTGTTGCTGCTGTTTTAGGAAAATATCCTGTGGGGTCAAGAGAGAAAATCCCAAGTATATCTGTGGAACACCATGGGCATCCCCCAACTCAGGATATTGGGAGAGATGGGGTGTTGGAGGGGACGTGGGGGGACGAAACTGGAAGCCGCTTAGCCCCACTCTGTTCCTTTATTTATTTATTTATTTTGAGATGGAGTCTCTCTCTGTCGCCCAGGCTGGAGTCCATTAGCATGATCTTGGCTCACTGCAACCTCCACCTCCCAGGTTCAAGTGATTCTCCTGCCTCATCCTTCCAAGTAGCTGGAACTACAGGTAAGCATTACCATGCCTAGCTAATGTTTGCGTTTTTTTTTTTTTTTTCTTTTTTTTGAGACTGAGTCTCGCTCTGCTGCCCAGGCTGGAGTGCAGTGGCACGATCTTGGCTCACTGCCAGCTCTGCCTCCCGGGTTCATGCCATTCTCCTGCCTCAGCCTCCCGAGTAGCTGGGACTACACGCACCCGCCACCACACCAGGGCAATTTTTTTTTTTTTTTTTTTTTTTTGTATTTTTAGTTGAGATGGGGTTTCACCATGTTGTCCAGGCTGGTCTCAAACTCCTGACCTCAAGTGATCCACCTGCCTTGGCCTCCCAAAGTGCTGGGATTCCGGGCGTGAGCCACTGCGCCCAGCCAAGCCCTGCTCTGTTCTAGTCCCACTGCCTGGGAAAGGCTTCTGGAAGCTCACAGAAACAACGGCCCCAATATGATGGCTCCTATTCCCTTGCTCCCTGAGTTCTGGGGACCCATAGTGAGGAGTGACTGTTTTCCTCACTCACCTGGATGTGATGTGACGAGCCTGGTTAAAGGAGTTTGCTGTCACCAACTTGCGCCTGGTCAGGCCCCTGCCCTGTGGAAACTGCCCCCACTCAATCCTCATGCCTCAGTTTACCCAGCTAACTCAGATCTCCGGCCACCCTCCTCGGGCTGGGTTAGGCTCTTCCCTGTCATGCCATCTGGGTCTCTCCCATGTGACACTTTAATGAGGTCAAGCGTGTGGGTGATGGCTGCCTGATCATCTTCCCACCATGGGGCGCGGCCAGGGGCTATGTACCCTGGAAACTCCTCAGTTTTTATGCTGATAAGGGAAGGAGGAAGAGGGGGCCCCTCAAGGGATAGGCGACAGGGGTTGGTGGGGACGCGGCTCACCAGTTTGTACTTGGTGTTCCCATCTGACGTGTAACCGTTCTCATAGAAGGTGGCCTGGAACCCCAGGGAGTGGGGGTTGCTCACCATCACCTGGGAGTGGGGGAGAGAAGCTCAGGCTGTACGGAACGAGCAGGCAGGCTGGGGTGAGAAACCCCCGCAGTGACCCCAGCACACCTTCAGATGAAAAATCAGGGCTGGGCGTAGTGGCTCATGTCTGTAATCCCAGCGCTTTGGGAGACCAAGGTGAGAAGACTGCTTGAGCCCAGGAGTTCAAGACCAGCCTGGGCAGCACAGCGAGATCCTGTCTCTACAAAAAAAAAAAAAAGTTGGCCAGGCGCAGTGGCTCACGCCTGTACTTCCAGCACTTTGGGAGGCCGAGGCAGGTGGATCACCTGAGGTCAGGAGTTTGAGACCAGCCTGATCAACATGGAGAAACCCCATCTGTACTAAAAATACAAAATGAGCCAGGCATGGTGGTGCATGTCTGTAATCCCAGCTACTCAGGAGCTCGGGGCAAGAGAATCGCTTGAACCCAGGAGGCAAAGGTTGCGGTGAGCTGAGATCACGCCATTGTACTCCAGCCTGGGTAACAAGAGCAAAATTCTGTCTCAAAAAAAAAAAGTTGAAAATGCATTTATTTATTTATTATTTTATTTATTTATTTATTTTTGAGATGGAGTCTCACTCTGTCACCCAGGCTGGAGTGCAGTCCTGCAAACTCGGCTCACTGCAACCTCTGCCTCCTGGGTTCCAGTGATTCTCTTACTTCAGCCTCCCAAGTAGTCGGGATTACAGGCATGCACCAACACACCCAGCTAATTTTTGTATTTTTAGTAGAGATGGGGTTTCACCATACTGACCAGGCTGGTCTCAAACTCCTGACCTCAGATGATATGCCTGTGTCAGCCTCCTAAAGTGCTGGGATTACAGGCGTGAGCCACCGCACCTGGCCTATTTATTTATTTTTATTTTTATTTTTGGAGGCAGTCTTGCTCTGTCACCCAGGCTGCAGTGCAGTGGTGCGATCTCGGCTCACTGCAACCTCTGCCTCCTGGGTTGAAGCAATTCTCATGCGTCAGCCTCCCGAGTAGCTGGGATTCCAAGCACGCTACCACACCCAGCTAATTTTTGTGTTTTTAGTAGAGACGAGATTTCACCATGTTGCACAGGCTGGTCTCAAACTCCCGAGCTTAGGCAATCCACCCACCTTGGCCTCCCAAAATGCTGGGATTACAGGTGTGAGCCACTGTGCCCGGCCTGAAAATGCATTTAATACACCTAACCTACCAAGCATTGGAAGTTAGCCCAGCCTATTTTAAATTGAGAATAAACCAAGCAATACTAAAAGGAGAACAAAACCCACTCGCCCTTCCACCCCTTGGATCACGATGTTGACATTTCAGGGGTCCAGCTTTCCTGAATGTTTGTACAAATAGATAATACATTTGGATGAATTTACCCACCTTTAAGTGTATAATTCAATGGCATTCGGATGATTCACAATATTGTGCAACCATCACTGCCATTTGTTTCCAAAACTTTCTCATCATCCCAAACGGAAACTCTGTCCTTATGAAGCAATAATTTACCTACTTTTAAATTTTTTATTTTTATTTATTTATTTAATTTTTTATTTTTTCTTTGAGACAGAGTCTCACTCTGTCACCCAGGCTGGAGTGCAGTGGCGTGGTCTCAGCTCACTGCAACCTCCACCTCCAGGATTCAAGTGATTCTCCCACCTCAGCCTCCTGAGTAGCTGGGATTACAGGCATGTGCCACCACACCCGGCTAATTTTTGTATTTTTAGTAGAGATGGGGTTTCACTGTGTTGGCCAGGCTGATCTTGAACTCCTGGCCTCAGGCAATCTGCCCACCTTGGCCTCCCAAAGTGCTGGGATTACAGGCGTGAGCTGCCGCGCCTGGACAAATTTTTTATTTTTTTAAGAGATGAGGTTTTACTCTATTACCCAGGCTGGAGTGCAATGGCATGATTATAGTTCACTGCAGCCTCAACCTCCTGGGCTCAAGTGATCCTCCTGCCTCAGCCTCCTGCCTCAGCCCCAAGTAGCTAGGACTACTGGTGCATGCCACTACACCTGGCTAATTTTTATTTTTTTAATTTATTTTTATTTATTTATTGAGACAGAGTTTCACTCTTGTTGCCCAGGCTGGAATGCAATGGCATGATCTCGGCTCGCCGCAACCTCCACCTCCCGGGTTCAAGTGATTCTCCTGCCTCAGCCTCCCGAGTAGCTGGGACTACAGGCATGCGCCACCACACCTGGCTAATAATTTTTATATTTTTTGTACAGACGGAGTCTCACTATGTTGCCCAGGCTAGTCTCGAGCTCCTGGGTTCAAGCTATCTTCCCACCTCAGCCTCCTGAAGTACTGAAATTATGGGCGTGAGCCACCACGCCTGGCCCTCATGTAATTTATTGAATACTATACTAACAGTGAGAAACAGAAAGGTTGTATCAGTACTGGAAGTACAGTTTCTATTGAGTATAATCAGTTTTGTCCCATTGTAAAGTCAAAAAATTGTGGGACCATCTGTGCTTGTAACTAATGTCTAGGCTTAGACACTTGGATTTTGCATCGAGAAACATCCAAGCACTTCCTGCTGGGTGGGGGAAGGCCATAGGGGTCAGGGCTCTTAGCTGCTAGCAAGAGAAGCCAACTCAGGCTGAGTTAAGAAAATGAGGCCAGCACGGTGGCACATGCCTGTAATCCCAGTACTTTGGGAGTCCGAGGTGGGTGGATCACCTGAGGTCAGGAGTTCCAGAGCAGTCTGACCAACATGGCGAAACCCCATCTTACTAAAAATACAAAACTTAGCCAGGCATGGTGGCAGGCACCTGTAATCCCAGCTACTTGGGAGGCTGAGGCAGGAGAATGGCTTGAACCCGGGAGGCAGAGTTTGCAGTGAGCCAAGATCGTGCCATTGCACTCCAGCCTGGGCGACAGAGCAAAACTCCATCTCAAAGAAAAGAAAAGAATAGAAAATGAATTTATGGGCAGCTCAGAAGGATGGAGGAGGCACAGAGACAGCACAAGAGCGGCCAGGCGGCCAGCTGGACAGCCACAGCCTCATCACGCCCAGACATGCAGAGGCACGTCGAGGGGGAAGACACATAGAAATGGCTGGGCATGGTGGCTCACGCCTGTAATCCCAGTACTTTGGGAGTCCGAGGTGAGCAGATCACTTGAGACCAGGAGTTCAAGACCAGCCTGACCAACGTGGGGAAACCCCGTCTCCACTAGAAATACAAAATTAGCCAGGCGTGGTGGCACATGCCAGTAATCCCAGCTACTCGGGAGGCTGAGGCAAGAGAATTGCTTGAGCCCGGGAGGTGGAGGCTGCAGTGAGCTGAGATCACGCCACTGCACTCCAGCCTAATGGACAGAGCGAGGTTCTGTCTCGAAAAAAAAAAAAAAAAAAAGACACAGAGACAATTTCTATGCAGAATTGTGAGTGTGTGAGTAGCGTCTCTCCTTGTGGGGGATACCAGGGGATTTCCAGAATCTGGGAGTGGGCACCAGGCATGTGGCTGAGAATCCCAGATAGCAGAAACATCAAGATGTACTTACCAGAGGAATGAGGGATGTGCCTGGCTGGGATATCAACGAAGCAGTCAATTCCAGCTGGCTGTGCATGTCAATGGTATACATCCTGTATATAAATTCTCCTGTCAGAAACTCTACCTAGTTAGAAAGGCAAAGAAGAAAGAGAATCATGCTCCTGTTCCCAGAAAGAAAGGGCAAGGAGGCGGGAAGGAGGAAGGGACCCTCCTGGTGCTGCAGGCTGAATCTCCACTTGTGCCTCTGTCTTCCCCACTGGACTCTGTATTTCCAGAAGGGGCTCGAGATGGGCACAATGCCAGCCCCTCCCTCCTCTCCAGAAGTATCCCCCAACCCTGACATTCGCAGTAATTGCTTCTTTCTGTTCCTTTCTTTTTTTTTTTTTTTTTTTTTTTTTGAGACAGGGTCTCGCTCTGTCGCCCAGGCTGGAGTGCAGTGGTTTGATCATGGCTCACTGCAGCCTTGACGTCCCAGGATCAAGCAATCCTCTTCCCTCAGCCTCCCAAGTAGCCGGGACTACAGGCGTGCACCACCATGCCCGGCTAATTTAATTTTTTTTTTTTTAATAGAGACAAGGTCTTACTATGTTGCCATGCTGATCCCAAACTTCTGGGCACAAGTGATTCTCCCATCTCGGCCTCCCAAAGTGCTTGGGGTTACAGTTGTGAGCCACTGCGCCTGACCTCTTTCTGTTTCTTTTTTTTTTTTGAGACAGAGTCTGGCTCTGTCGTTCAGGTTGGGGTGCAGTGGCGCGATCTCGGCTCACTGCAAGCTCTGCCTCCCGGGTTCATGCCATTCTCCTGCCTCAGTCTCCCAAGTAGCTGGGACTACAGGCGCCAGCCACCACGCCCACCTAATTTTTTGTATTTTTAGTAGAGACGGGGTTTCACCATGTTAGCCAGGAAGGTCTCGATCTCCTGACCTCGTGATCCGCCCACCTCAGCCTCCCAAAGTGCTGGGATTACAGGCGTGGCCACCGCGCCCGGGCCCTCTTTCTGTTTCTTTAGAGTAGAGCTGCCCTAGTATGCATCTCAAGATCATAACTCAGTCTTGCCCATTCCCCAACACAGGTATGTCTTTTAATCCTCTTTCAATCTACAGGTTTGTTGGCTGGGTTTAGTGGCTCACACCTGTAATCCTGAGGTGTAGAGAATCACTTAAGTTCAGGGGTTTGAGACCAACCTAGACAACACAGGGAGACTCCTGTTTCTACAAAAACTACTTTTTTTTTTTTGACATGGAGTCTCACTCCATCACCCAGGCTGGAGTGCAGTGGCTTGGTTTCGGCTCACTGCAACCTCTGCCTCCCAGGTTCAAGCGATTCTCCTGCCTCAGCCTCCTGAGTAGCTGGGATTACAAGCATGTGCCACCACGCCCATCTAATTTTTGTATTTTTAGTAGAGACGGGGTTTCGCCATGTTGGCCAGGCTGGTCTCGAACCCCTGACCTCAGGTGATCTGCCCGCCTCGGCCTCCCAAAGTGTTAGGATTACAGGCATGAGCCACCATGCCCGGCCCCCTTTTCCTTTCCATGGATTTTGGAAGCCCCCACGCTATTGGGCCTGTAGCATTTGTCAAAATCTGGATTTCCCTGGTGCAGGTGAACCCATTCCTCTGTCTTTTGTATTTCTGGCAAATTTGCAGCTGGATTGATGCTCGCCTCATCAGATTGAGTTTGATCGTGTTGGCAATGGTCAATGGGTGATGTGATTGATCTCTTATTGGTGATGAATACTATCTTGTTGTCTCTTATTTTGTTAATTTCTCTTTTTTTAAATTAGTGTTTTAGAAATGGGGGTCTCATTTTGTCACCCAGGCTGGAGTGCAGTGACTCCATCATAGCTCACTGCAGCCTCGAACTCCTGGGCTCAAGTGATCCCCACACCTCAGCCTCGCAAATAACTGAGAGTACACACCACCACGCCCAACTTATTTATTTATTTACTTTTTTGAGACGAGGTCTCGCTCTGTCACCCAGGCTGGAGTGCAGTGGTGTGATCTCGGCTTATTGCAACCTCTGCCTCCCAGGTTAAAGAGATTCTCATGCTTCAGCACTCGAAGTAGGTGGGATTACAGGCGCCCGCCACCACACCAAGCTAATTTTTGTATTTTTAGTAGAGATGGGGTGTCACCATGTTGGCCAGGCTGGTCTGGAACTCCTGACCTCAAGTGATTCACCTGCCTCAGTCTCCCAAAGACTCAGTCTCCACAGTCTCCCACCGTACCTGGCCAACGCCCAGCTTTTAAAAAAAATTTTTTTGTTTTAGAAATGGGTGTATGTTGCCCAGGCTGGTCTTGAACTCCTGGCCTCAAACAACCCCTCAGCTTCAGCCTCCTGAGCAACTGGGGCTACAGGCGTGCACCCATGCCCAGGTTGAATTTGCCTTTTTAAAAAAATGCATTGAACACTGATCTAAACAGTTAGGATCACATACATTGCACTTCCCAACGTGGAGTTCAGGGTCCATGAGAAGCGCCTGGATATTCACGAGGCACTTCTGGAAATCAAAAGCTGGAAAGGCTGTGTCACGCAGCGGGGTCAGTATTTCCAGAGTCCCTGGGCTCCTGAACATCAGGGCCACCTCTTCTGACCAGATGTATTGGTCTGCAAACTAAGAAGAAAATGATTCCTGAGATCTAATCATTCTAATTGTTTTTCTGGAGGTTTAAATTTTATTTCATGATGCAGATTTTTTTTTTTTTTTTTGATGGAGTCTCACTCTGTCTCCCAGGCTGGAGTGCAGTGGCGCCATCTCGGCTCACTGCAAGCTCCGCCTCCCGGGTTCACACCATTCTCCTGCCTTAGCTTCCTGAGTAGCTGGGACTACAGGCGCCCACCACCACGCCCGGCTAATTTTTTTTTCTTTGTATTGTTTAGTAGAGACAGGGTTTCACTGTGTTAGCCAGGATGGTCTCGATCTCCTGACCTCGTGATCCGCCCGTCTCAGCCTCCGAAAGTGTTGGCATCACAGGCGTGAGCCACCATGCCCGGCCTTTTTTTTTTTTTTTTTTTAAGACGGAATCTTGCTCTGTCGCCTAGGCTGGAGTGCAGTGGCGCGATCTCAGCCCACGGCAACCTCCGCCTCCCGGGTTCAAGCGATTCTCCTGAGTCACTGGGATCACAGTTGCACCACCATGCCAGGCTAATTTTTATATTTTTAGTAGAGACGGGTTTCACCATGTTGATCAGGCTGGTCTTGAACTCCTGACCTCGTGATCCACCCGCCTCGGCCTCCCAAAGTGCTGGGATTACAGGCATGAGCCACCACGCCCAGCCATGATGCAGATTTAAAGAAGGTAGAGGGAAGAAAGAAAAAGAAAAGAGAAAAGAAGAGAGAAAGAGAAAGGAAGGAAGAAAGGAAAGGAGGGAGAGAGGGCTGGGGGAGGGAGGAAACACAGTCATAAGGACAACTTGCGATCTAACTTCTCTTCAGCTTCATTCATCCTCTGGTAATTATTATTTTTTTCTTTTTTTGAGATGGAGCCTCACTCTGTCGCCCAGGCTGGAGTGCAGTGGCACGATCTCGGCTCACTGCAACCTCCGCCTCCCGGGTTCAAGCCATTCTCCTGCCTCACGAGTAGCTGGGATTACAGGCATGCACCACCACGCCCAGCTAATTCTCATATTCTTAGTAGAGACGGGGTCTCACTATGTTGCCCATGCTGGTCATGAACTCCTGGAACCAAAGTGCTGGGACTACAGGAAGGAGCTACTGTGCCTGGCCAAAATAATTCTTTTATTTTAAATTTTTGTTAGTTGTATTATTATTATTTTTTTTAAGAAACAGAGTTTCATGCTGTCACCCAGGCTGGAGCACAGTGGTGTGATCATAGCTCACTGAAACCTCAACCTCCCTGGCTCAAGTGATCCTCCTGCTTCAGCCTCCCGAGTAGGTGGAACTACAGGTGTGCACCACCACACCCAGCTAATTTTTAAATTTTTTTTCTAGAGACGTGGTCTCCCTATGTTACCCAGTCTGGTCTTGAGTTCCTGGCCTCCAACAGTCCTCCTGCCTTGGCCTCCCAAAGCTCTGGGATCAGAGGAAGGAGGAACTGCGCGTAGCCTAATCCCTATTCACAGATCGTGGATAAGAACCTCTCCCCAGCATACAGCCTGGCCCCATCAGAACGTCAGGGTTAAGGCTCCTAAGAGATGGTTCCTCTGTGCTCCACACCCAAATAATGCATCTTATTCCACTGTCAGGCAACTTCCAGGAATTATAGTGGCTGTAGGCTGTAGTCTAGCTGGAAAAACACTGAAGTAGAAGTCAGTAGACCCGGGGGACTCTTTTGGCTCAGCCACTAACAACTTATGTGGCCTTGGGAAAGAAAGAAGCTGGAGCGACCACGCCTGTAATCCCAGCACTTTGGGAGGCCGAGGTGGGAGGATCACTTGAGCCCAGGAGTTCTAAGGCAGCCTGGACAACATAGCAAGACCCCATCTCTACAAAAAAAAATATTCCAAAAATTATCTAAGTCTGGTGGTGTGCCCCTGTAGTCCCAGCTACTCGGGAGGCTGAAGTGGGAGGATCACCTGAGCCCTGGAGGTCAAGACTGCAGCGAGCCAATATCACGCCACTGCACTCCAGCCTGGTTTTCGAAGTGAGACACTGTCTCAAAAAAGAAAAAAAATAAAAGCTGGAGCTTTTGTTTTCTCATTTGCAAATGGTGGATGATATTGTCTCCTTCACAGAGTTACTGTGAGGTTGGAAATACAATTATTATTATTTTTTTCTTTCCTTTTGGAAATACAATTAGATAGGCACAGTGGCTGGGCACAGTGGCTCACAACTGTAATCCCAGCACTTTGGGAGGCCTAGGCAGGTGGATCACCTGAGGTCAGGAGTTGAAGACCAGCCTGGACAATATGGTGAAACCCTGACTCCACTAAAATTACAAAAGTTAGCCTGGTGTGGTGGCATGCGCCTGTAATCCCAGCTACTCGGGAGGCTGAGGCAGGAGACTTGCTTGAACCCGAGAGGTGGAGGTTGTAGTGAGCCGAGATCACTACATGTGGAATGCCACCATGGCATTCCAGGCTAGGCGACAGAGTGAGACTCCATCTCAAAAAAAAAAAAAAAAAAAAAATTAGATAGGCATAATGCACAAGAGGATGTCAGATGACACCTGCGCCACCACTTAATACCCTTTGAGCCTGGACAAACGACTTAGGTCTCTGTGCCTCAGTTTTTCCATCTGTCAAATAGGGACGATATGAGGAGCCATTCCTAAGATGATGGTCAAGGTTAAGTAATGTAATACACGAAGGTGCCTAGACCAGCACCTATAGTATTTTAAATACTCTTCCCCTTTTAGCTGTTGTTGTTGTTATTATTTTACTAACTGGAGTGATTTCTAGCCTTTGAAAAAAGGTTCAGAAGTTTGTGAACAAGACCACTATTCCTTACTAACTAATTCATTACCCCACTTTCTTTCTTCTTCTTCTTCTTCTTTTTTTTTTTTTTGGTTGTTGTTGTTGTTGAGACAGAGTCTTACTCTGCCTTCCAGGTTCAAGCAGTTCTCCTGCCTCAGCCTCCCAAGTAACTGGAATTACAGGTGCCCACCATCATGCCCAGCTAATTTTTGTATTTTTAGTAGAGACAGTGTTTCACCATGTTGGCAAGGCTGGTCTTGAACTCCTGAGCTCAGGTGATCCTTCCACCTCGTCCTCCCAAAGTGCTGGGATTACAGGTGTGAACCACCGCGCCCAGCCCATAACCCCAACTTTCTTTTTACCTACTTTGATTATGGAACTTGGCACGATGCCCAGATTGCCATAATACAAATTATCCTCCCGAGTTATAACTGCCAGTTCGTTTTCATCTAGGAAAAACAAAACAAGACAAAACAAAAATTGAAATGCTGGTCATTTCTGTGGACAAAAACATAAGTATGGTCAGGTGCAGTGGCTCACGCCTGTAATTCCAACACTTTGAGAGGCCGAGGCGGGTGGATCACTTGAGGCCAGGAGTTTGAGACCAGCCTGGCCAACATGGTGAATCCTCCTTTCTACTAAAAATACAAAAATGAGCCGGGCACGGTGGTGCGCACCTGTAGTCCCAGCTACTCAGGAGGCTGAGGCAGGAGAATCACTTAACCCGGGAGGCAGAGGTTACACTGAGCAGAGATCACGCCACTGTACTCCAGCCTGGGCAACAAGGTTGAAACTCCATCTCAAAAAAAAAAAAAAAAAGAATAATATGACAGCTATTTTCTGGTTATAATCACAAAGTTCATGTGGAAAAGCCAAGCAATATGAAAAAAATATAGAGTTGAAGCTTTTTTTTTTTTTTTTTCTGGAGTCTCACTCTGTCGCCCAGGCTAGAATGCAACGGTGCGATCTGCTCACTGCAATCTCCACCTCTCGGGTTCCAGCGATTCTCCCTGCCTCAGCCTCCTGAGTAGCTGGGATTAGAGTCGCCCACCACCATGCCCGGCTTATTTTTGTATTTTTAGTAGAGAGGGGGTTTCACCATGTTGGCCAGGCTGGTCTCGAACTCCTGACCTCAGGTGATCCACCCGCCTCGGCCTCCCAAAGTGCTGGAATTACAGGCATGAGCCACCGCGCCCAGCTAATTTCGTGTTTTGGCTGGGTTGGGTCTGGCAGGCCTATGGTTAATAAGCCAGGTCTAAACATTTCTAGGCTACCAGTGGGTTGGCTACGCACTGACAGCAATGCTGTGGATGGTGATCTTGGCTTCAAAAATGGAAGAAAACAAGGTCTGTTCTCCTTTTTTCACCCGGACGGTGTCGACGAGCTGACCTAGGAGGTAACAGGACAGGTGCATGAGGCCCTGTGTACATCCTGGGAAAGGGGATGTCTACTACTGGGACCCCAGCCACCCCTGCCACCACCCAGCCCACCCAGCCAGTGGCTCTTCGATGTTCCTTATAGCTTTTGAGAGGTTCGCTATTCAAAGGAGAATGAATCAAGGAAAATACAGCACTGAAACACAATTTTGTTAAGCATGACAAGGAATATGCTTCGGTTTAAGAAAACCCAACCCTTCTGCCAGGCGCGGGGTTGCACGCCTGTAATCCCAGTACTTTGGGAGGCTGAGGTGGATAGATCACTTGAAGTCAGGAGTTCAAGATCAGCCTGGCCAACATGGCAAAACCTTGTCTCTACTAAAAATACAAAAATTAACTGAGCATGGTTGCATGCACCTGTAATCCCAGCTACTTGGGATACTGAGGCAGGAGAATCGCTTGAACCCAGAGGTGGAGGTTGCAGTGAGCCGAGATCGCGCCACTGTACTCCAGCCTGGGCGACAGAGCCAGACTCCATCTCAAAAAAAAAAAAAAGAAAAAAAAGAAAACCAGATCCCCGTTAATCTTCTCTATAAGCAAGCTCAGAGGGATGGCCATTGAGTTTTTTGTCAACCAGAGGCTTGAACACAACGGAATGTCTTCTAATACAGGTGACCACTATAAGGAATAAAACAGGCTGGGTTTGGTGGCTCTCATCTGTAATCCCAGAACTTTGGGAGACTGAAGTCGGAGGATTGCTTGAGCCCAGGAGTGTGAGACCAGCCCGGGTAACAGGGTGAAACCCCGTCTCTATAAAAAATAAGTTACTTATGCATGGTGGCGCACCTGTAGTCCCAGTTACTGGGAGGCTGAGGCAGGAGGATCACTTCAGCCTGAGAGGTGGAGGCTGCAGTGAGCCACGATTGCACCACTGCACTCCAGTCTCGATGACAGAGTGAAACCGTGTCCCAAAAAAAAAAAAAAGGGAAACCATTGTGAGGATAAAACAGGCTGAATACAGTGGCTCACAGCTGTAATATCCAGACTTTAGGAGGCCAAGGCAGGAGGATTGCTTGAAGCCAGGAGTTTGAGACCAGCCTGGGCAACACAGAAGGACCCAGTCTCTAAAAAAAACAGAAAAAAATCAGCCAGGCATGGTGGCACATGCCTGTAGCCAGCTACTCGGGAGGCTGAGATGGGAGGATCGTTTGAGCCCAGGGAAGGTGGAGGCTGCAGTGAGCCATGATTGCACCACTGCACTCCAGCCTGGGTGCAGAAGTACAATCAGGACTCAGCACAGCTTCCACCTCCACAGAGTGAGACCCTGTCTCAAAAAAAAAAAAAAAAAAAAAAAAGGAACTTTACTGTGCATGAACTAAAGTCTCCCAGGAATACAACCAGTAGCCTTCCCCCATGTTAAAGAAATGTTGGCTGGGCACGGTGGCTCACGCTTGTAATCCCAGCGCTTTGGGAAGCTGAGGCAGGTGGATTACGAGGTCAGGAGATGGAGACCATCCTGGCTAACATGGTGAAACCCCGTCTCTACTAAAAATACAAAAAAAATTAGCCGGGCGTGGTGGTGGGCGCCCGTAGTCCCAGCTACTAGGGAGGCTGAGGCAGGAGAATGGTGTGAACCCGGGAGGCAGAGCTTGCAGTGGGCTGAGATCGCGCCACTGCACTCCAGCCTGGGCGACAGAGTGAGACTCCATCTCAACAAAACAAAAAAAAAAAAGAAAAAAAGAAATGTTAAATACGAAGCCTCCTGGAACTCTGGAAAAGCAGCCTCAGAGGTGTTTGACTGGCATTTTTCCCGGACGCAACCTAAAGCTGGCGGAATAAACCTCCAGGACGGAGACTCTTGTCATCGTCACTTATTTCAGTTGTCACTGTCTACCCAGCCCTAAGTATCCCGCAAGCCGGGAAGCTAGGGAGGATGCAGAGAGACCCACTAAGTGATTATGGGCTTGTGGTCCACTCTGAACATGGAAGAGAAAAAATAACCGAGTGGTTGAAGGGTTGCTCCGTCCCCTCCCCTTATCCAGGCTGTACTCGGCCCCTCTGGAGGCCACCGGGCAGCAGTGCCACCCTGGGACCCTGGGCTCACCTGCATTATGGGAAAACAAGAGGCTGTTCTCAAACCACAGGAGCAGGATGCCTCTCTGGCCGGGGGCGATGAGGATGTCGAGAGTCCCGTTATAGTCAAAAGACAGCCCAAAACTCCGGTTGAGGGGGTGGTCTGAGTACTTGAACATGCCCTGGGAGAAAAAGACACCATTCAGCCTCTCCCCAAACCCTACTGTGGAGTCCCACTGAGTCCTAATGAGGGAAGAGGAGTCCGGCTGGCCGGTGCAGGGGAAAGCAAAGAAAGCAAAGAAGCCACAAGTCTGCCTTTCTTTTTTTATTTTTATTACATACAACTTTATTGTTTTGCTAGGGTTACATTTCAGTTTAACCATTGAAAATTTAGTTCTGAATACAGAATTACTCTAAGTGTCAAATGCACAATGCATTTTGAAGATTTATTTTATTTTATTTTATTTTATTTTTGAGATGGAGTCTGGCTCTGTTGCCCAGGCTGGAGGGCAGTGGCACGATCTCGGCTCACTGCCACCTCCATCTCCCAGGTTCAAGTGATTCTCCTGCCTCAGCCTCCAAAGTAGCTGTGATTACAGGTGCCTGCCACCATGCCGGGCTAATTTTTTCGTGTTTTTAGCAGAGACGGGGTTTCACCATGTTGGCCAGGCTGGTTTCAAACTCTTGACCCCAAGTGATCTGCCCGCCTCGGACTTCCAAAGTGCTAGGATTACAGGCGTGAGCCACCGCACCCGGCCTCATTTTGAAGATGTAGTACAGAAAAATGTAAACTATCTCATCCATGAGTTGTTTATATTGATTAATACTGAAATGGTACTATTGGGCCAGGCGCAGTGGCTCACGCCTGTAATCTCAACACTGTGGGAGGCCGCCTGGCGGAGGGTGGGGGTTACTTGAGGTCAGGAGTTTGAGACCAGCCTGGCCAATATGGTGAAACCCTGTCACTACTGAAAATACAAAAATTACCTGGGCATGGTGGCAGGCACCTGTAATCCCAGCTATTCAGGAGGCTGAAGCACAAGAATCACTTGAGCCCTGGAGGCAGAGGTTGCAGTGAGCCCAGATTACACCACTGCACTCCAGCCTGGGTGACACAGTGAGAATCAGTCTCACATAAATAAAAAAAGAAAAGATACTATTTTAAAATGGTTAAACAAAAATACATTATTGCATTATTGATGCTGGGCGCCGTGGCTTACACCTGTAATCTCAGGACTTTGGGAGGCCGAGGTAGGTGGATCACTTGAGCTCAAGAGTTCCAGACCAGCCTGGCCAACATGATGAAACCCCATCTCTACTAAAAATACAAAAATTAGCCAGGCGCGGTGGCATGAGCCTGTAGTCCCAGCTACTCGGGAGGCTGAGCAGGAGAATTGCTTGAAGCTGAAAGGTAAGGGTTGCAGTGAGCCGAGATCGTGCCACTGCACTCCGGCCTGTCTGACAGAGTGAGACTCCGTCTCAAAAAAAATTAAATTAATAAATTTTTTAAAATGTGTGAGTTGTAACAAAAACCTGGGTTTGGGCAAAGTTCCTCTGAGTAGTTCTTCCCTCTGCAAAGTTACTTACCTTCCTTTGATTCACTACAAGCATCGCAACCTGTGACAAAGAAAAAAAGTGGAAGATTCCGCCTAAAGACCCAATGATTTCTGCCTATGAAACAAACAGAAAAGACTTCAGATGAATAAATCTTAATACACATGTGTTTGTCGGTTTAACTTCAGATTATCTAATAAGTTACAATGAAGGAAAGTCTTTTTTAGAAAAACAAATAATGCTCTCTGTGGAAATATGGCACTCGACTGGGTGCGGTGGTTCACGCCTGTCATCCCAGCGCTTTGGGAGGCCGAGGCGGGTGGATCACCTGAGGTCAGGAGTTCGAGACCAGCCTGGTCAACATGGTGAAACCCCATCACTACTAAAAATACAAAAATTAGCCAGGCGTGGTGGTAGGCGCCTGTAATCTCAGCTACTCAGGAGGCTGAGGCAGGAGAATCACTTGAACCCGGGAGGCAGAGGTTGCAGTGAGCCGCAATCATGCCACTGCCCTCCAGCCTGGGTGACAGAGTGAGACCTTGTCTCGAAAAGAAAAGAAATGTGACACTTGGGGCAAAAACTTGAAAGAAGACAGCTTTGGTTTGGGTGTTTGGAGAAAATGATATGACCCAGACTGCTAGAAGGCTGCCTGAGTCTTTCATTCCTGCCTGGGAGTCCTCATTCCTGATTGTTGGCTGGACAGCACAGTGTCTAGCAGCTGACTTGGAACATGAATCAAGGGCCCCACTGAGAGACAGTGAGACAGATTTCCATAGCCGCCCAGCTGGCTACCTCCCACATCTTGCAGAGACGAGAGAGAGAGAGAGAGAGAGAGAGACTAAGATTGCTATCTTTTTTCTTTTTTTGAGATGGAGTCTCACTCTGTTGCCCAGGCTGGAGTGCAGTGGCACAGTCTCGGCTCACTGCAACCTCTGTCTCCCGGGTTCAAGCAATCCTCCCTGCCTCCCCATCTCGAGTAGCTGGGACTACAGGCACCTGCCACCATATTTCGCTAATTTTTGTATTTTTTAGTAGAAACGGGGTTTTGCCATGTTGGCCAGGCTGGTCTCGAACTCCTGACCTCAGGTGATCCGCCCACCTCGGCCTCCCAAAGTGCTGGGATTACAGCCATCAGCCACAGCGCCTGGCCTTGTTTGTTTTTGAGACAGTTACACTCTTGTCCCCCAGGCTGGAGCGCGATAGTGTGATCTCAGCTCACTTCAACCTCCACCTCCTGGGTTCAAGCGATTCTCCTGCCTCAGCCTCCCGAGTAGCTGGGATTACAGGCGCCCACCACCACAACTGGCTAATTTTCTGTATTTTTAGTAGAGATGAAGTTTCACCATCTTGGCCAGGCTGGTCTTGAACTCTTGACCTCGTGATCCACCCGCCTTGGCCTCCCAAAGTGCTGGGATTACAGGCGTGAGCCATCGAGCCCGGCCTCGAGATCCTTAATTTAATCCCACCTGCAAAGTTCCTCTTGCCATGTCAGGAACCATATTCACAGGTTCCAGGAATTAGGATGTGGACACCTTTGGGGGTCTATTATTCTATCTGCCTTCAAGATCCTCCCTCTACCCATCCCATTAGGCAATTATGGGATCCACTTGCCCCTGGAAGGGACTCTAGATCCTGCTCCATCACTCCAACCAGTTTCTTTTCTTTTTCTTTCTTTTTTTTTTTTTTTTTTTTTTTTGCAACAAGATATCTCTCCATCCCCCAGGCTAGAGTGCAGTGGCGCGATCATACCCCACTGTAGCGTCAGTCTCCCAGGCTCAAGCAATCCTCCAGCCCCCTGAGTAGCTGGGACCACAGGTACCTACCACCATTCCCAGCTAATTTCTTTTTCAATTTTTTGTAGCTATGGGAGGGTGAGACTCACCATTCTCACCCAGGCTGGTCTTGAACTCCTGAGCTCAAGTGATCCTCCTTCCTCGGCCTCCCAAAATGCTGGGATTACAGGTGAGAGCCACTGTAGCCAGCCATCAATATATACAATTGATAGCAATAGGGGTTGACTCTTGTCCTGGCTATAGCAGTGCTGAGCTCAACTATTCTCTGAGGTAACCTCTTCTCTTGAAATGTCCATGATAAAAACAATTCCACCGCCACACGCACAAACATACATGCACGCACACACATACACACACACACGTACACACACACGCATACACATGTACACGTACACACACGTACACCCGTACACACGCGCGCACGCACACGTACACGTACACACAAAGGCTATTTTAGTAATAATTGGGGATTTTTGTGATGCTAGGTTTCCTTTTTTGTGTTTTTTGTTTGTTCTTTTTTTTTTTTTCTTGAGACAGAGTTTCACTCTGTCACCCAGGCTGGACTGCAGTGGCACGATCTGGGCTTACTGCAACCTCCTCCACCTCCCAAGTTCAAGTGATTCACCTGCCTTAGCCTCCCAAGTAGCTGGGATTACAGGCACGCCAGCCGCCACGCCCAGCTAATTTTTGCATTTTTCAGTAGAGACGGGGTTTCACCAAGTTGGCCAGGCTGGTCTTGAACTCCTGACCTCAAGTGATCCACACGCCCCCACCCCCCCCCCCAGCCTCCCAAAGTGCTAGGATTACAGGCTGAGCCACCGTGCCTGGACAGCGGTCATTTGATTTGAAGGCCACCTGATTTCAATGTGACCTCATCCTAGCTTAACTGATTACATCTGCAAAGACCCTACTTCCAAGTCAGTTTCCTGCTATCGTTTGAATGATGGTTTCCCCTCCAAAATTCATGCTGAAATCCCCAATGTGTTATCAATGTATGGTCTTTGGGATGAGCATCCTTATAAAAGAGCTCTGGGTTGAAGGGAGCACAGTTTGTTGGTTCTTCTGCCTTCTGCGGTATGAGGACGCAGCTTTTGCCCCTCCAGAGGACCCCTCAACATAGGCACCATCTTGGGAGCAGAGTGCAGCCTTCACCAGAAAGCAACCTTGCTGGCATCTTGATCTTGGACTTCCCAACCTCCAGAACCATGACAAGTAAACTTCTGTTCCTTATAAATTACTCGGTCTCAGATATTTTGTTACAGCAGCAAAAATGCCAAAGACAGTTAGAGTCTGAAGTTCCAGGTTGACATAAATTTTGGGGGGACATTGGTTCAACCCACTACAGTTTTCTTATCTGTAAAGTGAGCATGGTGATGAACTTCATGGTACCAATCTTCAGGTGGGCATGTGGATGTGTCATAAATTAATGTTTTGCCTTTACTAGGGCATTAGCTTTTTTTTTCTTTTCTTTTTTTTAAGACAGGGTCTCACTCTGTCGTCCAGACTGCAGTGCAATGGCGTTGTCTCAGCTCACTGCAACCTCCACATCCCAGGCTCAAACAATCCTCCTGCCTCAGCCTCCCAAGTAGCTGAGACTACAGGCATGCACCACCATGCCCGGCTAATTTTACATTTTTGGTAGAGACAGGGTTTCACCATGTTGCCCAGGCTGGTATTTAACTACTGGACTCAAGCAATCCACCTGCTTCAGCCTCCCAAAGTGCTGGGATTACAAGTGTGAGCCACCATGCCCCTACACAGCTGGGCGCTAGCCTTTTTTTTTTTTTTTTTCTTTGAGACGGAGTTTCTCTGTTGCCCAGGCTGGAGTGCAGTGGCGCAATCTTGGCTCAAGCAACCTCTGCCTCCCGGGTTCAAGCGATTCTCCTGCCTCAGCCTCCCGTGTAGCTGGGATTACAGGCGTCTGCCAACACACCCAGCCAGTTTTTGTATTTTATTTTATTTATTTATTTTTTCTGAGATGGAGTTTCGCTCTTGTTGCCCAGGCTGGAATGCATTGGTGCGATCTCGGCTCACCGCAAACTCGACCTCCTGGGTTCAAGTGATTCTCCTGCCTCAGCCTCCCGAGTAGCTGGGATTACAGGCATGAGCCACCACGCCCAGCTAATTTTGTATTTTTAGTAGAGATGAGGTTTCTCCATGTTGGTCAGGCTGGTCTCAAACTCCCGACCTCAGGTGATCCGCTCACTTCGGCCTCCCAAAGTGCTGGGATTACAGGCGTGAGCCACCACACCCGGCTTATTTTATTTTATTTTTTTTTTTTTGAGACACTGTTTTGCTCTTGTTGCCCAGGCTGGAGTGCAATGGTGTGATCTTGGCTCACCGCAACCTCTGCCTCCCGGGTTCAAGCGATTCTCCTGCCTCAGCCTCCCGAGTAGCTGAGATTACAGGCATGAGCCACCACGCCCAGCCCATTTTGTACTTTTAGTAGAGATGGGGTTTCTCCATGTCGGCCAGGCTGGTCTTGAACTCCCAACCTCAGGTGATCCACCCACCTTGGCCTCCCAAATTGCTCGGATTACATGCATGAGGCACCACACCTGGCCTGTCACTAGCTTTTTATAAGCACTACATAAATGGCATAAATGGTGCCATGATTTTGCCTAACTTAAAACTTCTTGTCTCTAACTCCCTAGACTCCTGAGCTGGCTCCATTGACCTGGAATTTTCCCTAACCTCCCAGCTAGTTGGACTTTTTTTTTTTTTAGATGAGGTCTCGCTCTGTCACTCAAGCTGGAGAGCAGAGGTGTGATCACAGTCACTGCAGCCTCAATCTCCCAGACTCCAGTTGCCCTGCCACCTCAGCCTTCCAAGTAGCTAAGACTAAAACACATGCCCCCACACCTGACTAATTTTTTTTTTTATTTTTTGTAGAGTTGGGGTCTTGCTATGTTGCCCAGGCCGGTCTTAAACTCCTGGGCTCAAGCTATCCTCCTGCCTCAGCCTCCCAAAGTGCTGGGATTACAGGCATGAGCCACCACCCCTGTCTCAGTTGGACTCTTAGAGAGGAAAAAACCCTCGTGCACCCATTGACAGCAATCACTACAATCACAAGGTACATATATATTTATTTTCACATTCTTACCAAATTTAACATACCTGTCTGTCATAGTGATACTTCCAAAAACTGAATCCCCCAGTATTCGAATAATATATATAAGTCTGGGATATCTGATCTCCCCGGAAATATGCAAAAACCAAATTACTGACATCCTATAAAAAAAAAAAAAAGAAAGAATGAAAGAAAGAAAGATGCCAACAAGTACATTCCTGAACATTTATCCCAGAGAAATGAAAACTCGTGTCTGCACAAAAACCTGGATGTCTGGACGTGACTGTTGGTTGGGGCTGTTTCTGATAGCCAAAAAGTGGATACACGCCAGGCACGGTGGCTCATGCCTGTAATCCCAGCACTCTGGGAGGCCGAGGCAGGCAGATCACTTGAGGCCAGGAGTTCAAGACCAGCTTGGCCAACATAATGAAACCCCATCTCTCCTAAAAAATACCAAAGTTAGGCTGGGCGTGGTGGCTCACAACTGTAATCCCAGCACTTTGGGAGGCTGAGGCGGGCAAATCATTTGACGCCAGGAGTTCAAGACCAGCCTGACCAACATAATGAAAACCTGTCTCTTCTAAAAAAAAAAACAAAAACAAAAAAACAAAGTTAGGCCAGGCGGGTTGGCTCATGCCTGTAATCCCAGCACTTTGGGAGGCCGAGATAGACCGAGCACCTGAGGTCGGGGGTTTGAGACCAGCCAGACCAATATGATGAAACCCTGTCTCTACTAAAAATACAAAATTAGCCCGGCGTGGTGGTACATGCCTGTAACCCCAGCTACTCGGGAGGCTGAGACAGGAGAATTGCTTGAACCAAGGAGGTGGAGGTTGCAGTAAGCCAAAATCGTGCCATTGTACTCCAGACTGGGCAACAAGAGGGAAAATCCATCTCAAAAAAAAAAAAAAAATTACCCAGGCCTAGTGATGTGCGCCTGTAACCCCAGCTACTTGGGAGACTGAGGTGGGAGGATATCTTGAGCCCAGGAGTTAGAGACTGCAGTGAGCTATAATTGCAACACTGCACTCCAGCCTGGGGGACAGAGCAAGACCTTGTCTTAAAAAAAAAAAAAAAAAAAAAAAGTAGGGCAAGGCATGGTGGCTCACGCCTGTAATCCCAGCACTTTGGGAGGCTGAGGCAGGTGGATCACTTGAGGCCAGGAGTTCGAGACCAGTCTGGCCAACATGGTGAAACCCCATCTGTACTAAAAATTAGCTGGGCGTGGTGGTGTGTACCTGTAGTCCCAACTACTCAGGAGGCTGAGCCAGGGGCATCACTGAAGCCTGGGAGGCGGAGGTTGCAATGAGCCGAGATTGCGCCACTGCAGTCTACCCTGGGTGACAGTCATAGACTGTTTATGTTATTAGTAAGGCTTCCAGGCAACAGTAGGCTATTAGTAATTAAATTTGTTTTTTGGTTTGTTTTTGTTTTGAGACAAGTTCTGGCTCTATTGCCCCAGCCGAGTGCAGTGGCATGATCTCAGCTCACTATAACCTGCGCCTCCTGGGCTCAAGCCATCCTCTCATCCCAGCAACCCGAGTAGCTGGGACTATAGGTGCGCACCACCATACCTAGCTATTTTTTTCTTTTCTTTTTCTTTTTTTTTTTTTTTTTTGTATTTTGAGTAGAGACAAGGTCTCACCATGTTGCCCATACCAGCCTCGAATTTGTGAGCTGGGATTACAGGTGCCTGCCAGCATGCCTGGCTAATTTTTTGTATTTTTAGTAGAGACAGGGTTTCACTATGTTGGCCAGGCTGGTCTCGAACTCCTGACCTTGTGATCTGCCCGCCTCAGCATCCCAAACTGCTGGGATTACAGGCATGAACCACCGCGCCTGGCCAGTAATTAAGTTTTGGGGAAGTCGAAAGTTACCTGTGGATTTTCAGCTGTGTGGGGTGGAGGGTGGTACCTCTAACCTATACATTGTTCAAAGGTCAACTATAGATGGATGTATTTATAGTGTCAGCCAGTGGATCTGAAAACGTTCCCAAAACCTTTTCCATCTCCCAACTGTGCTCTGAGCCCATGGGAAATAACACTGACCAAGTTCTTGAGACCCAGTCTCAAGCCTTACACTGCCCTTATTTCTTTTTCTTTTTCTTTTTTCTTTTTCCTTTTTTTTGAGACGGAGTTTCACTCTCGTTGCCCAGGCTAGAGTGTAGTGGTGTGATCTCGGCTCACTGCAGCCTCCGCCTCCCAGGCTCAAGAGATTCTCCTGCCTCAGCCTCCTGAGTAGCTGGGATTACAGGCACACACCACCACGCCTGGCTAATTTTTTGTATTTTTAGTAGAGACAGGGTTTTGCCATGTTGGCCAGGCTGGTCTCGAGCTCCTGGCCTCAGGTGATCCACCCACCTCGGCCTCCCAAAGTGCTAGATTACTACAGGCATGAGCCACCGTGCCCAATCTTTTTTTTTTTTTTTTTAAACGGAGTCTCGCTTGTTGCCCAGGCTGGAGTGCAGTGGTGTAATCATGGCTCATTGCAGCCTCCATCTCCTGGGCTCAAGCAATCCTCCTGTTGTGGCTGGGACTACAGGCACATGTCACCACACCAGACTAATTATTTTATTGTTTTGTAGAGATGGGGTTTCACTATGTTGCCCAGGCTGGTCTCAAACTCCTGGGCTTCAGCAATCCTCTTGTCTCCGCCTCCCAAAGTGCTGGGATTACAGGTGTGAGCCACCACACCCAGCCTTTATGTCTACTCATGATTATTTGTGCTCAGAGGAGAGCAAAAAAAAATGAACAATAATACACTTATACTTACCACACAAAACAAACTTCCAGTATAACAACAATTATCACCAGAGACATGTGTAACAGGGTGTTTTATACCTGAAAGGAAAATATAATTTTGAAATGTTTATGAGTTCCCTGAAGTTTGGAGAAAAGTTTTTTGTTTTTTGTTTTGTTTTGTTTTGTTTTTGAGACGGAGTCTTGCTGTCACCCAGACTGGAGTGCAGTGGCGCGATCCCAGCTCACTGCAAGCTCCGCCTCCCAGGTTCACGCCATTCTCCTGCCTCAGCCTCCCAAGTAGCTGGGACTACAGGCGCCCGCCACCACGCCCGGCTAATTTTTTGTATTTTTAGTAGAGACGGGGTTTCACTGTGTTAGCCAGGATGGTTTCGATCTCCTGACCTCGTGATCCACCCACCTCGGCCTCACAAAGTGCTGGGATTACAGGCGTGAGCCACTGCACCTGGCCTAGAAAAGTTTATTTATTTACTTATTTATTTATTTGAGAGAGAGTCCCCCTGTCGTCCAGGCTGGAGTGCAATGGTGGCTCACTGCCACCTTCACCTCCCAGGTTCAAATGATTCTCCTGCCTCAGCCTCTCAAGCTGGAATTACAGGTGCCCACCACCACGCCTGGCTAATTTTTGCATTTTTAGTAGAAACAGCGTTTCACCATGGTGGCCAGGCTGGTCTCAAACTCCTGACCTCAAGAGATCCACCCGCCTCAGCCTCCCAAAGTGCTGGGATTACAGGTGTGAGCCACCGCGCCCGGCCTGGAGAAAAGTTCAGAACAGGGTTTCTCAACCTCAACACTACTGAAATTTGGGAGCAGATGGTTCTCGCTTGCGAGGAGCTTCCTATGCATTGTAGGATGCTTTTTAGCATCTGTATCTCTACCCACCACTCAATGCCAGTAGCACCTTCCTCTAGTCTTGACACCAAAAATGTCTCCAGACATTGCCAAGTGTCCTCTGGGGGACAGAACTGCCCCCAGTTGGCCCGACTCGGTGGTTCACACCTGTAATCCTAGCAGTTTGGGAGGTGGAGGCAGGCGGATCTCCTGAGGTTGGGAGTTCAAGACCAGCCTGGCCAACATGGAGAAACCTCGTCTCTATTAAAAATTCAAAATTAGGCCGGGCACGGTGGCTCATGCCTGTAATCCCAGCATTTTGGGAGGCCGAGGTGGGCGGATCACGAAGTCAGGAGACTGAGACCATCCTGGCTAACATGGTGAAACCCTGTCTCTACTAAAAATACAAAAAATTAGCCGGGCATGGTGGCAGGCGCCTGTAGTCCCAGCTACTCAGGAGGCTGAGGCAAGAGAATGGCATGAACCCGGGAGGCGGAGCTTACAGTGAGCCGAGATCGCGCCACTGCACTCCATCCAGCCTGGGCGACAGAGCAAGACTCTGTCTCAAAAAAAAAAAAAAATTAGCCAGGCACAGTGGCTCACGCCTATAATCCCGGCACTTTGGGAGGCTGAGGTGAGGGGATCACGAGGTCAATAGATCGAGATCATCCTGGCCAACATGGTGGAACCCCATCTCTACTAAAAACATACAAAAATTAGCTGGGCGTGGTGGCACGCATCTGTAGTCCCAGCTACTCGGGAGGCTGAGACAGGAGGATCACTTGAACCTGGGAGCTGGAGGTTGCAGTGAGCCCAGATTGTGCCACTGCACTCCAGCCTAGTGACAGAGCGAGACTCCGTCAAAAAAAAAAAAAAAAAATTAGCTGATCGTGGTGGCACATGCCTGTAATCCCAGCTACTTGGGAGAGTAAGGCAGGAGAATCGCTTGAACCCGAGAGGCAGAGGGTGCAATGAGCCGAGATCGTGCGATCGCACTCCAGCCTGGGCAACAACAGTGAAACTCCATCTCAAAACAAACAAACAAACAAAAAATTAGCCAGGCGTGGTGGCGGGTGCCTGTGACCCCAGCTACTCAGGAAGCTGAGGCAGGAGAATTGCTTGAACCCAGGAGGCGGAGGTTGCAGTAAGCCAAGACTGGGCCACTGTACTCTAGCCTGGATGACCGAGTGAGACTCTGTCTCCAAAAAAAGAAAAGTAAGTTTTTTTGTAAAGATGGCATTCTGCTCTGTTGCCTAGGGTGGACTTGAACTCCTGGGCTCAAGTGATCCTCTTCTTTTCTAAAGCTAACATTTGCTTCATCTTCACTTTTCACATCTTCTTTCCTCCTGCATCAGAGTCCTCATCTTTCTCCCTCTTCATAAACCTCACCTTCTCTACCGTCCCCTAGCCCTCATGAGAAGTGTGTGGGAGGGACAATGCTCATAATCCAGCTTGGTTACCAGACATCTACTGGTCATCCTCAGTTTTCCCTGGTCCTCCCCTGACACCAATCCATCACCAAGACCCCCTGATGTCCCTCGAGTTTTTTTTTTTTTAGACAGAGTCTCACTCTGTCATCCAGGCTGGGGCGCAGTGGCCCAATCTCAGCTCACTGCAACCTCCACTTCCTGGGCTCAAGGGATCCTCCTGCCTCAGGCTCCAGAGTAAGCTGAGATTACAGGCACACACCACCACACCCAGCTTTTTTTTTTTTTTTTTTTTTTTTTTGAGACAGAGTTTTGCTCTTGTTGTCCAGGCTGGAGTGCAGTGGCACAATCTCGGCTCACCGCAACCTCCACCTCCCAGGTTCAAGCGATTCTCGTGCCTCAGCCTCCTGAGTAGCTGAGATTACAGGCATGCACCACCACGCCCAGCTAATTTTGTATTTTTAGTAGAGACGGGGTTTCCCCATGTTGGTCAGGCTGGTCTCGAACTCCTGACCTCAGATGATCCGCCCGCCTCAGCCTCCCAAAGTGCTGGGATTACAGGCGTGAGCCACCGCGCTCAGCCTAATTTTTGTATTTTTAGTAGAGACCGGGTTTCGCCATGTTGGTCAGGCTGGTCTCAAACTCCTGACCTCAGATGATCCACCTACCGCAGACTCCCAAATTGCTGGGATCACAGGCATGAGCCACCACACCCGGCCAATGCCTCTTGTTTGTTTCAATCAGTCCAAGTAGCTTTTGTGGCTTGTGACTACAATGCATGATGGGAACACTAGGTTCCCAGTCTATGGATGGGGCCTCAGGCCAATTTTCATTTTGATTGGAAAGGACAAAGTAACGTCCTGGGGCTGACATCCAAGTAGGAGCATCACTTATACTTCCAACACTAATACCCTCTTCTCTCATGTGACAACACTCAAACAAAATTTAAAAATACAAAATGTACATACCTAAAGACATGCTCCAAGAATTATTTTCATAATCATAAATATAGACTTTTTGATCCACTACTAACAGCAATAATGAACCAGCAAAATGTGCTGATGTCACTTCTGGTACGCCGACCTAAAAGTTATCATATGGATGATATCAATGAGAGCATCTTTTCAAACACTGATTCAGAAACACAGACTTCTAGACATGCATTGAAGAAAAAAAAAAAAAAAATTTATGGATGGGCGCGGTGGCCCTCGCATGTAATCCCAGCACTTGGGGAGGCCATAGCGGGTAGATCACCTGAGGTCAGGAGTTCGAGACCAGCCTGGCCAACATAGTGAAACCCCGTCTCTACTAAAAATACAAAAATTAGCCAGGTGTGGCAGCAGGCACTTGTAATCCCAGCTACTTGAGAGGCTGAGGCAGGAGAATCACTTGATCCTAGGAGGCGGAGGTTGCAGTGAGCTGAGACTGGGTCACCCCAGCCTGGTGACAAGAGCAAAACTCTGGGAAAGAAAGAAAGAAAAGAAATAGAGAAAGAGAGAGAGAAAGAAAGGAGGAAGGAAGGAAGGGAGGGAGGGAGGGAGGGAGGGAGACCGGGCACGGTGGCTTACGCCTGTAATCCCAGCACTTTGGGAGGCCAAGGCAGGTGAATCACCTGAGGTCAGGATTTCAAGACCAGCCTGGCCAAGATAGTGAAACCCTGCCGCTATTAAAAATACAAAAATTAGCTGAGTATGGTGGCAGGTGCCTATAGTCCCAGCTACTCGGGAGGCTGAGGCAGGAGAATTGCTTGAACCCAGGAGGTAGAGGTTGCAGTGAGCCGAGATTGCACCATTGACTACAGCTTGGGCAACAAGGGTGAAACTCTGTCTTGAAAAAAAAAAAGAAAAAGAAAGAAAAGAAAAAAAAACTTTATGGCCAAGCGTGGTGGCTCACGCCTGTAATGCCAACACTTCAGGAAGCCAAGGCAGGCAGATCACTCAAGGTTAAGAGTTCAATACCAGCTGGCCAACATAACAAAACCCCATCTCTACTAAAAATACAAAAAAATTAGCCAGGCGTGGTGGTGCCTGCCTGTAATCCCAGTTACTCATGAGGCTGAGGCACGAGAATCGCTTGAACCCAGGAGGCGGAGTTGCAATGAGCCAAGATTGTGCCACTGCACTCCAGCTTGGGTGACAGAGGGAGACTCCATCTGAAAAAACAAAAACCACAAAATCAAACAAACAAACAAAACAAAACAAAACCTTCTTGGATGACAAAGCCTAAAGTATAAATGATGAATGACTAGCATTAACTGTTAAGTGTCGCTTTTAGGAGAAATATTGGTATGTCGATAATTGACAAAACTTTATTTATTTATTTTGAGATAGACTCTCAAGCTGTCACTTAAGCTGGAGTGAAATGGCACAATCATAGTTCACTGCAACCTCCAGCTCCCGGCTCAAGCAATCTTCCCACCTCAGGCTCCTGAGTTACTGGAACAACAGGCATACACCACCACACCACCACACCCAGCTAATTTTTTTAAATTTCATATAGAGTTGGAGTTTCGTCCTGTTGCCCTGGCGAGTCTTGAACTCCTGGGCTCAAGCAATCTGCCCACCTCAGCCTCTCAAAGTGCTGGGGTTACAGGCATGAACCACCACGTCCAGACCAAAACTTTATTTAGCATAGGTGTCGATGGTATAATTTCTCAAATATTCACTAAGGGTGTGGTTTTCCTGCTTTGGTTTAGGACAATTTCGGGGGCTCTTTTTTTTTTTTTTTTCTGGTAGAGACAGGGCTCTCCCTATGTTGCCCAGGCTGGTCTTGAACTCCTGGACTCAAGTGGTCCTCCTGTCTTGGCCAATCAACGTGTGGGGATTACAGGCATGAGCCACTGTACCTAAGGGAGGTCTTGAAATTACTGCCTGTAAAGTAAGATACCATCTGACCTATCTATTTTTTATTTATTTATTTATTTATTTTATTATTATTATTTTTTAAGATAGAGTCTCCCTCTGTCACCCAGGCTGGAGTGCAGTGTCTCAATCTCGGGCCACTACAACCTCCACCTCCTGGGTTTGAGCGATTCTCCTGCCTTAGCCTCCCAAGTAGCTGGGGCTACAGGCCTGTGCCACCACGCCCAGCTAATTTTTGTATTTTTAGTAGAGACGGGGTTTCACCATGTTGGCCAGGATCACTCTTGACCTCGTGATCTGCCTGCCTCAGCCTCCCAAAGTGCTGGGATTACAGGCATGAGCCACTGTACCTGACCAAGGGAGGTCTTAAAATTACTGCATGTAAAGTAAAATACCATCCCACCTATCTATTTATAATATAACCAATGTAAGGAAGAGCACCTACATCCACTCTTTTTTCTTTTTCAGGAATAAAAAGCCTATTTTGGTAGTAGGGGCAGAATAAAACCAGCCCTTCTTTAGGCTTAGAAATTGCCCTTAATGTCTTTAAGAGGTACATTGTAAAATAAACCTCTAAACTAACAAAAACAGACCAGTCTGGTATTTCTGAACTGTATTTTCCCCCAAATATTACTTATACTAGTATCCTTCAGATCACTCAGTACAATAAGTACCTGCATTGATGTAGGGATGGTAAATGGAAGGAGACTAGTCTCAAAGTTATCTCTTGTGAAAAAAACTTGTTTCCTGAAATAAACAATAAATAAATTAGGATAACGTCACACAAGGAAAGAAAAAAGACAATAGAGGTACTCTAAAATGTCTCCATTCAAACAAAATTTGTATTGTAACCAGGAGTCATTTAGATATAATTTACTTATTTTGCATAAATAAACTTCTATAGTCCAGGTGTTTGACTTCTAGAAATAATAGTTTAAATGTGTGAATACATCAAATATAAAACTATATAAAATGTACATTGAGTGGCAGGATGGACTTCAGTTTTATAATTTATATGGCTCTAGTTCCACTAAAGTAAATAGTTTTAGACCAGGAATGTGTATATAAGAAATAAACAATTTGTTCCTTCATATGGGAAACTTTTAAATAGGAAAAGGCCATCCATGAACATGGTATATCATTTCATTACCCAGATCTTCTTCCCCAACTCCCCAATAAATTTTATGGTTTTTCAACAGAAAAGAATTACTGAGTTGGCCAGGTGCGGTGGTTCATGCCTGTAATCCCAGCACTTTGGAAGCCAAGGCAGGCAGATCACCTGAGGTCAGGAGTTCGAGACCAGCCTGGCCAACATGTTGAAACCCCATCTCTACTAAAAACACACATAAAAATTAGCCTGGCATGGTGGTGCACACCTGTAATCCCAGCTACTTGGGAGGCTGAGGCAGGAGAATCGCTTGAACCTGGGAGGCAGAGGTTGCAGTGAGCCAAGATCATGCCACTGCATGCCAGCCTGGGCGACAAGAGCGAAACACTGTCTCAAAAAAAAAAAAAAAAAAAAAAAAAAAAGAATTACTGAGTTAATTCCTATTCCTTTTAAAGTTTTTGTTGCCATCATGAATGGTATTTCTCATAATAGCCTTTTAAAAAAAGAGAGAGAGAGAGAGATGGATGGCCAGGTGTGGTGGCTCATGCCTGTAATCCCAGCACTTTGCGAGGCCCAGAGGGGTGGATCACCTGAGGTCAGGAGTTCCAGACCAGCCTGGCCAACATGGTAAAAACTCTGTCTTTACTAAAAATACAAAAATTAATCGGGCGTGGTGGTGCACACCTGTAGTCCCAGCTACTTAGGAGGCTGAGGCAGAAGAATTGCTGGAACCCAGGAGGTGGAGGTTGCAGTGAGCCAAGATTGCGCCGCCACTGCACTGCAGCCTGGGCGACGGAACAAGACTCCGCCACAAAAAAAAGAGAGAGAGAGATAGGTCTTGCTATGTTATCCAGGCTGGTTTTCAACTCCTGGGCTCAAGGGATCCTCCTGCTTCAGCCTCCCAGCCATAATTATGTTTTATAATTGGTCATGGCTGATTTATAAAAGAGCTGTTGATGACAGAGATGGTCTCTGTCATCCAGACAGGGTACAATGGTGTGCTCATGGCTCACTGCACCCTCGAACTCCTGTGCTCAAGTAAACCTCCTACCTCAGCCTCCCAAGTAGCTGGGACTACAGGTGCACATTGCCACCCCCAGCTAATTTTCTTTTTCTTTCTTTTCTTGTTTTTTTTTTTTTTTTTTTTTTTTGAGACAGAGTCTCGCTCTGTCACCAGGCTGGAGTGCAGTGGTGCGATCTCAGCTCACTGCAACCTCCAACTCCCGGGTTCAAGTGATTCTCCTGCCTCAGCCTCCTGAGTAGCTGGGACTACAGGCAGGCGCCATCACGCCCAGCTAATTTTTGTATTTTTAGTAGAGACAGGATTTCACCATGTTGGCCAGGCTGGTCTCGATCTCTTGACCTCGTGGTCCCCCCACCTCGGCCTCCCAAAGTGCTGGGATTACAGAGGTGAGCCACTGTGCCTGGCCCACCCCCAGCTAATTTTCTGTTTTTTTGTTTTGTTTTGTTTTGTAGATACTGGGATCTTGCTATATTCCCAGGCTGGTCTTGAATTCCTAGCTTCCAGCGATCCTCCAGTGATCCTCCTGCCTTGGCCTCCCAAAGTGCTGGTACTATAGGCATGAGTCACTGCACCTGGCCTCCGGTCCCCTTTTTGATGCTGCCAGACTGATGTCTTGAATACAAAGAGGAGTCATGCAGCCCCACATCCTCCACTACCCTCAGGGTGAGGGTAAGCATCTTGGCATGGTGGACATACCTGGTTTCCTAACCTGCTACCCTTACGAACTCACGTGCATGCTGGGCATGGTGTTTTTATTCCTTTGAATGCTCTGCTCTAAGCCCATACACATCTGGTTGCTCCCACCATCCCAGTGAACTCCTATTCATCCTTCAAAACCCAGTTTTGTCATCGACTCCCCAGTGGAAACTTCCTAGGCATTTTTTCCTGAGGCATCCCAACAGTGCTTATACCAAGCATCTTTGACAGGTGGTACCACACTATACTGCAGTTGTTTTAGTTACTGGCTGATCTCCTTCATCTCCCTTCCTCCAATTCCAGCCCCTGACTATGGACTCCCTACAGGCCAGCAACTAGCAACACAGGGCAGAACCGTCTTCTTTACTGTTTGTTGAACAAATGAATGAGGGCAAATCTAAAGATTTAATTTAAAAGGAAGGTAACAGTACATAAAATTGCGGCTTACCCTAGATATAGTGCTATATTTTTCTCGCAAGGATGTTTAATCAAGCGCGTTGTTGTAGATTGAAAATACAGGCGGTCCTAGAGAGATAATCACAAAATCTTAATAATATCAATAACCATAAACAGCTGATAGAAATAATTTTTTTTTTTTGAGACAGAGTCTCGCTCTGTCGCCCAGGCTGGAGTGCAGTTGCACGATCTTGGCTCACGGCAAGCTCCACATCCCAGGTTCATGCCATTCTCCTGCCTCAGCCTCCCGAGTAGCTGGGAATACAGGCGCCTGCCACCACGCCCGGCTGATTTTTTCTATTTTTTTAGTAGAGACACGGTTTCACCATGTTAGCCAGGATGGTCTCGATCTCCTGACCTTGTGATCCACCTGCCTTGGCCTCCCAAAGTGCTGGGATTACAGGTGTGAGCCACCGCGTCTGGCCAGAAATAATTTTTAATACTCACCATTATCAACATAAAGAGTGAAATCTGAATTAGGTAGGTAGAATGTACCAATGTCATTTTCCTGTTTTGACCTTGTACTATGATCATGTCAGATATGACTGCTGGGGGAAGCTGGTGGAAGGGCTTGGGAGTTCCCTGTACTGTTTTTGCAACTTGCTGCAAATCTATAATTATGTCCAAATAAACAGTTTTTTTTTAATTCACAGGGTGGGCCAGGTGCAGTGGCTCACATCTGTAATCCCAATACTTTGGGAGGCTGTGGCAGGAGGATTTCTTGAGGCCAGGAGTTCGAGACCAGCCTGAGCAGCACAGCAAGACCACATCTCTACAAAAAAATATAAAAATTAGCTGGGCATGGTAGTGCATGCCTGTAGTCCCAACTACTGGGGAGCCTAAGGCAGGAGGATGGCTTGAGCCCAGGAGTTTTAGGCTGCAGTGAGCTATGATCTCAGCACTGCCCTACATCCTAGGCAACAAAAAGAGACCCTGTCCCTAAAAGAAATGATAATTTAAAAATTAAAAAAATTCAGGCCAAACGCAGTGGTTCACCCCTGTAATCCCAGCACTTTGGGAGGCCGAGGTGGGCAAATCATGAGGTCAGGAGGGAGTTCGAGACCAGCAAGGCCAACATGGTGAAACCCCGTCTCTACTAAAAATACAAAAATTAGATGGGTGCGGTGGCGCGTGCCTGTAATCTCAGCTACTTGGGAGGCTGAGGCAGGATAACGGCTTAAATCCGGGAGGAGAAGGTTGCAGTGAGCCGAGATTGCGCCACTGCACTCCAGCCTGGGCGACAGAGCAAGACTCCGTCTCAAAAAAAAAAAAAAAAAAAAAAAAAATTAACAGGGTAATTATTCATATCACATCTCTTACCTATACATGTTACTATTTGTTTACAGTTGATTAGTTATTTGAAAGGCCAGAGAATGATGAATATTAACATGTTAGAAACCAGTCACTTGAAGATTGTTTCAAAATGCTGACACCATTTTGAAATTATGCATTTTTTTTTTTTTTGAGACAGAGTCTTGCTCTGTCACCCCAGACTGGAGTACAGTGGCGTGATCTTGGTTCACTGCAACCTCTGCCTCCTGGGTTCAAGCAATTCTCCTGACTCAGCCTCCCGAGTAGCTGGGATTACAGGCGTGCGCCACCGTGCCTGGCTAATTTCTGTATTTCTAGTAGAGACGGGGTTTCACCATATTGGCCAGGCTGGTCTTGAACTCCTGACCTCAGGGATCTGCCCGCCTCGGCCTCCCAAAGTGCTGGGATTACAGGCATAAGCCACCTCGCCTGGCCAAAATTATGCAATTTTGTCAATAGGAAACGAATTTGAACTGACAGAATATTTTTTCTTCATGTATTTTAAGCATGAAGTAAACTGACATTTCCTGTGACATTATATGAGGTAAACAAAGCAACACGGTTTGCTTCTACTGTTACTATGCATTTTAAAATCTCCTATCAAGGCTGGGCACGGTGGTGAACATCTGTAATCCCAGCACTTTGGGAGGCTGAGGCAGGTAGGTTACTTAAGTCCAGGAGCTCGAGACCAGCCTGGGCAACATGGCAAAACCTCGTCTCTACAAAAATACAAAAATTAGCAGGGCATGGTGGCGCACACCTGTAATCCCAGCTACTTGGGAGGGTGAGGCACGAGAATCGCTTGACCCGGGGAGGCAGAGGTTGCGGTGAGCTGAGATTGCGCCACTGCACTCCAACCTGGGCAACAGAGCAAGACCCTGTCTCAAAAAATAAAATCTCCTATCTGAGAGAGAAGTAAACAGAACACTCGATAAAAACTCAGACCATCTTAGTTCTATTCCCACTTCTTCCTCTTGGCGTTGTTCAGATGACTTGATCTCTCTAAACTTGTTTCTCAGTGAAATGGGAAAGATTAATCCCTATTTCAAAGGGGAAAGAATTGTAAAGACTGAATAAAGTAATGATCTCAAATGCTTGACAACACCGGCACCCAAGAAATACCAGGAAGTGTTACCTCTGATCCTGTACTTAGATAAAAGTGAAGGATGAATTTAAGTGTGGAGCCACATACCCCTTGAACGTCCTGTGTGACATTAAACACTTTTCCTGTCCTCACTGTGCGAGCACTAGAAGTGACAAGAAAGACCATCTGTCAATTTTTATTGAATATTCAGCATGAATCCTCCTACTCAGCCACCTCAGGGTTAACCCTAAAGTATCTGTTCTTTTTTTGTGGGGACGGAGTCTCACTCTATCGCCCAGGCTGGAGTGCAGTGGCACGATCTCGGCTCACTGCAACCTCTGCCTCCCAGATTCAAGTGATTCTCCTGCCTCAGCCTCCCGAGTAGCTGGGACTACAGGCGTGCACCACAACGCCCGGCTAATTTTTTATATTTTTAGTAGAGATAGGGTTTCACCATATTGGCCAGGCTGGTCCTGAACTCCTGACCTCGTGATCTGCCTGCCTTGGCCTCCCGAAGTGTTGGGATTACAGGTGTGCGCAACTGCGCCCGGCCAAGTATCTGTTCTTGATGCTTTTCGAGTTATAGGAGGCCCTAGAAAATTGGATGAGGCTGGGCGTGGTGGCTCATGTCTTTAATCCCAGCACTTTGGGAGGCCGAGACAGGTGGATCACTTGAGGTGAGCAGTTCAAGACCAACCTGGCCAACCTGGTGAAACCCCATCTCTACTGAAAATAGGAAAATTAGAGCCAGGTGCGGTGGCTCACACCTGTAATCCCAGCACTTTGGGAGGTCAAGGTGGGTGGATCAGCTGAGGTCAGGAGTTTGAGATCAGCCTGGCCAACATGGTGAAATCTCATCTTTACTGAAAATACAAAAAGTTAGGCAAGGTGGCTCACACCTGTAATCCCAGCACTTTGGGAGGCCGAGGCAGGTGGATCACCTGAGGTTGGGAGTTCGAGACCAGCCTGAGCAACACAGAGAAACCCTGTCTCTACTAAATATACAAAATTAGTCTGTAATATACAAAATTAGCATGTGATAGCGCATGCTTGTAGTTCCAGCTACTCAGGAGGCTGAGGCAGGAGAATCGCTTGAACCTGGGAGGTGGAGGTTACGGTGAGCCGAGATTGCGCCATTGCACTCCAGCCCGGGCAACAAGAGTGAAACTCCATCTCAAAAAAACAAAAAAACAAAAAAAAACAGTCTGGGTGTGGTGGCTCACGCCTGTAATCCCAGCACTTTGGGAGGCCGAGGCGGGCAGATCACAAAGTCAGGAGATCGAGACCATCCTTGCTAACACGGTGAAACCCCGTCTCTACTAAAAATACAAAAAAATTAGCTGGGCGTGGTGGCGGCACCTGTAGTCCCAGCTACTCAGGAGGCTGAGGCAGGAGAATGGCGTGAACCCCGAAGGTGGAGCTTGCAGTGAGCCGAGATTGTGCCACTGCACTCCAGCCTCAGCAACAGAGCGAGACTTCACCTCAAAAAAAAAAAAAAAAAAAAAAAAAGATTAGCTGGGCAGGGTGGCGGGCGCCTGTTATCCCAGATACTCAGGAGGCTGAGGGCTGAGGCACTAGAATCGCTTGAACCTGGGAGGCGGAGGTTGCAGTGAGTTGAGCTCTTGCCACACTGCACTCCAGCCTGGGCGACAGAGCAAGCCTCTGTCTCAAAAAATAAAAAGAAATTTGTATGAAACTCCTCTCCCAGAAACAGACATAAGTACACACAAAATGTAGAAATGATTTCTGAGAATTTTTTTCTTTTTTTGAGACAGAATCTTGCTCTGTCGCCCAGGCTGGAGGGCAGTGGCGCAATCTCAGCTCACTGCAAGCTCCACCTCCCGGGTTCACGCCATTCTCCTGCCTCAGCCTCCCGAGTAGCTGGGACTACAGGCGCTTGCCACCACACCGGCTAATTGTTTGTATTTTTAGTAGAGATGGGGTTTCACTGTGTCAGCCAGGATGGTCTCGATCTCCTGACCTTGCGATCCGCCCGCCTCGGCCTCCCGAAGTGCTGGGATTATAGGCATGAGCCACCACGCCCGGCCAAGAATTTCTAAAGGCTCCTTCACAGACCCCAGTTGAGGAAGATTATGAAGTCCTGAAACAAGGTATTCGGGGCTCCTTAAGGGAGTGTGTGGTGACTGGAAGGATGGTATAGTTTACAGCAGAGGTGCTCAATCTTGAATATGCATCAAAATCACCGGGGTTGTGGGGGGATGGGGGGTCTTGATAAACCCCGTTTGCTGGGTCCCACTGCCAAGTCCCCGACTCAGTAGGTCCAGGGAACTGCATTTCTAACCAATTATAATAAATTCCCAGATGATCTTGATGCTGCTGGTCCAGGGACCATTCTTTGAGAGCCTGTGTGGGGAAATGAGAGAACTGGATATAACCCACCTTTTCAGACCTCAAGACAAATCCTATTAGTAAATTTCACTGGAAAATGTTTCTCCTACTTACTAGCTATGTGTTGTTAGGCAAGTGTGTCTTTAATTTTCCTAAGTATGCTTTCATATCTATAAAATAAGGGTATTGGCCAGGCGCGGTGGCTCACACCTGTAATCCCAGCACGTTGGGAGGCCAAGGCAGGTGAATCACGAGGTCAGGAGTTCGAGACCAACCTGGGCAACATGGTGGAACCCTGTCTCTACTAAAAACACAAAAAAATTAGCTGCACGTGGTGGCAGACGCCCCTAATCCCAACTACTCTGGAGGCTGAGGCAGGACAATTGCTTGAACTTGAGAGGCGGAGGTTGCAGTGAGCCGAGACCGTGACATTGTACTCCAGCCTGGACGACAAGAAAAAGACTCCATCTCAAAAAAATAAAATAAAATAAAATAAGGGTATGGCTGGGCGTGGGTGGCTCACGCCTGTAATCCCAACACTTTGGGAGGCTGAAGGATCACTGGAGCCTAGGAGTTCAAGACCGGCCTGGGCAGAACAGTGAGACCCCATCTCTTTTTTTTTTTCCTTTGAGACAGAGTCTCCCTTTGTCACCCAGGCTGGAGTGCGATCTCGGCTCACTGCAACCTCCACCTGCTGGATTCAAGCGATTTTTCTGCCTCAGCCTCCCAAGTAGTTGGGATTACAGGCACCTGCCACCAAGCCCGGCTAACTTTTGTATTTTTAGTAGAGACAGGGTTTCATCATGTTGGCCAGGCTGGTCTGGAACTCCTGACCTCAAGTGAGTGATCTGCCCACCTCCACCTCTCAAAGTGCTGGGATTACAGGCGTGAGCCACTGCGCCCAGCCAGTGAGACCCCATCTGTACAAAAAATAATAATAAATAAAATAAAATAAAATAAGGTTAAGTAATCATTACGAATCTTCCTGTAAACATCAAATGAGGCCATACACCCTAAGAATACAGCTCACAGGTCCCTACTGAATGTGACAGTTTAGTCCAGATGGGATTTCCCTGAGGGCAGGAACGGAGTTTCAGCAACTGGTCCCCATGGCAGGTTGGAGTATCCACTAACCTAACATTTACTGAAATTTCAAAATGTGCTGGGTAAGGCTGGGCGCGGCGGCTCACGCCTGCAATCCCAGCACTTTGGGAGGCGGGGGTTGCAGTGAGCAGAGATCGCGCCACTGCACTCCACCCTGGGCAACAGAGCAAAAACTCCGGCTCCAAAAAGAAAAAGAACTGGGAGGGCTAGGCCGGGCGTGGTGGCTCACGCCTGTAATCCCAGCACTTTGGGAGGCCAAGGCAGGCGGATCACGAGGTCAGGAGATCAGGAACATCCTGGCTAATACGGTGAAACCCCCGTCTCTACTAAAAATACAAAAAAAAAAATTAGCCGGGCGTGGTGGCGGGCGCCTGTAGTCCCAGCTACTCGGGAGGCTGAGGCAGCAGAATGGCGTGAATCCAGGAGGCGGAGCTTGCAGTGAGCCGAGATCGTGCCACTGCACTCCAGCCTGGGCGACAGAGCGAGACTCCATCTCAAAAAAAAAAAAAAAAAAAAGAGGTGGGAGAGCTTAATATCGGGCTGGGAGGATGGGGTGGAGTAGGGTGAGCGAGGAGTCAAGTTCGATTCCTAAAAAGAGTAAAAGAGGAGCCTCAGAGAGGTTGGGGAGCAGGCCTCGGCTCCAAGATGAACCAGCACTCTCCCGACCCCCGGCAGCACCCCAGCCCCAGGAGTCCTGGCAGCCCCACCGGCAGAGCTGAGCTGTGACCAGCGGTCGGAGCCACATGGTCACAGCCGCCACCAGCATCAACATCAGCATCGACTTGGGCTTCCGCCGCCACCACTGCCCCTCAACCGCCACGGGGAGTCGCTGCACAATCCGAGTACGTGCAGACTAAAGCCTGCGCATGCGCATCAATGAGTCCGGGGAGCGGGCCTCCGCGCACCGCAGCCCCGCGCTCCGCCTGAACCTTGAGCATGCGCAGACAAATCCCGGGAAGCCCGAATCCGCGCACCCCAAAGTGCGCTCAGAACCTGAGTATGCGCACCCGGCCACCCGTGGCCAGTTTAGAGTCTGAGCATGCGCATGTCGTCCGCGCGCCTAAGAGTGTGCACAGGCTGCTCATGAGTTCCTAAACGTTGCTTTTGCAAGACTACCAATATTTCCTACGGGCGCTGGCGCGTGCCCACACCCTTCCACGTGACCGGAAAAGGCCTTCAGCGCTTAAAGTGGGAGACCGGAAGAGGCGGAGAAGATCCGATGCTCGAACTCCGCCCCCTCTTCTCCGGGTAGGCCCCGCTCCCTGAAGCGGCTGTTTCGGGCCACGCCCCCATCGGGTACCGAGGCACGCGCCAGGCGTCACGTGCGTTTTGCGGCTAGCGGAAATGACGCGAGTTGTGTGAGCCGCCAGTATGGCCGGGCTATGGCGGCGAGCACTGGCTACGTGCGACTGTGGGGAGCGGCGCGGTGCTGGGCGCTGCGCCGGCCGATGCTGGCCGCCGCCGGGGGGCGGGTCCCCACTGCAGCCGGAGCGTGGTTGCTCCGAGGCCAGCGGACCTGCGACGCCTCTCCTCCTTGGGCACTGTGGGGCCGAGGCCCGGCAATTGGGGGCCAATGGCGGGGGTTTTGGGAAGCGAGCAGCCGCGGCGGAGGCGCATTCTCGGGGGGCGAGGACGCCTCCGAGGGCGGCGCGGAGGAAGGAGCCGGGGGCGCGGGGGGCAACGCGGGCGGCGGGGAAGGCCCGGTCATAACGGCGCTCACGCCCATGACGATCCCCGATGTGTTCCCGCACCTGCCGCTCATCGCCATCACCCGCAACCCGGTGTTCCCGCGCTTTATCAAGATCATCGAGGTAATGGGAGTCCCCGCCTCGGCCTCAGGTTTCCCACCTCTGCAAGCAGCGGCCTGCACCGTGGGATCACTTGAGCGCCCTCGTGTTTCATGTTTTTCAGACATGAAGTTTCTCGAAGGGTGCAGTTCGAATCGTTGTTTGCTCACCACTAGCTTGGGAACCTTGAGCCAAAGTCCCCTCCCTTTCGTATTTCTTAGGATCCGTTAGATGAGAGGAGTTGAACCCGATGAGCCTAGGATTATCCACTTAGAACCCTGGTCATAGAAATCCGGGGCCGGGAGGGACCTGAGTAGTGTTACGGCGCTGTTAGTTTTCTGCTTACTTGGCACGAGTTTTGTAATACCTCCTCGCCCCAGGCGCTCTGCCGTCTGGTTACGAGCCTCACTGGGATCAGAATTCATTCCTTTCTTAGACAAATACTTCTTGATTGCTCATTATTTGCCAGAGAGTGTTCTAGGTTCTGGGGATATGGCAGTGAACAAAACAGACAAAAATTTCTGCCTTTGAAGCTACTCTGGTAGCTGAGGTGGAAGGATTGCTCGAACCCTGGAGTCCAGCCTGGTCAACATGGCGAGACCCTGTCTCTTAAAAAAAAAAAAAAATCTGCCTTGGAGCTTACATTCTGGCAAGATGAGATAGGCAGTAAAGATGTTTAGTAACGATATTGTATTAGAAGGCAATAATTACGAGAAATAGTAGAGCATGGATGGGACAGGAGGCTTAGGAGGGTGGGAAGAGGTGGGTTATTCAGTGTGTTCTTGACCTCCTACCACGTAGCAAGTGCTGAGAATACTGTAGAGAACAAGTTATTTCGGTGGTAGAAATTAGATCATTTCAGACTAAGAGCCTTGGGGGTGGGGAGGGAGCAGGATGATGTAATAGAAAGCAGTGAGTGTAAGGAACTTGAGCTTTTAGAGTAGGAAGGCCCCAAAAGCCTTCTCCCCCAGCTCCCCTTCCCTTAAAAAAAAACTACTGATGTGGAAAGTGGGAACTATGGGAAGGTTATCTCTTAACTGGCGGAGCAAGGTCATGCAGTGAGTCAGCCTCTGCGCTCACCCTCCAGACTCTTCTAAACAAATCTCAAGGATCTGTTGGGAAGGGAAAGGCCATTTCAGAGGGGCAGCAGCCAGTAGAGAGGGGTCAGAGGGAGCTTCTCCAACGCTGCTCCCAGATTTTTTTTTTTTTTTTGAAGCCAAGTTGCACTCTGTCATCTGGGCTAAAGTGCAGTGGCGCGATTTCAGCTCACTGCAACTCCGCCTCCCGGGTTCAAGTGATTCTCCTGCCTCAGCCCCCTGAGTAGCTGGGATTACAGGCGCAGGCCACCATGCCTGGCTAATTTTTCTATTTTTAGAAGAGATAGGGTTTCACCATGTTGCCCACGCTGGTCTCGAACTCTTGACCTCAAGTGATTCACCCACCTCAGCCTCCCAAAATGCTGGGATTGCAGGTGTGAATCACTGCGCCCGGCCCCAAGGCCTTTCCTTGATGTTGAGTAGTGGTTACCGATGCAGGCCCCAGAGTAAGACCCTGTGGGGTCCTATCCTAGCTCCATAACCTTCAGCAAGTTATTCCTTTGGCTTCCATCTTCTCATCTGTGACCTGGACATACTAGTGTCTTATTCGAGTTGTTGTGGGACTTAAATGAGGCCATGTGGGCTGGGCACGGTGTCTCACATGTGTAATCCCAGCAGTTTGGCAGGCTGAGGCAGGAGCATAATTTGAAACCAGTATGGTCAACATAGAACCTGTCTCTACAAAAAAAAAAAAAGAAAGCAAGAAAAGCTGGGCACAGTGGTGTGCACCTGTCTTCCCAGCTACTTGGAAGGCTGAGGCAGGAGGATCAGTTGAAACTGGGAGATCAAGGCTGCAGTGAGCCATGGTGTCACCACTGCACTGCAGCCTGGGCAACCGAATGAGGCCCTGCCTCAGCAATAACGTGATGCTGTTTCCTCTTTGGTGTACTTCTGACATTTCAGGACTCTGCCCCAGAGGCCTTTTTCCCATCCTTGACTTCACCCCTGGCAGTTCTCTTTACCCTCCCAGGTTTCTGGGCCCAGGATGGTGTTCATCAGGCCTGGTCCCCTCAGTTCTGCAGAGTGACAGATGTCCCTTGCTCCCGGTGCCTGAGCAGAGAGATGATTCTTCTAAGAGTTCAGACTGCCCACGTGGAGCTAGCCAGGAGGGTTAAATGAGTGGCTGCGGATAGTATTTGGGAGACTGGCAGGTGGTTCTCATTGTATTTCTGGTTGATGATGCGTTGTAAGTCATGAAAGTGGATCCTGCCAAGGCCAGGAGGCAGATGCCAAGGATGCAGCTATCAGCTGTTGGCAGAGGGGAAATTGGGGGGCAACTTCTTTGGGACCCAATAAATGTTTCTGAAATTGTTAGCAAAGCTTGATTTACTCTTCAGTTTGTGCTTGACTTGTCTGGCCAACTTGCTCTAGAAGCTTCTCTCCTATTAGGACCTTTTGAGTATAGAACAATGGCTCTTAATTTTTGGTGGGTATTAAAGAATAAATCATAAGTGTTAGAAGTAATAGTTTCTTTTAAAAACCAACTTCGTGGGCCGGGCGCGGTGGCTCACGCCTGTAATCCCAGCACTTTGGGAGGCTGAGGCGGGCGGATTACGAGGTCAGGAGATTGAGACCATACTGGCTAACACGGTGAAACCCCGTCTCTACTAAAAATACAAAAAAATTAGCCAGGAGTGGTGGCGGGTGCCTGTAGTCCCAGCTACTCAGGAGGCTGAGGCAGGAGAATGGTGTGAACCCAGGAGGCGGAGCTTGCAGTGAGCTGAGATCGCTCCACTGCACTCTAGCCTGGGTGACAGAGCAAGACTGTGTCTCAAAAAAAAAAAAAAAAAAAATTGCTTCCCTCCTTTGTTCAGGTGTGCTCTGCTCTCTCCATTGTTCCATCTGCGAGGAGCACTCTTTCTTCAGAAAGTAAAATTGTCTTGCTAAGAAAACTTTTTGTCCAAATGCTAATTTTTCCTTGCAGTACAGAGGTACAAGCGTTCTGTCTCTAAACAAACATTTTACTTATAACAGTGGGTCACATACCCTCCTGTCAGATGTTATCGACTTTCTTCCCAGAAAAAAAAATTATGTATCTATAGTGTCAGGAATTTCTGGACCACAAGTTAAGAGCCTGTGTTAGGGAGGGAGTCAAAACACTGGCTCTCAAAGGATGGTCGTGGACCAGCAGCATCGGCATCATGTGATGCTCTTTTGTTTGAAATGCAGATTTTTGGACCCACCCTAGAACTGAATCAAAAACTCCAAGGGTGGGGCCCAGCAGTGAGCTGCTTAAAGTCCTTCAGGTCATCCTGGTGCCTGCAAAAGTTTGAGGGCCATTACCATATATATATATATATATATTTTTTTTTTTTTTACTTTATTATATAATAAAGAATTAAAAAATTCAAAAATAAAATAGAGATGGGGTAACTCACTGTGTTACCCAGGCTGGTCTCAAACTCCTGGGCTCAAGTGATCCTCCCGCCTCAGCCCTGCAAAGTGCTGGGATCACAGGCATGAGCCACCATTACCAGGCCAGCCAGGCCATTACCTTTAATCAAGGTCTGTCCAGTGAATTAACAAAGGCTTGAAAGAAATCAGGTGAGCTCCTTGCGCCTTCAGCTGCTTCCTAGAAGACATCATTAGCCCTGAACCTGCCATTAAGAATGTGCTGTGATACTGGGGGTCTTGATCATTAATGAACAGCATATGATGTGATAAGGAAGTAACTTTCAATGAAAATTGGAGGAACCAGGCATGGTGGCTCATGGCGAAACTCCATCTCTACTAATAATACAAAAATTAGCGAGTGCAGTGGCGTGCGCTTGTAACCCCAGCTACGTGGTAGAATGAGTTGGGAGAATCGCTTGAACCCGGGAGGTGGAGGTTGCAGTGAGCTGAGATTGCACCAGTGCACTCCAGCCTGGGCAGCAGAGTGAAACTTTTTTTTTTTTTTTTTAATGAGACGGAGTCTCGCTCTGTCGCCCAGGCTGGAGTGCAGTAGCGCCATCTTGGCTCACTGCAAGCTCCGCCTCCTTGGTTCACGCCATTCTCCTGTCTCAGCCTCCCGAGTAGCTGGGACTACAGGCGCCCGCCACGGCGCCCGGCTAATTTTTGTATTTTTAGTAGAGACGGGGTTTCACCGTGTTAGCCAGGATGGTCTCGATCTCCTGACCTTGTGATCGGCCCACCTCGGCCTCCCAAAGTGCTGGGATTACAGGCGTGAGCCACCGCACTCGGCCTGAAACTTTCCAAAAAAAAAAAAGGAAGTTACCAATCTCTGGAGTGGGTCACATTTGAATTACTTATGTTTATTCTGACATTAATAAAAGCAGAATGGTTTTGATTTTCAAACCAGGACAGTTTGCCCTGGACATCCCCTTTGAAGCTGGATGTTAAATCAATTTCTGGGTTCTGACTATTCGTCTACTTTGAATTTCCTTTGGGAATGGGGAAACCACTAAGAAGAATCCAGCTGGTCAGTTCTGCCTCACTGTATTCACCACCACAGCCTCCTGGCCGCCAGCTTTTTTTTTTTTTTTTTTGGTTTAGGTGTTCCCAAACCATGTTGATTAGTATCCGGGATCCAATAAGCATGTCCCCAGAGAATAATCTAGACAGCGTTAGAGCTGCTCTGCTATCAAAAAATGTCAGCTACAAAAGCTACCCTGGGAGGCCGGGCGTGGTAGTTTACACCTATAATCTCAGCACTTTGGGAGGCTGAGGCGGGTGGATCACAAGGTCAGGAGTTAAAGACCATCCTGGCCAAGATGGTGAAACCCCATCTCTACTAAAAATAGAAAAAAATCAGCTGGACCTGGTGGTGGGCACCTGTAATCCCAGCTACTCAGGAGGCTGAGGCAGAGAATTGCTTGATCCCGGGAGGCAGAGGTTGCATGGAGCTGAGATTGTGCCACTGCACTCCAGCCTGGGTGACACAGCGAGACTCCGTCTCAAAAAAAAAAAAGAAAAGCTACCCTGCACTGCGTTTGGTGGCTAACACCTATAATCCCGGCATTTTGGGAGGCTGAGGTGAGTGGATCACCTGAGGTCAGGAGTTCGAGACCAGCCTGGTCAATATGGTGAAACCCCATCTCTACTAAAAATACAAAAATTAGCCAGGCGTGGTGGTGCACACCTGTAATCCCAGCTACTGGAGAGGCTGAGGCAGGAGAATCCCTTGAACTCAGTGGGTTGCAGTGAGCCAAGATCACGCCAGTACATTCCAGCCAGGGCAACAGAATGAGACTCTGTCTCAAAAAAAAAAATAATCTCTGCATTTCACTTTGGGGTCATTGTCATGCTAGGTTAAAAATAAGAAGTTGGTTGAGCTGCTAAGAAGGAAAGTTCGTCTCGCCCAGCCTTATGTCGGCATCTTTCTAAAGAGAGATGACAGGTAAGTGTGATTTTTCCTTCATTCTCTTGTTGATGTTGCCCTAGAGCCCAGCTCACCACAAGTCCTACTCTGTACTTTGCACCTTTGACCCTTGACCCCAAGGAAACCAGGGAAGACCTCCAGAGTAAAGGCCAGAAGCCACGCAGGCTACCTTTTCGGCCTGGGCTGAGAACTCAGCTTGTAGTACTAAACTTCATGCATTGTTAAGATGTGGGGGAAATTAACTTCAGGGACCCTTAGTGATGAAATGCTCCATGAGGCTACCTGAAAGTTGAGCTAGCTGCTCGGAGATCATGGCTTCACATAGAAATGAGTTCCATGGGCCGGGCGTGGGGTCGCACACCTGTAATCCCAGCACTTTGGGAGGCTGAGGCATGTGGATCACCTGAGGTCAGGAGTTTCAAAGCAGTCTGGCTGACATGGTGAAACCTTGTCTCTACTAAAAATACAAAACATTAGCCAGGTGTGGTGTCAGGCACCTGTAATCCCAGCTACTCAGGAGGCTGAGGAAGGAGAATCGCTTGAACCTGGTAAGTGGAGGTTGCAGTGAGCCGAGATTACACCATTGCTCTCCAGCCTGGGCAATAAGAGCGAAACTCCATCTCAAAAAAAAAAAAAAAAAAAAAAAAAAAGTTCCATGCATGCATTTGAAGCAGGCTCTGTGATAGGAGCATAGAAGAGACTCATCGAAGTCCCACCTGGACCATGTCTTTGTGGCTGACTTAGCGAGGAGCCACCCACCCGGTCCTGTGACCACTGGGGCAGCCCTGACCTGGCAGAAGCTCCCCTAGGCTCTGGAGCTCCCGTGGGAGCCAAGGAGGCCGCTCTTAGTTTTCAGGACCATTTGGTAGGGGCGTTTCTCTTCTCTCCCTCCTCCCTCTCAGCCGGAGACATCCTGCCTAGCATAAAGCCGTGTTCCAACATTCCTCTGTGCTCTTCTCCCACAGCAATGAGTCGGATGTGGTTGAGAGCCTGGATGAAATCTACCACACGGGGACGTTTGCCCAGATCCATGAGATGCAGGACCTTGGAGACAAGCTGCGCATGATCGTCATGGGACACAGAAGGTGGGTGGCTGGCGGGGGGCAGTGGGGGGTTGGGGCAGAGTAGCACGCGGGAGACCAACCAGGATGCCTCAGGCCCCAGCATCAGCCTCTGCGCTGTCCGTCAGCCCCGCGGCTTTCTCACTAGCACTGAGGCCAGAGCTGGGGGTGATAGTGAGACATGTCACCTCTGGACCCCTCCTGTCTCAGAAAGGGGCGAGCTGCAGGGCCGGGCACGGTGACTCCTGCCTGGAATCCCAGCACTTTGGAATGTCAAGGCAACTGGATTGCTTGAGCCCAGAGTTTGAGTCCAGCCCGGGCAACATAGCGAGATCCCATCTCTGCAAAACATGTAGAAAAATTAGCTGGATGTGGTGGCTCATGCCTGTGGTCCCAGCTACCCAAGAGGCTGAGGTGGGAGGGTCGCTTGAGCCCAGGAGTTTGAGACCAGCCTAGGCAACACGGCAAGACTCTGTTTCTATAAAAAATAAAAAAAAGTTAGACGTGACGGTATGTTCCTGTAGTCCCAGCTACTTGGGAGGCTGAGGCAGGAGGATTGCTTGAGCCCAGGAGGTAGAGGCTGCAGTGAGCTATGATCACACCACTGCACTCCAGCCTGGGCAACAGAACGAGACCCTGAGTTCAGGTGGTGCTAGGTGCTCTGAGGGGAGACGCAGACAGCGTGAGAGGTGGAGGTGGGTAGCTTTAGTGAAGTGCTTGGGGACAGTCTTTGTGATGGTGTCCTTGAAATCGAGACCTGAACGACAGGAGGGAGCCGCTGTGAGCTGAGTCCAGGGCGCAGAGTCTCGGAGACCAGCCTGTGCCCAGCCAAGCTGACACTGTTTTTGACAGGAGGCCCTGGGGCTTGTCACTGCAGCTCATCCACGATGCTTAGGACGGGGACAGTGATGCATTGGCGCGGGATGCAGGGAATGCCTGAATCTGGCTGGAGTCTAAGGGGTGGAGGGGACACTGGTTGGGAGGCCCCGAGAAAGCGGCTCACGTCTCCAGCCTGAGGACCCCATGGCCACCCTGTGGCTCCAGAGGTCTGGGCTCAGCGGGACCCTTGGACCACCTGTACCACCAGGGAGGCCTTAGCCGGGGCCAGGGCAGCTCCCAGCCTCAGCGGCTGATTCACGCCTGCCTTGCTCCTGTGTCAGAGTCCATATCAGCAGACAGCTGGAGGTGGAGCCCGAGGAGCCGGAGGCAGAGAACAAGCACAAGCCCCGTAGGAAGTCGAAGCGGGGCAAGAAGGAGGCGGAGGACGAGCTGAGCGCCAGACACCCGGCGGAGCTGGCGATGGAGCCCACCCCTGAGCTCCCAGCTGAGGTGCTCATGGTGGAGGTAGAGAACGTCGTCCACGAGGACTTCCAGGTCACGGAGGAGGTGAAAGTGAGTCCGTGCGTCACGCAGGGCGGCCGCAGCCGCCTCCCCCACGGGCTCCCTTGAGCCGTTCCTGCAGCCTGTCTGAGGAGTCATCTCCCACCCTGAGCCCCTTAGGAAGGGTCTGGCCTGTCTGGAACTCAATTCTAATGGAACATAGAGGGTGCTTTTCCTCCCAGAGGTCTTCGGAAAACTCTGGGATGGGAGAGGCACAGGAAATTTGCTGGAGCCTGTAGCTGCTCAGGAAGGAGACAGGGTTGGAACCCAGGTCCAGCCCCAGCCCGTGTCCCCTGTGCCAAAGCCTCCAGCGGTTACCAAGACACCTTCCAGCCCTGGCTTCTTCCCACCAAGCCTGGGAGGTTGGTACCAGTGGTTGCAGGACAGGAAACAGCCTGTTGGCCACCCTGATCCCCCAGCCTAGGCTGTCCTGCCTGCCTGGTGGCACAAGGAGCCAGCTTCCGAGGTGGGCAGGCTCTTGGCGGTGCCACCTGCCCTCCCGCTGTAGGGACAATCAGCGAAGCTAACCGAAGGCCCGAAGTGTGTCAGCTCCTTACCTGTGTGCCTGGTGTCATCGGCCTCCTCCCCCGGCTGCTGCAGAGCCTAGGGGGGAAGTGCCGTGAGCAACTGGTGATGTCTGCCATGGGCGCTGGCAGGGGTGGAGAGTCCTGTCCACGGGCCCACCTGGGTTCTTAAGGTCAGCACTTCTATCGTGCCCCGCTACCCACTGCGAGGTTTTTTTTTTCTTTTTTCTTTTTTTGAGACAGAGTCTGGCACTGTCCACCCAGGCTGGAGTGCAATGGAATGATCTCAGCTCACTGCAACCTCCACCTCCCGGGTTCAAGTGATTCTCATGCCTCAGCCTCCCAAGTAACTGGGATTACAGGCACATGCCACCACACCCGGCTAATTTTTGTATTTTTAGTAGAGACGAGGTTTTACCATGTTGGCCAGGCTAGTCTCAAACTCCTGACCTCGGGTGATCCGCCCACCTCAGCCTCCCAAAATGCTGGGATTACAGTCATGAGCCACCGCGCCCGGCCACGTGTGAGTATTGAGCACTTGAAGTAGAGCTGCTGTGGCCAAGGAACAGAAGGGAACATTTTATTGGCTGGGTGCAGTGGCTCATGCCTGTCATCCCAACACTTTTGGAGGCCAAGGAAGGAGGATCACTTGAGCCCTGGAGTTCAAAATCGGCCTGGGCAATATTGAGACCCCTGTCTCTACAAAAAAAATAAAATCCCTGGGCATGGTGGCACACACCAGTGGTCTAACCTGTGGGAGGATTGCTTGAGCCCAGGAGGTTGAGGCTGCAGTGAGCTGTGATCACATCACTGCACTTAGCCTAGGCAACAGAGACCCTGTATCTAAAAATTTAAAAAAAATTCAGGCTGGGTGCGGTGGCTCACGCCTGTAATCCCAGCACTTTGGGAAGCCAAGGTGGGCAGATCACCTGAGGTCAGGAGTTTGAGACCAGCCTGACCAACATGGAGAAACCTCATCTCTACTAAAAATACAAAAAAAACTTAGCCAGGTGTGGTGGCACATGCCTGTAATCCCAGCTACTCGGGATTACTGAGGCGGGACAATTGCTTGAACCTGGGAGGCAGAGGTTGCGGTGAGCCGAGATCGCACTATTGCATTCCAGCCTGGGCAACAAGAGCAAAACTCTATCTCAAAAAAAAAAAAAAAAAATTCAGACAGCCACCAGCGGCTACACTGTCCTGGGCAGCTCAGCACTGGCGTTCCCAGTGAGAATCTTGCAGCAGAGGGAAGACAGTGACCAAACTTATAAATGTGATTAGAACTGGCAAGACCCCTTAGGGGCAGTGAACTTGTTCTCCTTTTTTTTTTTTTTGAGATGGAGCCTCTGTCGCCCAGGCTGGAGTGTAGTGGCGTGATCTCGGCTCACTGCAAGCTCCGCCTCCCAGGTTCACGCCATTCTCCTGCCTCAGCCTCCTGAGTAGCTGGGACTACAGATGCCCGCCACCACGCCCCGCTAATTTTTGTATTTTTTAGTAGAGATGGAGTTTCACTGTGTTAGCCAGGATGGTCTCGATCTCCTGACCTCGTGATCCACCTGCCTCAGCCTCCCAAAGTGCTGGGATTACAGGCATGAGCCACCACGCCCAGCCAAGACTTGGTCTCTTAAAAAAAATAATAAAGGAAAGAAACCACAGTCTCTTTTCTTCCCCCAAGATAGCCTGTCCTAAGGACAAGGCTCTGGGGGGTAAGGAGACAGGGTTTGGTTTTAGTTTTGACTCTCTTGGTCCCGTGTCCCTGCAACTGGTGTGTCCACCAGGGACTGCACTCCTCCATCTCCGAGGCCATCCGTGGCCAGGGCCAGTTGGCGGAGGGGAGGGAGTTGATGGAGCAGCTGGTGGGTGGGGCTCCCAGGGCCACGCCTCCCACCCACCCCACCCCCTGCTGGAGCGCTCTTGGGCCCTGGTGACCCTGCCCCCATACTTGGCAGGCCCTGACCGCCGAGATCGTGAAGACCATCCGGGACATCATTGCCTTGAACCCTCTCTACAGGTGGGCCTCCGTGCGGGTGGCTGGCCAGGCAGGGGCATCTCTGCGGCTCTTTCTGCAACTGGGTGGGTAGGGGCCTTCCTCAGCATCCTCCTGGGAGGAAACCTTGCCTGGGGCAGGGATTCATGGCCCAAGGAGTGGCCTGTGCGGAGGACCCTGTTGCCCACTGGGGCATTGGGGCAGGTGGGAGGCCTGGGGCCGACTCAGCAGGCCCAGTTTCCTTGTGCCCTTCTGCTGAGGCCGGAAGCTGTTGGTGGCATTGGCTGGGGGAGTGGGGAGCAGACTGCTGAGGTGAGGTCACTGCATGCACGGCTCCTGTGGGGGCTGCATGTGGGGATGCCGCGTGCCTTTCCAGTTCAGGACGGGCGGGCCCTGAACTCTGGGGACCAAGCAGCAGAGCTGGCTCCCAGCGAGCACCCCTAGGCCGTGCCCATAGCTACAGCGGACAAGGACCCTGAGGACCAGGTCCCTGTCGGGGGGCTGCAGTGCAGCAGAGCGCGAGGCTCTGGCCACCGAGGCAGCTCCCTTTGTCCCCCAGGGAGTCAGTGCTGCAGATGATGCAGGCTGGCCAGCGGGTAGTGGACAACCCCATCTACCTGAGCGACATGGGCGCTGCGCTCACCGGTGCCGAGTCCCATGAGCTGCAGGACGTCCTGGAAGAGACCAATGTGAGTGCTCCCCACCTCCACAGCCCCCCATGCCTGGCTGCACCCCACCTCCACTATGCTCTGCCCATGCCCGGCTGCCCCCGTTTCTCCTCAGCTCCCCCATGCCTGGCTGCCCTTGTCCCTCCACCGTGCGCCATCCACACCCAGCTGTGTGTCCCTGGCTCTGTTTTTGAGATGACTTCCCGCTGCGTGCCTTGGTCCGCATCCATCCGCCTTTCGGTGGCTTCATAGCCTTCGGTTGGGAGTCACCGTTGCGGGTTCAGTGGGATCATCTGGGCCGTGTACCTGGGGCGTTGCCAGTCTTTTGCTGTTGTAAGCAGCACTCCTGAGAGCGTCCCCATGCACGCAGCTGGAGGGCCTGCGGGGAGGTATCTGTAGGATGCGTTTCCAGCAGGGGATTTGTCGGGCGGAGGGCACGCACACCTCTGTGCTGGGTGCAGTGTGGCCAAGTGCTCCCGGCGACATCTCTCAGAGTGCGCCTTTTCTCCCCACCTCAGCCCTACATGCACAGACGCCGACTTCTGCTCATCCTTTCCGTCCTCCCTGTCTCGGCAGATTCCCAAGCGGCTGTACAAGGCCCTCTCCCTGCTGAAGAAGGAATTTGAACTGAGCAAGCTGCAGCAGCGCCTGGGGCGGGAGGTGAGCCCGTGGCTGAGGCGCAGCCACTCTTGGGGGCCTTCCCGTCGGGCCACGTGACATCAGTCAGGCTCTGGAGCACACGGAGGGACCAGTGGCATCGGCCAGGGCAAGCCGAGAAGGGCTGTCTGGATTTTGAGGGCTTCGTGCCATCATCTGCTCTGTCATCCTGGGCTGTGGAACTCTCTGCGTTGAACAGGGAAGCTTAAAGCTGGTCCCAGTGTAATGAGCCCAGGGTGGAGCAGTCTCAGGACCGTCCCACATTAAGGGAAGAATTCCTCTGCTTTTGTAATCTTGGGGACGGTGTTGGAAATTGGGAAGCAGCCTGGGAAAAGTCAAGATGTTGTTTCTTAAGACCCAGCCATTGAGGCTCGCTGTCATGATTTTCGGCAGATCACAGCCTGCGTGATGGCCAGTCACTTCACGGTCCTAGCATTTTTCAGAACTTTTTACTTAAAACAGGGTCTCAGTCGACTGCCTACGCTGGAGTGCAATGGTGCAATCTCAGCTCACTACAGCCTCCACCTCCGGGGCTCAAGCGATCCTCCCACCTCAGCCTCCCGAGTAGCTGGGATTACAGGCGTGCAACACCACACCGGCTAATTTTTGTATTTTAGTAGAGACAGGGTTTCACCATGTTGGCCAGGCTGGTCTTGAACTGCTGGCCTCAAGTGATCCGCCCGCTTCAGCCTCCCAAAGTGCTGGGATTACAGACTTGAGCCACTGCGCCTGGCCCCATCTCTACAAAAAATTTTAAAATTAGAGCCAGGTCTGATGGCAGGTGCCTGTGGTCCCAGCTACTCAGGAGGCTAAGGCAGGAGGATCACTTGAGCCCAGGAGGTGGACGCTATGGTGAAGTATGATGGTGCCTTGGCACTCTAGCCTGGGCAACAGAGGAAGACCCTATCTCGAAAAAAAAAAAACAAAAAGATGGAACCAAAGGTTTCGTGCCCTGGGTTTCGTTTCTTAGTTCTCTGAGTCCTGGGGGAGCAGAGGGTCCCCATTCGTCTGGGGACACACGCAGTCACCCACCTTCCCGGACCCAGGGCCTGACGGCAGCACCTCACCCCACAGGTGGAGGAGAAGATCAAGCAGACCCACCGCAAGTACCTGCTGCAGGAGCAGCTAAAGATCATCAAGAAGGAGCTGGGCCTGGAGAAGGACGATAAGGATGCCATCGAGGAGAAGTTCCGGGAGCGCCTGAAGGAGCTTGTGGTCCCCAAGCATGTCATGGATGTTGTGGACGAGGAGCTGAGCAAGCTGGGCCTGCTGGACAACCACTCCTCAGAGTTCAAGTGAGTGCCAGGCCCAGGGCGGCCCAGCCCTCAGGGATGACCCCTCCTCAGCCCCCATCTTAGGCAGGCCAGGGGACCCAGCGGGGGGGCCCTGTGGCATCTTCTTGCTGTGGCAGGTGTGGGCTAGGAGGCACCCAGTGAGCATCAGTCCTGTTCCTGGGCAGGACACGTCATCACCATCTCCATTCTACAAGGAAATCGAGGCTGAGGGCTGTTGAGTTGGTGGCCAGGGCCTGTGAGCTGGTAGGTGGTGCCAGGGATTTGAGCCCAAGGACGCCTGGCTCTAAGCCAGGGCTGCTGTTTTTTTTTTTTTTGAGACAGAGTCTTGCTCAGTTGTCCAGACTGGAGTGCAGTGGCACAATCTTGGTTCACTGCAACTTACAGTTCCCGGGTTCAAGCAATTCTCCTGCTTCAGTCCCTCAAGTAGCTGGGACTACAGGCATGCACCACCACACCTGGCTAAGTTTTTGTATTTTTAGGAGACATGGGGTTTCCCCATGTTGTTCAGGCTGGTCTCGAACTCCTGACCTCAAATGATCCGGCTGCCTTGACCTGCCAAAGTGCTGGGATTACAGACGTGAGCCACCACGCCTGGCTTTTTTTTTTTAGACAGAGTCCTGCTCTGTCGTCCAGGCTGGAGTGCAGTGGTGCAATGTTGGTTCACTGTAACCTCCACCTTCCAGGTTGAAACGATTCTACTGATTCAGCTTCCTGAGTTGCTGGGATTACAGGCATGTGCCACCACACCCAGCTAATTTTTAGTATTTTTAGTAGAGATGGGGTTTCGCCATGTTGGCCAGGTTGGTCTCAAACTCCTGACCTCAAGTGATCCGCCCACCTTGCCCTCCCAAAGTGCTGAGATTACAGGCACGAGCCACCACGCCTGGCCTAAGCCAGGGCTTCTCGCCAGGACCAGGAGTCCCCATGGCTGTCTTTCCAAGGCTACCCCTGGCTTCTGTTACCCCTTCGAGAGTCAGCCAGGAAGTGACCATGCCTTCCCGCAGCACTGGCCTTGCCCGGGGGCCACTGTCCTGAGCATGCCATGAGGCCGGGTGGCCGCCCCAGGTTTGAGGGCCTCAGGTACCTCTGAGATCCTTTCGGCCATGCCCACGTCCAGCCAGGACAGAACCCACCTGGCCGCTTCCCATGCAGCATGCTCTGTTTTCAGCCCAGGTACCAGTTGTCGCGCCAGGGCAGCTTCTAGGCAGAAGTCCCCGGGGCAGGGCTGGGCAGGCCCTAGGACAGCGCTTAGAGGGAAGGCATGAGTTTCCTTCCTGGCTGCTGGGCCAGGACCCCCACCTCAGATTTGAATGTCACGGTCGCTGGAGTCTCTCCCCCAGGGCCCTGAGAGGCAGTGGTTGCCTGCGAAGGCCGTGGCTTCCCCTCCCAGCACACCCCGACTTCTGTGAGTGGCCTGTGAGCTCCCGTGGCTGCTCCGACGGTGCCACAACTTGGTGCCTTACACAATGCTGAGCCCTGAGATCCCACTGTGGGCCGGGCCCGACCCTCCCAGAGGCTCCCCGGGAGAATCCGTTCCTGCCTTTCCCAGTATCTGGAGGTGCCCGCATCCCTCAGCTCGGGGCCCCTTCCTCCTCCACAGCCACAGCCCAGCCTCTTCCAGTCAGTCTCTCACCTCCCACCTCCTGTCGTGAGGACCCGGTGAGGACCCTGGGCCCCGTGGGTCACCCAGGATGCTCTGTTGTCTCGGGGACCTTCACTCAGCCCCATCTGCAGTTCCCCGCTGCCATGTGAGAGGCCTGTGCTACCACCTCCTATGGGGGAGAATGTACATGTTTTCAGGGTTCTTCTGTCTCCCAGTGAGCGCCTCAGCCGCTCTCGGCTGGTGGACTTACCTGCTCAGACTGGGCCTTGTCCTGCAGAAGCAGATAGTTCCTTCCCCCAGGAGTTGAGTGGGTCTGTAAGGCAGGTTCTGTCCTCAGGTCCTGGGAAATCACGGGGGACAAGCCCTCAGTGCTTGCATGTCACCAAGATGCCTGCAGCAGGCTGCCAGCTGCCTCTCCCACCCAGAACGTTCTCCGCAAAGTGTCACTGCCTATGTCACTTCCACAGTGACTTCATGTGTCCCTAAACTCCAGCATCCGTGTGGCCCAGCTGGCCTGTCCCGGTGCGTCTCGTATGCCAACTTGGTGGCAGTGTGCCCTGACAGTGTCTGCTCATGGGGCCACCTGGCCTTCCTTGGAAGCCGTCCTCTTCCTCTTCCCCTTCCCCAATCCTGCCCTGCGCCCTTGCAGCCCTCACTGACTTGCTCCTGGCCCATAGTGGCTGCTGCTCACAGCTGCACGGCTCCCAGCTTGGGGACCAGTATGGAGTTGCCCTCCCAACCTGCAGCGTTCCTCTCCCGGCAGGGGACCTGGCCTCCATTTCCCCACCTGCCCTGGGTCAGGCCTTGTCCCATTTTCTAAGCCTCGTCCCCTCTGTGGTTCTGCTCACTCAGCCCTGGGCAGAAGCCAGTGCCATCTTGGCTCTCCTGATGAGTCAGCAGTGGACCTCCGGCCATCTCCTCCTTCCTGCGCTGGGTGCTTTGGACAGGGCAGTTTGTAATTTTTTGTTTGTTTTGTTTTGTTTTGAGATGGAGTCTCACTCTGTTGCCCAGGCTGGAGTGCAGTGGCGCAGTCTTGGCTCACTGCAAGCTCCGCCTCTCAGGTTCATGCCATTCTCCTGCCTAAGCCTCCTGAGCAGCTGGAACTACAGGCCTCCGCTGCCACGCCCAGCTAATTTTTTGTATTTTTAGTAGAGACAGGGTTTCACTGTGCTAGCCAGGATGGTCTCGATCTCCTGACCTTGTGATCCGCCTGCCTCGGCCTCCCAAAGTTCTGGGATTACAGGCGTGAGCCACTGTGCCCAGCCTGTAAATTGTTTTATAGAGGTGGGGTCTCGCTGAGTTGCTCAGGCTGGTCTTGAACTCCTGGGCTCAAGTGATCCTCCCACCTGGGCCTCCCAAAGAGCTGGGATTACAAACGTGAGCCACCGCACTCAGCCCCGGACATGGTTTCAAGCCCCTTGCAACCACACAGCCAAGTCCAGCAGAGACACGGTCAGCTCGTGAGCTTCACTCAGCATCTCTCCATCTGTCCCCTGGCAGTGTCACTCGCAACTACCTAGACTGGCTCACGTCCATCCCTTGGGGCAAGTACAGCGACGAGAACTTGGACCTGGCACGGGCACAGGCAGTGCTGGAGGAAGACCACTACGGCATGGAGGACGTCAAGAAACGCATCCTGGTGAGCCCAGTGTCTGGCCTGCTGTGGATTTGCATGTGGGTGTCCGGGCCCAGGACTCTGTGTGCTGTGGGTTGAGATTTCAGAGGAGCCCCCTGGTGAATTCGTAGGCGTGGGGGTGCTGGTCGGGGGGATCCCGGCAGAGGGAGCATCCTGCCCCGCCCCCAGGGGCTCAAGGATTTCCCAGGTGGACTGAAGTCATGCCTGATGGGCCGGGCATGGTGGGGCTGCTCGTAGTCCCAGTTACTCAGGAGGCTGAGGCGGGAGGATGACTTGAGCCCAGGAAGTTGAGGCTGTGGTGAGCTGTGATCATGCCAGTGCACATCAGGTTGGGTGACAGAGTGAGACCTCCATGTCTACAAAAAATTTTAAAATTGGGCCTGGGCGCTGTGGTTCATGCCTGTAATCTCAGCATTTTGGGAGGCCGAGGCGTGCAGATCACCTGAGGTCGGGAGTTGAAGACCAGCCTGACCAACATGGAGAAACCCCATCTATACTAAAAATACAAAATTAGTTGGGCGTGGTGGTGCATGCCTGTAATCCCAGCTACTTGGGAGGCTGAGGCAGGAGAATCGCTTGAACCCAGGAGGCAGAGGTTGCAGTGAGCCCAGATCATGCCATTGCACTCCAGCCTGGGCAACAAGAGTGAAACTCCGTCTCAAAAAAGAAAAAAAAAATTTTTAATTAGCCTGGTGTGGTGTTGCGTGTCTGTAGTCCCAGCTACTCGGGAGGCTGAGGTGGGAGGATTGCTTGAGCCCGGGAGGTGGAGGCTTCAGTGAGCTGTGATGCACCACTACACTCCAGCCTGGGCGACAGAGCAAGACCTTGTCTGAAAATTAATTAATTTTAAATTAATTTTTAAAATATCACTCCTGAGACATTAGAAACCAGGCAGGCAGGTGGGAGTCAGAGGTTAAAAAACAGGAGTCAGAGCCTGGGCGCGGTGGCTCACGCCTGTAATCTCAGCACTTTGGGAGGCCGAGGCGGGTGGATTACAAGGTCAGGAGTTCGAGACCAGCGTGACCAACATGGTGAAACCTCGCCTCTACTAAAAATACAAAAAAAGTAGTCGGGCATGGTCACTCGCACCTGTAATCCCAGCTACTCAGGAGGCTGAGGCAGGAGAATTGCTTGAACCCAGGAGGCTGATGGTGCAGTGAGATGAGATCACACTAGTACACCCTAGCCTGGGCCACAGAACAAGACTCCATCTCAAAAAAAATAAAAATAAATAAATAAATAAATAGGAGCCAGAGGCACTGGTGGAGGGCAGAGAGTGGACTGCCTCTCTGGGTTGGACCGGAGAGAGTGGAGCATTTGTGGTCTTCAGGGTCCCGGGAACTGCTGAACGGGCCTGGCACTGCCGGGTGGCTGCGGTCTCCTGGCACCTAGTTGTCCTGTTGGTGTTAAATGGAGCCCTTGTCACAGGCTGTACCTCCCCGTAGCCAGTGGCAGCTCTGATGTGCTCAGCCTCCCGGACAATCCTGGTCCCTTCTCGCAGCCCTCAGACGTCTGAAAGGCAGTGTGCAGGCGGCGAGAGTCATGCTCGGGCCCCCGGCTTGCCCAGCTCACGTGCCCACTGAACCTGCCTCTGTCCGCAGGAGTTCATTGCCGTCAGCCAGCTCCGCGGCTCCACCCAGGGCAAGATCCTCTGCTTCTATGGCCCCCCTGGCGTGGGCAAGACCAGCATCGCCCGCTCCATCGCCCGTGCCCTGAACCGAGAGTACTTCCGCTTCAGCGTCGGGGGCATGACTGACGTGGCTGAGATCAAGGGCCACAGGTAGGCCTGGCCGGACAGCTGTCCCCACGCACTCCCCTCAGCTGTGCTGCCGGGCTTCGTCTTCTCCGGTCACCCTTTAACATCTGGTAGAGCAATCCGGGTTGTGGGCAACTGGTTCCACTCATGCTGGAGTAAGTGGAAAGTCCAGCCATGTAGCGGACTTCAGGCCCGGCTGATTCCAGGTGCTCAAACAGCGCTGGCAGGAACCTCCATGGCTTGACCCCTGGGAGAGAGACTTCTCGGGCCGGCCCTCAGCAGACACCCCGGTAGTTCCAGCTCAGGTCCTGCAATGCCCCAGCCAGAGCTGCAGGGCCAGCGTTTGCCGTGCAGATGCTGGTCTATGTGGGCTGTGGCTGATGCCCCAGGACTAGGGGTGGGGTCGGCACCACCCCCCCACCCCGAAGCCTGTGGGCTGGAGTCAGGAGAGACGGTCTCCAGTGAGGATTGGGCTGCGCACACCAGAGAAACCTCGGCGCCTCTGTGGGCTCACTCCTCCCGGCCGGCCTCAGGCCCAGAGCAGGGGCCACAGCCCTCAGCGTTCAGCGCCCTCCCACCCAGCCCTTTGGGTGGACAGCCGGGCACGGCTTTTCTGGGGCTTCCCTCCTCGCTAGCCTCTGTAGACAGCGGTTCTTTGGAGACCGTAGCCTCAGTGGGAGCCGAGTGTGAGGCGTCTGCTGAGTCCACCACCTGTTTCCATCCTGCAAGGCATTCACCTGAGTCTGGGTTTAAAGTGAACATTTCTGGCTTCTCTAAAAACATCCCCAGCTCCGGACCTTCGGGCTGAGGCCTTCCTAGCATCTGCCCGCCCGCTGCAAGGGTGACAGCACGCCGGCCCGCGCCGTGTCCAGTCCCCAGGGGGCGGCCACTCTCACCAGCCGGGAGTTGGGAGGAGCTGGAGGTGGGGCCAGTGCAGCTTTGGGGGTCCCAGATTGACCAGGGGGGTGGGGGCCCGGAGGATGAAGGGGTGGGGGTGTGAGGAGGAGGACAGGGGACCTGTTTTGCAGGCCTTTGGTCTGGGTGGGGGTCTGAGCAGGAAGGAGCAGCTGGGTGAAGGTGGAGGGGTGGGTGTGGGGGGCGCCCAGACCCTGCTGGGCAAGCACTTTGAGGTGGTCCCGAAGCCTCTTGGACCCTGGTTGAGGGATAGCTAGAGGTGCAGGCAAGGCCCACTCACTGCCGGAGGAGAGACCCTGGCGGGGTTCTGAACAAGCCTGAGCCGCCTCTGGCCTTGGGAGGGAGTCACCAGGGAGCGGGGCTGCGGGGAGGGCAGGCTCGGACAGGCGTCTGTGCTGACGTCTCTCTGGGTTCCTGAGACAAGGACAAGGACAGGAGACTGGCTGCGGGGAGATGGATCATTGTTGATGACAGCAGCAAAACCCTCCTTTGCCCCCAGCTCTCCAGGGCTCCCACGTTCCTTGGTCAAGGCTCAAGTTCTCACTGCAGCCCACAGGACCCTGCATGACCTGCCCCACCCCCTCCTCTCTCCCCCTCTCCTTCCTCCCCTCCCCTCCTCCTCTACCCCCTTCCCTCTCCATCTCCTCCCTCTTCCCCCTCTCTTCCCTCTCCTCCTCCTCCCTCTGCCTCAGCCTCACGGCCTCCTCACTGTTCTTCTAACACACCAGGCATGGTCCCGTTTCAGGGCCTTTGCACGGGCTGTGTCCTGGGCCTGGACCACGTCTCTCAGACCCTCACGTGGCTCTCTCCTCACCTGCGTTGCTCAGGGCCTCTCCCTAAGACACTCCTTACCCCCCCCCCGCACACTTAAAGTGTCACACACATCCCAGTGGCATCTCAGTCTTTCCGTCCCTGCCTTCCTGTGTCTTCATCCCACAGATAGAGTCTTCCTCACTGCCTCTCACAGGGCCTGTGATTCTTCTGTCCCTGCCGCGGGCCCAGCCCCTGTGCTGGGGCAGAGCACAGAGCTTGCAGGAAGCCCTCCTGAGAGCCAGTGTTGGCCATGGCTGGTGTCACCCCAGCCCTCGAGGGCTGAGGCATGCTTGGTTTCCCTCAGTGAGGAGTGGGGGCCTTTCTCCAGCGCCTGGCTGGCTTTCACCATGGTGTCAGCTGAGGGATGGGACTAAGGGAGATCTGGCTTTGAATCGGTGACCCCGGAATCTGAGCTGGTGAGTCAGGGCAAGTGACCAGCATGCCTGCAGGTGCCACACGTCCGGCGGCTGCCAGCATTTCCGCCCCCCGCATCGTGGCCACGTCTTGTGGGGGTCCAGGTGGCCTCTCCCCTGTGGCCCTGGAGGGTGCATGGTGTCGTCGTGGCCGAGCCAGGCTACCGAGTGACCTCTGACCCCGCTGTGCACCTGCAGGCGGACCTACGTGGGCGCCATGCCTGGGAAGATCATCCAATGTCTGAAGAAGACCAAGACGGAGAACCCCCTGATCCTCATCGACGAGGTGGGTGCGGAGAGGCCCGGAGACCCCCTAACCCAGAGCCCCAGGCAGCCCTGACCAGGCAGTGCCGTGTGCAAGATGAAGCCTGGAGCCCTCCAGGTCCCAGGATCCCTGAGTCAACTCAGGGGCCGTCGCCATGACGCTGGCCCTGATGGCACAGACGAGTCCCTCCCACCCACAGCCACGCCCAGCAGGCTGCCCGTCCAAGGCAGGGTATGGGTGCTGCTCTCACTCGGGGCCTCCCCAGCCCCGACCCCGGGGTCTTCCCACTGGGCGGGCTGGCCGGGGGCACCACCTGCTGTCTGCTGCCCCAGGTGGACAAGATCGGCCGAGGCTACCAGGGGGACCCGTCGTCGGCGCTGCTGGAGCTACTGGACCCAGAGCAGAATGCCAACTTCCTGGACCACTACCTGGACGTGCCCGTGGACTTGTCCAAGGTAGGGGGCCCATCCGGGGCCTGGGCTCGGCAGGGAGGGTGAGCGGCCAGTCCCCCAGCACCTTGCCACCGCCCCCAGGTGCTGTTCATCTGCACGGCCAACGTCACGGATACCATCCCTGAGCCGCTGCGAGACCGCATGGAGATGATCAACGTGTCGGGCTACGTGGCCCAGGAGAAGCTGGCCATCGCAGAGGTAAGCCAGCCCCCCCCACTGCTGTCCCCTTCCCGGAGCAGGGGGCGCCCCCCAGAGCCTGCAGAGGCCATGCCTCTGGGAGCTCCCGGGCCCGGGAGAGAGAGGTGGGACCTGCGGCCGAGAGGAGCAGATGGGGCCGTGAGAGAGACACCAGACGCTTGCGAGCAGCTGCAGGTGGCGCGAGCGGGTACAGGATTTAGGGCGTGGGACTGTCCAAAACACCGCCCACCACCGTCAGGCCACACGGCCGCCAGCTGTCAGTGCCACACATTCCGTCTCCCGGGGCCTCCAGGCTGCCCCACGGCGGGGCCCCCACCTGGCCCAGAGTGTAGGGAAGGTTTCTGGCAGCCCAGAAGCAGTGGGGCCTGTGGCTCCCACCCAGAATGAGGCTTGGAGGAGGAGTGGTTTCAGTGAGGAACATGCAGGGTCCCGTATTTCTCATGTGTTTTCTATCTGGAAAGGGGCTGAGTGCATTTCTCCCCTAGGAGCCCTTTGACAGCCAGTGGTGGGCACTGGTCCCTGCCCTTGAGGCCTTCCCAGCATCATCCTCGTCTCCCCTGGGGGCTTCAATGCCCACTGTTGGGCCCAGCTCCCAGCCTGACTTCCCCAAGGGATGGGCCTGTAGTTCCTGGGGGCAGGACTGGGGGGCATGGGGACCCCTCAGGGCATCAGGAGTGCCCCCCAGTATCAGTGGCAGATGGAGAGTGGCCTGCATGGCTCTGTCTGTCTCACAGATGCCCTCCCCCATGCCATTAGAGCGCAGAACTGTGGCAAGAATTGTGTGGGGCTGTGGGTGAACCTGGAGCCCCCGACCCAGTCCCCTTCCTCATGTGCTGAGGGCAGCAGCCATGTAACCAGTCAGCTACCCTACAGGCCCTGGGTCTGTGTATGGGGCCAGCCCAGGGGCAACCAGGAGGCCTTCTTGGAGGAAGCGGCATCTAAGATGCCACTGGGGGATAGGAAGTGGATCCAAGCAGAGGACGCAGCATGAGCAAAGGCCTGGGGCCTCTGGGCATGGCGGGTGGCAGGGCGGGGTGTCCAGGCCTTGGTTTCATTATCGGGGACCTCGTTCCCAGGCCAGGGTCTGGGGGCCATGGGAGAGGCATTGGCTCCCAGGTTCTGAACTGAGCTGGTGGGCAAGGTCCCTCCAGACCCAACCCTGATGGTCGCCCTTGCAGCGCTACCTGGTGCCCCAGGCCCGCGCCCTGTGTGGACTGGATGAGAGCAAGGCCAAGCTGTCATCGGATGTGCTGACGCTACTCATCAAGCAGTACTGCCGCGAGAGCGGTGTCCGCAACCTGCAGAAGCAAGTGGAGAAGGTGAGCGGCCGCCCCGCCCTCCTGGCACCTGCCGCCCACCCCACCTTCCTGCGCCCGTCACCCCACCACCCCGCGCCCGTCACCCCACCACCCCGCGCCTGTCACACCACCCCGCGCCCGTCACCCCACCACCCCGCACCCATTGTGCTGCCCTGACCGCCCAGGTGTTGCGGAAATCGGCCTACAAGATCGTCAGCGGCGAGGCCGAGTCCGTGGAGGTGACTCCCGAGAACCTGCAGGACTTCGTGGGGAAGCCTGTGTTCACCGTGGAGCGCATGTACGACGTGACACCGCCCGGCGTGGTCATGGGGCTGGCCTGGACCGCAATGGGTGAGCATGGTGGCGGGAGAAGACCCCAAGCCATTCCCATTTCTACCCGAGAACAAGCAGGTTCCACCTTGTACACCTGTGCAGTTGGCCTCAGGTGGCTCTGAATGGCCTCTGGTGGGGGTTGGTGTGCGGGGAGCCCAGGGGGTCTGGGCTGAGGGAGGGGAAGGCTGTGACACACGGGAGTGGCAGCACATCATGAGCCTTATGGATTTGGGTGACACTTTGATAGGCTTACAGGTGGCGACAGACAGGCCTTGGGGCCACCACGCACAAAGGAGGCGAGAGGGCAAAGGGGATGGTGCGGGAGGGGCTGGAGAGGAGCTTGTGTCTCTGGGCAGGGCAGCGGCAGCTGGGCCTTGTAGCCCTGGGCGTGTCCTCTGTGGCTGGCAGCTGCTGCGGGCTGCTCTGTGGGGCGTACAGAGCCAGGAACCCGCAACACAGCAAACGTAGAGGCCAGCGTTGGCTCATGATGGGACACCAGCCCCTGCCCAGGGGCACCAAGATCCTAAGCTCGGGCAGGAGCGGTCAGAGTGGCCCTGAGGGGTGGAGTGAGCGCCGGCCCAGGCTTCGAGGCCTCCTGTATTCACAGCTCCACACCTGTTTCAGGAGGCTCCACGTTGTTTGTGGAGACATCCTTGAGACGTCCACAGGACAAGGACGCCAAGGGTGACAAAGATGGCAGCCTGGAGGTGACAGGCCAGCTGGGGGAGGTGATGAAGGAGAGCGCCCGCATAGCCTACACCTTCGCCAGAGCCTTCCTCATGCAGCACGCCCCTGCCAATGACTACCTGCTGACCTCACACATCCACCTGCACGTGCCCGAGGTGACCGCGCCATCCGCTCCCGCCCAGTCCCTGGGCCGCTGGCCACCTGCTCACCCACTTTCCCCACATGCCTCTACAGGGCGCCACCCCCAAGGACGGCCCGAGCGCGGGCTGCACCATCGTCACGGCCCTGCTGTCCCTGGCCATGGGCAGGCCTGTCCGGCAGAATCTGGCCATGACTGGCGAAGTCTCCCTCACGGGCAAGATCCTGCCTGTTGGCGGCATCAAGGAGAAGACCATTGCGGTGAGTGTCCTTGTGCCCACCCCACAGCACTGGCAGGGCCCACACCACCATGGGACAGGCCCAGTCCCTGCCATGCAGCTTCTGCCTGGGCCAAGGAGAGGGAAGCCCTGGGCTTTGGACCCAGCTCTCTCTGGCCTGGAGCTGGCCTTAAGCTGACGGCCCTAGCTGCCTTCTCTACAGCAAGTCTTGTGGAGAACATTCTTAGAGCCTCAACTGGCTTCCCCAGTAGGATTCGGGGGGTGGCTCCTGCTTCCTTTCCCAGGCAGCCCAGCGCCAAGGGGGAGAGGCTGGAGATGGGGATGAGGTTTAGGATTGCTGGTGGCGGGGGTGTTTGGAGCCCCCGGCCCAGGGGCTGGCCTCTTCCGAGGGTGCTGAGCAGGTTGGAGCGCCACTGTCCCCACTCTTCCCTCCCATCCCTGCCTGTCCCCAGACTGGACCACACCTGCCATGTGTCTAGCAAGCCTGGTGGAGTCAGTGGTCAAGTGGCTGTGACCACCTTGAACTGGACACCAGGCACAAACTTCCTACATGATAAAATGGTGGGGGCAAATTGGGAAGTTCACTGTCCCTGGAGGCAGTGTGCGGTGACAGTGGGAACTGCTGTCCTTTCAAGGGGCTGTGGTGGGGCTGTGCCTGGCATCTACTCCAGATCTGTGTAGCCTCCAGAAGTGAGGAGGGGTGACGCAGGGCCTGGGGGCAGAGAAGGCCGGGCTGGGATGCAGATGCTCACAGGAACCCTGTTGAGGCCCCAGACACTGTGCCTGACCCCTGAATGTGAGGCCGTGGGTGTGTGGCTCATCCAGAGCCCTGAGACTGCTCCCACTGCACGGCCCGACTTTCTAGATAAGGGAGTGGGGAGGCCCTGGCTCCTGCTTTCAGGCTGTAGAAGCCAAGGCCAGTGGTTTTGCCTTGAGCCTGTTGCCCCGCGGGAGACGGGGATCCTGGTGGGTTTCGGGACTTACTGCTTAGAAACCGGTATCACCGTGTGTCGCCGGTCCCCAGGAAGCCCTTTCGTTCCTGGAGGATAGCACACCTGCCGCCCTCCCACAGGCCCAGGCAGGGCTGACCCTGACTCTGCCCCCAGGCCAAGCGCGCAGGGGTGACGTGCATCGTCCTGCCAGCTGAGAACAAGAAGGACTTCTACGACCTGGCAGCCTTCATCACTGAGGGCCTGGAGGTGCACTTCGTGGAGCACTACCGGGAGATCTTCGACATCGCCTTCCCGGACGAGCAGGCAGAGGCGCTGGCCGTGGAACGGTGACGGCCGCCCCGGGACTGCAGGCGGCGGATGTCAGGCCCTGTCTGGGCCAGAACTGAGCGCTGCAGGGAGCGTGCCCAGACCTGGCAGCGGAGCCACCAAGCAAGCAGCTCGGTCCAGTGACCCAGATCCCAGGGACCTCAATCGGCTTAATCAGAGTGTGGCATAGAAGCTATTTAATGATTAAAGTCATTTCCAGTACGGCGGCCTCCTCACCTGCTGCCCCGGGAAGGGCGGGTGGGCCACGGCTTTTGATTCGCGACTGGCAGCACCCAGAGAGGGTGTGGCTCAGAGCGGGCACCAGACGGTACTACGGACCCCCGGACACAGCCACACCCACCCACGGACAGCAGCAGAGCCAGGGCTTCTGTCAAGCTGTTCTTTATTTCAGGGAGAGGGCGGGGGAGGGGCTCAGTCCTTTTTGGCAGCAGCTTTCCTCATGGCGGCCAGTACGTTGCTCAGCTCCTCCCGCTTCCTCTTGGCGCGGATGTGCGTCCCCACCTGCCAGGAACGAGGCCGCCATCAGCCCGGCCCCGACTCCCATCCTACCCCGCCCCTCGGCCGGCAGCGCCCACCTACCCTTTTCTTGATAAACTTGAGGGCCCGTTTGTCCTTGGAGACCTTCAGTAACTCCATGGCGCGCCGCTCGTATGGGGCAAAGCCACACACCTCCCGAATCATGTCCCGCACGAACTTGGTGTGTTTGGTCAGACGCTGGGGGGGGGAAGGGGCGGCCGTCAGGGTAGGGGGGATCCCTGCATTCTAGTTAAGCAGCTTCTCCCGCGCTGCCGCGATTCCCCTGGCTACTTCCTCCCCTGTGTGGGTAGCTGTGAGAACCAAAGTACCAACTCCTAGCGCTTTTCACCGCGCCCGGAGCAGCTCCCATCCTCCCTAAGTCCCAGTCTCCGCAACACTGGCAGGACGCACCTGGAGTCTGGGCTGCCTGCTAAATAAAGGAGCCCAATACACTGACACACCTGAAATCCCTCAACCTCGGGTCAGCTCCATGAGCGAACTCCTACTCCTGCGTCAGAACCCCAAATCCGCTGCCCCGCGCCGCTCTCAAGGTGCTCCCTCTGCCCCAGCGTGGATTGCACGGTCAGGGAAAACCCAGATGGGTGTCCGCCTTCGAGCCCCAGGCAGGAAGTCCCACTCCCCCACCCCATCTCCTCCATTCAAGCCCCCCTTAGTTCTGCGCCCGAATGCGCGTTCTTTCAGGTCGAGAGCCTTTGCCCAAACCATGCCCTCCGCCCTCCAAGAAACCCCCAACAACCTCCGCGCGGCCCCCGCACTCACCCCGCGGCGGCGGCTGTGCCTGGGCTTGCTCACATTCTTGGTCACTTTGTGGCCCTTGTTGAGGCCCACGGCCATAGGGTAGCGCAGAGCCATGGCTGCGGACAGCGACGAGAAGGGGCGGAGGTGAGTACCGCCTCGGTTCCCGAGGCCCAGGGCCCCGCGTCCCGGCTCCTTCAGCCTCGCTCGCCACAACCAACCATCCTCCAACCTGCACAGAGGACCCGGGAGTCCGGATGGCGGCGGATCCCGGCAGTGCGGGAACCCACTTACCTGCTGCTCTCCAGAGGCGGCCACGGCGGAAGGGCTGGCGCCGCGCGGAACTCTGGGATATCTACTCGGCTCAGGAGGCGCAGGCCAGAGAGGCAAGAACGGCACGCGCTCCCCCTGGCGGCTGGAGTCTTCCCCCGCGGTTGCGCTGAGCATGCGCGACCGAGCTCCCTGAGCATGCGCGTTTACTCCTGCGAGCCCGAGAGCTGGAGTCGGACCCAGTGGGGGTGGCTATGGCTGCGCTCCTCCCTCTGCCTGTGAAATGAGTTCGAATCCCAACTCCGCCGATTTCGGGCCGACCCTGCATCGACATCACTTCCCAGAATTTCTTCACTTGCAGAACGAGAATAATAATACCAAACTGTGTGAACTGTTAAAACGCCCATTAGGCCGGGCGCGGTGGCTCACGCCTGTAATCTCAGCACTTTGGGAGGCCGAGGCATGTGGATCACAAGGTCAGGAGCTCGAGACCAGCCTAATACGGTGAAACCCCGTCTCTACTAAAAATACAAAAAATTAGCCAGGCGTGCTGGCAGGCACCTGTAGTCCCAGCTACTCGGGAGGCTGAGGCAGGAGAATGGCGTGAACCCAGGAGGCAGAGCTTGCAGTGAGCTGAGATCGTGCCACTGCACTCCACCCTGGGCAACAGAGCGAAACTCCGTTTAAAAAAAAAAAAAAGCCCATTAACGAGGGTATTGGTTTTGTTATCAATTGGTCAAGCTCTAAACTAGGTCTGAATACAGCAACGCGTAATAGTGCCTCTTGGGGACATCTGATGTAATTTAGGTGGTGTAGGGACGGGACGCTAAATAACTGAATCGGGTGGCAAAAACACACAAGTTTCCAGTTTTTCTCCTTTAATGCTACTAATATACGAGAGAGTCTCAATTTAGGGCTGCTCTAATTGGGGTTAGCGCTTTCATGTTTTTTCCAGACAGGGTCTTGCTCTGTCGCCCAGGCTAGAGTGCACTGCTGTAATCATAGCTTATTGCAGCCTTGACTTCCAGGGCTCAAGTGATCCTCCTGCCTTAGCCTCCTTAGCTGGGACCACAGGCGCATGCCACCACGCCTGGCTAATTTTTTAATTAAAATATTTGTTTATGGCCGGGTGCAGTGGCTGACACCTGTAATCCCAGCACTTTGAGAGGCCGAGACAGGGGGATCACCTAAGGCTAGGAGTTCGAGACTAGCCTGGCCGACATGGTAAAACCCCTTCTCTACTAAAAATACAAAAAGTCAGGCGTGGTGACCCACACCTGTAATCTGAACTATTCGGGAGGCTGAGGCACAAGAATCGCTTGAACCCCGGAGGCAGGGGTTGCAGTGAGCCCAGATCGCACCACTGCGCTCCAGCCTGGGCGACAGAGTGAGACTCCGTCAAATAAATAAATAAATAAATAAATAAATAAATAAATAAATAAAGACAGGGTTTCACCATTTTGGCCAGGCTGGTCTCAAACTCCTGACCTCAAGTGATCTGCCCACCTTGACCTCCCAAAGTGCTAGGATTATAGGCGTGAGCCACCGCTCCTGGCCCTCTCAGCCTCCATTTCCCCAGCTGTGAAATGGGACTGAGAGTCAAGGCCTCTGACACACACACCCCCTCCCGCTGCCCGCCGGCTGCTAGCAAATTGGAATTACCAAGGAATTTGAACAACAGATATGCAAGAGAAGAAGAGTTTTTATTCTCAAACAGGAGGCTGGGTCCAGCTCAGAACACACTCTTTCCCTCCTCCTCCAGCTCAGACCCTGCCACCAGTCAGACGAACAGTGTAGACGCCCCTGCAGGTGTGAAGAGTACCAGAGACCCCAGCTAGGGGAAGCTGGCAGGAGTTGGGGGGGTTCCTCCCAGATGGAATGAATGGAAAGAATAAATCAGGGACTTAGAGGCGCAGGCAGGAGATGGAGAGGGGTCCATGGGTGGCTCAAGGGTGGCGTGACCTCTCTCAGCCTCAGTTTCCTCATCTGCAAAATGGAAGCAGTCACGTCATCAATCATGGCCAAACAGGTGAGGCCTTGCAAGTCCCCGACAAAGGCACCTAACACGGGGCACCTGCACCTCTGAAGCTGTGACTGGTTCCAGGTGCCCGTCGTTTTTCTGGGTTTTGCTTTTCTGTCTTGATGACTTCATCTTGGGCTATGGCCACCCTCTCAGGGGTGTCTCTGTGAGTGTTCTGGCTCCAGGGACAGTTGGAGGGAGGAACATTGCCGTCTGGGACTGGAGGGGCACCCCCCGGTGCTCAGGCTGCAGCCGCGGCCGTGACGTTGAGCTCCTGGCGGATAAACCAGGCCCGCGGGCGCGGCAGCCAGCGCCGGAGCAAGCACAGCAGGTGGAAACGCCACGGGTAGAAGACGCCGGCCGCGCGCGTGGCGCCGCCGCGGATTACGGCCAGGGCTGCCTTGGGCCCCGGGGCCGCCTTGACCCTCGTGACTCCCCTGGGGACGGGAGGGCACGGTGGGGACTGCGGCTGGGGCTGGGCCATGGCCCCCAGCCCAGCCCCCAGCTTGTCCGGGCCTCACCTGACTGCCTCGGCGGCGGAGGCGCGATCTCGGAGGCCCAGGACGCACATGGTGATGGCCACGTTCACGTCCTGCACGTCCAGCTCCCGCCGCAGGGAGCCGAAGAAGCCGTCCAGCGCAAACTTGGCCGCCGAGTAGGGAGTGGAGAACGACGTGGGCACGCGGCCTGGGGGCGCGGACGGCAGCGGCTGAGTGGCTCCCCCTCGTCCGGGAAGCCTTCCCAGACCCTCCAGGCTCACCCGCATCGAGTTCCCCACTCCCCGTCCCGCAGAGCCGGGGCCGGGTGCACGCACCGAGCAGCGAGGACACCACCACCAGGGAGCCTTTGCTGTCCGTCAGGCTGGGCAGCGCCCGCGACGTCAGTTGCACGTAGCTCAGAAAGTTTACCTGCAGGCGGCACTCGCGAGTCACCGGCAGAGGCGGAGCCCAGGGGCAGGGCGGGGCCAGAAACCCAGAGGGTGGGGCCAGGGCCGGGTCAGAGGCGGGGCCAGAAACCCGGAAGGCGGGCCCGAGGGCGGGGTCAAGGCCGGAGCGAGGGCTTGGGCTAGGAGGGGCGTGGCCAGGGCGGGACGGATGGAGAGCCCGCCCGGGAGAAGGCAGAACCCGGACCGCGAAGGCAACGGACCACCGGTCCCTGAGATAGAGGGGCGGGCCGGGGCCGGGGCCGCGGAGGAGCGGAGCACCTGCATGAGCCAGCGCGTTGTCTGGGGGCTGCGGGCTCGCGTGCCGGCCGGGGCGCCGCCGATGTGGTTCAGCACGAGGTAGTCCAGCCCGCCTGGCCCAGAAACGCCGGTCAGCCCCGGAGGCCCCTCCCCAAGGACACGATCAAACCCCGCCCCCGAGCTTAGCTCCACCCAGAGGGCTGGTCCAGTGAGCTCCGCCCCAGGTAACTCCCACTACGATCAAAGACACCCAGCCTTGGCCTTACTCCCTGGATCTAGCAAGGTTTCGTTCCCATTCAATGAGGCCCCGTTCAGAGCTCTTCCCCTAGACGCAATGAGACTCCACCCCGACCACGCCCCCAGTCCTCATACGTCTCCGCCCTGTGACACCTATTACTGTGACCACACCCACAGCCCAATTCTGGTCCTGTCCCTAAGACCTAGGCCACGGTCCAGGACTCCAGGCTTCAGGCCCAGCCCCTCACCCAGCTTGTCCAGCGCAAACTGCACCACGCTCTCGGGCGCCTCAGGGGAGGCCATGTCCGCCGCGATGTAGAAGACCTTGGGGGCGCCCAGCTTCCGGCAGTTCCCTACCACCTGGGGGGGGGCCAGAGCTGCCCGTGGGCCTCTCCTCTACAGCAGCGCTTCCCCCTCCACCGCACCTGCTGGCCATAGGGAGGCCCCCGCCTGAAAACCCCTCCCCTACTCTGAGCCTCGGGCCCCATTCAACGTCATTCCCAAAAATTTACCACTGCTTGGGGGGCGCAAAGTGGAGGCCCGCGGGCCAGAATACTGGCCAATTTGGTGGTTAGTCAATCACCAACATCTAAAACAGGACATTTCACCTACAATTTCCAGATTGCTAGCTTCTCTTGAAATATTGAAAGGTTTTTGCCCAAGAGCCATACCCTTCCTCGAAGTAGCAATGAGCTGCTTGTTGCTAAGAAGTGCCCACCCTTCCCTTCGCGTTTAAGAACCCTGGCTATCAGCACAGGCTTGGACACTCAATACTCTCATTTGTTAAGAAACACTGCGCCTTCTAGTCACCGTCTCACTGCACTGGCACAACATCCTAATCCACGAGAAGGTGGGTTTTTTTGTTTGTTTGAGACAGAGTCTCACTTTGTTGCCCAGGCTGGAGTGCAGTAGTGCGATCTCAGCTCACTGCAACCTCTGCCTCTGGGGTTCAAGTGATTCTCCTGACTCAGCCTCCCACATAGCTGGGACTACATGCTCACGCCACCATGCCCTGCTAATTTTTTTTTTTTTTTTTTTTTTTTTTTTAGACGGAGTATCGCTCTGTCACCCAGGCTGGAGGGTGGTGGCGCGATCTCAGCTCACTGCAACTTCCACCTACCGGGTTCCAGCAATTCTCCTGCCTCAGCCTCCGCAGTAGCTGGGATTACAGGTGCCTGCCACCACGCCGGCTAATTTTTTATTTTTTATTTTTTATTTTTTTGTATTCTTAGTAGAGACAGGGTTTCACCATGTTGGCCAGACTGCTTTTGAACTCCTGACCTCAAGTGATCCGTCCACCTTGGCCTCCCAAAGTGCTAGGATTACAGGCGTGAGCCACCATGCCCGGCTTAATTTTTGTCTTTTTAGTAGAGACCAGGTTTCGCCATGTTGGCCAGGCTGGTCTTGAACTCCTGACCTCAGGTGATCCACTTGTCTCGGCCTCCCAAAGTGCTGACTACAAGCGTGAGCCACCATGCCTGGCCAGAAAGTGGTTTTATTGTCCCCGTTTTGCAAATGAGGAAACTGAGAGGCTCAGAGAGGTTAGGCGCCTTGCCCAAGGTCACACGGGAAGCCTGGATCATTGCAGGGATTCAAACCCAGTCTCTCTTCCCTCCCCCCACGAGCACCCCCACCATTCATCTAGACATGGGGTGGCTCACCTTCTGCAGGAGAGCCTCAGTGTGGGCAGTGAGCACCAGGTGGGAGCCCAGACGCGCGTAGTGATAGGCCAGCTCCTCACCAACACCAGCGTTGGCCCCTGTCAGCAGCACTCGCGCTCCCTGGAGGCTGGCTGGCCATAGCCGGGGTGGTCACTCTGGGACAGGACAGCTGGCCCGGTTTCTCCCTCCCTCAACCCCAGGTGCTCACCTGGGTCGAAGTTGTCATCCCAATAATAGGCAAAGAACAGGGCCCCCAGCCCTGTGAGGAGAAGCACCTTCATGATCCTCTGTGGGCCTGCAGAGGGACAGGGGACAGAGGTGGCCGGCACAGGCCTGGCCCACAGCCACCCGTGTTTGGTGGGTGTTTGGTGATGCCACCGCCTTGGATCCACACCTTCCTATCCACCTCCACAGCCACCACCTGTCCAGGCCACCAAGGTGGCTCCATGAACCACCACACCTGCACCCTCCCCCTCCACCCTTCTCAGCCCTCTCCATCCACACACCTCGCCCTTCCTGGACTGAAAATCCTTCCTGTTCCAGTTAGAATAAAAAACAGACTCCTTGGTGGCTACAAACACCCTGCGTGGACCTGTCCTCCTTGCTCACTCCGCTCCACTAAAACAGACCCTTCGCTGTTCCTTGAAACCAGCCAGTCACCAGCCTGCCTCAGGGCCTTCGCATGGGCTGTTCCTACTGCCTAGAATGCTGTTCCCGGATATGACCCAATGGCTTGCTCTCTCACTTCTTTCAAGTCTCAGTGCAAAAGTGACCTCCTTCAGCTGGATGTGGTGGGTCACGCATGGAATCCCAGCACTTTGGGAGGCTGAGGCGGGCAAATCACTTGAGATCAGGAGTTCGAGACCAGCCTGGCCAACATGGTGAAACCCCATCTCTACTAAAAATACAAAAATTAGCCGGGCGCGGTGGCAAGTGCCTGTAATCCCAGCTACTCAGGGGGCTGAGGCACACATGCCTGTAATCCCAGATACTTGGGAGGCTGAGGCAGGAGAATCGCTTGAACCTGGGAGGTGGAAGTTGCAGTGTGCCGAGATTTGCCATTGCACTCCAGCCTGGGCAACAAGAGCGAAACTCCGTATCAAAAAAAAAAAAAAAAAAAAAGTGACCTCCTTCAAGCGAGGGCCTTTTTTTTTTTTTTAATTTTAATTTTAATTTTAATTTTATTTTTGAGGCAGAGTCTCACTCTGTTGCCCAGGCTGGAGTGCAGTGGTGTGACCATAGCTCACTGCAGCCTGGACCTCTTGGGCTCAAGCAATCCTCTTGCCTCAGCCAACGGAGCAGCTGGGACTACAGGTGGGTGCACCAGCATGCCCAACTAATCATCGTATTTTTTGTAGGGATGGGGTCTCACTATGTTGCCCAGGCTGATTTCGAACTCCTGGGCTCAAGTGATCCTCCTGCCTCAGCCTCCCAAAGTGCTGGGATTACAGGTGTGAGCCACCGTGCCCAGCCCAAGGATCATTTGTTACTCGTTCCACCATCCTTCTCTCCATGTAGACCATCAGCTCCATAAGGGCAGGAAGGAAATGGAAATCTTCTATTTTGTTCACTACTGGGTCTTCAGGGCCCAAAACTGTGCCAGGTACACAGTAGGTGCTCAATAGGTACCAGATTGATCATGGAGTGATATGAGGTACGTGGGAGGCGAGAGGTGAGGAAGCCAATAGACAGCTCGCTCTCTGGAGACACCCAGAAGGAGTTTGACACGTGGGGCTGGGTTGGAGACAGAGGTGCCTGCGTCATCCAGATGAAGATATGATTTCAGCTGTGGGAGCTGATTCACTAACTCCAGGGAGAAGGTGAAAGGGAGAAACAGTCCAGGTTTTTTTTTTTTTTTTTTTTTTTGAGACTGAGTTTCACTCTTGTTGCCCAGGCTGGGATTACACTTTGTAATCCCAGCATTTTGGGAGGCCAAGGTGGGCGGATCACTTGAGGTTGGGAGTTCCAGACCAGCCTGACCAACATGGAGAAACTCGGTCTCTACTAAAAATACTAAATTAGCCGGGCATGGTGGCACATGCCTGTGATCCCAGCCAATGGAGCAGCTAGGACTACAGGTGGGTGCATCAGCACGCCCAACTAATCATCGTATTTTTTGTAGAGATGGGGTCTCCTGCTGAGGCAGGAGAATTGCTTGAACCCAGGGAGGCGGAGGTTGCAGTGAGCTGAGATCGCCCCACTGCATTCCAGCCTGGGCAACAGAGTGAGACTCTGTCTTAAAAAAAAAAAAAAAAAAAAAAGTCAATGGGACAAGGGGAAGGGGACTTCCAGAACCAGGAAGCTGAGACAGACCAGATGGAGGGGATCATGGAGGAGTCCCTAAATCTCCCATCTGTAGGTCCAGCCCTAGGTTCTTTGCTTCTGCTGTCCTCTGGGTGTCTCCTCTTGACAACCTCCGGGTCCCTTAGAACCAGCAGGACCCAATCCAGGCTCAGCATGTCACCCCATACCTGCTTCTCTTCCCAGCTCACCGTCACAGAAATAGCCCCACTGTCCCCTGTCCCTAAATGGGAGACCCAGGTATTGTCCTCACCTCCTTTTATCCTTTCACCCCCATGAGCTCATGGTTTTCAGATCTTATCAGTTCTCCCTCTCCAGTCTCTCCCCAGCTGTCCCTTCCTCTCTCTCTCCAGGACTCCCAGATTGTCACCTCCCTCCTAGACCCTACCCCGGGCCTGACCACCCCCATCTTTCCTTTGACCTCCCTTCCATCTCCCATTTGGTCTGCCCCACCTCCACACTGGCTTCCCCATGTCCGCACTCATTCCCTCCCTGCCTCTTCTGTCAATGCAGCCAAAGGCGTCTGTGTCAAAAGCAACATGGCCATGGCCCTTCCTGCTCCAAACTCTCTCAGGGGTCCCCACTGCAACTGATGGAAACCAGGCTCCTCACTGCACCCCATGAGGCCCTGCAGGAATAGCCCCTGACTACCCGTCTATCCTCCTCTCCCACGGCCCCATCTATGAATCGTTCAGTTCTCAAAATAATGAACTCCTCACCTTCCCCAGACACACCAGGCATGCCCACAGGAAGAAACGAGCTTCCACCTTTTCGCCTTCCAGGGACAGCCCATGAAGCCTCTCTGCTCATCCCTCTTTCCACCCCCAGCTCTACACTGACTGCAGCAACCCGGCAGGGGGAAGTGGGACCAGATGGACAGACAGGTGGACGGATGGGTTGGATGGATGAATGGATGGATGGACAGATGCATGTATGGATGCATAGATAGAAGGAGGGATGGGTGGATGGATGGATGACGGACGGACAGATGTATGGGTGGATAGAGGGATGAGTGGATGGATGTATGAATGGATAAATGGGGGGAACACATAAATGGATGGAAGGATGGATGTATGGACGGACGGATGCATGGATGTATGGACGGATGGATGAGTGGATGGCCAGATAAATCGATGGATGGGTGGACAGATGGATGAGTGGAAGGATGGGGGGAGCAGATGGATGAACGGATGGGTGAGTGGATGGGCGGACAGATGGATGAACGCATGGGTGGATGGATGGGGAGTCAGATGGATGAACGGAAGTGTGGATGGATAGATGGAAGGATGGATGGGTGGATGGCCAGATGGATAGACGGGTGGGGGGCAGATGGATGGATGGAAGGATGGACGTATGGACGGATGGATGGGCAGATGAACGGTTGAAGCAGCCCGGCCGAAATGCGGGAGAAATGGAGGGGAGTCTCTGCACAACGCATTGGCCCCTTCTTGACCTCAGCGGGCCTTATCTTCCCCTCTGAACAAAGCGGGCGTGTGACCCTCTGCACACCCCTAAACAGTGCACTCACCCACTCAGGCCTCAGTTTCCCCCCACTGTCCAGCGGGGGTGGAGTCCCGGCCTGGGAGCCACGCGAACGCCCCCACGGTCCTCTCTTCTCGGCCGCCTCCTGCCGGGTCCCCGACCGCACCCCCTCCGGTAGCGCACGGGTCACGTGACTCGAAGCCCACCTCCTCCCGGGGAGGGGCCGGGCCTCGGGGACCCAGCGCCGGAGCGTCGCCGGGCAACAGTCCCCGCCTGGTCTCCACCTGCCAGCAGGGGCCCGGCCCCGCCCCCTGGGCGGACGCCCCGCCTCCGAATCGATCACGTGAGGGGGCCGCCGCTCTCGAACAATCCCGCCCTCTCGTTGCCGTGACAACCGCCTTCTGGGCACACTCTTCCTAAGTCCGGGCCCTTGGTCCCCCGCGCGGGCGCGGGTGGATCTCTCGGGCTCTGACTTCTTTTCGGGTCACCTTCAGGCTTCAGCCAGGCACCTGACGCCTCTTTCCCCTCACGGTGCCAGAGCAGGCCCGGGCCGGGCCGAACTACATTTCCCAGGAGGCTCCGCGGCCAGGTGCAAACAGCGCCGTACTGACTACATTTCCCAGACAGCCTTGCGGCGGCCCGGGCCTTAAAGCGTCCATTTCCCAGCGGCCCTCCGCTGCGAGACCGCAGCCCTTCTGTGGAGTCTCAGAGCCGCAAGACACTACGACTCCCAGGGGACCTTGCGTCGGGCAAGAAAGACTACACCTCCCAGAGGCCTCTGCGGCGCCGAGACAGGAAGCGGCGGGCGAGTCGAGTGTCCTTGCGCGTGGATCCGAGCGACCATGGTGGCCCGGGTGTGGTCGCTGATGAGGTGCGTGGGGGCGCCGGAGGAGACCCGAGTCCCCGAAAAAGTCCCTTTTTGTGGGCATCCCTGTCTCCAGTCTGGTCCCGATCTGCTCTTCTCTTCCCGTAGAGTCACTTCCCCTTCGTCCCCCGCCTATGGGCCAGATAGGGAAACTGAGGCTTCAGCGGGGTGGGGCTTCCCGAGGTCGCCAATCCCCTCCCTCCTGCTTCCCAGCGAGTCCTTGGCGTTCCGTTCGCGGTGTCAGCCTCCGCCTCCGAGCCTCAGGTGTCTTTTCTGTGAAGTGGGAATGCCAGTGAATCCTGCCGCTGGCGTGGATGAGAAGTGAATGCGTGCTCGGAGCTGCGAGTGACAGCGGGCAGGAGGCGCCCAGGGACACTTGGTTTCTCCAGGGCTAGAAGGCTTCTAGAAGGTCAAGATCTTACGTCTTCACTGTCCCTGCTTACTGTGGGACTTTGAGTGACCCACTCTCCCCCTCTGGGTTTCAGTTTATCAGTTAAAGTGGCGTCCAGCCGCCCTGCCTTGCACGTTGTAAAACGAGTGCTGTATATAATAGAGGTCTGGGTCGACGGTGCTACAGGGTCGACGGTGCTACACTACAGAGTGTCACCCTGTGGACGGTGAGCCCTCAGGAGGGTCTCACTCTCCCCATGGGCCTTGGCCCCTGAGGGTGGCGGTCAGTGTCCGCTGAGCTTCTGCTCCTCCCGTCCCTGCCCGCAGGTTCCTCATCAAGGGAAGTGTGGCTGGGGGTGCCGTCTACCTGGTGTACGACCAGGAGCTGCTGGGGCCCAGCGACAAGAGCCAGGCAGCCCTACAGAAGGCTGGGGAGGTGGTGCCCCCCGCCATGTACCAGTTCAGCCAGTACGTGTGTCAGCAGACAGGCCTGCAGATACCCCAGGTACTACGAGCTGGGAGCGAGGCCAGGGCTTGGCAGGTGGTCAGCTCTGAGGGGTCCCTCCAGCCCTGCACGATGTTGTCCTCCATATTGATGCTGGCCTGATTCTCCGGCCTGTCCTCCTCCCTCCGCCTCTGGGGATGGGCTGCTGAGCCTTTTCACCAGTTCTTTCTGCCCATCTCTTTTCCCAGCTCCCAGCCCCTCCAAAGATTTACTTTCCCATCCGTGACTCTTGGAATGCAGGTAAGGCACCCAGTTTCTTTGCTTGGAGGGAGACACCCCACTCTAGCCCCTCTCCCCACTTCCTGGCCATTCCTTTCTGTCCATACCCCTTCCTGCCCGACACGTGTCTCTTAGGGATCTAAAAGGGAAAGGAGGCGGAGCACAGTGGCTCACGCCTGTAATCCCAGCACTTTGGGAGGCTGAGGTGGGCGGATCATCTGAAGTCAGGAGTTCCAGACCAGCCTGGGCAACATGGTGAAACCCCATCTCTACTAAAAATACAAAAATTAACCGTGCGTGGTGGTGCGCGCCTGTAATCCCAGCTGCTACTTGAGAGGCTGAGGCAGGAGAATTGCTTGAACCCAGGAGGCAGAGGTTGCAGTGAGCCGAGGTTGCACCACTGCACTCCAGCCTGGGAGACAGGGTGAGACTCCCTCTCAAAAAAATAAAATACAAAAATTAGCCTGGTATGGTGGCGCACTTGTAGTCCCAGCTACTTAGGAGGCTGAGGCAGGAGAATCGCTTGAACCCAGGAGGCGAAGGTTGCAGTGAGCCGAGATTGCACCACTGCACTCCAGCCTGGGAGACAAGAGTGAGACTCCTTCCCTGCCCCCCCACCCCCCCACCCCCACCGCCCAAAACAAACTCTAGAGTTTCCCAGGGGTTGGAGGCTGGGTGAGGCTGGGAGGGGAGCATCACCAGTGGCCGTCCCTTTCCCACAGGCATCATGACGGTGATGTCAGCTCTGTCGGTGGCCCCCTCCAAGGCCCGCGAGTACTCCAAGGAGGGCTGGGAGTATGTGAAGGCGCGCACCAAGTAGCGAGTCAGCAGGGGCCGCCTGCCCCGGCCAGAATGGGCAGGGCTGCCACTGACCTGAAGACTCTGGACTGGGACCCCACTCCGAGGGCAGCTCCCGGCCTTGCCGGCCCAATAAAGGACTTCAGAAGTGTTCCCTGACCTGTGTGCTGGCCCCAGGGGGCACAGGGTCGGCCTGGTGGTGCCCAGAGCACCGAAGCCTGGGCTTCTGGCTCCTGATGGCTTGTCAGGGCTTGACCTTGACCACAGGCCATAGCTCTCCCCTTTGCCGTCTGCTCTGGTGCAGGGAGTCAGAGGTCAGAGCGGCTGCTCCCGGTGCTTCACAGGCTGTGCTCTAGGGCCGGGAAAGTGCTTTGGCCAAGCCTGGGTTGTGGAGGGTCTTGGTTTTGGAGGGCTGAGACCAGCATAGGGCAGTGGAAGAGCTAGAGTGGACAGAAGTGGGGTCTGCTTCCCTGCGGGACACAGGGCAGGAGCCCCCAGGGCCACTGGTTCCCGCCCTCCTCAGCTCCTGTCCGCAGTCCTGTCCCAGCCCTTCCTTGGCCGGACTCCACCCTCATTCCACCCTCTCCCAGACAACACTAGCGGGGGAATCCTGGCCATTGAAGGAAATCCAGGTGTTTGTTGCCATTCAGAGGGTCTCCCGGACATCCCCTCTTCCCTGGGACGCCTTCCCTGACACCCCTGCCGCACGCTGGCTAGGCTACCTGGCAGCCTGCACGGGTCCCCCGCATCAGGCATGAGCCCTGGGAGGCTCCCAGCACCCAGCCACAGAGGGCGGCCCACAGGTTTGGTGATGGCAAGAGGCCTGTGCCCAGAAACCAGTCTGGCGGCTCCAGACAGATGGGGGTGGTGGGGGGCTGGGGTGGGGCCAGAGTCCTCCGTAGGATGCTGCCCTGGGAGCAGGGAGCAGGCGGGTGATGCTCACCGAGCTGGAACATGGTCCCCGTTCCCAAGAGTTCAGGAGTTTATGTTGCTTGGTGTAGGGGACTGAGCTCAGGAGGGGACAGCTGTTACAGAGGAGAGGAGCAGAGACTAGAGGCTGGGGCATCTTCCCTGCTATTCCACTCAGAGAGGAGAAGCCACTGGCCTGAGCAGGGCGTAGGAGGGGTGTGGCTGGGAGCAGCAGTCTAGTCTGGTGGAAGGGGAGTCCACAGGGCCTGCCCATCCCATTCCCCCCAGGAGCGTGGTCCCGGGGCAGGTCCCTGACATCTGCTGTGCCACTGTCCTTACTGGGCCTTAGCAGTGGTGGGGGCAGGTCTAGGGTGAGGGAGGGATGAGCAGGGCAGGGGAGCATCCCTGACCCTCGGTGCTGCAGGAGGAAGCCGGTGCTCGCCGGAGCACCCACACACCCACTGTCCCCTGACACCATCCACCAAGCCCTTCCCAAAGGTCCAGGAAGGAGCAGACTTCAGGCCCATTTCACAGATGAAGAAACTTGCACAGACAGACAGTTCTGTCTGCCCAGCCTGTCCAGAGCCCAGGCTGTTCACCACAAACCCTCGCGGGGGATGCAGAATTTCCAGTCGCCTTGCACCCAGGCACCCAGCCCCAGCCCCAGCCTGTGAGGACAGGAGGGGTTTGCACTCAGTGCTGTGATGCCATGGCTGGGCCAGGGGGCGTCGGCCCGCTCCAGGAGGCCTCTGCAGCCTCACACCTGTTACCATCACTGTTAGAAGGACTGGATGAGGCCAGTGAGCAGCTGCCTTCTGGCCCCTCCCCTCCATCCAGGCGGCCGGGTCCTGCAGCTCCACGAATGTGGCTTAGTTCTTCCCTGGGGTCACAGGCTTTATCCCATGAGTCAGTCCTCGCCCATCCACTGGCACCTGTGTGCAAGAACGTGCCTGGGGTCAGCGGAGTTGGGGGGCCATGGAAGCGGAGCTCCAGAGAGCAGAGGTGGCTGAGGCAGGTCTAGGGGTGACTTTGGGAAGGCGGGAAGGGGCTGGGGAAACACCTGATCACACCTACAGCCAAGACCACAGAGCAAGGCAAGGCTGGCATATGGCACAGTGCCATTTGACAGCTGGGGTCACTCGATAGCTGGAAGCAGGACGGGCTAGGAACGGAGTCCAGGGAAAGCTAGCCTGTCGCGATGTGGGCTGGGCAGAGCTAGAAGAGAGAGCAGGCGGAGTCCATAGGCGGAGGCCAGCTGGGGCTGGGGCGTGGGGGACACCGAGTGGCTGTCATCAGTGGCTGCCCTTCCTTTCAGCTGTCACCACAGCTGGCCATGGTCCCGCTCCAGCCTTGAGCGCATCTTGCCCGGCCCTGGCCTGGAGTGAGTGCTAACTCGCCATCCCAAGGAGTGGTGGGTGCAGCAGAAATGGAGGTAATTAGCTGGGTGTGGTGGCCTGTGCCTGTAGCCCCGGCTGAGGCAGGAGGATCACTGGGACATTGAGTCTGCAGTGAGCCATGACTCCACCACCGCACTCCAGCCTGGGTGACACAGTGAGACCCTGTCTCTTAATAATAATAATAATAATAAAGCCAAGGTAACCAGGAGCAACGTGAGCCCTGAGGGTCCCCAACCCTGGCTGGGGGGATGCTGGGCTCAGGGTCTCTGTGGTACCAGCCCAGAGCATGTTCAGCCCACCTTTGGCCCCATCCATCCGGTGCCATGTGGGCCAGCGGCAGCCTGGCTTCTTCCTGTGTGGGATGAGGGCTGAGCAGCCAGTTTTAATTAAATCTGAAAGGACAAGGTGACAACCGAAGCAGCTGACAGCCACGCGTCTTCTCATCTAACATGGTCCTGGAAATGAGTTTGCTGTCAGTAGAGATGTAGGATTTTTCTTCTCAGACACTTTGCAAGCCAGGGATCTCCAGCCAGCGACGCCTAGCCTGGGCCTCACCTAGCCATGCTGGCACGCCTCAGTTGCCTGTGTTATAGCTTGTACCGGCGCTCCATGGTTCCCGAGCTATTGTACTGCGCCCAAGAAGAATGAGGATACGCTGGACAATGAAGGCTGAGGAGGGAGGAGAAGAATTTTATTGAGTGACTGAACAGCTTTCAGCAGAGGGAGGATACGGGGGGGTGGTTCTCTCCTCCTCGTGTAGCTGGGTCCAGGACATTTTATGGGCTCAGAATAGGGGAGGGCAGGCCATAGATAGTATTGGAAAGGGCAACATTCGATTGGTTAAAAGGCATTGTTCAGAAAGATTCAACCAGGAAAGGGTGGGCAAACAGGAACGGAAGTGGGTAGTGGGTTTCCTCTGGGTGGGTTTCCTCCAGGACCAGCAGTCTGGTCTTTCAGCTTTCGGGCTATTTTTGGCTTGAAGGTGGGGTTTCACTGGGACCTGTCCCTATCTGCCTAGACACTTGGCTGTCTCCTGTCACTTTCAGTAGTGATCCCAGTGAACTTGGACTTGAGAGCTGCCTTATGCCTTGGTAGAATTCGGTTTTTGGAGCTGAAGGGAGAGGGAATGCAGTTCTGCGATGGCGCCCTTCATCCCGCAATCCTAAGAGCAGCTCAGTAGCCTCATTTTACAGGTCAGCAAACGGAGGCTCAGAAAACTGCAAGAACTTACCTGGAGGCAGGCGACGACGGTAGAGGCAACAGTGGAAGCCCTGGGCTCTGACCCCTCTGCTGGCCTCTGGCGGCACTGAGGCCACCGGAGGGCTGGTGTCCTTCATCCCCAGGGGTGGTCTCTGGAAGAAGAAAGAGGCAGGCCAAGGGGAGGGGTGGTTTCCTTGAGGCTGAGGCTGAGGCTGGGAGAGAACTTCCAGGCCTCAACCCCCACACCAGCTCTGCATTCCAGGGGCACCAGGTCCCTGCACAGCCTGCCTCACCTCACCTTGCAGGAGAGTAAGACCCTCCCGTCCTCATCCTGGCAGACTCCTCTCCTACACGCTGGGTCACCATGCCCCTGTTCTGAGGCAGAGTTCAGCACCTTTTCTTCGCCTTGGGCACCACAGTTTGCTTTTGTGTGACTTAGCTCAACAGGATGCAGGCTCCCTGAGGGAAGGGACCATGTGTTAATAGTAGGCGTGTTCCCAAAACCGCAGCATAGAGCCTGGGGTATAGAAGATGATTAGTAAGCATGGGCTGGGCGCGGTGGCTCATGCCTGTAATCCCAGCACTTTGAGAGGCCGAGACGGGTGGATCACCTGAGGTCAGGAGTTCCAGACCAGCCTGGCCAACATGGCAGAACCCCGTCGCTACTAAAAATATATAAAAATTAGCCGGGCATGATGGCACACGCCTGTAGTTCCAGCTACTGGGGAGGCTGAAGCAGGAGAATCACTTGAGGCGGAGGTTGCAGTGAGCCGAGATTGCGCCACTGCACTCCAGCCTGGGTGACAGAGTAAGACTTTGTCTCAAAACTAAATAATACTACTAATAAGAAGAGGCTGGGCGCAGTGGCTCACGCCTGTAATCCCAGCACTTTGGGAGGCCGAGGCAGGTGGATCACAAGGTCAGGAGATCGAGACCATCCTGGCTAACATGGTGAAACCCCGTCTCTACTAAAAATATGTAAAAGCCAGGCGTGGTGGCAGGCACCTGTAGTCCCAGCTACTCGGGAGGGTGAGGTGGGAGAATGTCATGAACCCAGGAGGTGGAGGATGCAGTGAGCCGAGATCGTGCCACTGCACTCCCGCCTGGGCGACAGTGTGAGACTCTGTCTCAAAAAAAAAAAAAAAAAAAAAGAAAAAAATAATAATAAAAAGAAGATGATTAGTAAGCATGGATGAATTAATGGATGAGTATAGTCAATGGCTTGACGGATTAAGGAGTGGATGGGATGAGTGGTTAGATGGGTAGATGCATGCATGGGTGAGTGGGTAGATGGATGATGGGGTAGATGGGTGGGTAGGTGGATTGGGTGGATAGGTGGATGGATGGATGGATGGATGGATGACTGGGTGGGTGGATGAATGGATGGATAGATAGGTGGATGAATGGGGTAGATGGATGGGGTGGGTGAGTGGAAGGATGGATGGATGGATGGATGACTGGGTGGGTGGATGAATGGATGGATAGATAGGTGGATGAATGGGGTAGATGGATGGGGTGGGTGAGTGGAAGGATGGATGGATGGATGGATGACTGGGTGGGTGGATGAATGGTTGGATAGATAGGTGGATGAATGGGGTAGATGGATGGGGTGGGTGAGTGGAAGGATGGATGGATGGATGGGTATGTGGATGGATGGATGGATGGATGGGTGGGTGGTTGGATGATTGGGTGGATGGATGGATAGGTATGCATGGGTTAGATGGAGGATGGATGGATGGGTGGGTGGATGGGTGGGTGGGTGGATAGATGGATGGGTAGGTGGGTAGGTGGATGGACGATGGGTGGTTGGGTGGGTGGATGGTTAGGTAGGTAGATGGATGAATGGGTTAGATGAAGGATGGATGGATGGGGGGGTGGGTAGGTGGGTGGATGTATGGGTGGGTGGGTTGATGGATGGGTGGGTGGGTAGGTAGGTGGGTGGATATTGGATGGGTGGGTGGGTTGGTGGATGGATGGGTGGGTGGATAGATGGGTTGATGGATGGGTGGGTGGGCAGATGGGTGGATGGAGGGTGGGTGGTGGGTGGGTGGGTAGATGAGTGGATGGATGGATGGGTGGGTGGGTGGATAGACGGATGGGTGAATGCATTGGTGGATGGATGTATGAGGACTGGTTTGTCTACTCCACTTACCCACAAAGCACTGGTCCGTCTTGGTTCAGAGAGTCTTGCCAGCGAAGGCCTGCTGTTGGGGAGAACCTGGCATTGTTGGGCTGGCTGCCACTAGAGGCATGGCCAACAATGAAGACGTTTCCCTGGCTGAGGTGCAGGCCGAAGTGGACACTCATGTGCGTTGCCGTGCTGAAACCAAGGGCAAGGTCTGTCCCTCTGGGACCTGGGCTTCAGCTGCTTCCTGGAGACATGTGTAAGGATGGGGACCAGATTTGGAGGGAAAAGGCTCCTCTTACTGTATAGAACAACCTCAAGAGACCACCAAGTAGCCCATGACCAGAGACTTTTCACTCCCAGAGTGTTAAAAATACATGGTGCTGTCCCCTGTGGCCATTCCCCTCTTCCCCCAAAGCTTTCTGGCAGTTTCTCCCACAAGCTTGCTCCTGTTGGCCTCAGAGCCTTCAGTGTGTTCCCCCAGCCAGGAAACACCTCCATTCCTTCCGTGGCCAGGGCAACCTGTACCATCAAGCTGCACTTCTTTTTATTGAGACAGAGTCTTGCGCTTCTCCCCCAGGCTGGAGTGCAATGGCGTGATCTTGGCTCACGGCAACCTCCACCTCCTGGGTTCAAGCGATTCTCCTGCCTCAGCCTCCCGAGTATCTGGGATTACAGGTGCGGGCCACCACTCCTGGCTAATTTTTGTATTTTTAGTAGAGATGGGGTTTTACCATGTTGGCCAGGCTGGTCTCAACCTCCTGACCTCAAGTGATCTGCCTGCTTCAGCCTCCTAAAGTGCTGGGATTACAGATGTGAGCCACCACACCTGGCCTTTATTTTTTCGAGATGAAGTTTTGCTCTGTTGCCCAGGCTGGAGTGCAGTGGCATGATCTCGGCTCACTGCAACCTCCGCTTCCCGGGTTCAAGCGATTCTCCTGCCTCAGCCTCCTGAGTAGCTGGGATTACAGGTGCCCACCACTGTGCCTGGCTAATTTTTTCTATTTTTAGTAGAAGCGGGGTTTCACCATATTGGCCAGGGTGGTCTCGAACTCCTGACCTTGTGATCCGCCTGCCTTGGCCTCCCAAAGTGCTGGGATTACAGGTGTGAGCCACTGTGCCTGGCCTAAGCTGCACTTCATAAGCTCACCACATGCATGTGTGCCCGCCTTGAGGGCAGGCACTGATTGGGTCTGTTGTGTGAACACATCTGGTCAGTGCCAGGGACCCTGCTTGAGAGGGGGGCTGTGGAAATGGGAGTTGAATGAATGGGTGGTTCAAAGCTTGGATCTTTTCCACTGCCAGTTGATTGTCCTCACTCGTCAGTTCACCCTGCTAGGCATCAGTTTTCCTGTCTGCAAAATGGGGTTGTACAGCCTCCCGGGGTTATATTGAAGATGGTGGGGAGGAGCAGGTACAGCTCAGTGCCTGGCTGACAGCAGGGCCGAATCCCCGTCCTTCCCTGTGTAGCAGGACAGCAAGGGTGCTACCTGCGCGTTAGAAGTAGAACGTCCCATGCAAATGACTCAAGACTGTGGCCAGGGAGAAGCACTCCGAGGCATCTCTCCTGCCGAGGAGACTGGGCTGCCTGCATTGCCTCGTTCCTGGAATCCTAGCACGTTGGGAGGCCAAGGCAGGCGGATTGCTTGAGCCCGGGAATTCAAGACCAGCCTGGGCATGATGAAACCCCATCTCTACAAAAGATACAAAACTTAGCGGGTGTGGTGTCACCCACCTGTAGTCCCAGCTACTGGGCAGGCTGAGGTGGCAGGATTGCTTGAGCCCAGGAAATGGAGACTGCAGTGAGCTATGATTGCACCACTGCACTCCAACCTGGGTGACAGAAGGAGACTGTCTCACACACACACAAAACTTGTAGCAATTTGTTACAGCGGCCCTAGAGAACTCCATAACTGCCATCGATTCTGATTTCGTAGGTCCATGTAGGTGATGCAGTTAGGGTTTAGAATCATTGCTGTGGGCATTTTGTTCTTACAGGTACGGTGTCCAATCTGTGCCCTTAGTTTTCTCTTCTGTTAACTGGGGCTGATAATGACACCTGGGAGGAATGTATGAGGCCATGTAAAGCAGAGTTAAAAGGGAGTCTGGGCCGGACACAGTGGCTCACGCCTGTAATCCCAGCACTTTGGGAGGCCGAGGCAGGAGGATCACGAGGTCAGGAGATCGAGACCATCCTGGCTAATATGGTGAAACCCCATCTCTACTAAAAATACAAAAAATTAGCTGGGTGTGGTAGTGGGAGCCTGTAATCCCAGCTACTCAGGAGGCTGAGGCAGGAGAATGGCGTGAACCCAGGAGGTGGAGCTTGCAGTGAGCTGAGATCGCGCCCCTGCACTCCAGCCTGGGCAACAGAGCGAGACTCCGTCTCAAAAAAAAAAAAAAGAAAGAAAAAAAAATGGAGTCTGTAGGGACATGCCCCAGATGTTCACAGGCCTCATCTCTCACTGCTAGTGGAATCTGTCATTTCTTTTTTTTTTTTTGAGACGAAGTCTTGCTCTGTCACCCAGGCTGGAGTGTGATGGTGCGATCTTGGCTCACTGCAACCTTCACCTCCTGGGTTCAACTGATTATCCTGCCTCAGCCTCCTGAGTAGCTGGGACTAGAAGCGTGCACCACCACACCCAGCTAATTTTTGTATTTTTAGTAGAGCCAGTGTTTCACCATGTTGGCCAGGCTGGTCTCAAAATCCTGACCTCAGGTGATCCACCCACCTTGGCCTCCCCAAGTGCTGGGATTACAGGCGGGAACCACTGCACCCGGCCTGTCATTTATTTCAAAAAATACCCCCTAAAACCCAAAGAAATGGGGTCTTGGTATACTGTCCAGGCTGGACTTTAACTCCTGGCCTTAAGCAGTCTTTCTGCCTTGGCCTCCCAAGTAGCTGGGATTGATTACTGGCATGCACAACTGCATATGGCTCAAAAAACAATGGGGCCAAGTGCGGTGGCTCACACCTGTAATCCCAGCACTTTGGGAGGTCGAGGCAGGCAGATCACCTGAGGTCAGGAGCTTGAGACCAGCCTGCCCAATGTGGTGAAAACCTGTCTTTACTAAAAATGCAAAAATTAGCTGGGCATGGTGGCGGGCGCCTGTAGTCCCAGCTACTCAGGAGGATGAGGTAGGAGAATTGCTTGAACCCAGGAGAGAGAGGTTGCAGTGAGCTAAGATCGCACCACTGCACTCTCCAGCCTGGGAGACAGAGGGAGACTCCGTCTCAAAAACAAAAAAAAAAAGTACAGAGAATGTGAACTGCTTGTGTGTTAAAAAAAAAAAAAAAAGGTATGAGGGGAAGGCTGAGAACGTGGTTGCTGGGGTTTACCACTGGGTTCCTTCCTGGATGTCACATCCCTTCTGAAGAGAAACATTCCGTCTTCGCCAGGGACGGGTTGCAAGAAAGGCGAGCACAGGACCGAGTTCTGGCTAAGGAGCCTCAGGGGTAAGTTTGCCAAGAGGCCTGTGAGTTCAAGTCCCTGTTCCTGCCCTTCCTTCTCCTGTTGGATAGCCCCGATGATGCCCACACTGTGGATGGATAGGATTTTTGGAGCTGTTTCAGCCATCCATCATCCATGAGAGCCCCAAAATCCTCAGAGAAACGGAGCCTGAGGTGGGCTGTAGTGAGCCCCGGGAACTACCTACCTACAAACTTCCCGTTAAGGCAGGGAAGGGCCCCCCCTTTACCATCTAAGCCACCACCAGTATTGGTGGGGTCATCTGTCCTTTGCAGCTGAAGGGACCCTAGAGCGTCACTGGGGCTCCGCCATCTTCCTCTCTGCTGGACACTGCTTCCTCCCCGCTCTCCACTACAGTGAGGCTTACAAAATGGGGGAGGCACTCGCTTCACAGTTTGAGGTATGTCCCAAGTCTGGCCTGGCTTCCTGGATTAGGACAGGTGCTGGATCCCAGATGCCATGGCTCCAGCCTGCTGTTGGTGTGTGGAGGGTTGGCGTTGGGCTTGTCCCTTCCGGCTGACGCAGAGGCCAGCCCTGGGCTGGTCAGAGCCCCATCCTGGCACGAGGGGTCAGAGCCCCATCCTGGCACGAGGGGGCTGAGCCTGCGCACAAGCACACCTCAGGCCTGAGATGCTGCTGCTGACCTTCAGCCTTCACTGCTTCCACCCGACTCTGCCATGAAAATAGTTTGTCCTCTGAGTAAAAAGGTAATGCGGAAGCATCCACATGATGATGGGGACTGGGCTTTGGCAAGTCAGTGTGGAGACTGGCAGCTGGAAATCTTCGCAGGCTTGGTTCGAGTGTGATCCACAGGGGAAGCATCCGCCAGTGTCCATCAACAGGGTTTGAGACCCCCACACCCTGACAGGGATGCCACCCAGTACCCAAGAACAAAGCAGCCCCATCTGTGCTAACATTAAAGGAGAGCTCGCTGACTGACAAGCCAGGAAAAACCTGCACCGCACAGGCCCATTATGCGAAAACCAATCATTGTCTCACTGGAAAGCCTCTTCCACACTCGGATGCCTTCCCAAAGGTTTTCTGTCACATGCGTTTCATACATATTTAGAAATAAACAGAGTTGGCCTGGCGTGGTGGTTCATGCCTGTAATCCTACCACTTTGGGAGGCCGAGGCGGGCAGATCATGAGGTCAGGAGTTCAAGACCAGCCTGACCAATATGGCGAAACCCCGTCTCTACTAAAAATATAAAAATTAGCCGGGTATGGTGGCAGGCGTGTGTAGTCCCAGCTACTCGGGAGGCTGAGGCAGGAGAATCACTTGAACCCTGGAGGTGGAGGTTGCAGTGAGCCAAGATCGCGCCACTGCCCTCCAGGCCTGGGTGGCGGAGCGAGACTCCATCTCAAAAATAATAATAATAATTTAAAAAAGAAACAATCAGTGTGTATCAATACAACTAAAAGACAGTCTAATTTCGTTTCATTTAAAGAGGTGGAAATAAAGAAATGACACTTTAAATAAAGGGTATGTGAACGGAAACACATTTATTACAAAAAAAAAAAAAACCCCAAAACGAAAAACAAATTCACATTGTATTGAGCTACAATATGGCAGCAGATTAAAAAAAAATATTTTTACACAGTTTAAGGTAACTCCTAACAGAACATAGCCTTGTTGCCACGTAACAGGACACAGGATTCCAAGTACTCAGTAGCGGCGAGTGAAACGGGCGTCGCTGGGCCTGCTCCCCCGGCTCTGGCCTCCAAACCCGCCCTGCATGCCACCGTGTGGGATGGGGTGGCCCCGGGAGGCCCCGCCTGGGGCAAAGCTGCCGCGCCTAGGAACAAATTCACATTGGTTTGACTGCGAAGTCCTCCTGCTCCCCGGCCCATCCCAGCCTGCATAGCTTCCCTGGGTGTTGCCTGCAGGCAGGGCCCCTTCCTGATGCCCTCCCCTCCTGAGTGGCAGCAGCCTCCACAGTACCCCATGCCTGGCCTCACGTCACCCTTGGGGGAGGGGGCGTTAGCTGGAAGGACTTGGTTGTTAAGCCTCCTGCAAGGTAGGCCAATATGCAAAGCAGAGGGAAGTGGCGCCGCCCCCAGCATGCCTTACCCTGACATTCCTCCTCGGTTCATCATGTGGCCAGGCCCAGAGTGACCGGACATGCTTCTTTCGCCACCTGGAAGACAGACGTGCTTTCACACAGGGAACCTGCGCACATGGCGTGGAACCCACAGCACATTTAGCCCACTCCACTCCCTTTGGTGAGGCCCCCAGGTACCCGGAACTAGCAGGTCCCAGGAGGACACTTGGGCACAGGGACCATAGACATCCAGCTTCCTCCCAGCAGAGAGGACTCGGGAACGCCCACTGTCCAACTCCTGGGCCAGACCACCAGAGAGCAGGCGGTGTCTGGAGTGCTCTTCATTCCTCATTCCAGCACTGAGGGCAGAGCACCTCCTGTGCTCCCCCGAGGAGCGAGAGAAGGCGCGGCCTCCATCTTTCCACCACTCCCCAGCACATCCTGGTCCCAGCCCAGAGCTGCTCCTCACCTTGCCACCTCTTGTGATCCCTGTCCATCATGCCCCCGTCAGCCGTGCCCTGCCATGCCCGGTCATCCTCTCTTCGGCCATGGTCCCCCCAGTCACGTCTGCCCCTTGAAAAAGAGACATCTCTGATCTGGATTGCCCCCATCTCTGGCTCTTGTGCTAATAAATGTGGTGGCTTCTGGAGGGTGAATCCCTCTGTGTTTCCCACCCTGTACCCACATCCCAGCGACTTAGGGGCCCCCTTGTGGGGGGGTGGGGGACAGGTACTGTGGGGTGTGGGACACAAACCTGGGGGGAGGAGGCAGCCCCCGGCCCTCACTCATCCTCTTGTCAGAGCCATAGCCCCCCCAGCCATCGCGGGAGTCCCGGCCGTGGCGCTCTGGTCCTCCATGCCGTTCTGGGTAATGCTGGACATCACAGAGCCAGAAGGGAAAAAAAAGCTTCAGTGTCAGCCCCCAGACCCCAAGGCTTTTCAGGCAACATGCTAACGACGACAACGACAGTCACTCGGGACAGAAGTGCTGGCAGGCTGTATTGGTTCACACAACACAGCTGCCTCCCTGAAATCTGCAGCCCAGAGGCCCTGTGCCCTAGGCTCATGGCCTGGTACACAAAAGGTACTAGTACCAAGGCATCTCCAAGGCAGGTCCCCACAGCACCACCAGAGCTGGGAGGGCCACCAGGAGTCACCCACTAAAGATGATGCTTACGAGAGAGATTCCCTGGGTCCCACAGCTCAAATGGTTAGTGCCCAGAGCCAATAGTATTCTTACTGTCCTCTACTAAGGAAAGGTCAGGTTTATAAACCTTTAATGTGTGCATATTCTGGAAATAATTTTTACAAATTTCTTCCTTCCACAGTGAAGGAAGTATCAAACGGAGCCCTTCATCCGACCAATTGCTAGGCAAGCATCCTTCCTCACAGTCAAGTTTCTCGGAAGTTTCTGCTGGGTGCCCAGTCCAGGGCCTTGCACCTTGCTCTGCTCAAGATATAAGACACAGGACACTGAGAGATAAACGGCTGGCCGTCCGCTTGACCAGTCCCACCTTTCCCTCTTCCGTGTCATTGTTTTTGTAAACCACGTGGCTAACACAGACCAGAAGTTCTTGACCCTGCTATTTCAGAGAAGACCAAGAGAGAGCAAGTCACACTCTATGCCTCCTGATTTGATGGCCAAGGTTAATATTTACACCCACAGCCTATTTCTGTGGCTGGAAGCACTTTCCAGCCTGACTTTCACAAAAGCTAGTGAGGTAGCTTTGGCTCCACAGTCCTGTTCTTTCTCTTTCCACCAATACATATGTGGCCTCTGGGGTTTTTGCCCCATGACCACACTGTAGGTAAAAGGAAACTAGAAAGGAGTCCTGGTAAGGAAACCCCCTTGACGCAGGCTGGTCGTTGTCCATGTCCAAGTTCACCTCCCCGTTCAATGGAGAGCTCTGCCAGGGTGAAGGCAAAGATGGCAGCATGCTCCACCACGTGCAAGGTGTCCCATGTTACCACTGCCTGCTTCTCTGGCCTATTCTCTCAGCATGTGCTCTGATGCCTCCCCTCAACGAAGTAAGAAAAGGGACTCCTGAAATAAGCTCTCCTTAGTATTTGAAAATTGAACCAACATTTTTCTGTCCAACCAACCCACCTAACTGTTCAGTGAGGCCCATAAATTCTGTGCTAGTTTTCTCTACAGGGAGGTGTCACCATTTCCCTTTGGGGTAACTCTGATGACTCATTTATGACTGTGTATGTGAGGAGAAAGGATCAAACCACCTTCCACTGTTAGGAGAGCATATCTGACACCCGCAGGAAAGTAGCTGGTGGCCAGGTGTGCTGGCTCACGTCTGTAATCCTAGCACTTTGGGAGGCCGAGGTAGGAGGATCACTTGAGCTCAGGAGTTCAAAACTGGCCTGGGCAACATAGTGAGATCCCGTCTCTATTAAAAAAAAAAAAAAAAAAAGTAGCTGGCAATGATAAACACGTTTGTACAGACGCTCCCACCTCATGTAAACCCCCCACCACCCCACCCTTTATAGGAGGAATATTACCCTCATTTCACTCTTGGGGAGACAGGCTCAGCAGGAAGAGGTGACACCAAGGTGTGACTCCAGGTCTGATTCTGGAGCCTGTACATGGAACCATTGGTGTATGCTCCTCCACCAAAGAAAATCCACAAGACTAGTTCTACGTTTTGCTGCATATAATTTGCCTCCAGGAGCAGGGAAAAAGGAACCCCACGAGGCTGATGGAATTCCTGAGGAGCCCGAGACAGAGCCAAGTACTTGGCTATGCTCAGCCACATTAAGGAACCAAGGGGGACAGAAGCGGGAAGCTTATGGTGGAGTCCAGAAAATGCTGGCAGGAGGAGGAAGGGCTCATGAGTGGAGTCCCCAGAGAGGAGGCATCTTCCACACAGCAACGTGCTGCCCCCAAGTTTATAGGGAAAGCCACTAGAGGTCTAAGGCTCTCCTGGGAAGTCTCAGTCTCAATGTAAGATGGAAGGAGAAAATGGAGCTTAGTGTTCTAACGTGCTAGCCCCCCGAAGACAATGAGCACAGACCACAGACCTAGTTGTTTTCCAAGGCTAAGCGGGGCCCTGGGGTGATGAAGGATGTCCTTACTTTCCAAAGAGGGCAGGCACTCGAGGACAGACACAGCAACCACAGCCTCCCCAGATGCACCTGTCTGAGTCAGCTGTGCGGCTCACTAGACACTTCCCAGCAGAGCCAGGTCACACCCTAAGGTTCCCTGGCACTGTTGCACGTGTGTGGTGAGTGTGGCACACACAACCCCGGGGTCAAGGCTAAAAACAGCTTCAGAGTAACTGTTCGGACTGACAGCCAAGACTAACCCCAAATAATCCCAAATTTCCATCCCACAAACCTAGACTTTTCTAGTGCTATACTTTTCTCTTTCCTCATTTTGCCTCTTGCTCAAGGAAAGGGCAGGAAGAAGGCACGCTGAAGGGAAAAGAACCCATTCTACGGGAAATTCTGTGCCTACCACTGTAGCTTCAGACTTACCTGTCCTTCTCGTTCTCCCATCATTGACCTTGAACCTTCTCTCCTGAAAAGGAATTTAAATCAAACCGTAAGGGGAAGAAGAGGCTTGTTCACAAAGAGAGGACCATCAGGCCCCCAGTGAAAAGCATAATTTCCCTAACTGAAGGCAGGAGACCTGCAGGTCTGACTCAGCATACACCTGATGAACGGAGTGGGTTCAGAGAGCCCAGGAGTCCTTGTTCTCAGTCAGAATGAGCCAGGAAAAAGGAAACCCGCATGCCCAGCAGGGGCCCAACTGACCTGTCCACCGAGTGGTCGGGGTAGCGGCCACGGTCCCTGTGGTCAAAGTCATGGAAGCGGTCCTGGCGGTTAAAGTCGGAATGGTAGCGCTCATCCAGGGCGGCCCGCTTGGCTTCCGGCCAATAGGCATCATCTCGCCTGTGAGGGGACATGAGACAGAGATAGAGGGATCCCCCACCCCAAATGTATCTATCACCTTTGTGGGAGCTGGCCCCTGCACTTCACAGAACCAGGATGACTTTCACCAAGAGTGTTCTCTGCTATAGGAGGCAAGATCTGATTTAACCCCAGTGACTGCACAGCTGTTTTGTTTTGTCCCACGCACCCACCTCCCCTGATGCAAAGCGGCCTCGGTTTTCCAAAGAGGGAGCCATTAGTTAAGCAGTCAGTCCTATGGGCTGCCTGCAGATGGCTTCTGGAGCCCTACACAGCCACCTCCGCTCAGGAAGGCCACGTGAGCCTCCACCCCTAGGGTCTCTGTCAAGTGCACCTGAAATCTCTCTCGCCCCAAGGCTGACCTCTTGCCCTGCCAGCAGCACCAGCCATGTACTGCTGCAATACACAGATGACCATAATGAACTATCATCAGAAGGATTTCGTACCAAGGCATAATAGATCCTAGAACAGTTTACAAGGCCCTTTATAGAAGTTGCATTGTATATGACCTGGGCTCCTCTTCAACCCATGCAATAGAAAGAAACAACAAACAGCAATTTTTGCCAGGTTGCAGTACACGTGTAAAGCCTGACACAATCACTGCTGGAATTACGCACCTGACTCCTCATAGCAGCCATGCTCAGCATTTTGTGTTCATACCTCCTCTTCAGTATGTTTGAGAAATTAAAATTAATCTTACTGCCGGGTGCAGTGGCTCATGCCTGTAATCCCAGCACTTTGGGAGGCCAAGGTGGGTGGATCACCTGAGGCCAGGAGTTTGACAGCCTGGCCAACATGGTGAAACCCGGTATCTACTAAAAATGCAAAAAATTAGCTGGGTGTGGTAGCACATGCCTATAATCCTAGCTACTTGGGAGGCTGAAGCAGGAGAATTGCTTGAACCCAGGAGGCGGAAGTTGCAGTGAGCTGAGATCACACCATTGCACTCCAGCCTGGGCAACAAAAGCAAAACTCCATCTCAAAAAAAATATATTTTTAAAATTCTTTCTTTTATTTCTAGAATAAGCAAAAACAAATTACAATGTGATTTAAAAAGCCAGGACAAGGCCGGGAGCGGTGGCTTACGCCTATAATCCCAGCATTTTGGGAGTCTGAGGTGGGTGGATCACCTGAGGTCAGGAGTTCGAGATCAGCCTGACCAACACGGCAAAACCCCATCTCTACTAAAAAAACAAAAATTAGCCGGGTGTGGTGGTGGGTGCCTGTAATCCCAACTACTAGGGAGGCTGAGGCAGGAGAATCGCTTGAACCCAGGAGGTGGAGGTTGCAGTGAGCAGCGATTGCGCCACTGCACTCCAGCCTGGGTAACAGAGCGAGACTATATCTCAAAAAAAAAAAAAAAAAAAAAAAAAAAAAAAGGAAAGGGCCTTAAAGGAGGTGCAATTAGGCACTTGTGATGCTCTACATGCCTGAGCTTCCCTCCTCAGGAGGTCTGTGCCACCCTTGAACCTGATTAGTTAACCAGCACTATTTTATCCAGCCTCCTGTCTCTAATTTTTTTTTTTTTTTTGAGACAGATTCTCACTCTATTGCCCAGGCTGGAGTGCAGTGGCACGATCTTGGCTCACTGCAACCTCTGCCTCCTGGGTACAAGCGATTTTCCCGCCTCAATCTCCCGAGTAGCTGGGATTACAGGCGCCTGTAACCACGACTAATTTTTTGTATTTTAGTACAGACGGGGTTCTGCCATGTCGGCCAGGCTGATCTTCAACTCCTGAGCTAAGGCAATCCGCCCACCTTGGTCTCCCAAAATGTTAGGATTACAAGCGTGAACTAGCGGACCCGGCCTATGCTTCCTTTGAATGAAAGATCTCAAGCTGGCCGGTAGCGGTGGCTCACACCTGTAATCCCAGCACTTTCCAGCACTTTGGGAGGCCGAGGCAGGCGGATCACGAAGTCAGGAGATTGAGACCATCCCGGCTAACACAGTGAAACCCCGTCTGTACTGAAAATACAAAAAAATTAGCCGGGAGTGGTGGCGAATGCCTCTAGTCCCAGCTACTCGGGAGGCTGAGGCGGGAGAATGGCGCGAACCCGGAAGGCAGAGCTTGCAGGGAGCCAAGACTGGGCCACTGCACTCCAGCCTCGGCGACAGAGCAAGACTCCATCTCAAAAAAAAAAAAAAAAAAGAAAAAAAAATCTCGAGCTAGCTCGACTGTGAGGTCCCTAACACGATTCTGAACGCCATGTGCTAAGGGCAGCGTGGATCTGCTTACCGGTCCAGGTCGTAGGGTCGCCGTACCGCGGGCCGCCGCTCCTGCTCGTAGCGCAGTTCCTGCTGGCGCCGCAGCTCCTCGCGCTCACGATGGATGCGCTCCTGCTCGCGCCTGCGCTCGTGCTCCACGTGCATGCGTTCGCGCTCCAGCCGCTCCCTCTCCATGCGCTCCCGCTCCAGCCGCTGGCGCTGGAAGGCCAGCCTCTCTCGGGCAATCTCCAGCCGCTCACGCTCCTCGCGCTCCCACTGCGCCTGCATGCGTTGTTCGCGTTCACTGCGTTCACGCACCCTGCTGCACAACAGTAGCGCTGTAGAAGGGGACTTAGACACCCCCAGCCAGGTCCCAGGGCTGACTTTAAGTAAGACGCTGGGTCGCACAGACTCCAGGGCTGTGCGTCCACTACGTGGTCTGCAGAACCGTACACTCCAGCGGGGAGAAGGCTCTCGGGCCCATGGGAGGAGCCCATGAAGATCTCAGGAGTGAGGCCCAGGCTGTGTGTGTGTGATCAGAACTAGGCCTCCTTTCTCCAACATTTCCTGGAGCTTGACAAGTAAGTGATTTCAGGAAACAGCCAGTCAAAAATAAGCAACAGGCTGGGCGCGGTGGTTCACACCTGTAATGCCAGCACTTTGGGAGGCTGAGGTGGGTGGATCATGAGGTCAAGAGATCGAGACCAGCCTGGCCAACATGGTGAAACTCTGTCTCTACTAAAAATACAAAAATTAGCTGGGCGTGCTGGCACGCATGCACCTGTAGTCCCAGCTACTCAGGAGGCTGAGGCAGGAAAATCACTGGGGCCCGTGACGCAGAGGTTGCAGTGAGCCACTGCACTCCAGCCCGGCAACAGGAAAAAAAAAAAAAAAAGCCACAGAGTATATGCTTCATAGCGAGTGAGTGTGAATTGGAACCTTCACTCACTAGACCACAGGATGAAATGAGTCTGTGAGGTGGGGCTAGCAGGCTAGCAGGCCCCCCAAGTGTGAGGACATTAGCAGCTGTATCTTTTGGATACAGATGACATAGATGACATTTTAGTGCATTACTCCAGTCTTTTCATATAGAACAGAACAGACAGGAGCCAGACTTTTTTTTTTTTTTCTGGTAGAGATGGTTGCCCAGGCTGTTCTCGAACTCCTGAGCTCAAAACAATCCGCCAGCCTCCACCTCCCAAAGTGATGGGATTACAGGCATGAGCCACTGTGCCCAGGCTCAGATTTTCTTCTTTTGATCCTTTACCTACACAGTTATAGATATACAGCCTGGGCAATATAGTGAGACCCCGTCTCCAGAAAAAATAATATTAGCCAGGTGTGGTAGTACTTGGGAGGCAGAGGTGGGAGGATCAATCACTTGAAACCAGGAGGTAGAGGCTGTAGTGAACTATGATTGCACCACTTAACTCCAGCCTGGGTGAAAGAGTGAGACACTGTCTCAAAAAAAAAAAAAAAAAAAAAAAAAGGTGTGTGCAGGGAGCTACTTAAAAAAAAAGCACCTCAGTGCAGTATACCAACTACTGACACAGCATTTTCATTGTATTAGAAGTTATCTAGAAGTGATTTAAAGTGTACAGGAGAATGTACATGGGTTATATGCAGAAATACCACACGGTTTTATATCAGAAACTTGATCCTCTGCAAATTTTGGTATCCACAAGGGTACTGAGGCCAGTCGTCTCTGGGACAACTGTGTGTTTCTGTCCCAGCAGAAATGTATAATCTTGCCTCATAGTGTTCTGGACCCAAATGACTACAACTTCCTTAGTTCACCCAACATGTCTTGGATCCTCCCACGCCTGCCTCTGTGGATCTCAGCACTTCCCGGAGGAGCCCCTAGTATGAAAGGGCTGTGGTTTATGGGAACTTTTCAGTTGTGTCCAAATGCTCACAACCTGACGGGACACCCAAGCCCACACTTCCTTGTTCATAGGTTCCTCTAGGCCAGATATGGAGAGGGGCCTAGGGTCTGGAACACTCTAGTGTTTAGCACGGCAGGCTCCTGTGGGGGCCCCCCAGGCTGCCCGTGTTCATTACTCCCCCAGCAGAAATGCCACCTGCCAATGCCTGCATTCACAGGACTATGGGAGACTTTTTTTTTTTTTTTTCTTTTTAAAGGAATAGGCCGGGCGCAGTGGCTCACGCCTGTAATCCCAGCACTTTGGGAGGCTGAGGAGGGTGGATCACAAGGTCAGGAGATCGAGACCATTCTGGCTAACACGGTGAAACCCCGTCTCTACTAAAAATACAAAAAATTAGCCGGGCGTGGTGGCAGGTGCCTGTAGTCCCAAGCTACTAGGGAAGCTCAGGCAGGAGAATGGCGTGAACCCGGTAGGCGGAGCTTGCAGTGAGCCGAGATCGTGCCATTGCACTCCAACCTGGGAGACAGAGCAAGACTCCGTCTCAAAACAAAAACAAAAACAAAAACAAACAAACAAAACGGGAATAAAAGGGTGATTACTTTATAGGCAGAGCAGTGCCCTCCCCCCCTCCTTTTAAACTAATCGTCCTTATTTTTTATTTGAGACGGCGTTTTGCTCTTGTTGCCCAGACCCAGGCTGGAGTGCAATGGTGGGATCTTGGCTCACTGCAACCTCCACCTCCCGGGTTCAAACGATTCTCCCGCCTCAGCCTCCCAAGTATATGGGATTACAGACATGCACTACCACGCTCAGCTAATTTTTTTTTTTTTTTTTTCCGAGACGGAGTCTTGCTCTGTCGCCCAGGTTGGAGTGCAGTGGTGCAATCTCGGCTCACTGCAACCTCCGTCTCCTGGGTTCAAGTGGTTCTCCTGCCTCAGCCTCCCAAGTAGCTGGCATTACAGGCACGCACCACCATACCCAGCTAATTTTTGTATTTTTGGTAGAGATGGGGTTTCACCACGTTGGCCAGGCTGGTCTTGAACTCCTGACCTTGTGATCTGCCCACCTCGGCCTCCCAAAGTGCTGGGATTACAGGCTCACCACCGTGCCCGGCCCCCCGCCCCTCCCTTTTTTTTTTGAGACGGAGTCTTGCTCTGTCGCCCAGGCTGGAGTGCAGTGGCGCGATCTTGGTTCACTGCAAGCTCCGCCTCCCGGGTTCACGCCATTCTCCTGCCTCAGCCTCCTGAGTAGCTAGGACTACAGGCGCCCGCCACCACACCCAGTTAATTTTTTGTATTTTTAGTAGAGACGGGGTTTCACTGTGTTAGCCAGGATGGTCTCGATCTCCTGACCTCGTGATCCGCCCGCCTTGGTCGGCCTCCCAAAGTGCTGGGATTACAGGCTTGAGCCACCGCGCCTGGCCTACACGCCCAGCTTATTTTGTATTTTTAGTAGAGACTGCGTTTCACTATGTTCGTCAGGCTGGTCTCGAACTCCTGACCTCAGGTGATCCGCCAGCCTCCGCCTCCCAAAGTGCTGAGATGTGAGACACTGCGCCCAGGGGGTCCTTACTTTTAAAACTAAAGTTAGCAAAGTATTTCTTCATAGAAAAGATAAATTAGCTGTAATTCGCCAATAACGTTTGTGTTTAGTTCTTTCTTGACTTATTTAAGAATGAGGCCCTGTTGGTCCTGGAGCAGTGGCTCACGCCTGTCATCCCTGCACTTTGGGAGGCTGAGGCAGGCAGATCACTTGAGGTCAGGAGTTCGAAACCAGCCTGGGCAACATGGCCAAACCCCATCTCTACTAAAAATACAAAAATGAGCCGGGTGTGGTGGCTTGCGCCTGTAGTCCCAGCTACTCGGGAGGCTGAGGCAGGAGAACTGCTTGAACAGGGGAGGTGGAGGCTGCGGTGAGCTGAGATCATGCCACTGCACTCCACCCTGGGTGACACAGACTCCATCTCAAAAAAAAGGAAGCCCTCTCAGTGCCCTCGCTGGGTCTACCTCACTGTCTCTTTTCACGCTTTCACACCTTCTGGAGCAAATTTGGTATTTTTTTGTTGACGAGCACTACTGACGCTGGAAGGCATTCCACCTCCCTGCCTTTGTTACCTTCTACAATCTTTGGGAAGAGACTTATTTGAAAAGAGCTGTAGGTAGGCCGGGCGCAGTGGCTCATGTCTGTAATCCCGGCACTTTCGGAGGCTAAGGCAGGTGGATCACCTGAGGTCAGGAGTTTCAGACCAGCCTAGCCAACATGGTGAAACCCCGTCTCTACTAAAAATACAAAAATTAGCCAGGTGTGGTGGCGCACGCCTATAGTCCCAGCTACTCAGGAGGCTGAGGCTGGAGAATTGCTTGGAGGCGGAGGTTGCAGTGAGCCGAGGTCACACCACTGCACTCTCCAGCCTAGGCGCGACACAGCAAGACTGTCTCCAAAAAGAAAAGAAAAGAAAAGAGCTGTAGGATGAAAGTTAAAACATAACAAGTCTATGAACTGAAAGCTGAAGGAGCAAAAAGGTTCACAGCTCTATCCCACCCCAGGGAACTCTGCAAACGTCCTTCCAGAACAGTCATGACCACCATTCTAGGAAAAACACCAAACCGTTCCTGGATCCCTACTCACCTATGAGACTCTGAGTCTCTCGACTTCCGAGGCTCCTTGACCTTATCAAAGGACACAACAGACCGCTTCTCTCTGCTGGCTGATTTGCGATCCTGGCTTTTGGAAGCCTAGTTCACCAAAGAACATTAAAAAGTTAAAGCAGAGGCCGGGCACGGAGGCTTATGCCTGTAATCCAAGCACTTTCAAAGTTCAAGGCGGGTGGATCACTTGAGATTGAGAATTTGAGACCAGCCTGGCTAACATGGTGAAACCTTGACTCTACTAAAAATATAAAAATTGCCGGGCGCCATGGCTCACGCCTGTAATCCCAACACTTTGGGAGGCTGCAACGGGCAGATCACGAGGTCAGGAGATTGAGACCATCCTGGCTAACACGGTGAAACCCCGTCTCTACTAAAAATACAAAAAAATTAGCCAGGTGTACTGGTGGGAGCCTGTAGTCCCAGCTACTTGGGAGGCTGAAGCAGGAGAATGGCGTGAACCCGGGAGGCGGAGCTTGTAGTGAGCCGAGATCGTGCCACTTGACTCCAGCCTGAGTGACTGAGTGAGACTCTGTCTCAAAAAATAAATAAATAAATAAGAAATAAAAATTAGCTGGGCATGGTGGCGCATGCTTGTAATCTCAGCTACTCTGGAGGCTGAGGTGGGAGGATCCCTTGAACCTGGGAGGCGGAGGTTGCAGTGAACTGAGGACACGCCACTACACTCCAGTCTGGGCGACAGAGCAATACTCTGACTTAAAAAAAAAAAAAAAAAAAAAATTGCTGGCGCAGTGGCTCACGCCTATAATCCTACCACTTTGGGAGGCCGGGCGGGGCAGGTGGATCACTTCAAGTCAGGAGTTTGAGACCAGCCTGACCAACATGGTGAAATCCTGTCTCTACTAGAAGTACAAAAATTAGCCGGGCATAGAGGCAGGTGCCTGTAATCCCAGCTACTCAAGAGGGTGAGACAGGAGAATCACTTAAAAACCCCCGGGAGGTGGAGGCTGCAGTGAGCTGAGATTGTGCCACTGTATTCCAGCCTGGGCCACAGAGTGAGACTGTCTAAAAAATAATAATAAAAAATAAAAAATAAGTAATAAAATAAAAAAATGAAAAAAGTTAAAGTAGGTGTGATAGGGGAACAGGAAGAATCAGGTATATATATCCATGCCTAACCATCAGATGTGGAGGTCCTACGTGATGAATAACTTTCAGTGAAAAACAGATAATGAGCTGTTTAATCCAAACAAGCCTTACATCTTGCTTATCATAATTGAAAGACACAGAATTTCATCAACATTTAATGCTAAAATATGATCTAACAGTACATTTAATAGAGAAAAAAATGGAAATGAGTATTGCCCCCAAAAACTTCATATAAGATCAAAACACCACTTTTTTATGTCTTTTGCTTCAAAAATAAATTTCTTAATTTTCCTTTTTCCTTCATAATTAAACACACAATGAGTTCCCAAATGAAGCACTTCTGGTACACTTGACAAGTACCTTATTTGTGCCGACGACATTTTTAAGAGACCTACTCATCTTATCCCTAGAACCCACACTTTCCTTTTTCCATTTTGCAAAGGTGTTTTATAGAACAAGGGTAAAAGTCTATGACATATTATAATACTGGCACACAGAGACTGAAAGCTCCTAAGCAATCCGCTCCATTCACCAAGTGAAATGGTTCCTCCTCCGTGCAGCTCAGGGTTGACCAGGCAGGTCCAAGGTCCCTCTGCTTCCTTAAGGAGGGGCTGCTGGCAACATTGGTCCTTGGCTGGCAACTGGAAAGTTGGCTCTCAGAGTGTCCCCAGTTGACAGTTAACCAGTAAGGGTGGCTCAGTGTGCACAGACCATGCAAATAATGGGTGTTTTTTTTTTTTTTTTGAGATGGGGTCTTGCTCCTCTCCCAGGCTAGAGTGCAGTGCAATGAACGTGGCTCACTGCAGCCTTGACCTCCCAGGTTTAAGTGGCATTCTCCCACCTCAGCCTTCTGAGTAGCTGGGACCACAGATGCATACCATCGAGCCTGCCTAATTTTTAAATTTCTTGTGAAGATGGGGTCTTACTATGTTGCCCAAAGTGGTCTCCAACTCCTGGGCTCAAGTATCCTCCCAGCTCAGCCTACCAAACTGCTGGTATTACAGGCATGAGCCACCATGCCCAGTTCACACTGCAGCCCAGCAAGAAGACAAGAGTACAGGAAGGGGTCAAGGTGGAGAGCAGGCTAGAGGGAGGCTGGCAAGACGGACCAGGTCACCATGGCATGCTCCACACTGCTGGGTGTAGGAATACATCATGGGGAGGTGCTGACACTTTCAGGGTAGACAGGGAACGCGGACCGCCACACACCAACTCAGGGAAAAGCCAACACTCCCATATGTAAATTTTAAAGTTAGCTTTAGAAAATAAGTTAACAGTTATCAGAGCAAAAGTAAGGATAAAGGAAAGCTTTCTGCATTTCTTAAAATAATTTGAGGCCAGGCGCAGTGGCTCATGCCTGTAATCCCAGCACTTTTGGGAGGCCGAGGCGGGCGGATCACCTGAGGTGAGGAGTTCGAGGCCAGCCTGGCCAACATGGTGAACCTTCTTTCTACTAAAAAGATAATGGCGTGCGCCTGTAATCCCAGCTACTCGGGAGGCTAAGGCAGGAGAATCGCTTAAGCCTGGGAGGCGGAGGTTGGAGTGAACCAAGATCGCACCACTGCACTCTAGTCTGGGCAACAGAGTGAGAACCTGTCTCAAAAAAAAAAGTTTGAGATTTCTACATTTTCGAAACAGCAGACAAAAGCTTTTTTCAAATGAAGCTTAGTAATTCCCTAAGACGCACACAGAAATACAAACTGAAAAGAAAAGCAAAATACCCTCGTTAGAAAATTAATACTCACTCTCTCTTTGGACCCGGATGTTTTTACACTAATCACAGGCACCCCTTTGGATTTATCCATTACTACAGTCCGTTCAGTCCCTCGACTTCCTACAGAAAAGACGGGGAAAGTGTAAGTGGAAAACCATGAATACCCAGATGAGAAAAACCCTCTGCAACATGAATCCAGTTTCCGTTGCCAGCTAATGACAGCAAACTAACAAACCCCACCAGGCACAGAAACAAGACAGAATCTCCTGGGCTCATCAGCTGCCCACCTGACTTTGTGGCTCGAGATCGCTCTGAGGGGCCAGGTTTCTGATCATCTTGGTCCTTACTCTTTTCTCCACTTCCGTCGTCACCCTTCTTAGCATCGTCTTTTCTGTCACATTTATCATCCCTCTTAAGGTTTGCAGATCTATAAAAAACAGACGTGTTGGCTGGGCATGGTGGCTCATGCCTGTATTCCCACCACTTTGCGGGGATGAGGCGGGCAGATCACATGAGACCAGGAATTCAAGACCAGCCTGGCCAACATGGCGAAACCCCATCTCTACTAAAACCACAAATGGGCATGGCTATAATCCCAGCAAATCGGGAGGCTGAGGCACGAGAATTGGTTGAGCCAGGGAGGTGGAGGTTCAATGAGCAGAGATCTTGCCACTGCACACCAGCCTGGGCAACAGAGTGAGATTCTGTTTAAAACACCCTGCCCCGGCCAGGCACGGTGGCTTACGCCTGTAATCCCAGCACTTTGGGAGGCCAAGGCAGGCGGATCACAAGGTCAGGAGTTCAAGACCAGCCTGGCCAATATGGTGAAACCCCATCTCCACTGAAAATACAAAAATTAGCCGGGTGTGGTGGTGCACACCTTACTCCCAGATACTCAGGAGGCTGAGGCAGGAGAAGCGCTTGAGATCACACCACTGCACTTCAGTCTGGGCGACAGAGCGAGACTCCCTCAAAAACAAAACAACAACAACAAAAAACGCCCTGCCCCTTTAGTTTAGCCAGGGAGGAGGGGTACCTGTCACTGTTGCTCGACTTCTCCTTTTTCCCGTCACTGTCTCTTTTGTCAGAGGTTTTCTTTCCCACAGGTTCATTTTTGGCCTGAAAAAGAGAATCAAGTGCGAGTATTACCTCATTTCCTAACGTGGACTATATCCTGGGAAGAAAACGGCCACTCACTTTCTCCACAGAGATCATCTTTCCGTGGAGCTCCGTCTTGTGCAGGTGGTTAATGCATTTTGTGGCCTCTTCTGCTGTGGACATCGTGACAAAACCGTAACAGCGAGCTCCAGGACTCCGGGCATTTGTCACAACCTTGGCGCCCACCACCTCAAAGGAAAGCAAGCAAATATGACTCAGACATGAAGCCCACTGAGCGGGGCATGGGGATATGAACACCCCACAGGGAAGTCTGCTCATCAGGGGTCTGACAAATGTTAGACTGGGGAGGACAATGCTACTAATGCTTCTGTTTCACTGTTGTTCCTCCAAGGACCTCTGGCCAGTTCTAATCGCTCATCTAGTTCCTCAAGGGGGCCAGGAGGGCAGTGTAGGGGAACAGACAAAAGGGAAATCAAACAAGGTTCTGCCAGTGTTCCTTTAATATGGTCTAAAACTTGTGAAGAAATGATTCCAAATATACAGTCATGCTACGTAGGTGGTAAATTACGAAGTGATGTGGGCAAAAAACAAAAACAAAAACAAAAAAAAACAAAACCAAAAACGGCACAGACTGATGCAAGGAAAGGTCTGTAAGCTGCGCTCTGGAACTCAGATCTGCCCTATCGACTGTAACAAAACTCAGTGACGTGTTTCAGTTACTGTAGACAAGTTCTTTCCAGTCTACTTGGTTCTCTCAACTCCAGCAGGATGCAGTAAGGGTCGCCCTTTGACGGCAGAAGACACCACGGCTCAGGAAAAGCCCCGCAGCAGCCAGTGGCCGAGGCTGGTAATCACGCTCATCATGCCACATGGAATTCTAGTCCCAGAGGACATTCCCAGAAAGGCCCGGTCCTCTAATTAACCCAAATCAGGCCTGCTGCACTCAAGACACTACAGTCTCCAGGGCAACACTTCCCTACTGAGCACACCCACCCGCTGGGGGAGTCAGGAAAGGGGTTCTAGTAGGGGAGACTTGGCACAGGTGTTGCCAGCCACACACCTTTTATCACTGAGGCCCAAGAAGCCGTTAGTTATGTCCGTAATAATGACAGAATTAGTTTTATCCTTTTTTTTTTTTTTTTCCTTTTTTTGAGATGGAGTCTTGCTCTGTCCCAGGCTGGAGTGCAGTGGCACGGTCTTGGGTCACTGCAACCTCCACCTCCTGGGTTCAAGTTGTTATTCTGCCTCAGCGTCCCAAGTAGCTGGGATTACAGGCATGCGCCACCACGCCCGGCTAATTTTTGTACTTTTAGCAGAGACAGGTTTCACCATACTGGCCAAGCTGGTCTCAAACTCCTGACCTCGTGAGCCACCCACCTCGGCCTCCCAAAGTGCTAGAATTACAGGCATGAGCCACCACGCCCAGCCTGTTTTACCCTCTTTTAAGTTCTTCGAAGTCAGTATCAGGGAAAACACTTGGTTTTCTATATTGCAATGTGTTGAACCCTCACTGTGTAACACAAAGGATTGGACTCCTTCCTTTGGCGGTCCCCGAAACTGACTCTGAGAGAGACGAGGAGCCCTGGATGCAGGAGGCTGTTTGGGAGGCGAGTCTGGGAAACACCAGGGAGGAGGGGAGTGAGAAAGCACAGGGAGGAGGGCCAGGCAGTTGCGCTGGGAACTGCAGGTAGGGGGCTGGTGCCATCAGCCCCACCTTCACGGGCTCAGGAAAGGCAGGTGCTGCAGACAAGAGGCGGCTAGAACTGCCCCCAGTGGTGAACTGAGGCAGCAACTTTGAGAGCCCCCAGCTGCTGAGGTGAGGTTCAATGGACGCAAGACACCCGTGGTGAGGACCCCTATCATCAGACTCCAGGGTCCCTGTTCTGAGTTCTGAGTTCCAGCATCACGAACGCTGTTCTAAGAACACTGCTGCCTCCCAGACATGCTGACCAGCACCCCCACCAGCCAACCCTGGCAGCCCAGCCTGAGTGCGACGTCCTGAGGACACAGAAATGGATCCACGAGCCATCCCAGGGAAGGGGGCAAGCTTGCAGAGAAGGGGGGGAAATACAGCGGTGATGTGGGCTCTGGAAGCTTCCACACCACTCTCACCTCTACCTGTGGAGGGGCAGACCTTCCCCAGCCATTAGCAAGTGTAAGCTCCTGGTATCTCTCAAAGAACTCACTGAGGGGAGAAGATCTGCATGTAAAGGTCACACAATGCTGGTTTCAAAGTATCTTCTCCAGAAAAGCTCTGGCACTTACCTTCCCATATTTGCTGAAAAGATTCTTCAAATCTGTAGCTCTGGTTGTAGAAGAGAGTCCACTAACCCAGAAATTTCTACCACAACTGCTGCGACCTATTTCAAAAGAAAATTCTAGTAAAAACCCAAATACCCACAAGATCTCAAGTCTTACAGACAACCTTTCCAAACCAGACATGGTTCCCACTTTTCCTGAGGCAGTGGCAGCACTAAAAGCCAAATGGGGCTGTGGGCCTGACCACTGTCCTCACCAAGACCCCCCAGTGCAACACCAGGCCCAGCAGCACTACCACAGGGCCCATCACAATACTGAGTGGGCCTATTGGGACAATGTGAGGTTTCCTAAGAAAGTTAGCAATCGCGGGCCGGGTGTGGTGGCTCATGCCTGTAATCCCAGCACTTTGGGAGGCTGAGGTGGGCGAATCACGAGGTCAAGAGTTCGAGACCAGCCTGGCCAACATGGTGAAGCCCCGTGTCTACTAAAAATACAAAAAATCAGCCAGGTGTGGTGGCGGGCGCCTATAATTCCAGCTACTCGGGAGGCTGAGGCGGGAGAATCTCTTGAACCCAGGAGTCGGAGGTTGCAGTGAGCTGAGATCACGCCACTGCACTCCAGCCTGGGCAACAGAACAAGACTCCATCTCAAAAAAAGTTAGCGATCGCTTAATTACTGGAGGAAGTGCAGTGTGCAGCGACCATGTAGCAAAACAGCCAACCCTGGTGTCAACAATGCACCGTTTCTCTTTCCACCTATAGCTCTGTATCTATCCTATGTTTTTACTCCTTTAGAACACTGATTAAAGAAGGAATTTGGTAAGGTAAAATTATTTCTCAGTTAATGCATTTAATGAAGCGTTACAGGATGAATGTGCTCCCAACACAAGGATCTGCACCAAATCAGCCTGTTAACCCTTAGGACCTGGTATGCTTCCTACAACCCAGAACCTGTAGAGGTAACAGCAGAGAAGGAGAAAGACTGCACAAAAGTCTCAGGAGTCTCCTGTGTAAGGAGCATAGCACGCGATGAACCAGAATCAAATACCCGCCACTGCCCAGGCCATACATGCTCCAAGGGACGGACTGGTGTCGCCGAGGTGACCTACCCTTTTCCTCTTTGGAAAGCCTTTTTGTATCCGAGTCATCTTCGGGAGAACTAGAGACAAAAGACAATGTCACTCCACAAGGAAGCAGCATGGAGGAAACAAACTCAAAACCATAAAATTCGTGCTGAGGTTGCATACCTACCCGAAATTTAGTTCTGAAAAAATGATACCCCGACAAACTTGTATTGAAAATCTGACCTAACCATAAGATTTCAGACCCACAGGAGTTAATTAATTCTGCTGGGCTAAAGGTAATTAGGAAGAATTAAAGAACACAACCATGGTAGGTTGAGAAAAGAAAAAAGATTATGTAATCAGTGTAAAATACACAAAGAGAAACGAAACATTCTTTAGAAGCACAACTACAATTTCGTCAGTCTGGCTGGCCAATTGCAGAAAAAAACAGCTTATGTGTGTCATTAAATGACCAATGAAAAGGAGATAGCGTCTGGTCTAAAACTGAGAAAAAACAAACCTCATTTTCTGATCAGCGCCCTCACTGGTTGAGGACTCTTTAGGAGCCGGAGGGACTTCATTACAAGCGTCAAAATCAAACTTCCTCCCGTCTTCTTTGCTATCTCTGGCTTCTGGGCTTGGGGCTTCCGTGGGTGCTTCCGCGAGCTCCTCGCTAGAGGCCTCCGCGAGCTCGGAGGCCGCACTACTCTGCTCAACTGCCGGCTCTAGCCCTACAGGCTCACAGTCCGTCCTCTCGCCATCGCCTGGCTGCTCCGCGGGCTCCCTTTTCACTACCGCTAACAGGCTGTCTGCCTTGCTCGACTGAGCGTGTGCTGTTGACTCGCTGGCCAAATCTAAATCACCCTCTTCCGGATGGGCGCTGTCAAATAGGTCCTCTTCCTCCGCAAGCTTTCTGTCTGGCCCCACGCTACTTGTGTCCTGTGCAAATGGCTGCTCCAGCTCGGAACTTTCTTCTTTTACTGGCTCAGATTTACAAGTTTCCCCCAAAATGTCGAGTATTTTCTCATTTTCTACGGATTTAACAGGAATAGAATGGCACAAGGTTTAATTACCAGGGAAATAAAGCAATCACAAATGTGGAACTGGCACGGTTGCCACACTAACACGAAGAGAACTGCTAGCTACACAGAGATTGGAAAACCCGCGGGTACACAAAGTTATACTGGTTACACTACCTGCGCTGCGACCGCCTCTAGGTAAGCCTCTACGCTACACGGAAGAGAAAAGCATCCCAGAGATTTAACCCCCAAAACCTTCTGGCTGATTCTTGACAGTCTTCATTCTGTCGTCGTTTAGATATGACTCTTCCAAATTTAGCTTCCAAAGTCCAAGTTGCTTAACTGAACGTATCACCATTCACTGAACAGCTCAATTTCCAAATTTCTTTGAATTTCTTTTAACAGAACAGTCCAACATGAAAACCAGAATCTCTTCCATCCGTGCTCTGAGATATTTGCAGTCCAGAAAGTGAACAGTGTTTGGAATTCTCATGAAGACACTCTTTCCTCTTCTGGAATCCAGTTATGTCTCAAATTTATGTTTTAAAATGTATCTCCCTACCACTACCTGAGCTGCCTCAATTAAAAACCACAAAATTAAGCTACTGCCCAATATCACAAGATCTGTTTTGTGGGTGCAGAGGTATTAGCTCTCAAGAGAGGCATCTAGAACTCTTTCTCTATGTATGATTCAATGCTGTTGATATTCAAAAAAGCATGAGATACTTTCATCTCACCAATACATTTTGTAAAATGAGAAGTGAGCCACTTTCACAGATCTGGTGATATGGCTGGGTTTCCAATCTCTATGATCCTGGTAGGTTTTGGATTGTAAACCTTTAGAACAATGTATACTATAGTAAGGTAACTTTTAAAAATCAAAGAATTCAAATTAGAGAAGGTGGAAAACTAGAATGGTTCCAAACCCCCGCTGGTAAGTTTTTCATTTAACAGTACCTGGCTCCAGGGATGGCTCTTCAATTTCCTGCAAGAAAAAACGTAAATAAGACTGTGCCAGGTGAATGACACCTATAGTTTATTCAAATGAAAACCCAGAATAACTAAAGAGGGAATTTTAAAAATCCAGGGCGGGAAACTCACAAACGCAAGAGGTGGAGAACCTGCTTGTTCTAGGAATGGCTCCATTAAGAGTGGCATCCACTTCACTCAGCCCACCCTCCATTCAGTTCCCCCAACAGGGGCCTGGAACTGGTCTCACTTCATGGTGAGGCACTCATCATAAGGATGCCTGACCCTCTAGATTGAACTCTCAAATTCAAGGAGAGTAGTGTTTTCATTTTTCTACTGTTAGCATCTAGAGGAATGCATGGCACATTAACAGTCACTTTTTCACTCAATGAAGCTACGATAACTTTCTGATATTCAAAAGACTGAGGGAATATGGGCCCAGGTGGTATGACTCCTGCTCTTACTTGGCATGGTGGTGCCAGCATGAATACCTTTGTAAATACCCTCCCTCCTTCATCTCCTTTTCCAATCAATGTCCCCACCAGGCCAGTTCTAGAAGTCATTCAGACTCTTCCCAGGAAGCCCTGTCCACTCAGGCTGGTGCCATCCTTGCCTATTGTGGCATCTGGTTGTATTATCTCCATCCCATCTCTCTGCATCGTGTCCACCGTAAGCTCATGTCCCTCTGTGGCCTTCAGCCTTCAGCCAATGGATCCCTATGCCATCTCCCTCCCTGACAGGCCCAGCCCTCCCCTGCCCCGTCCAGCCAAGTCATCCACATCCCTCAGTATCCAGCTCAGTGGCATCTCCTTTCAGGAAGGCTTTCCCTATTTCCCTCTAACCCAACTCCAGCTGTGCCCCACTAAGCAAAGGAGCTTTTCCCACATGATGTGATCCCCCAGCCTTTTTATGTTTCCTGTGCACACAAGGTTCACTCCTCTGGAATTCCAGTCAACTGATGGGCACTGACTAGGTTCCAGGCACAAATGTAAGCACCTTACATACACACAGACTCGTCATCAGTCGCAGGAGGTCGGTCCTAATGGTAGCACCCTTCTTTTTACAGAGTAACAGACTGTGACCAGACAGACTGAGTAACTTGCCCAAGGACACACAGCAGGTGGGAAGCAGAGACAGGCTCTGAGCAAACGCCGTGTGAGAGTGTGAGTCTGCACTGTTAACCATCAGGCCAGGCCCCACGAGCATGGGGACCACCCTTCCTTCTATCTATGTAATGCTGGTAGTTAATGCCTCACCTGACACATCACAGGGGATTCACATATACCCAATAAGCAGGTGTGACTGAATTATAACTTCCCCTGGGAACTGCCCTGCCATTCCAGGATGCTCTATGAAACTGTACACTTTCCTCATGGTTTCACTTATTTTTAATCAGTTTTTTCCCCACGTACCCTACCCCATGCTGGGAATTCAGACCATATGACTGAAACCAATCATCAATGTTGGCAGAATAATTCTTCCTCATTTTCTCTAAAGAGAAGCAAATACATTCCTATTTGTTTAGGAGAGACTATAGGTTTCCCATTTTAACATGGCCGACTGTGACCAAGAAAGACCCAGGGGAAAGTGACAAGATCTGGCTCCTCCTCTCCTTTCTGAGTCGGGAATGGCTGTGTCAATTCGCAGGTGGAGAGACGGCAGCTCTAAAAGCGAACTGGGTTTCACCACGTTTTCTTGAGATTTGTGCCCTCCTCAAGGCTGGAGCTCTGGCTTTCCAGTATCTCCCTTGCCCTTGCTTGGCAGAAGCAAATGGAGATCTTTTCCGAAAGGTGATTTCTAATTACAATAGCATAGATGACATTTAAAAAGAAGACGGGGGGAAGAAAAAGGCCGGGCAAAAGCTGGCTCTATCTTCATTTCTCCACAAAAAGTTCTCCTAAGAATTAGACAGCTACCTAGTTAAGTGTGTTCTAACAATTTATATCTATGTAGGCTGGAAAAAAAAAAGGAAACTCAAGACCCACAAATATAAAAATCATACCTGGAAATTCTCAACTCATCTGTTCTCATCTAAGATTTAATATTTACAGAGATGCCAATGAAACAGGTAGGATGACACAGTCATTAAACGAAATCTGGGCGATTTCAGAAAAAACAAAAACAAAAACAAAACAAAAAAAACTTCCCAAAGACAAGACCAGAACCCCTGAGACCCCACCTTCCCCAACAGGGCTCTGTCAACCCTCAATCCCCATCTGGGCCCTATTCGTCTTTCCCAGGCAGTCATGCCCTCTTGCTGTCTCATCAAATCATCTTTCTGCAGGGGATGCCACCCAGAGTAGATGAGACAGGCTGCCTTCCCCCAACAAGCAATGAAATTAAGAATGCCACAAAACATGTCTCTAATGACTGCTGGTAAGCCACAGCGCTTGGAGGCCACTCGTTGAAGCCTAGAGTTAAGTCCCTGGCAATGCGTACATTATATTTGGAGGAAAGCAGAAAGCAAACACCCACTAACGATCCTGACAAAGGAAACAACCCTTGTGGTGATTATTCGCTGGGACTGGCGTATGGTGTCTGAAATGGTTTCCAGAAATTGTGGTCTGACCTTTCATTCTAAAAGTACTGAGACATACAACAGTTTACCTGTAATATAGTGAAGTCAGATGATGAAGTATCTAAATTGTTTATAGTTTCTTTGTCCTCTATCTGTAAAATAAATGGAGAAAATACAGTTCATCACACCAATAATAATGTAACATAATGGTACATCTGTACAATGAAAAGTGAACAGCTATGAAAATAATTCACAACAGAATTTTAAACCCAGGGCAGAAATCAAAACACTATTATAGTATAATTGCAGCTAAACTGAAAAAAAGTTGTATGTAAATGTCCACCTGCACACAGACTAGGAAATCTACTAATATGGTATCTATGTAGGTTTTAAGATGCAAACCAAAGAAAAAAAGTCTAAGTCAAGCAGAAAAGAGATGAAAATGAGTGCACAGACTCTAAGTGGATCTGAGCACAGAGTGAGGGCTGTTCTTCCAGGAGCAATGGCTAGAGTCCTGCTGAAGTGGAGCCTTCAGCCACCGCTGCTCACCCAGCCTGGATGCTGATGATGTGGGACCTGCTGCCCCTGGGGTAGGTACCTCCCTCAACGGAACAGCATCTCCCAGCATGAGGGTGGGGACAGGAGCTCGAGACTGGCAATATCCTATGCCCTACTTGCAGGGGAAGAATAGCTTTTATTCTAAGAAGTAGGCTCTGCCCAATAAGGCAAAGGATTCTCCAAACAAAGAAAGGGGGTTCAGATTATTTGTGACTGAAACCAATTTTGGCTGTCTGCTCTAAAGCCCTGAAGTTTGAGATATACTTAGGGGGAGACGTTTTCAGATATTTTATAACCAGCATGTATTTTTATCATAATATTTCACTAGGAAAGACACACACATGATCAAAAGATTCAAAAGGTACAAAAGCCCATTCACTGAAAACCACTCTCCACTACTCCTTTCTTCCTGCCATGCAGCTGTCATCGCATATGCTACACACGTGTTTCAGCACCAAAGACCATCTCCCCTTCGACACCTGCATGAGGGGCAGCACATCATTCTGAACCCTCCCCAAGTGTCACTTCTCTTTTGGAGATTGTTTGAGTTCACACAGATGTGCTTAGTTCATTTTGATGGTTACACAACAGTAAGAACTGTATTCGTGGTGGTACATTTCATAATAACTCTACGGTGCTTTCTAGATGCTAGGCATTGAACTAGGCTAGGGAAACACTTTGTTGGAGCTGCATAGTAAATTCTTCAGGAATTGCAGAACAGATGAGTCAGGACTCCTCTCTGACACTAAAGCACAAAAGCAGCCATAGACAACAGTATCAATAGGTGTGGCTGTGTTCTCAGAAAACTTCATTTACACAATGAGACCCTGTCTTGAAAAAAAGCAAAACAAAGCAAAAACAAAAAAACCCCAAAACAAAACAAAAAAAATCCAGGTGACAGCCAACTTGACGACTTCTGCTTTAAGTGTATAATAAACATCCATCCATTGAATCTTCCGAAAACCTCTTGCAAGTGAGGAGCAGAGGTTAAGGAGTTTGTCCAGGGACACACAGAAATTGATCCATCTCCAGAATCTACCTCTGAACTCTTTTTTTTTTTTTTTTTTTTTTTTTTTTGAGAGTCTCACTCTGCTGCCCAGGCTGGAGTGCAGTGGCACAATCCTGGCTCACTGCAACCTCCGCCTCCCTGGTTCAAGTGATTCTCCTGCCTCAGCCTCCTAAGTAAATGGGATTACAGGTGTGAGCCACTGTGCCCAGCCAAGCCACCGCACCTGGCCTCAACTCTTAAAACTATACTGCTTCCAGGCATTTAGGATGTTTCCAGCTTTTGTTACAGAATGTATTATTTTCTACTTAGGAGGGAAAAAAAAACAGCCTTAAGAAGATGCAGCCATTCAGGAAGGGTAAGTAACTCCTGCTGCTGTGCAAGTGTTTCTGCTACTCCTGTTTAGAAGCTGATGAATGGGACTCACCAAAAATTGCACAACCCATTTGTATCAGAATAACTCTCAGCCACTTCTCAGACTCAAATCCTCCATTCAAATATGACAATCTGCTACCTCTAAGGATACTTGGAATCAGTTCCAAGAGGAAATGCAAAAGTATTCTGAAGAAATGCAGAAGCGGATTGACTGGCATACAATAAGGTTTCTGTCCACCAAGACTGCTTGAGAAGCGCTCACTGCGGAAGACCTGAGGACCAGGACAAGAACAGGGCCCCCCCACGAGCCAATACAGAAAGGGCCCCACAGAGATGCCCCACAGCTTCTCATATGCATCACTTTTTCTGTCTGACAAACATTAATCACCAGGTAAATGAAATTAATATCAAATTAATGGCACCAAGACAACGTCATATATAAGTTAAGTACATGGCCTCTGGAATTAGCCTGATCTTAGTTCTTATTCTGTTATGAGCTGTGTGTCATCTGGAGATATTTTTTAGTTCTTGCCTTCCCAATTTCCTCAACTGAAAATGGGGACGACAGCACCTCATGCTGCTATTAAAAGAATTAAAGGGCACATGCTGGGTGCGGTGGTTCACACCTGTAATCTCAGCACTTTGGGAGTCTGAGGCAGGCGGATCACCTGAGGTCAAGAGTTCAAAACCAGCCTGGCCAACATGGTGAAAACCATCTCTACTAAAGATACAAGAGGCCGGGCGCGGTGGCTGAAGCCTGTAATCCTAGCACTTTGGGAGGCCGAGGTGGGCAGATCACGAGGTCAGGAGTTCGAGACCATCCTGGCCAACATGGTGAAACCCCGTCTCTACTAAAAATACAAAAAAATTAGCTGGGCGTGGTGGCGGACGCCTGTAGTCCCAGCTACTCAGGAGGCGGAGGTAGGAGAATGGCATGAACCCGGGAGGCGGGGCTCGCAGTGAGCCGAGATGGTGGCACTGCACTCCAGCCTGGGGGACAGAGCCAGACTCTGTCTCCAAAAAAAAAAAAAAAAAGATACAAGAAAATTAGTCGGGCTTGGTGGTGGGCGCCTATAATCCCAGCTACTCACTCGGGAGGCCAAGGGAGGAGAATCACTTGAACCCAGGGGGCAGAGGTTGCAGTGAGCTGAGATCATGCCACTGTACTCCAGCCTGGGCAACAACAGCAAAACTCTGTCTCAAAAAAAAGAAAGAAAGAAAGAAAGAAAGGGCATAATGCCAATGCCTGGTAGGTAGTATTTAGGAAATACTACCCACTATAATCTTACTATCCATTTGATATGTTTCTAACAGGAAAAAAGTTTAGGTTTAAAAACAACATCCAGGTTAATACTTGAGGTTAACTCTTAAGATAGGTATCAATTGGCTGTTTTTTTTTTTTTTTTAAACAAGAGATAGGGTTCTGTCAGACTCTGCCACCCAGGCTGGAGTTCAACTGCACAATCATAGCTTAGTACAGCCTTGAACTCCTGGGCTGCTCCTTCCACCTCAGCTTTCTGAGTTACCGGATTACAGGAGTGCATCAAGGCACCCAGTTCAACAATTGCTTCCTAACAGGAAAACACCAACTTCTAACCTCTTCCTAGTTCAATGCTTTCAAGGTACCTAGGCCATAACACCACAGATCAAGTCCTGCAACAGGAAGGGTCTGAATGGTTGTCCTCAAAATGTCTCATACTGTATGTCGCAAATGGATGGCAGGTACGTGTGAATGTTATAAGACATCACCTTTCAACAAAACAAACTGGTTCAGAATCATCTGAACCAACTGACCCTTATTCTACTGAACTGGCATTACAGAACAACTTACTTCCCAATATGAAACTGATCACCTATTTTAATTGTGGAACTGATACATTCAGGGCACATTCTAGAGACATTGCCGGTTACCTACAGCATGTTCCTGAAGCTGCTCCGGAAGCTCTTTCATTTCCCCCTCGACTAGCTCTCTACTATCCGACAGGGACTCCTGAAGGTTATCAGCATCATCGTCTTCGACACAATCTGCAACGCTTCCATTATCAATTTCTGCTTCATCCAACACACTGATATCCATGATGTCGATGTCCTGCAAGTTCTCCAAACTGGTCTCAACATCCTCCTGTGACACAACCAGACCAAACCATCATGTGACCGCCACTGGTCCATCCACCACGCTACTCACTTGCAAGGCTGCACATACCTGTCCATCCCCAGAGTTTTCCTCCAGCCCGTTATCTTCCACACCCTCTTCTTCTGGTTTGCGCCCTGAAGACAGAATCATTTACAGCATGAGATCAAATGATACGCACTTTACAGAAGCAACAATGCCCTGAGCACTACACAGGTGGTCACTTTATAAACATCTGAGACACCTCACTACTTAGGGACACTTCCTAATCCAGGAATGAGGCCATTCCGGACAAGACAGCCCTGCCCCACCCCCAAGCAGAAGAGGTTCTGTTCTTGTCTGAGCTGTGCAAGTAGAAGTGCAGGAAACAGGTTCTTAGTAAAATTGAACAGGATCAGACCTGTCCTCAGCTCTGCCCTTCTTCCTATCCCAAGTGTCCTTGTTTGAGGGAAAAAGTATTTGTTGCAAATGTGCTGCCTTTTAGTTAAGGAACGTTTTCCCACTGAAACTGCGCATGCCCGAGTATGCACATTTTTAATGCTTAAAAAGAAAAAAGAAGGGCCGGGTGCGATGGCTCACGCCTGTAATCCCAGCACTTTGGGAGGCCGAGGCGGGCAGATCACCTGAGGTCAGGAGTTTGAGACCAGCCTGGAAAACATGGTGAAACCCCGTCTCTACTAAAAATACAGGACAATCACTTGAACCCAGGAGGCGGAGGTTGCACTGAGCCGAGACTGCGCCACTGCACTCCAGCCTGGGCCACAAGAGCGAAACTCGGTTTAAAAAAAAAAAAAAAAAAGAAAAACAAAAAACCCACATACTATCAAGATACTCCAAAGGGGCTGGGCACGGTGGCTTATGCCTGTTAAGTCCAGCACATTGGGACGCCGAGACAGGTGGATCACTTGAGGTCAGGAGTTTGACACCAGCCTGGCCAACCTGACGAAACCCTGTCTCAATTAAAAATACAAAAAACTAGCTGGTTGTGGTGGCGGTTGCCAGTAATCTCAGCTACTCAGGAGGCAGAGGCAGGAGAATCGCTTGAACTCTGGAGGTTTAGGTTGCAGTGAGCTGAGATCGTGCTGCTGCACTCCAGCCTGGGTGATAGAGCAAGACTCTGTCTCGAAAACAAAACAAAACAAAACAAAACAAAAATTGCAGAGGAAGGTTTTTTTTTTTTAACTTATACATTTCCATCAACAGCGAATTAAAAAGTGCCAATCTCGTGCGCTTGTAGTCCCAGCCACTCGGGAGGCTGAGGCAGGAGAATCGCTTGAACCCGGGAGGCAGAAGTTACGGTAAGCCAAGATCACGCCACTGCACTCCAGTCTGGCAACAGAGCGAGACTCCGTCTCCAGGAAAAAAAAAAAAAAGGCCAATCTTTCTTGAATCTCTGTTAAAAATCTGCTATTTTTCTTTATCTTTGCCAATATGCTAGGTAAGAAAAGGAATACTGTTTTAACACGAATTTATCTCCTGACTACTCAAATTGCTTTGAGTCATTTGCTTTTTGTTGTTGATCACCTGTACTTTTCTAAAAATTTCTGATTTACACCCCACTATTTAAAAACTTCGGCTCTGGCCGGGCGCGGTGGCTCACGCCTGTCATCCCAGCACTTGGGAGGCCGAGGCAGGTGGATCACCTGAGGTCAGGATTTCGGGACTAGCCTGACCGACATGGAGAAACTCTGTCTCTACTTAAAAAAAAAAAATTAGCCAGGTGTGGTGGTGCATGACTGTAATCCCAGCTACTTGGGAGGCTGAGGCAGGAGAATCGCTTGAACCCAGGGGGCGGAGATTGCGGTGAGCCGAGATCGTGTCGTTGCACTCCAGCCTGGGCAACAAGAGCAAAACTCCATCTCAAAACAAAACAAAACAAACAAACAAACACTTCAGCTCTATCCCCCATCATTTGAAGTTTATATATCATATGTACAAAACATATTTTCCCAGTTCTTTAATTTTGTTTACAGGTTTTGAGTACACTTCACTTTTTTTTTTTTTTTTTTTGGGACGGAGTCTTGCTCTGTCACCCAGGCTGGAGTGCAGTGGCCTGATCTCAGCTCACTGCAACCTCTGCCTCCTGGGTTCAAGTGAGTCTCCTGCCTCAGCCGCCTGAGTAGCTGGGATTACAGGCGCCTGCCACTACACCCAGTTAATTTTTGTATTTTTAGTAGAGAAGGGGTTTCACCATGTTGGCCACGCTGGTCTCAAACTCCTGACCTCAGGTGATCTACCCGCCTCAGCCTCCCAAAGTACTGGGATTACAGGCATGAGCCACCGCTCCCCGGCCCATTTCACTCTTATGTGGCCAAGCTATTAATTGTTTTTAAAATATAAGTGGTTTATACCTTCATGTTTGGATGTCCTCCTCCATACTGAAGGCTAAATAATATACACCTGTATTCAGTTCTTTTGAAGTTTTAAACATTTATTCTCTCAGTTTCATGTTAAGTGAGACTATTTTCCCAATAGTTGTCCCATTTGGAAACTGATTTCCCAGCACCACTGACTAAATAGTACTTGCCCCCGACCAATTTGAAATGTTGGCTTCCTCAATATTATATTTGTATTTATGTCTGGGATTACTTGTTTCCATTCTCTTCCACTGATCTGTTATTCTTGTTCCAGTTTTAGATATGTGGCATTACCATGTTTTTCTAAATAGAAAATACTTGCTGGGTGTGGTGGCTCATGCCTATAATCCCACCACTTTGGGAGGCCAAGGCGGTTGGATCATCTGAGGTCAAGAGAAGAGTTTGAGAACAGCCTGGCCAACATGGCAAAACCGCGTCTCTACTAAAAATACAAAAAAATTAGCCAGGCGTGGTGGCAGGCGCCTGTAATCCCAGCTTGGGAGGTTGAGGCAGGAGAATCACTTGAACCTGAGAAGTGGAGATTGCAATGAGGCGAGAACACGCTACTGCACTTGTGACAGAGCAAGACAGACTGTCTTTAAAAAAAAAAAAAAAGAAAAGAAAAAGAAAAGACTAAGATTAACTATAAAAAAAAAGAAACTAAAAAACGATTGGAAGGTATGGCTTAACCCCAGGTTTTTCTTCAAGAGTTTAGTAATTTTAGGCTGGGTGTGGTGGCTCACACCTGTAATCTCAGCACTTTGGGAGGTCAAGGTGGGCGGGTCACCTGAGGTTAGGAGTTTGAGACCAGCCTGGCCAACATGTTTCTGAAACCCCATCTCTACTAAAAATACAAAAATTAGAAGGACATGGTGGCAGGTGCCTGTAATCCCAGCTACTCGGGGGTAGGGGGGAGGTTGAGGCAGGAGAATCGCTTGAACCCAGGAGGCAGAGGTTGCAGTGAGATGAGATTGTGCCACTGCACTCTGTTGTGGGTGACAGAGACAGACTCCATCTCAAATAAAATAAAAAGAGTTTAGTAATTTTAAAAAATGTGAAAAACATCAAGAGGCTGCATACCTTCTTAGGTTCATATTTCTCCTGTCAGCCAACAATGCTAAGAACAGGGAAGTCATTTCCCCAACTCCCCTTGCGCAACCTCCCAATTTTTCTTACTAATTGATGATTTATAACATTTGCAACAGTTCACAGGGGCAGGCATGCTGGCACCTTCATCCAAACAGCAGTATTTATATAGTCATTTGCTTTTTCATACAAATGATAAAATGAGTAGAGAATAGAAAAATGTAAACGATGATAACAGAAATAACAGAACTGAAGCAAAAATGGAAGTCATTAGGCATGGCAAAAATGAAATTTCTGGTGTCAAGAATAGGCGTGCTCAAATTAAACTCTTTGACTGTCTTCCATGTGAAGCATAAAATCACATGCGTGAAATCCATGAAATAGACTCTGGAAGACCACATCTCAAAGGCAAGGCATAACGTAGCATCGTTTCGTGTTTTAGAGCTACTGTCAGCACAGCTTCCTAGCGTTCCTTATAGAATGAGGTGCTCAGCTTTTTGAAGAACATGGGAGAAAAGCTGATCAAACACACAACTTTGGGAAAACTACTTCCTACCAGGCCTCTTTCCCAATGTGAAGAACAGTCTCTTTTTTTTGGAGACAGGGTCTGACCCCGTCACCAAGGCTGGAGTGCAGTGGCATGTCTTGGCTCACTGCAGCCTCTGCCTCCCAGCATCAAGGGATCCTCAAGGGATCCTCCCACCTCAGTCTCCCGAGTAGCTGGGACTACAGGCACATGCCACCATGCTCAGCTAATTTTTGTATTTTGTGTAGCAGTGGGGTCTCACTATGTTGCCCAGGCTGGTCTTGAACTCCTAGGCTCTCAAGTGAGTCTCCTGCTTGGGCCTCTCAAAGTGCTGGGATTACAGGCACGAGTCACCACATCCAGCCTGAAAATCAATTTTTTTTTTTTTTTTTGAGATGGAGTCTGGCTCTGTAGCCCAGGCTGGAGTGCAGTGGCATGATCTTGGCTCACTGCAAGCTCCGCCTCCCGGGTTCACACCATTCTTCTGCCTCAGCCTCCCGAGTAGCTGGGACTACAGGCGCCCGCCATCACGCCTGGCTTATTTTTTGTGTTTTTAGTAGAGATGGGGTTTCACCGTGTTAGCCAGGATGGTCTCGATCTCCTGACCTCGTGATCCACCCGCCTTGGCCTCCTGAAGTGCTAGGATTACAGGCGTGAGCCACCACACCCGGCCGAAAATCAATTTTTTTAAGGCTAAGTGTTGTTTCAAGCAGTATTAAGGAAACAAGGTCTGACACCGTGGCTCACACCTATAATCCCAGCACTTTGGGAGGCCGAAGTGGGTGGATCACTTGAGGTCAGGAGTTTGAGACCAGCCTGGTCAACACGATGAGACCGTGTCTCTACTAAAAACATAAAAATTAGCCAGGTGTGGTGTCAGGCACCTGTAATCCCACCTACGTGGGAGGCTGAGACAGGAAAATCACTTGAACCCAGGAGGCGGAGGTTGCGGTGAGCCGAGATTGTGCCACTGCACTCAGCCTGGGTGACAGAGTCAGATCCTGTCTCAAAGAAAAAAGAAAAAACATTAATTTGTCTATACTAGAAACTATTCTTGTAACTGGATAAATATGTAACATCCTGGGGGGAGAGAAAAAAAAAAAACCAAAGACAAAAATTCCAAACCTAATTATTTGTACTGTAATTGAGGTTTAAATATTCTAATTTCATTCATATTTTTAGAATTACCTTATTTACAAAGATAGGGGACTATCAAACTGATAACAGAATTCAATACATGATGTTTTGGTCAGCTGGCTGGGAAATCCATCCCCATTTTATACCATTATTTCTTTGGCAAAACATACCTCGAGGTCTAAAAAACAGCTGGAACTCAACACAGTGGTCTCTGTAAACATGCTGGGAAGAGATACCAGAGCACTGCCACAGAATGATTATATTTGATAAAGTTGCTACAATTCTATGATACATACGTTGGTTTCTGTCCAATCGTATTCCAGATAATAGGAAAAATCTACTAACTTATCAGAAACTTGCTGCCCTACATACAGTGTTCTCTCTTCCTCAGGAGGGGTACTAGATTTTCATCAAACAGAATCAGGGTTTTCCACTTCTATGACCACTTTTCTCCCAAGCAGATGTACAGGTACACTGCAGCCAAATCCTTCTCAGGGGAAAGCTCCCCCGAGGTAAAAAGTGACTGGAAATGTCGAGAACATGCAATCTTCAAAATGTTTAATCTTCAACGTATAAAGCACATCCCTGACCGGAATGTTTATTAATCATCACTACTTGAGGAAAGACAGTATTCTCCAGAGAAGAAAAACAACGTCTAAAAAAACCAAAAATGAATGCAAATGGGAAAAGTATAACCCTCTGGCAAAAACTGAAGAGCCATTGATTTGTCTTTAGTATCAAGGCCAATGTGCCCCTCGAATCCTTCTACCTCAGCTCTTCACCCTAGTTTGTGGTCTCAGCTATGGGCATGACCGTCGTCGCCTCTATCGCCTGCTCGTAGCTCCCTGCCTGGGATTCCATCTCTTCCCTTCTGTTAAGCTTCTGCCTCAGAGACTGTCCAATCTCACCGCTGACTCTGCTGCCCTGGACTTCTGCTGGGATGCTCCCATAGTACCCAGGGCTGCATGTGGGTGGTTCATTACTTTCTGATTTGATTACACAAACACACTTCCCTAATTATGCAAATATGCCCATTAAACTTTACTGCAGTAACAGAAGATTCATCCTCCTAAGTATAGGAAGTATAAAGCTATAATACCTTCCCTTTTCCCTACTGTCCTCTTAAGAGGTTACCAACGTTCCCAGCTTGGTGGTGCTTCAGGACATCGTCTTGCGTCTACATACATTATATGATACATATGGAAATAAGCTTGTGATGAGATGAAATCTTATTGTTAGTGAGCAATGACACAAGTTACAGAAACTACTAACAGGCCTTGGACATTTTTATGTACTACATATTGATCCACCTCCATCTTTGACTCCATGCTACGGCAGTTCTCCACGTTAGCTGCCTTCTCAAAAAGGCTGTAGCAATTTATTGTCTCCAACACCTACACCTTCCCCAATACCCTTGCCAATGTGGGAGAACAGGAACTGAGTAAAAAAAATTTTTTTTCTGAGATGGAGTTTCGCTCTTTTTAGCCAGGCTGGAGTGCAATGGCGTGATCTCGGCTCAACGGAACCTCCGCCTCCTGGGTTCAAGCGATTCTCCTGCCTCAGCCTCCTGAGTAGCTGGGATTACTGGTACATGCCACCACGCCCGGCTAATTTTGTATTTTTTTGCAGAGATGAGGTTTCTCCATGTTAGCCAGGCTGGTCTCAAACTCTTTATCTCAAGTGACCCACCCACCTCAGCCTCCCAAAGTGCTGGGATTACAGGTGTGAGTCACCGCACCTTGCGCAACTATGTAAATTTTTACCAGTCTGATAGGCAAAAATCTTATGTCATTTCAAAATTTGCTATTCTGCAACTACCAGCAAGGGAATCTTTTGGTCTCTAGGCCACATCTGCTTTTTCATTTATCTGTGAATTGCCTGTTCATAGTCTCTGCTCCTTGTTGACTGGGTTGCCTGTTTTCCTTACTGATTTGTCAGAACATTCAATGCTTTCTGGATATTAGTTTCTTCCTTATTCTGTGCTATAATATTTTCTCCCAGACTGTTGCATACCTTATGGGTACCTTTCTTAACAGAGGCTTAAAACTTTTATGTAGCCAAATTTCTCTTTCTTTGTTGTTTCTCAGTTTTATTCTTACTTCAGGTCTTTCTTATTACTATATTATAAAAAGTACTAAACTAGCTGGAATTTCTATTTTACACAAGAAGGGATAAGATTAGAGCTTTCCCCCACCATCAAATGAACAAACCCTCAAACGTTCTGTTGTGTGCAATATCCTATCATCAAAATTAGAGGAAATCCCTGTATTTCCGCCCCCAGAATTTTAGTTATTCTTGTACATTTTCTTTTTAGACTATTATGGAACACATTATAAAATTTCCTTTTAGGTTACTCTGGAGAAAATTGACAATTTTCTGATAAAAAGTCATCATATCTAGGAAAATTTTCTCTAATAAAAAGTCATCACATCTAGGAAATTTTTCTCCAATTAGTGATTCTGCAGGACTTGAAAATTTCCTGTTAATTGTATTTACTATTTAAGAATGTTATGTACATTTCAATGTCAATCTGGCAACATGCTTAATTCTTTGATTCACTAATGATATAACTGTCACCTAAAAAATCCTGGAGAAGTGATTAACAATTTTAACCAGCTAGCAAGTTTGCCAAACTGTTCATGAGGGCTTTGTCACCTTTCTTAAGCTGTTTTTGGCTTGCTTCGGATTGCTTTAACAGTACTTAATTTCCTGAGGTACAATCAGCCCAGCAGATCTCACAAACCAAGTACTGGCCCAGGAGTTGACATCCTAGTAACAAAAGTACATCTAAGTTCCAAGACCCTGGTTTCTTTTTTTTTTTTTTTTTTGAGATGGAGTCTCGCTCTGTCGCCCAGGCTGGAGTACAGTGGCGCAATCTTGGCTCACTGCAAGCTCCACCTCCCGGGTTCACGCCATTCTCCTGCCTCAGCCTCCTGAGTAGCTGGGACTACAGGCGCCCGCCACCACGCCTGCCTAATTTTTTGTATTTTTAGTAGAGACGGGGTTTCACCGTGTTAGCTAGGATGGTCTTGATCTCCTGACCTCATGATCCGCCTGCCTCGGCCTCCCAAAGTGCTGGGATTACAGGCGTGAGCCACCGCGCCTGGCTCCAGACCCTGGTTTCTAATAGTTCTCCTCAAAAAGGCCCAGGGCACCTGGAAGAAATGGCTGACTCCGGGGAAAGGGTAGGAAAAGCATAAGATGAGACTCAAGTACCCTGCCATTCCAGAAGGTAAAAAAGTGTCCAAAGAATGGCATGAACATGTGGAAATGACAGGGGAGCCTGTCTGACAGGGTTCCCAATGGAACGTTTTGCACGTTGTAGTAAATAAGCATAAAGGCTTTCAACCTATGGAATAAAATAATCTAAGTTCACACAGATAAATGAGGGCGAAGGGCAAGCTATTCCTTATGTCAGTAAACCAAGTAATAAACAAACAATAACAAAATTAAAAAATCACCATTTGGCAACCACCAGAATAAATGAACAGACAGGAACTGGTGGTTGCTGAAACTAATGGAGGATGAGCAGGATATTTACAAAGTCTCAGAGTATCTTCCCCACAAATGTAACTGTGAAAAGGAAAACAGTAACTTTCCAGTGGAGAAACCTGGCCAATAGCATTTGAAGTCAGCTAACATGGCCAGTAATGGCTCAAACTGACACCATGTGCCTCTGGATAGTATACTCTGTTGACAATATAGGCTGGGCGTGGTGGCTCATGTCTGTAATCCCAACTCTTTGGGAGGCCAAGGTGGGAGGATCGCTTGAGCACAGAAACTCAGGGTTGCAGTGACCTACGATTGCACCACTGCGCTCTGGCCTGGGCAACGGGGCAAGACCCGGTTTCAAACCAAAACAAAACAAAAAACAGGAATACAACATGTCTGGTGTATTTCTAACTTGATCCTTATTATGGGGCAGGGAGAACCCAAACCAATTCAAATAGAAAAACAAACTACAAAATAAGTGTAAGTGTTCAAGATTAAAGAAAACTAAGGAAACATGACAACCTGATGCAATGCGTGACTCTGGACATTTTTTGTCTGAGTTATAGAGAATATTATCGGAACAAACTACTGCATCTAAATGAGGACTAAGACGAGATGGCAGTATTGTATCAATGTTAACTTCCTGATCTGGACATCTACAGTTAGGTAATATCCTTACTTTACCGCAGTATGTAGGGCAAAGGGGCATATGCGCCTTGCAACTTACCAAGCGGCGTAGTAAAAATATACGTACAAGGAGAGAAAAGGACAAGGCAAATGTAGTCAGATGGCAATATTTAGGGACTCTGGGTAAAGGGTATATGGGAATTCCTTGCATAAACTTAAGTATGAAATTGCCAAAATGAACAAAAACTAAACAAAACAAGCCAGCAGCACAGGATTGGGTAATACTTAACCAAGCAAACAGGCCAACTTTGCATCTCCAGTTACAAAAACATTCTCAAACACCATAAAACAACCTATTAATTTGTACTTTGTGATGACACTACAAATAAATTTAGTTTCCTGGTAATTATTTTTTCAAGACAGAGTCTTGCCCTGTTACCAGGTTGGAGAGCAATCACAGCCCAATCATGGTTCACTGCAAGCTCAAATTCCCGGACTCACGCGATCCTCCCACCTCAGTCACCTGAGTAGCTGGGACTACAGATGCATGCCATCATACCTGACTAATTTTTCTAATTTTTTGGAGAGATGGGGTCTCACTATGTCACCCAGGCTGCTCTCCAACTCCTGGGCTCAAGTGATCCTTCCGCCTCGGTGTCCCAAACTGTTGGGCTCACAGACGAGAGCCATCTCGCACAGCCCCTGATAATTATTTCGAGAGTCTGCTAAGATGGTGAGAGTCATGTCATGTGGAATGTGACTTTTGCTGTATAAGCAGTTTTTAAAAGAAATGTTAAAGTGACAATTCTGTTTTGGCCAAGTGCTGTTTAAAAGGGATGTTATTTTCTCCAAGTCCAAGCAATAGGAGGAGTATTGAGATTACTTGACATATGCTTTCTGGAATTTTAAAGCATTTTGAATTCACACATTACAGCAGTCCCTCTATTTTCGGTTAAAATCTTGATAAAACCCACTGATAAAGTAGTTGAAAATAATTCAAGAAAATTTATAGACCTGCCCTATCAGATATCAAAATGTACTGTAAATTCCTAGAATAAAACTGATTACAAGAAGCAAAACAAAACAACAAATGAGACACAAAAGAGCTAGTATTGCATGGCTCCATTTTACATGAAGTTCTAGAATGGGTAAAACTAATATCTGGTGAAAGTAATCACAACAGCGACTTTTATTTTTGCAGGGGCTGGGAGGGGAGACGCACTGGGAGGGGCAGAAGTGATCTTTCTGATGACAAATGTTTCTTTTTTTTTTTTGAGACACAGTCTTGCACTGTTGCCCAGGCTGGAGTGCAGCGGCATGATCTCAGCTCACTGCAACCTCCGCCTCCCAGACTCAAGTGATTCTCCTGCCTCAGTCTCCCGAGTAGCTGGGATTACAGGCATCCGCCACCATGCCCAGCTAATTTTTATATTTTTAGTAGACGGGGTTTCACCATGTTGGCCAGGCTGGTCTCGAACTCCTGATCTCAGGTGATCTGCCCGCCTCAGCCTCCCAAAGTGCTGGGATTACAGGTGTGAGCCACCACACCCAGGCTAAATGTTTCATATTTTGATCCCTACCTACCTCGCACCACATGCAAAACACATTCTAAATTAATTAAACCTTCAAATGTAAAATGTAAAAATAAAACCATAAATATTATTCTTTCTATATATAACATAGAGTTATATATACAGTTTTTTTATTTTTTTTATTTTTTTTGAGACGAAGCTTCACTCGTCGCCCAGGCTGGAGTGCAGTGGCGTGATCTCGGCTCACTGCAACCTCTGCTTCCTGGGTTCAAGAGATTTTCCTGCCTCAGCCTCCCAAGTAGCTAGGATTACGGGCGCCCGCTACGACACCCAGCTAATTTTTGTATTTTTAGTAGAGACGGGGTTTCACCATGTTGGCCAGGCTGGCATTGAACTCCTGACCTCAGGTGATCCACCTGCATCATGGGATTACGGGCGTGTGCCACCGCACCTGGCCTTACAGTCATATTTTTTATAATTTAAAAGCAAAGAAGTCCTTTTAAAGCATAACATAAAATCTAGAAGCCTAGTGATCAAAATATCACAAGTTGAATCAAATGACAAATTAAAACAATAGAAACATTTTATATGAGTCCTTATAACTCAATAAGACAAACAACTCAGCACAGAAATCGGCAAAGGGCATGAAAAGGCCATTCAGACAACACAAATGTCCAATTATCAGAAGAGTATAATCTGTGAAGAAATGCAAATGAAAATCTCACCTGCAGAAAAATGCAGATAAATACAATGAAATACTTTTCTTCTATATAACAGGCAACAAGGTAACAGGCAAACAAGGTAAGTTTGATGTTGAGTTTAGTGAAATAGGCACTCTCACCCATTGTTGGTAGGGTACAACCTGTTGGGACACCTTTTTGTTTTTGTTTTTGAGACAGCCTCACTCTGTCGCCAAGGCTGGAGCACACTGGCACTATCTTGGCTCAATGCAACCTCAGCCTCCCAGGTTCAAGCTATCTTCTTGCCTCAGCCACCTGAGTAGCTGGGATTACAGGCACCCGCCACCACACCTGCAAAATTTCTGTATTTTTAGTAGACGTGGGGTTTCGCCATGTTGGCCAGGCTGATCTTTTGATCTGCCCACCTCAGCCTCCCAAAGTGCTAGGATTACAGGCGTGAGCCACTGAACTTGGCCAGGACAGCTATTTGTAAACTAGCTATGTGAAAATAAAAGGCCATATCCTTGGAGTCTAAAATTCTCCTTTCACTAAGTTATCAAAAATTATATTACTTTGACCACACAAAGGTATTTATCTCTGGTTCGTGCAAACACTGAACATTGGAAGTACCGAGTGATAATTGGAAACAAAAATCTCCAGACGTCTAGTAATAAAAAGACTGATGGGCTAAATTGCGGTATATTTATTCATACAGAAGATTATCAGCCGGTTAAAAAACAATGAGATTTTGTATAGCAAGATCACAGGTTTTTTTAATGAAAAAAATATATGCATACAGGTGTGTGCACATACCTACATATTTACCTTTTTCCCCCCTCACTCTGTGCCCAAGCTGGAGTGTAGAAACACACTCATGGCTCACCGCAGCCTTGACCTCTTGGGCTTAAGCAATCCTCCTACCTTGGCCTCCCTAGTAGGTGGGACTACAGGTGTGTGCCACCATGCCCAGCTCATTGACTTTTATTTAACTTTTTGTTTTTCTAGACACAGGGTCTTGCTCTGTAACCCAGGCCTAAGTTTACTTTTAAACATTGTACATACACACACAGTCTGCAAAAGTATGCCTAACTTTTAGTAGTGGGCTGTCCCGACTGTGAACAACTTCTGCTTTTTACTCCCATGCACGTATTTTAAAACCTGCCGGGCGCAGTGGCTCACACCTGAAATCTAAACGCTTTGGGGGGGCTAAGGTGAAAGTACTGCTTGAGGCCAGGGGTTCAAGGCTGCAGTGAACTATGACTGCGCTACTACCCCCCATCTGAGTGACAGAGAACTCATCTCAAAAACAAAACAAAAACGGCAACAAAAGCCTGTAGTACAAGTATTTGCTTTTATCAGAAGAAAAAGGAAAACAAAAAAGGAGATCCACAGGCTCTGTTTTTTGCTTTTATTATTTTTCTCCATTGATTTTCCAGGACTCTTTGCCTTGGCAGAAGTTTACTTGAGTAAAGGCAAAAACACACAATGTATCATGAGCCACAGAAGTGACTTCATTCTGCTGTTCTCCCAGCACTTACCCCAAACACTGTGGCCTGACTCTCAGATATTTAAACCCAATACTTCACCACCAAGTATTAGTTATTATCTCATTTAGTTTTGGGCCCTGAGAACCAGGCCTTCAATGACAGGTTGGGCAACCCTATCGGAAACTCTGACATCTTCTGAGCACTGACATATTGCAACAAGTAGAAAATTCCACACCTGATGTGTGGTGGGTTACAGTCAAAATATTAGTGAAAGTTTTGTTTCATGCACAAAATTATAAAAAATATGGTATTAAATTATCTTCAGGTGTATAAGAAACAAATTTCTTGTTTAGGTTTGGGCCCCAATCCCAAGATTATCTCATTATGCGTATGAAAATACCGCACAAAATCCAAAAAACGAAACCCTTCTGGTCCAAAGCATTTCAGATAGGGAAAACTCTACATGAACCAAGAGAACATTCGGTCTACAAGCCCAGCTTCAGCTGATTCTTTTTTTTGGAGGGATGGAGTCTTGCTGTTGCCCAGGCTGGAGTGCAGTGGTACGATCTGGGCTCACTGCAACCTCCATCTCCCAGGTTCAAGCAGTTCTCCTGCCTCAGCCTCCCGAGTAGCTGGGATTACAGGAGCCCACTACCATGCCCAGCTAATTTTTATATTTTTAGTAGAGACGGGGTTTCATCATGTTGGCCAGGCTGGTCTCGAACTCCTGATCTCAGGTGATCAGTCCGCCTCAACCTTCCAAAATGCTGGGATTACAGTTGTGAGCCACAGCGCCCTGCCTCAGCTGATTCTTTCTGAAGCCAATAGTTGAGTATTACCAAGTTAAACCATTGAAGGGGAAAGAAAGATAAACAAAACACAGCCCTAGTCCTCATCAATCTGGTCTTGACAGAAGGCAAGATGACATAAATATTAAACCAAGGTATAAGGAACTATGCCACGGGACGACAGAGGACCCAAGGAGACGAGCTGCTATTGGTGGGATGGATCAGTTGTCTTTTGAGGAACTAGGTCTCTAAGGCAGACAGATGGGGAAGGGTGGGCGGAGCGAAGTCACAGAGAACCAGGAGAGTAAATCATGTGTTTGGGGCGTGACTAAAGCACAGGGTGTGGGGGATGGGCAAGAGAGATTTCGGTAAGATGGTGAGAGTCAAGTCATGTGGAATGTGACTTTTACTGTATAAGCAGTTTTTAAAAGAAATGTTAAAATGACAATTCTGTTTTGGCCAAGTGCTGTTTAAAAGGGATGTTATTTTCTCCAAGTCCAAGCAATAGAAGGCTCAGGCAGTCCTAAATACTTTTTGGACTCCATGTTGGAGTTCAGTGGTGCCATGATAGCTCAATGCAACCTTGAACTCCTGGGTTCAAATGATCCTCCCGCCTTAGCCTCCCAAGTAGCTAGGAAAACAGGCATGCCTCGATGCCTAGGTACTTTTTTTTTGGCGGTGGATAGAGGCAGCCCAGGCTGGTCTCAAACTCCTAGATTGAGACTATTCTCCTGCCTTGGGTTCCCAAAGTGTTGGGATTACAGGTGTGAGACACTGTGCCCTGCCTCCCCCCGCCCTTTTTTTTTTTTTTTTTTTTTTTTTTTTTTAAAGAGAGACTGGGTCTTGCTCTGTCACCCAGGCTGGAGTGCAGTGGTGCAATCGTTAGGCCATAGCAGGCTTGAGCTCCTGGGCTCAAGTGATCCCCCTCCTGAAACTCCCAAGTAGCTGGGACCACAGGTGCATGCCACCATGCCTGGCTAATTTCTTTTTGGTGGAGATGGGGGTCTCCCTATGTTGCCCAAGCTGATCTCAACCTCCTGGGGTCAAGTAATCCTCCCGGTTCAGCCTCCCAAGCAGCTGGGACCACAGATGCATGCCACCACACCTGGCCTTTAAAAGTTTTTTTGTAGAGCTGGGTTTTGCTATGTTGCCCAGGCTGGTCTTGAACTCCCAGGCTCATGTGATCCTCCTACCACAGCCCCGAGTCGCCTGGGATTACAGGCACACGCCACTGTGACTGACTCCCGAAAGACTCCTTATTTAAGGACCGCTGACAATCTACAGAGGAAAATGAATAAAGGACAAATACTCCTTCCATCCTTCGTTGGAATTCCCAGATACCAAGAAAACAAAACACAGTAGAGAGATCTTGAAAGAAAATGCAAAGCCTCACTGAAGGCTCCCAGTTCAGAGTGGTTCACAAGTCCAACACACAGACAAGTAAACGAGGCACATTAGCAATGTATTCGTTTTGAAGAAAGCACTTAACACGAAACTTGCTTATGAAATCCTCCATACCTTTGCTAGACCTCTTTGATGTTTTCTTGTTTCCCTCGGAGGTAATTTCAATTTCGTCAGGATTACCACCTTCATCTTCAATTGCCTAAAAAGAAGGGAAAAGTAAAGTTGATCCAAAAAGCCAGCACACACACTGCTTTCAGAGAGCCTTCAGGTGACAAGGAAACTGTATTTTTAAGATCAAAAAGCTGCTGCCGCCCTCACCACCCAAGGCCTGTGGCCCATCCACTCATCTGTTATCTTGTCTACACTGGAGACCGACTGACGCCACCAGTTCTTAGCTGGGTGGTCCCAGGCGGGTTTACTTAGGTGCTCAGTTTTTGCTTCTTCCTCCGGAACATGCGGCTAATAATAATATAGTACTTACCCTGGAAGGCTGTTGTGAGGACTCTACTAGCCATGAAAAGGAAGCACTCAACAAACAGTAGGCTTATCTGGTTCATCTTCTTCCTAAGCCCAGAAGAACTCAAAAAGGGAAAGGCACACTCTCCATTTCCTCTGACTTTACTCACAAAATACTCTTTAACCCTCCAGGGACTCCCTCTACGCCGTGCCTGTACTCAGTACTGTGTGGACAGAATACTAATGCTCGCTGGCTGGGATCCTACTGTGTGTTACGCACCAGACCCATCACATGCATGACCTCATCCGATCCCCATCACGTACATTCACGACCGACTCCAATACCTCATTCTCAACCACTACATGATTGTGCCTCATCAGATATTGAATTATAAGAATTTCTTGGCACGCCCAGCCTCCCACCCCAGGACTCTGTCATTCACTTCAACTATGCCCATCCGCAGCACAGTGCCTGGCATCAACTAAGCCATCAGTACCGAACACGTCAATCACGATGACATCCCTAGAAACTTAGCTTCAGGTTAAGTTTTACTGATAACTTTTCCAGTCTTTACTCTCCTGTCCCATGAGCACAAGTTTTGTTTACATCATTTCACATACTGTGTTTTATTTGCAGAGGTTTGGAAGCCTCAAAGTTTCCCAGGTGGGTAAGTCTGAATTGAGATAGGGCCTGGGGGTTCCACACCTCATCTTTACCATCAGCAACAAAAATCTCTCCTCTCAGAAGCCAAAAAAGGGACTGAAGTTCTTTCCTGGGATCAAGGAAAAGTACAATCACCAAGTCCCTCACCCTTTTCCCAGGGACAGGCAATTCTGAAACACCACCAGAAGAGAAGCAATGCCCTAGGCAGGTGTCCTGTTTCCCCTTTTTGCTCTTTTGCCCTTCCTGGAAAAATAAACCAAGAAAGGGACACCAACAGGATGACAGAAACGGGAAGAGAATGAGATCAGGAACTCCAGACTGGCTTGGGTGAGTAGCAGACAGGGATACGGGCTGGTGGTATTCTTGTTTTGGGACCAGATCTTGAAGCAAATAAAAAGGAGAAGGAAGAAGGAACAAATCTGTGCTCTCAGAGATGACAGTGAGTGATGGGAAGCCTCAGTCACCAGCTTGACAGGAAGATCACAGCAGCTTTTCAGGCCTATGGACCGTCCAGGGAGAAAAAAAGGATAAAGCCTCTTAATTTGGCTTAGCTGATGGGAGGCCCTGGTGGCGGGGCACCACACCTGACCAGCCGCCAATCTCCACTCTCTGCATTTTGTCTGGGTAAATATGTAGATCAATGGACTTCCTGCCTTATCTGAATAAAGAGAGAATCCATAGTGAAAAGAAACACAAGCTGGAGCTTTTAAAAGGCCTATGTGACTCTGGCCGAGACAACTATCCACCGTTGAGCCCAGGGTTTCTCATCAGGAAAAAAAAATAATCCCTACTTCTTCTCATCACTAATTAATAATAAAGTCCTGTGATCTCCGTAGTTCCGGAGCCAGGATGGTGGGATGTGTCACCAGCCCCACTGCCTGCAGGGGCTGGGGGGGTGGGTGGCCAGGCAGAGCAACTACAGGGGAGCGGTCCCGGAGTAGCCAGGTGGAAGAAAGGCAGAGAAAGAAACCGACAGGAATAAGGAAACCGCAGGTGGCTAACCTTTACTTGCCTCTCTGCTTTTCCTAGGGATCCCTTTGAATCCCCCAAGGTAGGCGTTAGAGCCCCCGATCTGCGAATGAGGACTCGCGGTGACATAGAGACGAAAAGCGAATCGTGATGGCAACCACACACCGAGTGTTTACATGCGCCAGGCAGCACGCCAAGCCTGCTCCACGCAACCTTATTTAATCCCCAAACCAAAGTCCTATTGCTTTTTTTCTTCTTACAGGAGGGAAAAAAAAAAAAAAAAAAGAGGACTCAGAAAGGGTTCAAGGTCTCCTATGGCCAAGATCCGGCCACTGAGAGCTGGCACGGTCCCCGAGTCCAGAGACACTGACCGAGCCGGGGGAGCCCAGGCTCTGCCCGCCTCCCAGGCAGTTCTGAGGCCGGTTTTAAAGTCCACCCCGGGTCTCCCCTCATTTCACATTTCGGATCGCTACCGTCAACACCACTTTTCCTTCCTGCCATGTTACTTCACCGGGCGAGTACCGGCAAACCGTGAAAACTGGGTTGTGGTCGTTTTTTTTCTACTTTTCCCTTTGAGTATGTCCTACGGGTGTTTCCTTTGTAAATCAGCCCCGATTCAGGCTGGTCGGTCCCCTGTGGGTCACAAGGCATCTTCCCTGGGGAAACCAAGCAGCCGGCTCAGGAATCCCAGGGCCTGGGTTCAAATCCCGACGCTGCCCGTCCTCGGCCGTGTGACCTTGGCCGAGTCCCTTCCCCTCGCCTACGAAGTGAGGGTTTCAGGGTCTCGCCTCCAGGTACGGAGGCGGGGACGAGACGAGGGGAGAACCCTCCTCTCAGTGGACGATGTCACCCGTCACCGTTTCTCCTGCACGCGTGCCGTTTTTCTGGTTCTCCTGGCCCCAATGCGGCGTTAGGATTTGAACCGAGGCCCAGCCGGCCAAGGAACTCTCGCCGGGGCCTCGGAGGAGCCGGGAGACGCGAGAGCGCCAGGTCCGGGGAGGCCGCGAACGGGGCCGGGGGCGGACGCCAGGGCCCGCGAGCCACCGTCGCGGCCAAGAGGACCCCAGACTCACCCAGTCCCCGCCCTCGGGGCCCCAAATGCACCTTCTTCAGCCGCTCCATCAAAACGCTCTTGTTGCCGCTCGAGTCCACATTCCGTTTCCTCAGCTCCGCCCGCAGATCGATCACTCGCAGGTCGCTGAGGCGCCGCGTCCCGGTCTCTGACGAGGCGGAGCTCAGAGCCGCCGCGCCCGCCGCTCCAGAATCGCCCAGGCCTGACAGAGTCTCCGCCATTCCAGGGACCCTGGCTCCGCCGCCCACTTTCCACAGAACCGGGCCGGTTTTATCAGGCTCCTAGCACAAAATGGCGCCGCCTGCGAGGGAACCGCTCCAGTCGCCCCGGCGCGCCTTGCTTCTGCGCAGGCGCACCAAGCGCAGGGTCTACTATCCCGGTTGCAACTGCACATGCGCAGTGAGAACAACGCGGGGATGTGCGCAGACGCGTTGCATCTCGTCAGCCTCCCGCCGGGAACTGCCGGGACGCATGCGAGCTGCAGAGTCAGCGCCTGCGCGTTGTGCCGGGGAACGGGCGGTTGGTCGACGCGCGAGCGTCCTTGCTGCTAAGTACGCTGGTGGGGCGGTGCGCGTGCGCGGCCGCAAAGCGGGGCGGGGGGAAACGAGTGCGTTTTCCTCTTAGGCGGCGCCATTTTGTGTTCAGAGCCGCTACAGCTGCCGGCGGTGTGCGACTGAGTCGGTGGCGAAGACGGGAACGCGACGATGGCGGAGACTCTGCCCGGGTCGGGCGACTCGGGCCTTGGCACGGCTTCTCTCGGCCCGGGCGTTGCGGAGACTGGGACGAGGCGGCTCAGCGAGCTGCGGGTCATCGATCTGCGGGCGGAGCTGAAGAAGCGGAACCTGGACACGGGCGGCAACAAGAGCGTCCTGATGGAGCGGCTCAAGAAGGTGAGGCGGCGCGGGGCTCGGGGGTGGCGCAGGAGGCCCGGGCACGCCCCCGCCAGCACCTGTCACCGTGGTTCCCGGACCCGGGGCGCCCTGGGTTCGCCACGCGTCTTGGCCGACCCCGGCTCGAGGTGTCGGGCACCCAGGGGGCCGGCTGTGTGACCTTGGCCCGTCACTGCCACTCTCTGTGCCTCCCTTTCTATCTTCCTTCCACCTTTTCTCCTCAAGCGCGCTCAGCGTCCGGTCTTCTCGGCTACCATGTGGCCCCAGGACCCCTCCTGGGGCTCCCGATCGAGCCTTGGCTCTGTGACCTTGGGCAGGTGCCTTTCTCTCTGTGCCTCAGTTTCCTCCTCCGGAGAATGGGTGTCTGGTGGACTCCAGAGCATTTACAGGAAAGGGGGCGGTGCTTGTTCTTGCCCCAGGGCGTTGGCCTTTATGAAGCTGTCCACCCGGGTCCCCCAGATCTTCTCGTGGCCGGCCCCTTGTTGTCATTTTGGGTCTGCCTGAGACATCACCTTCCTGAGCGCCCTCCCTAATGCGCTGCCCCACCTCCTTGCCAGCTCACCGGTGCTGCGTTTGTGTCGCGTCTCGCTGAAAGCAGGGGCTAAATGCAAAATATTAAGGGGTTGGGAATTGTCTGTCTCCGCAACTGGAACAAACAACTTGAGCATAGGGAGGGAGCTTGTGGGTGCCCAGTCCTGGACCCGGCAGGTGGCAGGCACTGAGGGACCTGTTGAATCTCCCCAGGCTGGCTGCTGTTCCTCCTCACCAGCGGTGGCCAGCCCTTCGCCGAGGCCGGCCAAGTGCAGCCTCTCTGTTCTAATTTGTCCCATCATATAACTTTAAAGTCGAAGGTTGGGCAGTGTCGAGTTGAGTTGCCATTTTGGAACTGGTCCTTGACCCCAATTCTGGAGCTCCTGCTCACAGCCTCCCTCTCCTTTGTCATTTGGACCCAGAGAGACCCAAGTTGTGCGGGGTTCCTCCTCCGCCTTTTGGGCTTGCGGCCCAGATAGCTGACCCGGAGTTGCTCTTTGCAAGGACGGGTTTGCCTTTGTTTCATGGGAGGTTGTTACTTGTAAGGAACAGTGTGTGCCCTGCAGCTCTTAATGATGTTGTAAAACTCATCTCTGCCTAATAGGCGGTTAAAGAAGAGGGGCAAGATCCTGATGAAATTGGCATCGAGTTAGAAGCCACCAGCAAGAAGTCAGCCAAGAGATGTGTTAAAGGTATTGTACATATGCTGCTTGGGGCTTGAGTGTTCAGAGAATGTAGAGAAATGGTGTGTAGTGCTCTTCCCGCCCTCTAGGCTGGGAGAATTTCTCTGGTCCTCGGTGTCCCCCCACTAAGAGTTAGCTTTGGTCGTCACAACCTAACAAGTAGCTCTGTCAAGGGCACAGGGAGGAGGAAAGATATAGGTGCCAGGTGCAATTAAAATACATGAAAAACGTTTCAGCTTCTGCCATTGGGATTAAAAGTCAACTAGAGAAAGACAAGCTCTTAAAGCTACTTCTACGGGTCTGAGGAACCAAATGTACCTACTTGGCTTCCTTCCTGGTTCAAAAAATAGGTCTTAACCCAAAGAAAAGGACACCAACCCGAGACCGAATAGAACTCAGCTTTGCTAGGGTCCAAAGTAGATTGTTGGGGTATTTGCACTCAGCCTATTTTTTACTATTACGGTTTTTGAATGCGAAGATTTAATTCACAGACCGTTAAATTCATCAGGTTAAGGTGTACAATTCAGTGCTTCCTAGTGTATACACAAGGCTCTGCCACCACCACCACCGTCTCCTGGATTTTCATCACCCAAAAAGGAAACCCGGTCCTCATTAGAAGTTAGTCGCCTTACTTTTCTCCCTCCAGCCCCTGGCAACTACTAATCCACGTTCTGTCCGCATAGATTTGCCTATTGTGGACGTTTCATGTAGATGGAATTGTACAACATATGGCCATTTGCATCAGCTTTCACTTAGCATAATGCTTAAAGTTCATCTGTGTTGTAACATGTATCGATACTTCATTCCTGTTTATGGCTGATACCAGTTATTTTTGGAAGCATTGAATTCCATAAAACTTTGAAGCTTTGACTACCCCAGTTGGTATTGTTCTCATTGTTAGGTTTTATGGTGATAAGGATAATATAATGTAGGTTTCCTGTGCAGGGGGCCTGTTTTCTTGGAAAAGTGCTAAATTCAGGCAGTGGAGGATCATTGCTTAGAAAGTAGAAAGAAATTGTAGCATTTTTAACAATTTCATTTTGTTTTTTAATAGCTTTTTCTTCTTAATGTGTTTCATAACACATTCACTGTTTAAAACGAGTGCATGTGGTTTGAAAGATTAAATTTTTTAGTTAGGTTGCATAAGAGCTTTAAGTTAAAGTTTAATTTTGAAACATGGATGTGTTTTTACTGTTCTTGTGACTGTCTGTATTTCACCTAGAAGGCCCAGCCTGAGCAGATTCAGAGTGTGAGAGACTGATCTACAGCCGGAAATATAGTTTATCTTCTATTTAGGTGTTAACTTATGCATGATGTGAATTTTCTTTTTTTAATGGTTGGGAAAACTGCTTAACAATAAAGTTTAAAAGTTTTGTATGTAGGTGCTCATTTTAAAACTGTAAAGTTCAAGACTTGCCACTCAAAATATCCTTGGCTTTTAGCAGGAATTTAACGGGGATTTTTTTTTTTTTTTTTTTTTTTTTTTTTTTTTTTTTGCGATGGAGTTTCACTGTTGTTGCCCAGGCTGGAGTGCAGTGGTGTGGTCTTTGCTCACTGCAACCTCCGCCTCCCAGGTTCAAGCGATTCTTCTGCCTCAGCCTCCCGAGTAGCTGCGATTACAGGTGCCCGCCGCCATGCCCGGCTACTTTTTTATATTTTTAGTAGAAACGTGGTTTCACCATCCATGTTGGCCAGGCTGGTCTCGAACTCCTGACCTCAGGTGATCCACCCGCCTGGGCCTCCCAAAGTGCTGGGATTACAGGCATGAGCCACCGCGCCCGGCCTACCAGGGATCATTTCTAATGATCTTTGCATCATTAGAAAAACTAAACTTAGCTGAGTGCTTTGAAGACCTGCCTGAATGTCTAGATTAAAGCTTAGGTGGATTCAAAACTACTTGGAATTAGTGTTTTGTCAGGAAAGCTTGGATGATAAAGTTCTTCTGTTGCTATAAAAAGGACTTTTGTAGCCTCAGCTCTAGTGAGGATTAGAAGGGCTTCTGATCCCTTCTCATTCCTTTTTCAGAGAAGTAACCAAGCCCAGAGAGAGCCCAGGTCTTCAGGTGGTGCTTAGCCCCTGCAGGCCTCATCTTCCATCCTGAGCTGGTGATGTTCTCTAGAGGTGTCGGGGCACGTGGCTAATGGATAAAGCACAAGAGCCTTAGGACTTTGTGGTTGCAGTTAGGGCCTGTGATTACATACAACTGTTAGATCAGGAGGAATTCACCAGTTAATTTTCGTTTCAAGCACTATGCAGCAGTGTTCAGTTGAGTCCAAAGTTGGACTCATTCTGGGAACTCACCAGTAACTGCTTCCTTGCAAAAATTGAAGTAGCCAAACTTGTTGAGGGAAAAGCGTCCTCATTATAAATCAGAGTAAGAGTCTTCACCAAAATTAGGAGTCCTAGGCAACATTGTAGGTGGGTTTGGAAAAAATAAAACTTGGATTAAAAATTTAAGTTTTAGATGCCATGTGGGATTAAAGTAGGATTTTCTTACATCTGTGTCCCCGACAGTGGCAGCTTTTCGCTGGCCAATGCCAGGTGTCGGGGATTGGGGCGTTGCCTGTCTGCGCCACATTAGCTTTTCGGTGATGCTTTTTGGTCAGCATTTCTCCAGTTTCCGGCCTATGTGGGCACTGCAGGCTACTATTTAGGGGCCTAGAAATTGGGTGCAATTACCAAACATTTTTAGACAACGTATTTCAAAAGGATATGCTGTGTTTAGATATAATGGGAAGTGGGACAGCTGAGTTTTAGAGTGCCAGCTTTGGAGCTCAGCCAAATTCTCATGTGTCAAATGCAGATAATAAAACCTGCTAGCGTTGTTAGGCATCTTAAATGATAGACTGGAAAAAGCTCACGTTGCAAGACATGCAATTAAACTGCATTTCTTGAGCGATTATTGATAACAGTGGTGAGTGAGACTCTTAAGGTGTAGACCCTGCAGGTTTTTTATGTTTAATTTTCTTTCTTTTTTTTGAGACGGAGTCTTGCTCTGTTGCTTAGGCTGGAGTACAGTGGTGCTATCTCGGCTCACTGCAAGCTCCGCCTCCCGGGTTCACACCATTCTCCTGCCTCAGCCTCCCGAGTAGCTGAGACTACAGGCGCCTGCCACCACGCCTGGCTATGTTTCTCTATTTTTGGTAGAGATGGGATTTCACCATTTTAGCCAGGATGGTCTCGATCTCCTGACCTCATGATCTGCCCGCCTCGCCTCCCAAAGTGCTGGGATTACAGGTGTGAGCCACCGCTCTCAGCCTAATTTTCTTTTTTAAACAATTTATGGAAGTAATACTTTTAGATAATTTGGAAAATGTAAAAAGTATGCATGTGAAAATAAAATTCTCATCTTAGCCCTGAGTATTTTAAGTCTTGTTGATGATTATTTTAGGCATATTCACCTGGATTTTATAAACATATCCTTGCATATACACTCGCATGTATACAAATAGACACTGGCTTTTAAGAAAAGTATATATATTTTTTATGTTTTATTTTTCTTTGTGGGTGTGTATGTTAGAGAGACTCGATCTTACTCTGTTGCCCAGAGTGGAGGGCAGTGGCATGATCGTGGCAGCCTCAAGCTCTCGGCTCAGAGCATCCTCCCACCTCATTCTCGCCTGTAATTGGGAGTACATGACATAACACCATACCTGGCTAATTTTTGTATTTTTGGTGGAGATGGGGTCTCACTTTGTTGCCCGAACTTGTCTCTTAATTCCTAGGCTCAAGCGAGCCACCTGCCTTAGCCTCCCAAAATGCTGGGATTACAGGCGTGAACCACTGTGCGTACACTGTGGGCATTTTTTTCTGTTTCATTAAATATTCTTTAAAAGCATACATTCTTTAAATATTGTGAGACATTGGATGGTGTCCCACAGGGTTTCTCAGCATTGGCACTGTTGACAATTTGGGCTGAATAATTCTCTGTGGTTGGGGAGTATCCTGTGCATTGTAGGGTCGTGACCAGCATCACTAGCTACTGATGCTAATGGCATTCCCCCAAGTGATGACAACTAACAATGTCTCCAGACATTGCCAACCATTCCCCCCCAGTTGTGAACCATATCTGAATGAAAATGTGCTGAAATTTGTTTCCCTTTTGGGTGTTTAACAGGTATAATAGGACAGATATCTATGTTTTGAACTCCTTGTCAGATATGCTAAAACTCAAATTCCTGGAACAAAGGGTATGCACATTTGTAAGGTTTTTGATACATATAGAGCCTCAAGTTTATTCTCAAGGTTTCCACTTTTGATCTCCTCCACCCTCCTTTTGCAATTCCTAGCAGAATTCTATCAAATGTTAATTTGTGGTCACAAAACCCAGGATGATTCTCGACTTTATGGCAGCCTTTGCCTTTTTGCCTTGGGGGAAAAAAAAAAGTTCTTGAGCTGCAAAATGACAAAGACCTACTTGAAATGGGTGGAATATAGGGAGAGCCAGCAAATCACTAACTCATTATGTTATTTTATGTTGCAGTTCTTTGCTTACTAGATGGGTATTGCATTTTTTTGTTGGTTTGTTGAAAATGCCTGTTTTTATCCTTTGCTCATTTTTTTTGTGATTTTTTTCTTAGGTTTGGAGTGTTTTTGAAATATTTGGAAACTTTTAGATATTTTGTGGAAAATCAGACTACTCTGAATCTAACAGGAATCCTAGATTTTCATCTCCCTGTTGATGGCTTACTTAGAACACCAGTTGAGGTCGGGCACCGTGGCTCACGCCTGTAATCCCAGCACTTTGGGAGACCGAGGCTGGTGGATCACGAGGTCAGGAGTTCGAGGCCAGCCTGGCCAATATGGTGAAACCCCATCTCTACTAAAAATACAAAAATAAGCTGGGCGTGGTGATGCACGCCGGTAGTCCCAGCTGCTGAGGAGGCTGAGGCAGGAGAATCGCTTGAACCCAGGAGGTGGAGGTTGCAGTGAGCCGAGATCGTGCCGCTGCACTCCAGCCTGGGCAACGCAGTGAGACTCCATCTCAAAAAAAAAAAAAAGAAAACAAATTGAGACAAAATTATGTGTGACAGGAGAGGGGAGACTTTTAGTTTATCTTGTAATGTGTTCTAAGATTGAAATCTATTCTGCATAAACTAATTATGAGGTAGAACTTGAGTGTTATCTGATTGAACAATTATTCTGTAATTAGGACTGAAGATGGAGGAGGAAGGCACAGAAGATAACGGCCTGGAAGACGATTCCAGAGACGGGCAGGTAAGTGATGTCAGGGTAGAGACGACAAGCAGCAGCTCCCTGTCCTGGTCCAGGTGGTCATTAACGACTCTTCTTCCTCTTTACAGGAGGACATGGAAGCAAGTCTGGAGAACCTGCAGAATATGGGCATGATGGACATGAGTGTGCTAGACGAAACTGAAGTGGAGAATAGCACTGCTCCAGATTTTGGGGAGGATGGCACGGACAGCCTTCTCGATTCCTTTTGTGATAGTAAAGAATACGTGGCTGCACAGCTGAGACAGCTCCCGGCTCAGCTCCCAGAGCATGCTGTAGGTAACTTGGAGACACGGCAGGATGTGCCCATAGCCCCGAGGCACCTGGCGCTCGCATGCTGCTCATGTGAGGGAGAACACAGCTAAACTGCCATGAACACATAGTTCGGTTTCTAAACCCTGGTGTTAAACCATGTCCATTTAAACACTGTGTAGGTCAGGGATTTACTAATAGATAGTTTTTCTGTAGTACTGGGGAGTGTTTTTATAATTGGCTGGGAGACACTTTCAAAGCATGTGGTAAGTCATAAAATAGAAAGCTCTGACATAAAAGATTTTTCTCTTCTGAGATGAGGTCTCAACTGTTAACCCAGGCCGGTCTTGAACTCTTGGGCTCCAGTGATCCTCCTGACTAGCTGGGCTTATTGGCACAGTCCACAGTGTCCATTTAGTTTTTTCCTTTTAAAATACAGTTTTAAGAAACAAAGATGGTTTGTTTATTTAGAGACAGGGTCTTGCTCTGTTGTGCAGGCTGGAGTGCAGTGGTGTCATCATAATTCACTGCAGCCTCAGCCTCCCAGGTTCAAGCAATCCTCCTGCATAGCTGGGACTACACAGTGAACCACCACGCCCAGCTAATTAAAAAAAAATTTTTTTTTTTTAGAGGTGGGATCTCACTAGGTTACCCAGGTTGATCTTGAACCCCTGAGCTCAAGCAATCCTCCTGACTCAGCCTCCCAGAGTGCTGGGATTATAGGTGTGGTCCACCACGCCCAGCTCAAAAATGGTTTCTAATCTCATCATGTAGATATTCCTCTTAATGTTGTGTTTTGTTTGTTTGTTTGTTTTTGAGACAGAGTCTCGCTCTGTCACCCAGGCTGGAGTGCAGTGGCAAGATTATGGCTCACTGCAACCTCCGCCTCCCTGATTCAAGCAATTCTGCCTCAGCCTCCTGAGTAGCTGGGACCACAGGCATGCGCCACCACGCCCAGCTGATTTTTTTGTATTTTTAGTAGAGATGGGGTTTCACCATGTTGGCCATGATGGTCTCCATCTCCTGACCTCGTGATCTGCCCGCCTTGGCCTCCCAAAGTGCTGGGATTACAGGCTTGAGCCACTGTGTCCAGCCACCTGGCTAATTTTTTATATTTTTGGTGGAGATAGGGTTTCATCATGTTGGCTGGGCTGGTCTCAAACTCCTGACCCCAAGTGATCTGCCTGCCTCGGCCTCCCAAAGTGCTGGGATTATAGTGGTGAGTCACCATGCCTAGCCTGTTAATGTTGTTTTAAGCAAGGTTAGGCAGTTACATTAAAAGATGTAAAGTACAGTAAAGACAACTACCAACCCTGCTCCCCAAAGGGACTGACTGTGAGCATCCTTGTATGTAAAGGAGGAACTTTGCTCTGTTAGGGCTTTCCCAGCTTTTCACTTCTAGTGTTTCGGCGTAGAGCTCTCTGGTGGGGCTGTTTAAATACCACAAGCTGTCACTGTCTTCGAGCTGATCTTCATTGTAATCTGACTGATGTCACGTGCCCAGTAAGTGGTTTTGTTTCCTTAAGGCATTGCAGCTTTCAGCTTGGGGGTGGAAATGCCTCCGTAGGACTGAACCTTAAACCTTATGGTCAAAAGTCATTGCCTCCAAATTTACCATCCTTTGACCTAAGGCAGCACTGAGCAACTGGTTAGCCGCCTTTCTCAGTCTGATACTGCTGTGTGTTTATTGTTTTCAGAGTGTGTACTTCTCAGTTAATGGAGGCATCCCAGGTCATGAGTTCAAATCTAGAAAGAAAAAAGAAAATATTTGGGAGCGCTCTTTTTGTAGTTCACTTAAAAAGAGCTTCAAATTTAGTAAAAGTTGGTGTTAACAGTTTTTCTTTTATTTGGCATGTAGTAAAGAGAAAATGACCAAGTTAGATGTTTGTTTTTAATAAAGTAGGCTAGGAGGGCCAGGCGCGGTGGCTCACACCTATAATCCCAATACTCCGGGAGGCTGAGGTGGGCGGATCACCTGAGGTCAGGAGTTCAAGACCAGCCTGGACATGGTGAAACCCCGTCTCTACTAAAAATACAAAATTAGCCGGGTGTGGTGGTGCATGCCTGTAATCCTAGCTACTCGGGAGGCTGAGGCAGGAGAATCGCTTGAACCCAGGAGGCGGAGGTTGCAATGAGCCGAGATGGCGCCATTGCACTCCAGCCTGGGCAAAAGGAGTGAAACTCCGTCTCGAATGAGTGAATGAATGAATGAATGAATAAAGTAGGCTAGGACAAAGTGCCCGGTTAGTGTTACCTTAAGAGTATTGCTACCAGGTGAAATTGGAGGGGTGCAGTTTATCATTTTGAGTTCTGCTTTGGAAATCCTGTGGTTGGAGGGGTATGTGGTAGTCACCAGTACTTAGAAACTGCCTGGGAAATTCATTCGTTCATTCACCCAGTACAGACAGGGCATACCCACCTGCAGGCCGCTGCCAGAGGCGCTGGTGGAGCAGAGCCACGGGGTGTGTGTTCTGGCGGAGAGGCAGGCGCTGAACTGAATGACCCAACAGTAGACTTGTAGATCGCAAAAGGTGCCGTGAGGGAAATAGACACACAAGTTGCCTAAGCGAGGTGTCGGCCTTGGTTTTCACAGCTCTAGCCTCCACGAAGTCATCTTCCATTTTGTTTTTCAGGTGGATGGGGAAGGATTCAAGAACACTTTGGAAACTTCATCGTTGAACTTCAAAGTAACTCCAGTAAGTTACCATCTGGTTCTGCATTGCTGGAAATGTTAATCGAGTGGTTGATTTTCCATAATGAAAGAACAGTGTATATGTATATGGAAATGACTGGATACTGTGCTGGATGCTGGGGTTAAGAGGTTAGCAGAACAGAAACAGTCTCAGGGCTGGCCATCTAGCAGGGGCAGTGGGATCAAACCAAGTATGTAACCAGAAGGGAGAAAGAAGTGTGATGAGGGAGCGGTTCTGGTGGTTGGACTTCAGAAGTGCCTGGAACTCTTCCCAGAGGTCTGACGGATAGGTTGAAGAGGGAAAGAAGAATTTGGAGCAGAAAGTTTGGGTGGTGTCTCTGATGCAAAAGAGAGAGGGGAGCACACAGGGTTGGATAGAAGCCAGAGGTGTTGCAGAGCAGCTGGGCCCGCCTCGCTGAGTCTGGGCCACCAGAAGGATTGGACCTATTGTCCTAAGTGAGCCAGATGTCGGAAAAGGTTTTCAGCAGAGTAGAGAGATCATTTTGTTATGACAGGTTTCAGTTACAAATAAGTTTATGTTGGGAGAAGTATTTTTTTCTTAAATCCACTGTGACCTCTTCTCTGACAAAGGGGGTCTTTGCCACCTGCAGCAGCCACTAGGTCAGCTTGGTCATGGGGTGGGTGACATGGCAGGGCAGGGCTCAAACTCGGGAGAATGGGACAGACTTATCATTAGGGACCTGCTGTTACCAGGGAAACTGTTAAAATGAGCTGGTTTTCATCAAGTTATTGTAGGATGGAATACATTTTTTGGAGACAAGAAAGTTTTGTGGAAACAGGCATTTATTCACAGATGATTGAAAGCCATATTTGCTGGTGAAATGTATCTGCCCCATGTTTAAAGTGACTTGTGGATTTGCTTTTTCTTTTTTAAATAGGACATTGAAGAATCCCTTTTGGAGCCAGGTACTGATAAGAGAAACACGACAGTTATGGTTTGAAAGTTTTCACACTATTATTTTAAAGCTGTCTATATTTTAAGCTGTGTTATGATCTTGTAAATTGCTCTAATGGTGGACAATCCAGATCATACAAGGATCAGAGATTGGAAACCCACTCGTATCACCAGATCTGTGGAAGAGCCATTCTGGCTTCTTGAGGTCAAATACATTTGGTGCAATGTAGTGATTCTTTTCATCTCTAACCACGTAGAGTGGCATTTAATTCCCCCCGTCCCCATGATTCCTCCATGTGTTTCTACACATGAAACAGATCTTGTGATATTTTGCTGCAGTCGTTTTGATTAACGCAGTTAAGGCAGGATAAAGCTGTTGTCAGGGCACTTACCACCTGAGAAGTGACTGGATTCCAGAAGAGGAAACAGAGTTTCTTCGTGAAAATTTTCAACATATTATTCCCCTTCCGGACTGCGTTTATCTCCCACCGTCAGAAGAGATTCTGATTTTCATATTGGATTGTTCTGTTAAAAGAAATTCAAAGAAATTTGGAAGTTGAGCTGTCATTGAATGGTGATTGCATTCGGTTCAGCACCTTGGACATTGGAAAATCAGTCAGAAGACCCAGACTTGAACAAAAACTGGAAGAAGACTATTGAGAAGCAGCCGCGTGGTTGTAGGTGTTTAAATCTGTGGGGGCCTTTTCTCTTCCGTGTAGCGTAGAGGCTTACCTAGAGGCGGTCGCAGCGCAGGTAGTGTAACCAGTATAACTTTGTGTACCCGCGGGTTTTCCAATCTCTGTGTAGCTAGCAGTTCTCTTCGTGTTAGTGTGGCAACCGTGCCAGTTCCACATTTGTGATTGCTTTATTTCCCTGGTAATTAAACCTTGTGCCATTCTATTCCTGTTAAATCCGTAGAAAATGAGAAAATACTCGACATTTTGGGGGAAACTTGTAAATCTGAGCCAGTAAAAGAAGAAAGTTCCGAGCTGGAGCAGCCATTTGCACAGGACACAAGTAGCGTGGGGCCAGACAGAAAGCTTGCGGAGGAAGAGGACCTATTTGACAGCGCCCATCCGGAAGAGGGTGATTTAGATTTGGCCAGCGAGTCAACAGCACACGCTCAGTCGAGCAAGGCAGACAGCCTGTTAGCGGTAGTGAAAAGGGAGCCCGCGGAGCAGCCAGGCGATGGCGAGAGGACGGACTGTGAGCCTGTAGGGCTAGAGCCGGCAGTTGAGCAGAGTAGTGCGGCCTCCGAGCTCGCGGAGGCCTCTAGCGAGGAGCTCGCGGAAGCACCCACGGAAGCCCCAAGCCCAGAAGCCAGAGATAGCAAAGAAGACGGGAGGAAGTTTGATTTTGACGCTTGTAATGAAGTCCCTCCGGCTCCTAAAGAGTCCTCAACCAGTGAGGGCGCTGATCAGAAAATGAGGTTTGTTTTTTCTCAGTTTTAGACCAGACGCTATCTCCTTTTCATTGGTCATTTAATGACACACATAAGCTGTTTTTTTCTGCAATTGGCCAGCCAGACTGACGAAATTGTAGTTGTGCTTCTAAAGAATGTTTCGTTTCTCTTTGTGTATTTTTAATGGGTGATTCAATCCTTTTCTTTTTCTCAACCTACCATGGTTGTGTTCTTAAATTGTTAATTGTTATCTTCAGCTAAATCGAATTGACTTTTACAAGTCTGACATTGTATTTTTGGGGTCAGATTTTCCAATATAAGCTTGCAGAGGTGTCTTAAAATTTTATTTCAGACTAATTTTCTGGTAGGTATTCAGTTTTAGCACATAATCATATTTTTAGTTTTGTTCTCTTTCGTTTTTTTCCTGTATGAGTAACATTAACTTTTGTCTCTAGCTCTTTTAAGGAAGAAAAAGATATAAAGCCAATCATTAAAGATGAAAAAGGTATGATTTAACTTAACGTGGTAGGGAGCCATGTATGGTTCCCTTATTTTGGGAGGAGGGGCCTGGAGATAAACACACTTTGGATTCAGTAATTCGTTTTGTTATGGGTTACTGGAATCAACCACCTAATGGTTTCTTGAGAGACTAGTTTTAGAAATTTGCAAGCACCTGCATTTTATGTTTCTCTTGTGGTTGTCATCTATGGGATGGTGAAAAGCACATTACAAGAAAGGAATAATTCTGCTCATTGAAGACTGTTTCAAGGATTTTAGAGACTGCCGTCTTGGATGAGATCTGATCATCAAAAGACATTTCAGTTCATAACTGACATGGGCATGATTATTCCTTGAGTAAGGAAACTCAGTTTTTGCTGTCCAGATTTTCAGCCTTCTGTGTGTTGGCATGTGTGTGTGCATTAAATTCTTAAGTCAGCAGTTGGGATTGGGCGTCGTTAGGGTTTTTAAAGAGGGCTGCGATCTTAAGAATGGTTGTGCTTCCTGTTAGGCCTTGGGGTGATGCCTAAGAATCTCCCTCTCGTGCCAGGTCGGGTCGGCAGCAGTTCTGGTCGGAACCTTTGGGTCAGCGGGCTGTCCTCCACAACACGAGCTACGGATCTCAAGAACCTTTTCAGCAAGTATGGGAAGGTATGCCTTCCCTTGCCTCATACCATCCACTGTGATTCAGAGTTAAAAAGGAAGCTCTGCCGGGCGCGGTGGTTCACGTCTATAATCCCATCAGTTTGGGAAGCTGAGGCAGGAGGATCGCTTGAGCCCAGGAGTTCAAGACCAGCCTGGGCAACGTAGCAAGATGTTGTGTTTACTAAAAAATCAAACGACAGCAGCAAAGCTCGCCCAGTCTTGTGCAGTGCACCTTGTTTCCTGACTCACAGTAACTAGGGTGCGGAGCAGGGCAGGTGGTTGGTCATATCACAGCAGTGCTCAGAACAGCTGTATGAACAGCTGTATAAACAGCTTCTCTCTCAATGTTCTTGGGGTTCTTTCTAACTGTTCTCAAAGAGACTGGTGGTCTTTTGTCCTGTGCAAAACTTAAAGCTTACATGATGAGACTTTTCCCTTAAGAATAATTTGGGAGGCCGAGGCGGGCAGATCACCTAAAGTCATGAGTTGGAGACCAGCCTGGCCAACATGGCAAAACCCTGTCTCTACTAAAAATACAAAAATTAGCCAGTCGTGGTGTTGTGTGCCTGTAGTCCCAGCTACTCGGGAAGCTGAGGTGGGAGAATCACTTGAACCCAGGAGGCAGAGGTTGCAGTGAGCCAAGATTGTGCCACTGCACACCAGCCTGGGTAACAGAGCAAGACTGTGTCGTTTAAAAAAAAAAAAAAAAAAATGAAGTGAATAATTGACTGTCATATCAATTAGCATTTTAAGTATATAGTCTGATAACTAGAAGATGATTGTGGTTCAAAAATAAATCACTAAGATGCTGCTCATGGGGGCTGGAGAAAAGTAGTACAATTCAGCAGCTTTCCAAAGGAAGTTGAGGAGGACAATTTAAAATGATTCCACTGTTTGAAATTAATTGAGTTTTCTTTTTTTGTTTGTTGTTCTTTTTTTTTTTTTTTTGAGACTGTCTCTCGCTCTGTTGCCCAGGCTGAAGTGCAGTGGTGTGATCTTGGCTCACTGCAACCTCCGCCTCCGTCCCAGGTTCAAGTGATTTTCGTGCCTCAGCTTCTCGAGTAGCTGGGATTACAGGCACCCACCACCATGCCTGGCTAATTTTTGTATTTTCGGTAGAGATGGGGTTTCGCCATGTTGGCCAGACTGGTCTCCAACTCCTGACCTATGTGATCTGCCTGCTTGGCCTCCCAAAGTGCTGGGATTACAGGCGTGAGCCACCGTGCCTAGCCAAGAGTCTTCTGGTAAGCAGTTGGCACTGCCATGGTCTCCTGGGTGCCTCTGGGGAGTGGCTTCCACGGGACAAGGTTCGGACCATTTAGTGTCTGGACGGTGCCCTGATTCCAGGCAGAGTGGGGCCTGTCTGACACAGCCTTCTGGGTACAGAAGCCTTCCTTTGTCTAGGTCTGTGTCACCCGATCAGGTGTTGGTTAATGTTTCATTGCTTAAGAAGCAGACAGGACCCGGAGAAAGCATGCTGTTCAATTTTTCTCTGAACAGTCTGTGTTCAGCAAGGGCTTAGGAAATTCTTATAGCCATGAACAACCTGTTTATTCAGTTACTTTGTTGACTTCACTCAGACACTGATGATTAAGCAGAGGTAAACATACATGGTCACTGTCATCACAGATTTTTTAGTCTGGCGGGAAAAAAACCATTTAAGAAATAAACACATATGATGTGTTGTGATGAGCATATTAAGGAATGTTAGAGCATGCCATCAGTGTGTTGGGGAGGCCGTGTTTAGATTCGGGAGGCAGCTTCAGCAGACCTCGCTGAAGAAGTGACATTCAGCTGAGGCGTGAGTGATAGAGTTGGCCTTACCTGTGGGGCTCAGCTCTGGACAAAAACAGAAGGACGTAGGAAGGCCAGAGGGGCAGGACACCACTCAGCTACTTGACTGAAGTATGCAGAGGCTCCAGGGCGGATGGCACAGCTCAGGCATAGGGACATACAAGCTTAGTATGGTGCCTGCTCTCATTTGGGTTTTGTCTGTCATCAGGAGAGATGTACTTGTAGGGATGATTACTTTGATGGGAAGGTAGAATGACCCCATCATTGGCTTCAGCTCTGATATGGGACGGGGCAGCTGTGTTTCTCTCAGGAGAGTCTTCTGTCCCTTTGGCCCTGGACAGATTCAGGCAGAGCCTTGACTCCTCCATTTGTGTGGTCAAAACCAAGGACGTCAGAGTCTGATGGGAACCTCAAGCTTGTGGGTTCCACCTTGTCATTTCACAGTTGGGGCCATGAGGTCCAGAGACGGGGAATGCCTTGCTTAGGTTGACGCACTGAGTCAGAGATGGGGCAGAGACCAGGACTCCTGTGTCTCGGAAATGTTTACTCTGCGTGCCAGTGGTGGTGGGCTTGGCGTTAAATCTACTGTCTTGCTCTCTGTTTTCTGTTCATGTTTGTTTATTGATCTCTTTTTCCCATTTATCTGCCTTCTTGTGGGTCGAGTCCTTTTTATGACTGATGGCTTATTTGCTCTAACTCTGTGTCATTGTGGTTTACTGTAGGATTACAGTACACATCTTCCCTTACAGTCTGTCTGCAAGTGGTGCTCTGCTGGTTTCAGTGTAGTGCAAGAACTCTGCGGGAATATACTTGCATTTCCCCTCCCGTCGATCTTTGTGATGTTATTGTCATGCAGTTTACTTCTCTTTAAGAAGTCACCCAATATTTTACTGGCTTTGACTTGTTGTGGTTTGGCTTTTTTGCTTTGAACAGTTGTGTTTTTTTGTTTTTTGTTTTTTTGTTTTTTTGTTTTTGACACGGAGTCTCGCTCTGTCGCCTAGGCTGGAGTGCAGTGGCGCGATCTTGGCTCGCTGCAAGCTCTGCCTCCTGGGTTCAGGCCATTCTCCTGCCTCAGCCTCCCAAGTAGCTGGGACTGCAGGTGCCTGCCACCAGGCCTGGCTAATTTTTTGGATTTTAAGTAGAGATGGAGTTTCACTGTGTTAGCCAGGATGGTCTTCATCTCCTGACCTCGTGATCCTCCCGCCTCGGCCTCCCAAAGTGCTGAGATTACAGGCGTGAGCTACCATGCCCAGCCAAACAGTTATATTTTAAAGAGACCCAGAAATGAAAGGAAAAAAATCATGTTCACCTCACCAGGTGCTCTTCATTGCTTTTTGTTGTATATCCAAGTTCCCATCAGAGATCATCTTCCTCCCTCCTGGAGGAATTGAATGTTTCTTGTAGTGCAGGGTTGCTGGTGATGCGTTCTTGTTTCTTTTGCATGTCAGAAGAAGTCTTTACTTTGTCTTCATTTTGAAATAAATTTTCACTGGATATAGAATTCTAGGTTAACTTAATCTTTGTTTCTTCAGTTCCCAATTTGTGTCTTTTCTCTCTCTTTTCCTGTGGCTGCTTTTAAGTTTCTTCTGGTTTTTTTGTTTTGTTTTGTTTTCCCTTAGAGACAGGATCTCACTGTGTCACCCAGGCTGGAGTACAGTGGTGCTCACTGCAGCCTCGACCTCCCGGGCTCAAGCGATCCTCTCACCTCAGCCTCCTGAGTAGCTGAGACCACAGGCATGCACCACTACACCCAGCTAATTTTTAAAATTTTTGGTAGAGATATGGTTTCTCTGTGTTGCCCAGGCTGGTTTTGAACACCTGGCCTCAAGTGATCCACCCGCCTTGGCCTCACAAAGTGCTGGGATTACAGGCATGAGCCACTGTGCCCAGCCTGTGCCTGGTAATTTTTTACTGGATGTTGTGAATTGTATTTTTTTGGGTGCTAGTTGTACTTGTATCTCTACAAATACCCTTGAGCTTTTTTCTGGTACACAGCTGAGGTACTGGACACACACTAAGGCAGGGCCAGAGTAGCCTTCAGTTTGGGCTGATTTTGTCTCACCACTGGGCAGTGCCCTCTGAGTAGTGGGTCTGATGGCCTGTGAATTACCAGCCTTTCCACCCTGGCTATTGGGAAGAGCAAACCATTTGTGGCCCTGAGTGCCCCTCCAGTGGTTGTTCTCTCTGTTCCTGGTTGTTCCCTCTGCTCCTTATGGGTGGTGCTGTCCCAGCCTCTGGTTTCCTTGCACACACGTGCACTGGGCGGGAGGAACCCTCTGTGGGTCTCTTCAGCTTGCTCTGCGTGGCTCTGTGTGGCTGTGTCCTCTCTGATACTCAGTTCTGTGATTTCTCTCTGTCTTGGTCTCAGAATCTCAGTGCTGTCTTACCCATCCCCCATCGCCTGGGAACTCCAGGCAGTGAGCAGGGGCAGTCAGGGAGCTTTCAGGGATCGCTGTCTTGGGCAGCCTGATGTCCAGGATCTGAAAACCGTTATTGCCTACGTTTCATCACATTTGTTAGTTGTTTCAGGCAGGAAGACAATGCTTAGTTCTCCCATCTCAGCCAGAAGTGGAAGTCCTTTCCCCATGGGGACATTTCCGACAGTCCATGTCTGTGTCAGAGCTCCTCAGGCCCAGCTGGAGTGGATGGGTGCATTTCTTAGTAGCCCCACAGCTGTTTGTGGGCACAGTGGAAATAGAGAAAACAATGTGGATGGGTAGGACTTCTGGTTGTTAGTTGTGAGTAATGAAGTTTAATGGTTTTGTAACCTTGCATGTTTGTGTGTTTTCCTTGTGATGACTGATCTTGTATTAAAAGCAATTGTATTTAGTGGCTGGGTGCGGTATCTCATGCCTGTAATCCCAGCACTTTGGGAGGCTGACTTTGGTGGATCACTTGAGGTCAGGAGTTGGAGACCAGCCTGGCCAACATGGAGAAACCCCATCTCTACTAAAAACACAAAAATTAGCCACGCGTGGTGGCGGGCGCCTGTAATCCCACCTACTTGGGAGACTGAGGCAGGAGAATTGCTTGAACCCAGGAGGCGGAGGTTGCGGTGAGCCGAGATCACGACACTGCACTCCAGCCTGGGTGACAGAGCGAAACTGTCTCAAAAAAAAAAAAAAGCAATTGTATTTGGATAGGTCGGGATTAATTAGAACCAATTCAGTAACTAAAATGGAAAACTACCAGTATGCGGAGAGGTGACAAATAGTGAAAATGATTCTGATTGCCAGGTAATAACTTTAGCAAGTTGTGTGGTCATTTGTATGAGAGAGTAAGAGTGCCCTTTTTCATGAAGGTTGTCGGGGCCAAAGTGGTAACGAACGCCCGCAGCCCGGGGGCTCGATGCTATGGATTTGTCACCATGTCGACATCTGACGAGGCGACCAAGTGCATCAGCCATCTCCACAGAACCGAGCTGCATGGACGAATGATCTCCGTGGAGAAGGTGAGGCAGTTCTTGTCTATGGTAGCTCGCAAATGGAGTTTGCAAGTGAGAAGCCCTGGGCCACACATCATTTCTGTCTATTATATTTTAGGCCAAAAATGAGCCTGCTGGGAAAAAGCTTTCCGACAGAAAAGAGTGCGAAGTGAAGAAGGAAAAATTATCGAGTGTCGACAGACATCATTCTGTGGAGATCAAAATTGAAAAGTAAAGTGAATTTTCAAACCTCCTCTTGGAATCCCTGGGAGGAGGGCAAGGGCAGCCACCGTGGGCCTTGAAAAACACGCATCTGTCCTCACCTCTACCCACGCAGCCTTGCCAGCTTCCTGCTGGAGTCTCAGCTGATTTTTGTGTTCTGCTGCCACTTCAGTATTCAGCTTTTATTTATTTTTTGGAAACAGGGACTCACTCTGTCGCCTAGGCTGGAGTGCAGTGGCACTGCAGCCTCCACCTTCCGAGCTCAAGTGATTCTCCCACTTCAGCCTCCCAAGTAACTGGGACTACTGCAGGCATACACCACCCAGCCAGGCTACTTTTTGTAGAGATGCGGTTTTGCCATGTTACCAAGGCTGGTCTCAAACTCCTGAGCTCACGTGATCTGCCCGCCTTGGCCTCTCAAAGTGCTAGGATTACAGGTGTGAGCCACCACGCCCTGCCAATCTTCAGCTTTCTGTGTAAAGCTATTTAACGAAGTAGCCCATGTCTTTAAAAAGTGGATACAGTTGATCCTCAGCATGTATTTGTGTCCTGATAACTGATTAGCCTTTTGAAAAAACAGTATACACAAAATGTCGTTCTCCATATTCTGGTCCCTTGTACAGCCTCTCAGACCTTGGAATTATTTCCTCATTCACGTTGATTTTCATGCAGTTCTCACTTACTAATCACAGCAACTGTCATAAACCCAGTTTTTCAAAGATAAAGCATCATCCAAAGGAATGTAGCCTGGTCTAGTGTTGCAGTGAATGACCTTGAGTGAGTAGTTGGTGCTGTATCTGACAGATGGCAAGCATTGCTGTGTTTACTTCAAAATTAAAAATATTCCAAGGCACCCTGTGAGTTCACGGTGGCACCCTGGGGTACCTTGGCGTACTAGTTGGGAACCATGGGTCTGAGGTTCTATTTTTATAAAGGGGTGATTTATATCTTTAATCAAAATGGAGGTAGGGACAGATCTTTCAAGGGAGGTGTGGGTTATTTATATTTTTAACACAATTGTAGGCTTCTCTTTTGAGAAGGTAGATTTCGGTGGTGTATCTGATCATGGCAGTGTCTCAGGCTGAGCGTCTGCCTTAAGTTTACGTTGTCAGCGCAGTTTAGAGGGTAAACATGTCTGTGGACGTAGTTGAACTGGGTTTTTGAAGATGTAATTACCAATTTACATCATGGCCAAATCGGAATTATTATTTTTAATTGGAATTATTATTTTTAAAAAACATTTTACTTTTTGAGACGGGCCACCCAGGCTGGAGTGCAGTGACGCAGTCATGGCTCATTACAGCCTCGACCTCCCAAGCCCAAGTGAGTCTCCCACCTCAGCCTCCCTAGTAGCTGGGGCTACAGGTGTGGGCCACCACGCCCAGGTAATTTTTAAATTTTTGATAGAGACAGGGTCTTGCTCTTTTGCTCAGGTTGGTTTCCACCCTGGCCTCAAGCAATTTTCCCCCCTTGGCCCCGAAAAAGACTGGGATTATAGGCATGAGTCACTGCACCTGGCCCCAGACTGAAATCAGTAGGCCCCTGAGTAATGGGTGTCAGATGAGCCTTCATGAATTTGGGGTGGGGGGGCAGGGGGGTGAGCCCCCTAATTTAATCAGCAACTTCAAAAAGACACATCCCATCAGTATTGCTAAGAAAAAAAAGTCTGTATTGGTGGAAGATGGGGAACTGTTGTTGCAGGTTTGCGGTGTTCTTGGTATCTTGCGTGTGTCATTGTTTTTCTGTATTTGTGGGAAAGGTGCTAACAGTATAGGGTGGTCCTGTGGCCAGCACTGGGAATGCAGCAGTTTCCTCGGTCCTTGTAGTAGCCGTGTGAGGCACTTGCTCTATGTAGGAGAGGATACAGGCCTAGAGAGGGGAGCGCGCCCTGCCTGAGTTTTGCTGGGAAACGGCAAGGCTGGGATTCAACCTATGAAGGTTGCTCAGAGCCCCATGGCTCTTAACTGGGTGATGAACTTGATTTTTTTTTTTTTTTTTGAGACAGAGTCTCGCTCTGTTGCCCAGGCTGGAGTGCAGTGGCGCAATCTTGGCTCACTGCAAGCTCCACCTCCCGGGTTCACGCCATTCTCCTGCCTCAGCGTCCCGAGTAGCTGGGACTATAGGCACCTGCCACCACGCCTGGCTAATTTTTTTTGTATTTTTTAGTTGAGACGGGGTTTCACTGTGTTAGTCAGGATGGTCTTGATCTCCTGACCTTATTTTTTTCTTCAAATTAACACCTTCATTAGCCTTCCCTTCCATTTGAAGGATTTCTAGATTAGTGGTTGGCCTTGTGAAATACAGAAGCTTTCCAAAGAGGGGAAGAAGAGGGGCTCGCCTTTGCCATCTTGGATGAGTGGTGGTTTTTATACAGTTGTTATACAGAAAGCACATGTAAATGTCAGGTGTAATCCCAACACCTAGGGATGATGCTTTTTGTTGGATATCCTTCCAGTCTTTTTTCCAGCATATATATTTATCTACTAGAAGGAAAGCAGATGAATAAACACAGAATTTTGTGCAGCAGATGAAAGGAGTCAGACCCTTTTTATTCCCCCTAAGTTCTGTCTCAGGATCTAAAGGTCCTTCTTATTTATTTATTTATTTATTTATTTAGAGACGGAGTCTCTCTCTGTCGCCAGGCTGGAGTGCAGTGGCGCGATCTCGGCTGACTGCAACTTCCACCTCCTGGGTTCAAGCAGTTCTCCTGCCTTGGCCTCCTGAGTGGCTGTGATTACAGGCATGCGCCACCACGCCTGGCTAAATTTTTTTGTATTTTTAGTAGAGACGGGGTTTCACAATGTTGGCCAGGGTGGTCTCGAACTCCTGACCTTTTGACCCGCCTACCTTGGTCTCCCAAAGTGCTGGGATTAACAGGCATGAGCCACCGCGACCAGCCTAAAAACCCTTCTTTAAAGCATACCATGAGGTGACAAAAGTAAGCTGTAGAGCAGTGTATGAAATATGGCCTCGTTCATGTGACTCCTAAGACACTCTATAAAACGTCACTGTAGATTACTGCGGTCAGGCAGACCCAGTGATCGACAATAAGGCCACCCAGGTGGTTGTCGCAGGGATGAGGGAGATGAGATGATTTACAATAGTCAGTTCTGGGATGTACCATCAATTACTATGGTGTGTATTTAACATTTTTCTCAAAATGGTTGTTTTTTTTTTTTTTTTTTTTTTTTTTAAAGACAACTCCATGATGTGGAGGTTGAGAAGGGCAGAGGAGACGGGGCAATCAGAGAGGCTTCCCTGGCGTGGCTGGAGCTCTGCCGGGAACCCTGCCTGGGTCAGTTGGAGGAGAGGCCAACAGGTGCTTGCTGGAGGGCCTTGCAGAGGCCTGACTTTCCTGCCTGGACCCTGGCATGTCGTTGGTGTTGAGTCAGTGTGCAGTTTAATTGCCTGAGACAAATGGCATTAGGGAATGCAACAGCTGAGTTTGAGTGGCGAAGATGATTTATTTCACTGCCTAGAAGAAAGTTGCCTTTGGTTGAAATGGCACTTAATACCTTCCCGTATTCACTGGCACATAACACATCATTTTAACTCCCTAAAAGTATGCAGCAGTTACCGGTCGAGGGGTGTTGGCCTCACGGGTAAATGGCCTGCCGCTCTGTGCAGTGGGGGCTTGGTGTCCTGCCACTGTGCCTCCATCCTGTTGAGGCTGTATTGGGAAGAAATGCTTTTGCCTATAAAGCTTATAAACAGTGTTCCACACATACATGATGAAACATTAAAATAAACTTTTTAGAAGTGTTCTCATGTAGTTGGCGTGTTTCTCATGTCCACCTGCACACCAGTCTTGCGTGCCAGCCTGACATTTTGGAAACGCATCCGCAGGAATTTCATTGTGCATATCCCTCGATTTAGCACATAATAGAAGTGGGAACACAGCCTGTATCTAAAGAGAAGTATTGTTATTACTATGGTTTTCAAATAATTTTTCCCACCTAATTGCCGCCGGGGTGATTTGTTTTTTGTGGATGTCTGAGTATGTGTGAGTCGAGGCTCTGGGTGAGCCGTTCCTGTTACAGAGTCTTGTGAACTCAAATTTGATAACCATGTCTTTAAATAGAACCGTAATTAAGAAGGAAGAGAAGATTGAGAAGAAGGAGGAAAAAAAGCCTGAAGACATTAAGAAAGAAGAAAAAGACCAGGATGAGCTGAAACCCGGACCTACAAATCGGTCTAGAGTCACCAAATCAGGTGATGAGAGCCTTTTAAGAGCTGTGGAAGGGGAAGGCCTGGCACGGGTGGTGACTAGGTGGGGTTCCGAGGGGAGGCGAGGACAGCAAGCTCTGGTGACGTGGCTGTTTCGCTGTTCATATGTCACTGTTAAAGAAACAAGAGTCTGTTGATGAAATGGCTTAAAGGAGTTTCCATACAACATCGGGAATCCAGAAGTGCTTGGGACTCAGGGCTTATGTGTATTGCTGAACTCAGCTGCCTGAGTTCGGGCTTTTTCAGGGCCTTTGGCTGATTGTAGTGTGGGATTTGCAAGAGTGAGTTGTCCGAGTTTCTTGTAACTAACCTGATGTTATTTTGCAGGTGTGCAGTAAAGTTTTTCCCACATTATGTTAAAGCTGGAGGTAGTAAAAACACAGAGAAAACTGAAACCTCCAAGCATCTGTTGAAGTGGTTCTATTTGGACGATGCCACTTCTGTTGTCATTTTATAAAAGTTCATTGTGCTTTACACCTTTGAATCTGTATGAGACTCAGAGTGTTTTGTGGCAAAAAAATAAGCCAACTCCACCTCCCCCATCAAGGAAGAGAAAAACAGAGACACAACCCAACCATCTGGAGCATTGAAATTTGGTACAGCACATTACAAGCTGGATCTTCAGCTCTCGGACTAATTTACCCCGAGTCTCACGAGGAACGTGTTTTTAAAATGTTCCTCAAGTATTATAAATCTCCCCAAATAAATCGTTCCAGTGGTTAGAGCCTGGTGGTTCTGTCGTCAGGAGAGATAATTGGTTTGGAAGCCTTTATTGCTGGAGATGAATGGAGGGAAGCCCACCCATCTGGCAGGGCACTCCCTCAGAGCTGCAGTGTGATTCCGAGCATGGGCTGGATACTGCGGAGCTTCATAGAATGTCAGGGAGGAGTGACAGCATAGACCAGCTCCGGAGCTGTGTGGGTTTAGAGTGGAGGGTCACAGAGGGCTCTGCAGGATGGCTGTGCTTGTGTGCATGCTGCAGGTTTAAGCTGTAGGTTGGGAACAGGTCCCTCTAGTTGTGTAAAGACCTGTGAGGGTGCCCCCATGCTGCTGTGCCCGTGTTACCGTGTTGCTCACAACAGATGAGAAATAGAGGCTCCAAAGGCTAGTGGCAGTCACTTGACTCACGCCTTGTGTGTCCAAAGCCCGGGGTCCATCAGAGTGCTGTTTACTGTGGGAAGTTGGGGCGTCCACAGGTTTTGATGGTTTGCTGTGTTTTTTTCCTGAAGGAAGCAGAGGAATGGAGCGGACAGTCGTGATGGATAAATCGAAAGGAGAGCCTGTCATTAGCGTGAAAACCACGAGCAGGTCCAAAGAGAGAGTGAGTATTGCCTCTGCCATCTCAGGGCCAGCTGTTTCTCATGATGGCCCCATGGCCCGTGTGATACACATTATGAAAACAGCACTGTTTTGCCTTTAAAACTGAAGTTTGTAGGAGGCACTACAATTGTGTAGATGGTGGATACAGACACACACATGAATCCCAGTGCTTTCTGCAGAGCAGTGCCCATCCATGTTTGCTTCCCTTACTGGCTCCTGACCGGGATGTGCCGCCTTCAGACAGAGCATTGGTTCACATGGCAGCTCACCATAGGGTGGGATGGACCAGACCCAGGCTTTTTGAGCCGGAAGGCAGGTCCTACTCTTTGGTTGACTTAATAGCAGGTTACTTTCTTTCATTGGTTTTCTAGTCTTCTATTAAATTAACCAAAAAGGTAGAGACCAACCTAGGACAGAGTGCTGATCATGTTATCAGATCAAGAGCTGCACCTCTCAAGTTGTGCACACAACTAGACGAAATAGCGTCTCATTTGCGTTTTTCACTCTGGGAAACAATAAAAACCTCTGCTTCCCAGTCACAGGTTCTAGCTAAGATATTCATGAGGTGACAGTACTTTTTTAATGAATGCAGAGTTCGCCATATTCAGCCAGGACCACTTTGTGTTGTTAAGACTTAACTTTTTTTTTTTTTTTTGAGATGGAGTCTTGCTGTGTCGCTCAGGCTGGAGTGCAGTGGCGTGATCTCTGCTTACTGCAACCACTGCCTCCTGGGTTCAGGCGACTCTCCTGCCTCAGCCTCTCGAGTAGCTGGGATTACAGGCAACAGGCACACACCACCACACCAGGCTAATTTTTTTACTTTTAGTAGAGACGGGATTTTGCCATGTTGGCCAGGCTGGTCTCGAACTCCTGACCTCAAGTGATCCACCCGCCTCAGCCTCCCAAAGTGCTGGGATTACAGGCTTGAGCCACCGCGCCCAACCAAGACTTAGTTTTTAAAATGAACATTCGGATTTTATAAAGTATCAGTTCCTAATGTCATTTTTCACATGAAAATCATAACATACAGAGAAATGTAGAGTAGAACATTGAAAAAGACCCATAATCCTACCCCCATGTAACTATGATGTTGAAAATAAGTAGTGATGACACGTGTGTGATTAGAACATCTGGTCAGCTTGGGGAGATGCAGCACGGGCGTACTAAAGCCTCCGTGTGTCCAGTTGGGCTCCTCGGCTTCCTCTGCACACACGTCCCCTGTGCGTGCTGTGGGACCACAGACAGAGGATGTGCTGGAGCTTGCACTTTCTGTGTAATATGCCTTGGAGGTCTCTACATACAGACACATACAGTTTGGCTTTTTTCCTTTTTGCTTTTTTTTATTTTAGCTTTTACATATATTTTTTATTTTATGCATGATATTTACCTATTAAAAAAAAAAAAGGGTGGGGGTGTCTCACTTTGTTGCTTAGCCTGGCTTCAAGTGATTCTCTCGCCTTGACCTTCCAAACTTGCTGGATTACAGGTGTGAGCCCTTACTCCCAGCCTTTTTTAACTTTTAAATTTTGAAATAAAGTGCTGTTCAGAAAGGTTGTGGAGGGGACTTAAATTTCCTGGGTGTGTTGCACCTGCCAGGTTGCTAGTAAGTGGCTAAGCTGGCCTGAGAACCCAGGAGTCCCGTGCTGGCACTGTTGCCTGCTGTGCTGCCCACTGTGCGGTGGTATGTGGGCATCTGTCTCCTCCTTATTCTACTGCAGTGTGTGTAAGACATCTGCCCGTCTCATAGGCAAAGCTTGCCATCAAAGTGCTGGGTGATGTGTGTCTCTCCTGTGTGTGTGTATGCCCCTTTCTCCCCAGCCTGCATTTTATTAATAATTGGTGTAATGTCTCGTCTTGACCTTTGCCTGTCTTTCTGTTGGGTTGGTTTGTTTTTCATTGCTCGCTCTTTCTCTCCTATGGGAGCTAATTAGGAAAATAAACTGAGTAGCTTTTTAAAAATATCATTTCCCAGGCCCCTGCCCCAGAGATTCTGTGTGGATCAGCGGGAGGCCTCAGGTTCTGTGTTGTTTAAAAGCTTCCTGGGAGGGTCTGCTGTTTGGGTGAGACCTTGGAGAACCTTGGAAATGGGAGTCAGTTGTTACAGCTCTGAGCTTTATGCCACAGATAGAAAATGGTGAATATAGGCTGGGTGCAGTGGCTCACACCTGTAATCCCAGCACTTTGGGAGGATGAGGCAGCACATCACTTGAGCTCAGGAGTTTGAGACCAGCCTGGACAACAGGGCAAAACCCTGTCTCTACAAAAATACAAAAATTACTCAGGCATGGTGGTGTGCACCTGTGGTCTCAGCTACTCAGGAGGCTGAGGTGGGAGGATCACTTGATCCTGCAGTGAGCTGTGACTGAGCCACTGCACTCCAGGCTGGACAACAGAACAAGACTGGGTCTCAAACCCAGAAACCTACAAAAAATAAATTATGGAAGTTGGCTATTAGTGTTCTGTACCTTATTAGGAGCACTGTTTTGCATTAAAGCATTTTGGCATATTCTCTTTGTTTATTTGAGATGGAGTCCCACTCTGTCGCCCAGGCTGGAGTACAGTGGCACAATCTCGGCTCACTGCCACCTCTGCTTCCCAGGTTCAAGCGATTCTTCTGCTTCAGCCTCCTGAGTAGCTGGGATTATAGGCATGCGCCACCACGCCTAGCTAATTTTTGTATTTTTAGTTGAGATGGGGTTTCACCACGTTGGTCAGGCTGGTCTCGAACTCCTGACGTTGTGATCCGCCCACCTTGGCCTCCTGAAATGCTGGGATTACAGGTGTGAGCCACTGCGCCTGGCCTGGCATATTCTATTTAGAGCTGTCTGCCTGAGTCCTGAGCCAGCAGTTGAGACGTGAAACATGCAGTCTGCCCTCCAGCTGTCCAAACGGCTGGCCTGACTGCTGTCCCCCTCTGAACTAATGGCCACAGTGGCCCTGTGCGGATGTGCCCTGTGGCTCTGAGAGGCCTAGGTTTGCTTTGGATTATGTGAGTCCTTGGCTGTGCTATGCTAGAAGAACTGTGCCTGTAGGTTTTCTGAGGCGTGGGCCAACCTCTTCTCTTCCATGAACGCCCCTTGACATCTGAAAGCAGGATTCTGGATTAGGCAGTAAAACGCAAACTTGGAGGGAAGCATATGCCTGGGCCTCTGGTCTGGAGACCACAGCCTTCCATCTACACCATGTGGGGCCAGAGAATCTTAGTCTCACGCACACGTGCATAATCTCCATTGTGTGTTTGTTGCAATCATTTTCTTGACATTAATAAACCAGTTTTGGTAAACAGAGCTCCAAGAGTCAGGATCGCAAGTCAGAAAGCAAAGAAAAGAGAGACATCTTGTCGTTTGATAAAATCAAAGAACAAAGGGAGAGAGAGCGCCAGAGGCAGCGGGAACGGGAGATCCGAGAAACGGAGAGGCGGCGGTGAGTGGAGCTGGGCGGGGCAATGGGCTGGTGGTTTCCTCTCAGGGTGGCTGTCCTTCTCCCAGCTGTACTTGGAGTGCGCAGTCTGTGTGCCCGAGAGCCAGTGCCTGGGCTGGCGGGTGTCGTGCTTCACCTGGTTCCTCGAGGCAGGGGCCAGCACCTGTTCACACATGAGCCGCCAGACATGCCAGGTGGCATGAAAGTCATCAAAGGGCCAGGTGCAGTGGCTCACACCTGTGATCCGAGCACTTTGGGATGCCAGGGCCAGAGGATCACCTGAAGCCAGGAGTTCAAGACCATCCTAGGCAATGTAGCGAGCCCCCACCTCTACAAAATATTTAAAAATTAGCTGGGCATGGTGGCGCCCACTTGTAGTCCCAGCTACTCAGGAGGTTGAGGTGGGAGGATCGCCAGAGCCCAGAAGCTCAAGGCTGCAGTGAGCGGTGATCACAACAGTGCACTGCAGACTGGGTGACAGAGTGAGACCCTGTCTCTTAAAAAGAAGTCATCGAAGCCCTTTACAGTATATGGGGTTTGGCTATGTTGCCAGGCTGATAACTCCTGGGCCCAAGCAATCCTCCTGCGTCAGCCTGCCTAAGTGCTAGATTACAGGCTGAGCCTTCTGCTGGCTCAGAGTCTATTTTCGCCCCTCCTCTGGTGTTGGACCTTGGCCCGTGCGGAAAGCCCAGCCGTGTGTGGCTTTGATGGGATGGGATGGTCCCTGGGTGCTGAGGCCTCAGTCTTCCCTGTTGAAACCTTTCACATAAGGTCAGAAACTGCAAGCAGAGTCCAGTTGTCATTTTGCCGCGGCTCCGTTCTGGGCTGTGGTCTTGAAGGAGGCTTGTCCCTCTGCCTTGACATTCGGCCTTTTCATGTCGGGATGCGCGGCGTTCTCTTGTCACTTTTCCTCAAATATTGCTCAGTAAAGCAAAAGCTGTGCTCATAGCGTTTGGAGAGTGTTCTTGAGCTAACCTAGAAATGTTGCCAGCTGTGCTGCCTTTGCTTTTCTTAAGGTAACTTTGTTAAGTAAGGTAACCCCCTGCACGCGCAGCTTTAGGGAAGCCCGGTGAGCTTTTGGATCCATTTTTTTTTTTCTGCTTCCAACACACACCCAGTTTTGGGCACCGGGCTTTCTCCGTGGGGGCTCACGCAGGGAGTTCAGGGCAGCGTCGCTTGTCCCCGCAGGGAGCGCGAGCAGCGGGAGCGGGAGCAACGCCTCGAGGCCTTCCATGAGCGTAAGGAGAAGGCCCGGCTGCAGCGGGAACGCCTACAGCTGGAGTGCCAGCGCCAGCGGCTGGAGCGGGAGCGCATGGAGCGGGAGCGGCTGGAGCGCGAGCGCATGCGCGTGGAGCGTGAGCGTAGGAAGGAACAGGAGCGCATCCACCGCGAGCGCGAGGAGCTGCGGCGCCAGCAGGAGCAGCTGCGTTACGAGCAGGAGCGGCGGCCCGGGCGGAGGCCCTACGACCTGGACCGGTGAGTCCCGCCCAGAGTGTGGGCAGGACGGAGGCCAGCGTGGCAGCGGTGTTCACCCTTCAGCAGAACAGCGGCTTCCCTTCCGTCCCTGTCGGTGGGGAGAATGAAATTTGATATGGAGCATGCGCCCTGGGGACCCCCTGCAGCTCTCACTGCGCTGCTGCAGGTTTATTAGTTCGCTGTCCCCAACGGAGGCTGTGTAGCATCTTCCCAAACTTGAGTTATTCTGGGAAACTTGATGGCTGCCACTTGCTGAAGGGTTTGTGATGCTTTTCCTCTCCACTTACCCGTGGAGCATAGCTGTTCTCTGTCCTGCGAGACAACCGAACGCCCATTAGGCCCAAGTTGGCCACCGCTGTCTCTGCCGGTCTCATGTGTCCTTGTAGACAGAGAGGCAGAGCAGGCGCTGTGGAAAAGGAAATTGCCTCTGATTTAGAAAGTAGGTTTATTGGTCTCTAGCTACCCCGGGCGGCTTAATTGACAGTCACCCTTCACCCCTCTCTCCGTGAGCCTAGTTTTCTGGTAAAAATCAGGAAGAAGATAATTGGATGCCATCCAGAGCTGTGTGTAGTTCGCTATCACCCCATCTAATTCTCTTTGCTTTTGCAAGAAACTCAGAGGGAGATTCAGGCTCCGGTGGAAGGCAGAGAAAGTAAAAGTGTGGCAACTCGAATGCCATTCCAGAAGAATCAAATATTTCATTTCAGTTGCATTTGTGCTCATGAGGGGGGATCAAGGTATTAACAGCCTCACGAGACAATGAGCTCACAGCAGTGCTCCTTTCGGGACTGTTGGATGAGAACACAAGTGTGCCTCTCGGCTGTTAATGGCGGTTTTAATTTATCAAATCAAAGCAATGATAATCGAATGTTTAGAGATTAGCCCTGCAGGACATTTTAAGCGATACTGGGTCTGGGGAGAGAGCTCCCCTCCCCACCTCCACCTCCTCCTTTTTTCCTCCTCCTCTCTCATAAATGGAATTTGCATTCTTTTAAAATAAAAACCAACAGACGAGATGATGCCTATTGGCCAGAAGGAAAGCGTGTGGCGATGGAGGACCGATATCGTGCGGACTTTCCCCGGCCAGACCACCGCTTTCACGACTTCGATCATCGAGACCGGGGCCAGTACCAGGACCACGCCATCGACAGGTCAGCAGTCCCGTCCCCTCCTTTAGCTACAGTCATTGTGGGCACCGGGGCATCCAGCTGACCTCGTTCTCAGCCCAGTGCAGGGGTTCCTGTGTGCTCTGAAGCCTCGTTTGCTTCTGAGATCCACAGTGGATGACTTTGGCCTTGCACAGAACTTGAGCGAGTTGAGCCTTGCACAGAACTTGAGCTAGGAATCCCTAGCTTGCCTCATAGGAAGGCATCTCAGAGCTCGTTCCATCCACCGACTCTTTTCATAGGTGGGCCAGGAGGGGCCTGAGTGCAGGGCCATCTACACCGAGCTCTCTTGTGAGGCAGCAGTGTTTGTCAGCACAACCTGGTTGTGCCCAACAGCTACCAGAGAATTGATGGAGGACGTGCAAAATTTCTCATGAGGCCTGTTTTGTATTTTGAGGGTCTGGGTGGGTTTTTTAGCCTTTTAAAATGAGGAATACATCTAGCTTATTAAAAAGGCAGCCCTTGGTTTTCCTGTGTAAGAATCCTGTCTTCGGGCTCCTCTCGGCTGCACGTCTCTGACCCGTTTCCCCATTCATTGGCTCCTTCAGTCGGAATGTCAGAGCAGGGAGAACAGGAAAGGGAGGCTGAGAGGCCACACTCTTAATTCTGCTGGAGTTTGGGGTGGAGTTGGTGTGAATTTTGATGAGTCCCATGCATTGGGTCAGACCAAAGATGAGGGATCATTGGAGGCCTCTGTTTGTCCCTGTTCCCCTAACTGAGAGCTCCCCGAGGAATTTCAGTTCAGTGAGATTTTTATTCCCATCTCTTTAGGATCCGACTTCGTTTCTGCCCCCGGGGAAAAGCCTTTCGATTTGAGCTAGCTTTTTTCTTTTTTTCCAGGCCAGTTATAGTTTTTATGTGATGGGATGGGAAAAGTATCCCAGTCATGAAACTTCCTGACCTGCAGAAATGGGTAGTCGTGCCTGGCGCTCTTTGAACAGGATCTTTTCCTTTTGCAGGCGGGAGGGTTCGAGGCCAGTGATGGGAGACCACCGGGATGGGCAGGTGAGTAGAGCCCCGATGCCAAGCCCTGGGGCCACTGCACTGCTGTGCGGGCATAGCAGGCCATTTCTAGCCAGGCGGCCGCTTGATCCCAGAGAGGTGGCAACCAAGTCAGCACGTGTGGCGGGTATGCAAGTATGGGTTCTGGCCAGCGACTAGAAGTACAAATATTTAGTCGGACGTGGTGGCTCATGCCTGTAATCCCAGCACTTTGGGAAGCTGAGGTGGGTGGATCACAAGGTCAGGAGTTCAAGACCAGCCTGGCCAACATGGTGAAACCCTGTCTCTACTAAAAATACAAAAAATTAGCCGGACATGGTGGCGAGTGCCTGTAATCCCAGCTACTTGGGAGGCTGAGGCAGGGGAATCGCTTGAACCTGGGAGGCGGAGGTTGCAGTGAGTCGAGGTCACACCATTGCACTCCAGCCTGGGCAACAAAAGCAAGACTCCGTCTCAAAAAAAAAAAAAAAAAAAAAAAAGAAGTGCAAATATTTTATTGTTTTGTAATGCTCAAGTTTCTGTCATTTTCAAATATGTCGGGCTTGTTCTTCGTTTTATCCAGTAGAAACCTCAAGTGTCTCTTCATTGTCCACTTGCTCAGGGAGCCTTTGGGTCTTGGTGCCTGTGAGGTGCCCCCAAGAACCCAAATGGTGGTTGTCGTTTAGCCCACATGTGCCAGGGTTGGGGGGATGGGGGAGCCCGGGGTTCCCCATGTTTCAAGTCTGTGCTGGGTGGGCACGGGGGCCTGAAGACCACAAGAGTGGTCCCTGAGTCTCTGTGGTGCCGTGCGGGTGCCCCGTGCGTGGTGGCAGGGTGTGAGTTCTAAGAAAGCAGCAGCCCGGTGGAGAGGTGGGAGGTGGGCGGCAGAGTAATGGCCTATAACAGTAGGCAGCACCCGCCTGCTTCTTGGCTGCTGGCTCCTCTGTGCAGAGTTGGTTGGCCAGGGAGGCCGGAATTGTGGCCCTGCCAGAACACAGGGGGGCTGACCCGCCCGGGGGCCTTCCTGTTATCGGAAAGGAGACAGCGTCCAACGTCTCAGGGAAGACAGGGTTTGGTGACGTCTTAGTGGACCTTGAGCAGAGCTGTTGAGGGCAGTAATGCCAGGGTGCCGCTGGCTCCTGGGGCAGCTCAGGTAGGGCAGTGATGCAGCTGTAGGGGTGCGAGGAGGGGAGCCAGGGAGCAGAGGGTCAGTGAAGCAGGGCCCAGCAGGGCTGAGGCTGCACCCTGCAGTTCTCTCTCAGCTCCGCCCCACCTGCCGCCCTGGGGCCTGCGGTAGACAGGCCTCCCGGAAGGTGGGCCTATGTGGGTGACGTGGTCAGTGTCACCCTGTTCCTCTCCTGCCTTACAGCACTATGGAGATGACCGCCATGGCCACGGCGGACCCCCAGAGCGCCATGGCCGGGACTCCCGTGATGGCTGGGGGGGCTACGGCTCCGACAAGAGGCTGAGTGAAGGCCGGGGGCTGCCCCCTCCCCCCAGGTTAGTGGGTGAGCCCCAGCCGGGTGGGGAGCATCTGTCCTAACCTGGGAAAAGGTTGGTGCCTGGCCGGGCATGTCCCCAAGGTTTGATTCAGCTAGGGCAGCTTTAGGACGGGCTGCCAGGGGTCCTGCCATTTGAAACCCCTGACTCAGAAAGTCCAGGTTCTCAAGAAGAAAGCACAGAACAGGCTCTCAGGGATGGAGCTGTCCAGGTCGCCCAGAATGACCCATCCCCATTCTTGAGCTGGGGGTCGCCTGCAGCTGTGAATGTCTCGATCACGGGCTGCGTACACACTGGGAGAGACAGCGCTGAAGCTCTTAGTCCTGCCCCGTCAGTGGTAGAGCAGCCTCGCCCCTGCCTCCACGTTGCCTCTTGACACGTGTCTTCCTTGGGTTTTCTCTCTGACCCCTGGTTGGTGTGGGGTGGGGCTTCTCAACCCTGCCCTGCCTATTAGAATCACTTATGAGGACCCTCCACCCAGGACTCAAGGCTGAGGACACTGGGCCAGGTCCTCCACAGGTGTCCAAAGCCACCTTCACCAGCACTGCAGTGGGGGTGCTGTTCTGAGCCTCGTCAGCATTGTTGGGGTGCAGAGCTTGTCTGAGAGGACTCTAGGTGCCTCTCTGGTTTCTTTGGCCAGCTGCAGTCACCCCTGCCTGTTTGTCCTGTTGCTGCCTGGGCTGGCCGTGAGGAGGCTGGTGTCAGGATCGCTTTGCGGCTGCCGCCCTGCTTTCCTCTGTGAGCTGAGTGTCCTATCTTGTCTCCAGCCCCGGCGCAGGGCTGCCTCGGCCCCTGCCCTAGTGCCACAGGGTGGGTTTTGGCCCCATGTGCTCCCCCGTTCCATCCCTCCCTCCACGCTGAGAGGCACTTCACCTCTGCCAGGGACTTTGACTCGGAGCTGTGCCGAGTGTCCCAGGACACCCGAAGCTTCTCCTGAATCTCTGGGCAGCACAGACGGTGGCAGTGCTCTGATCAGTTGGTGTGAAGTGTTCTCTTCTGTGAGACTTCATTAGCACTCCTGTCTTGTCACTTGGTGGGTTTTATGGTAAATACCTCAGGAGTGTAAACGGGAAACTCATCCACAGTGAGAAGCGGCTGGGCGCCATTGGGTCACCGAGGGCAGGTTCCACATGGGAGCTTTCCACTCCCTCCAGGGCGGTATTGCACTTGCCTGGCGGTGCGCACTGGGGGCTCTGGTGGCCCCTCTCGGGCCTGTGGGCTGGCTCACTTGGCCTGACTGTCACTGCAGCCGGCAACCCACAGCAGGCAGGCACTCATGCAGATGGGTCTGGCTGCTTTCCTGCACAGCCACTGTGACTGCTTGGCCACTTGGGACTCAGGACACTGGGCTCGGATTTTCATCTCCCAGAGTTTCTGTCTGAAACTTTGAACAAATAGCTTTTTTTAAGTATAATTCACACAACACACACTTCCCGTTTCATGTGTGCAGTCAGTGGAGGTTTGCGTGTACGTGGATCTGTGCAGCCATCCCCACGGCCTTTTCTGAAGCATTTTCATCACGTCAAAAGAAACCCTGCCCCTTTAGCAGCCGCACCCCTTCCCCCTGCCCTTGGTAGCCACAGGTCCCTTTCTGGCTCTGGATTTGCTGTCTTGAGTCATTTCTTGGCCTGCGCGGTGTGCCTGCGGGCCTGGCTTCTCCCTAAGCCTTGTGTATTCAGGGCTCATCTCCACATGCTGCCTGGGCCAGTGCTTCCTTCCTAGTTAAGGCTGAACACTCCATGGTCCAGACACACTACATAGTGTTATCTGCTCATCAGTTCATGGGCGTTGGGGTCCTTCTCCCTTTGGCTGTTAGGAATCCTGCCGCTAGGAACATTCATGCACAGATGTCTTTGGCCATGTTTTCATTTCTGGCAGGTAGGAATGGGTTTGCTGGGTCATGGTAATTCTGCGCTTAACTCTTTGAAGAACCACCAAACTTTTCCACAGTGGCCACACCATTTTACATTTCCACCAGCAGTGGACGAGGGTTCTTCCCTTTCCTCGCACCCTCCACAGTGTGTGTTACTGTGATTCTAGCATCCCAGCCAGGGGGAGGTAGCATCTCGGCGTGGCTCGGATTGGCATTTCCGGGTGGCGCTGAGCACCTTCTCACGTGCTTACTAGCACATCTGTCTTTGGGGAAATGTCCCTTCCCATGATTTGCCCACTTGACATGCAGCCCTTGCTGTGTGGTATGACCCACCATGCAGCTGAGGTCAGGGTGGGTGCGCCTGCTGCTGACACAACCCTGGAGGCTCATCAGGTGGCTGCATGTCTGCTTTTTCTTTTGGCAAAGGGGTGGCCGTGACTGGGGAGAGCACAACCAGCGGCTGGAGGAGCACCAGGCACGCACCTGGCAGGGAGCCATGGACGCAGGTGCGGCCAGCCGGGAGCACGCCAGGTGGCAAGGTACGGGGCTGGCTCCAGGGACGAGGGTGGCTGTGGCCCCCACATGTGTCCAGGGGCTTCCCCAGGGATGGAGTGTTTGCAGACCCTTCTTCTCTTCTAGGTGGCGAGAGGGGCCTATCTGGGCCCTCGGGGCCGGGGCACATGGCAAGCCGTGGTGGAGTGGCAGGGTAAGGCGTGTTGTCCGTGGAGGATGGTAGTTCGCTCCTGCTCCTCACTTCCTCTCCCTTTTTTGCATGTTTGATGTTTTGAAAACAAAGCAAAAAGCAGCTCTTTGCAATTTATGCAAATAACGCTTTTAAAGTTACCTGGAATACAGTGTGTGATGGTGATTTTTCTCACCTGGAAAAAAAACCCAGGCACTCTAAAGGCTGCAGGACCGTTACTGAACCCATGTTACGATGAAAACGCTGAGCACTTCAAGGGGAAAAAAAATGTCTGACTTTGTTCCTAGACGAGGCGGCTTTGCACAAGGTGGACATTCCCAGGGCCACGTGGTGCCAGGTGGCGGACTGGAAGGTGGCGGAGTGGCCAGCCAGGACCGGGGCAGCAGAGTCCAGCACCCACACCCCCATCCCCCCCCGTACCCCCACTTCACCCGCCGCTACTAAGTCCCACTCACTGCGAGTTTTCAGGTGGGCAGACGCACTGTTGAATCTGGTAGCCAGGGTTCCCTTGAACTTGGGGGATCTTTTTAAAAGCAAAGTAAATCTTGCCACCATGTTGTAGCTCAATGCAATGTGAACTCACTTTTTTTTTTTTTTTTAAATAAATGTGTTCTTGTTCTGCCATTTTTAAATCAAGGTTTCTGTTAACAAGGCATTCCATTTTCCATTAATAAAGTTTACCATTCGCAGTCTTGCGTGCGTGTGCACGTGCGTGAGTCCTGGTGGCCGTAGAGCTCGGGATGGGACCAACCCTGGGCGCAGTGGTGTGACCACATGGTGACTGTTGGCTCTGCCAGGCGCTGCCAAAGTCTTTTGCCTGCATCATCCTGCTGAGTTGTCATAACCACCCCAGGAAGTGGGCTGTCCAGGTCCCCATCATGGGATGAAACTGAAGCTGGGGAGTCAGGAATTCTTCAGGGGGTGCACAGGAATTCTTCAGGGGGTACACAGGAATTCTTCAAGGGGTGCTGTGCACTGTGGGGCCCTCAGACCAATCCCTTTACCCCGAGCTTGTCTCTGCGTGGGTAGTGGTGAGGGTGTGCCAGGCCCTGGGGAGCCCTCCCCCTGCCACCTCAGTCTGGGGCTGTGTCGCGTGCTGGTGTGTGGTGGGCTCTGTCGGGGAGGGTCCGTGTGTGGTGGGCCCGCCCTCCCCTGGCTGCCAAGTGTGTCCTGCTCAGTGTCTGCTGCCAGCAGCTGGGCAGGAGTGGGACGGCGCTGACTCGGTGATGGACCCAGGTGGTAGAGCTGGTCCCTCCGTTCTTCTGGAAATGTCCATTTGTTTGCAAAAGTGCATTTGAATGTGATGCCCATTTTCTTCCTTAAAGACTGTGCCAGATGAGGCACTTCGCTGGCCGGGGTAGCCCGCAGGCTGCCGGCCCATGCGCGCATTCCTCCATGCCAGGGGCCGGCCACTGTGAGGCGCAGCTGTCCTGTTCAGAACTGCTGGTGCACGAGTGGAGCTGGTGCTGGCCAGGGGTGGGGGCTGCAGGCATCTTGGGGCAGACGATGGTGCATGGGGTCGGCCTAGTGCCCTCTCGGCGGGAGGGGCAGCCCAGCCCAGTGTGGTGTGGTGAGAGTTAACTGGCAAGGCCACCTGCTGGGGACCTCTTTCCCTCCCCTCCGTTTCTAGGACAGCCACCCGCAGGCCCCTCCTCCAACTGCCGGTTCTGCTGGAGTTCCCCGCGCCCCCGCTGGGAAGTTAGGTTTTTAAAAAGCCATGTTAAAATCCATCCCAGCTTGCCGCAGACACCGGAGCATGAAAGGCAGGTTGGCCCTGGCCCTCGGCGTCCTGTCTGGGCCTGAGCCACCGTGAACGCATTCCGGAGCCTCCCCCACGGTGGCAGCTTCTGGAGTCATTTTCCAGTGGCAGGTGGACTGGACGCCACGCCGTCTCCGTGTTGCACACGGGGTCTTCGCGGCTTGCCTGTCTCCCTGACAAGCCAGAGTCTAGAAATCGGGGTTGAGAGCTTCCCTGTTGGGCAATAAAAGGCAGGCTTAGCCTGCGTTGAGGAGGCAGCCTGGGATTGGGAGCAGGCCCTGTTTTCAGACCTCTGTGTCTCAGACGTCACGGAGCACCCATTCCTGGAGGTGGGTGTGGCCTCCTGAACTATGAAGCAGGGGCTCAACCACTGCCAGGCTGCCCCATGGGAGCTGGAAAGGGAACCAGTCCCACTGGACATCCTATGGGGGCAGAAGAGCCCTGCCCTTTCCAATGAGCCGGGCCTGGAACCAGCTCTGTTCCACGCAGAAACAAAACACTCAAGTTACCAGGACGGCTGTCACAAAGCACCATAGACTGCCTAAGGAAGCTTATTGGCTCTCAGTTCTGGAGACCAGGAGTCTGAGATCTGGGTGTGGGCAGGGCTGCGTCCTTCCCAGGCTCCGTCCTGAGCCTCCTGGCTTCTGACAGCTGCCGAGTACCTCTGGGCATTCCTTGGTTTGTAAAAACATTGCCCAGTCTCGGCCTCCATCTTCATCATGTGGCCTTCTTCCTGCAAGCGTGTTTGTGTCCTAGTTTCCCCTTTCTTTTTTTTTTTTTTTTTTTGAGACACAGTCTCACTCTGTCACCCAGGCTGGAGTGCAGTGGCAAGGATCTGGGCTCACTGCAGCCTCCGCTTCCCAGGTTCAAACGATTCTCCTGCCTCAGCCTCCCAAGTAGCTGGGACTACAGGCGCCCGCCACCACGCCCGGCTAATTTTTGTATTTTTAGTAGAGACGGGGTTCCACCATGATCCGCCCACCTCGGCCTCCCAAAGTGCTGGGATTACAGGCGTGAGCCACTGCGCCTGGCCTGTTTCTTTAATAATTGAGTGTAGGTACGTTATATTAACTCAACTTTTATTTCAAGAGAGAAAAGGTGGGTGGAACAAAATATGTGTTATGAAAAGGAGATGCTGATGGACGTGTGGGTGGTTCCCCCCTTTGGGCAATTGTGTGTGAATCACGCTGCTGTGAGCATTTATGGATGTGTATGTGTTTGAACACCTGTTTTCCATTCTCCTGTGTATATACCTGGGACTGGGATTACTGGGTCCTATGCTGACTTGTAACTCCCTGTGTTTTACTTCTGGAAGTATAGCCAGACTTTTCCACAGTGGTGGTACCATTATGCATTCCTACTAGCACTGTATGAAGATTCCAATTCCCCTTTTTTTACGAGACAGGGTCTCGCTGTGTCTCCCAGGCTGGAATGCAGTGGCACAATCATAGCTCACTGCAGCCTCGAACTCTGGAGCTCAAGCCATCCTCCCACCTTGGCCTCCCAAGTTGCCGGGTCTACAGGCATGAGCCACCATGCCTGGCCTTGGTATACCATTTGGTGGTGAATTTTGTTATGTATCATTTCCCATCGTTTTAAAGACATTTTTAAAGGGGAGGGGGAGCTGTGGGGCATCACAGGAATGAGAGCCACTGGGGCAGAAACAGGGAGCTTCTTGAGAGCGAGTTTAGGAGCCAACTGCCTGGCACCCGGCCTTCTCACTACCTGCCTGCCCACAGGCAGGTCATCATTACTGTCTGCTTTAGCTGCTTTAACTGGAAGGAGGGAGTAATCATTGTAGTTGCCATATGGGATCTTTACAAAGATTAGTTAATCCACATAAAAAGCCTGGCATACAGTAAATGCTTAATACATGTTGGCAGGCCCTGGGGAGTCCTACAGGAATAGAGTCTCGGGTGCTCATGTTTCACAGGGGCCCTGGCGAAATGCAATGCCAGAGGTCTGGAGGGGGTCCCGGTGAGGAAATGACCAACTCCAGCCATACAGAAAGAAAACAGCAGAATCAGAATTAAGACCTTATGGCCTGGTGCGGTGGCTCATGCCTCGAATCCCAGCACTTTTGGAGGCTGAGGCAGGTAGGTCACCTGTGGTCAGGAGTTCGAGATCAGCCTGGCCAACATGGGGAAACCCCCATCTCTACTAAAAATACAAATATTAGCCAGGCGTGGTGGCGGGTGCCTGTAATCCCAGCTACTCGGGAGGCTGAGGCAGGAGACTTTCTTGAACCCTGGGGGGTGGAGGTTGCAGTGAGCCGAGATCGTGCCACTTCACTCTAGTCCCAGGTGATAGAGCGAAACTCCATCTCAAAAAAAAAAAAAAAGAAAAAGTAGAATTAAGACCTTATGAAATGTCTCCACAGCTACCAAATGTGTCAACTTCACCAATTGCTAAATTTTGTATTCATAAAGATTTCATTACATTTCAAAACAGCTCCTAGGTTAGATTTTCTCATTCCCAAGGAACTCCCAAGCCTCCACGATGATTGCCAGTCTCAAATTGCATGCATGACTCCTAGTCACATAATTTCAAAGGCAAAGTTAGAACAGGGCCTTTTGAGTCCAAAAAAACCCAACAGCCATAAAGTCGACGTTTAATGGGGATGCCATGCCTTTTAACAGGTTTGCCGGATTGAGGGGCAGGGCTTCCTTGAGTCCCAGTCTTTGTTTTTTGAGATGAAGCCGCGCCCTGTCGCCCAAGCTGGAGTGCAATGGCGCAGTCTTGGCTCACTGCAACCTCTGCTTCCTGGGTTCAAGCGATTCTCCTGCCTCAGCTTCCCAAGTAGCTGGGATTACAGGTACCCGCCACCATGCCTGGCTAATTTTTGTATTTTTAGTAGAGATGGGGTTTCCCCATGTTGGCCAAGCTGGTCTCAAACTCGTGGCCTTGGGTGATTCTCCTGCCTTGGCTTCCCAAAATGCTGGGATGACAGGCATGAGCCACCACATCCAGCCACGAATTCCTTCACCTTAATCACATCTGCAAGGTCCCTTTGTCTTGGAGACCAATGTGTTCATAGGTCCCAGGGATTAGGACGTGGGCATCCTTGTCCGTCACCCTGGGGTACAACAGAATCCACTTTGGGAAGCACCCGATGTGCTTACCAGTCAAGCAAGTTAGACATCTCTGGTCCCCCTGGCCAGCCACCGATTTATACAAGGACACCTACGGATGCTACACAACATCACCAAACCCAGACATACCCCGGTGCAGCTTCTTGGGAAACCGGAGTCAATTCCTGGGAAAGTCAAGCGCGGAAGAAGGTTCTGAGCCCGAGGGAGGCTGAGACCCGCCCAGAGGTAGCGAGCCATGGAGCTGAGGCTGCAGCCCGGGGTCCCTTCTCCTCAGCCTCCCCGGGTGGCAGGGCGCCCCATGCCATGGTCACACGGTGGTGAAGGGATAGGTGTTTGGGGCACCAGTGAGCAAGCTGCGTACGTGAGTGTTTACATAATTTTGCACATGCACTTGGCCTTTAGAGTTGACCCCAAGGATAACTCTACACGTCCTGCAGTGCTTCCAGAGACAACAATACTGGGCCAGAAACTGCCCCTAAATTACTCCCCGGAGCGCCAAGAGCTGCTTCTCCGTACTCCTCAAATCCTCGTGAGATGCAGCCGCCCTGTGTTTGCCTCCACCTGCAAATATTGACACAGCAGCTGCCGGGTTCAGTGGAGCATAAGGTACTGAGGACCCGAGACACTGCCCTCCTGGGAGAGCTTCCTGGGCGGTCTTTGAACCAGGGCCCGGTGGCTCACGCCTGTAATCCCAGCACTTTGGGAGGCTGAGGTGGGAGGATCACTGGAGCCCAGGAGTTTGAAAGCAGTGTGGGTAATGTAGCAAGACCCCATCTGTACAAAAAAATAAAATTAGCTGGGCTGCTGCTGTACGCCTGTAATCCCAGCTACCCACGAGGCTGAGGAGGGAGGATCACTTGGGCTCAGGAGGCAGAGGCTGCAGTGAGCTGTGATCACACCACTGCACTCCAGCCTGGGCGACAGGCTGTCTCAAAAAAGAACAGTGTGGCACTGGCTGTGACTGAGGAGACCAGCCACACATGCCCAGCCCCTTCAAATTCTGCCCCCTGCAAGAGGTCTCCTCTGACCACTGGATCAGCAGCGCCTCATCACCCTCTGCCTTGTCCCTGTCACACCTGCCTGTCCTCGTAGCTCTGACCACTCGCTAAAGCATTGTTTACTGTCGGCACTCTCCACCACATAAGCATCGTTGGGGCAGGCATCTGCATCTCCCCAGTGCACAGCCTTTTAAAATACAGGTTTTGGCCGGGCGTGGTGGCTCATGCCTGTAATCCCAGCACTTTGGGAGGGTGAGGCGGGTGGATTACCTGAGCTCAGCAGTTTGAGACCAGCCTGGCCAACATGGTAAAACCCCATCTGTACTAAAAACACAAAAATTAGCCGGGCGTGGTGGTAGGCACCTGTAGTCCCAGCTACTCAGGAGACTGAGACAGGAGAATCGCCTGAACACAGAGATGGAGGTTGCAGTGAGCTGAGGTCGCGCCACTGCACTCCAGCCTGGGTGACAGAGCGAGACTCCATCAAAAAAAAAAAAAAAAAAAAAAAAAAAAGCAGGTTTTGGCCGGGCACGGTAGCTCACGCCAGTAGTCCCCGCACTTTGGGAGGCTGAGGCGGGCAGATCACCTGAGGTCAGGAGTTCGAGATCAGCCTGGCCAACATGGTGAAACCCTGTCTCTACTAAAAATATGAAAAGCAGCTGGGCATGGTGGCGCATGCCTGTAATCCCAGCTACTAAGGAGGCTGAGGCAGGAAATCACTTGAACCTGGGAGGCGGAGGTTGCAGTGAGTCAAGATTGCACCACTGCACTCCAGCCTGGGAGACAGAATGAGACTCCATCTCAAAAAAAAAAAAGTGCTTTATGCAATATCTGGCATACAGTAGGTGCATAGCAAGTGGTTGTGGTTCTTTGAATTTTTTTAGCAAGAGACAGGTCTAAACCAGGGCTTCCCACTCCTTGCCCAACAGAAATCCCTCCTCTCTGCCCTCTAAGAAATTAAGTGTGGCCCACAGACTAAGGGAAGGGGAATCGTTTGGGCTCGGTTTCCATTGCAGCTGTAATCTATAATGTTGCATTACAGTTTTTAAAACAAGAGGCCCTGCTTTGGCCTCTCAAATGCTGCACGCTGTGGAGTTAAGTGCTGGAAGCCACTGATGGTGTCTCTCGGCTTCTTCCAGTCTTGCAATCATAGCCACCTCGTGCCAACGAGCTGTGAAACTACTGGGGTGCCCCGTGTACCCAGCCACAGAAAACGCACATCAGGCCTCGCGGGGAGCTCGTAAAAGGCACTGAAGCTTTCCCTGCGTGGATGCTGCCGGCCACAGCAGACCAAATATTTACAGACTCAGTTGAAATGAAACCCAGCAGGGTGGATCTCACAAGTGGTCCGAGAAAGGTCCCCATTGCTGGGGAAACAGTGCACAGAGCGGGAAGGAAACCCACTTGGCCAAGGCCCCCTGCCAAGCAAGTCAAGATGAAATCCAGTCTCAAGAGCTGGGCTCTGAGTCCTTTGTTTTCTTGCTCATTTAGCTTAGCAAATGCTTCTTGGGTACTTACTGCGAGCAGGGCTCCATGGCAGGGATGCAGCCATGACTGAGACAAGCCTGCAGGTTCCTGCTGTCTGGGGGTGGAATGAGACTGGCTTCCTGGAGGAGGGGACTGGGCAGACCTAAGCCATGAGGAGTGAAGGAGCCCCAGAAGGGCTTTCCAGAAGAAGAAACAGGATTTGCAGAAGCCCCCAGGAAGGAAAGGACATGCCTCCCACCCTTTTTTTGTTTTTCGGAGCGATGGGGTCTTGTTCTGTCGCCCAGGCTGGAGTACAAGGGCGCGATCATAGCTCACTGTAACCTTGAGCTCCTGGAAGTAATCCTCATGCCCCAGCCTCCTGAGTAGCTGGGACTCCAGGCATGAGCCATGCACCCGGCCTAGCACCTTTGAGCAACAGAGCAGGCAGGAGCATGGGGACCTGGGGCCGCAGTGGCTGATCAGGGATGGGACCACCAGCCTGTAGGGTTTCTTCTTCTTGAGAAGAAGAGAGCCAGCCCTCCTCGAAGGGTTTGAGGGTAACACTCAAATGTCTCTCTTCAGGCCTTTTCTTGCTTGAGATCTAAATCCTCACTGTCCCCGTGCCCCCGGTCTCCCCATGCCTTGAGCACTTTCACCTCCAGGAAGCTAGCACCAGCCAGCCCTGGGGAAGGAGGGGCGAGCCACACTGGACTCAGGGTCCTGGCTCTGTTTGGACAAAGACACAGCAGGGGGCCACAAGCTGCCTCCAGTTTTGGGATCCCTGCTCCAAAGACCAGAACATAGGAGCAAGCAGGCTGGCAGAACTGGTGGGCACAGCTGGGCATGGTGCCTCACACCTGTAATCCCAGCACTTTGGGAGGCCGAGGCAGGCAGATCACTTGAGACCAGCCTGGTCAAGATGATGAAACCCCATCTCTACTAAAAATACAAAAATTAGCCAGGTGTGGTGGCACACGCCTGTAATCTCAGCTACTCGGGAGGCTGAGGCAGGAGAATCACTTGAATCCGGGAGGTGGAAGTTACAGTGAGCTGAGATCACACCACTGCACTCCAGTGTGGGCGACAGAGCAAGACTCTGTATAAAAAAATAAATATAATTAGCCAGGCTTGGTGGCTCATGTCTGTAATCCCAGCACTTTGGGAGGCTGAGGTGGGTGGATCACCTGAGGTCAGGAGTTCGAGATCAGCCTGGTCAACATGGCAAAACCTTGTCTCTACTAAAAATACAAAAATTAGCAGGGCGTAGTGGCGGGTGCCTGTAATCCCAGCTACTCGGGAGGCTGAGGCAGGAGAATCTCTTGAACCTGGGAGGTGGAGGTTGCAGTGAGCTGAGATTGTGCCACTGCACTACGGCCTGGGCGACAGAGTGAGAGTCTGTTGGACATCACACCCCGACCCACTCAGCCCCTGGCTGAGCAGGTGGACACTCATGGGGACCAAGATGCCGTCGAGGGACAGGGCCCAAGAGATGCGGCTGTAAGTGGGGTGTGCCGGGTCACTGGAGATGCCTGGCTTGCTTATTGAGGAAGCCTCAGGCTCGAGGTGGGGGAAGCCGTGGGGGAGGGAAGGGGAGAAAAAAGAGGGATGGAGAGAGAAAGACACCGAGACACAGAAAAAGATAGATTCAGGGAGAAGAGAGACAGAGACTGAGACACAGAGTGAAACAGACGCACACACACAGGGACGCAAATAGACACAAAAGCAGAAACACATGAACCCAGGACCTGCGGAGAAGTGGATCTGCCCTTGGGGCAGCCGGGCCCTCTATTCCATGTGCCCACTAGGTGGCGCCCAAGAGCCACGCTCTGCAACGCAGCCGACCCGGCTGGGCCCCTCCTGCTGCGGAAGCCCCCATCTCTCTGCCCGCCCTGCGTTTCCCCGACAGGCCCAATGCCACCTTAGTGGGAGGCCCTGGAGGCGCAGGTGGAGGCTGGAATGGGGGCTTCCTCAAGGGTCGAGGGTCTCCAGAGCCTCTCAACCCGGCCCCCGGTAGGCGAAGGCCCTGGTTGTGTGTGTGTCTGTGCTTCTCTTAGAGTGAGTTCGTATTGGTCTCAGGAGTGGACGTGCCTGCTTCTGTCTTGGGGTGTGAATCTGGTGAATCTCCGTGTGTGAGGCTTAAGGCTGTGTGTCTGTCTGTGTGCATCTGCGTTTGTCATGGGGCGTGTGTCCCTGTGTGTGTCTGTGTCTGTGTGACTGACTTCTCCTCGTGCTGTGTACATTTTGGTGTATAGGGGCTGGCGAGTGACTTGATGTGTGCCTCATGTCTCCACGCCCCTTGGAAAGCTGCCTCTCCCGCCCCTGCTCACCTTTCCTGGTGGATCTGTATAGAGTCACCAAAGAATTCAAGAAATGAAACATTTACGAAGTGCTTCCTGGGGCCCCCTGGAGAGACAGGAGCGACTGTTCTTGGAGCTGTGTGTCTGTGGGTCTGACCAAACGAGGTTTAGATACTGCTCAAACTAAGCACCTACTATGTGCCAGGCCTTGGCTCAGGTACTGCCTTCATGCTATGCATTCAGTTTCCTTATCTGTAAAATGGGCCTGATATTCGGCCGGGCGCGGTGGCTCACGCCTGTAATCCCAGCACTTTGGGAGACCGAGGCGGGCGGATCACGAGGTCAGGAGATTGAGACCATCCTGGCTAACATGGTAAAACCCCGTCTCTACTAAAAATACAAAAAAATTAGCGGGGCGTGGTGGCGGGCGCCTGTGGTCCCAGCTACTCGGGAGGCTGAGGCAGGAGAATGGCGTGAACCCGGGAGGCAGAGCTTGCAGTGAGCCGAGATCGCGCCACTGCACTCCAGCCTGGGCGACAGAGCGAGACTCTGTCTCAAAAAACAAAACAAAACAAAATAAATTATTAAAAAAAAAAATGGGCCCGATATTAGCACCTAAGAGTTGAGGTTTGTAAAACCTTGAACACTGCCTGGCGCATGCTAAAGACTCAGTGTGATAAATTATCTCAGGTTGGGTGTGGTGGCTCACGCCTGGAATCCCAGCACTTTGAGAGGCGAAGGTGGGCAGATTTGTTTTGAGCCCAGGAGTTCCAGACCAGTCTGGGCAACATGGCAAAACCCTGTCTCTACAAAATAATAATAATAATAATAATAATAATACAATAATTAGCCACGCAGGGTGGTGTGTACCTATAGTCCCACCTACTTGGGAGGCTGAGGTGGGAGGATCACTTGAGCCCAGGAGACGGAGGTTGCAGTGAGCTGAGATCACGCTGCTCTACTCCAGCCTGGGTGACACAGAGCCAGACCTTCCCTCAAAGAAAAAAAAAAAAGAAAGAAAAATCACCTCATTTAATTCTAATAACTACAAGCACATCTATTAACCTATGGGTCAGTGGGGAGTCCCTGAGAATTCTTCACTCACTGCTAAGAACTTGAGGGTTGTCAAAAAGGCCTAAATAGATTGGATGCTTGGATGTCTGTCTGCATAAAAACTTTCGTTTTAGCTTAGCTCAGTAGTTCTCAAACTTCAGAAAACTGAGTAGACGGGATCATGCTTGGTATAAAAATCAGGGGCATGAGTTGTTTCAGCCATTGGGAACTCAGCGGTGAACAGAACAGACAAAATAGCCGTTGAGGAGTTTCTGTTCTGATGGGGAAAAGATAATAAATGAGGTTGTCACTCAACAAATGTGAGTCATTATGGTTATTTTCCATCAAAGACTTTCAATATACTTTGCCATTTCGCCTTCCAGAAAGATGGTACTTGGCACTAACTTATCCCAGCAATGTATGCAAGTGCTCACTGCCTTGTAACTTCACAAAAACTATTATTGGATCTTTTTGTCAAATATTAGAGTGGTGAAATTCTTTTTTTTTTTTTTTTTTGAGATGGAGTTCACTCTTGTTGCCCAGGCTGGAGTGCAATGGCACGATCTCGGCTCACCGCAACCTCCACCTCCCGGGTTCAAGCGCTTCTCCTGCCTCAGCCTCCTGAGTAGCTGGGATTACAGGCATGAGCCACCGTTCCCGGCTAATTTTGTATTTTTAGTAGAGATGGGGTTTCTCCATATTGGTCAGGCTGGTCTCGAACTCCCGACCTCAGGTGATCTGCCTGCCTCGGCCTCCCAAAGTGCTGGGATTACAGGCGTGAGCCACCGCGCCCGGCAGTGAAATTCTTTTTTATGAGTCTTTTACAATTTCCCACCTATGTCTTTTGTGTGTCCAAAGTGTATGCATGTTCTTTGCACATGTTGCTTTTATTTTTATTGATTTCTAATAACTCTTTTTATATGAGGAATGCTACTTTGTTTAAACATGTTGGTGGCAGATAGCCTTTGTTTCTAATAGAATGAGGCTAGAAAAACACAACTTGCCAACAGGGACCACCATAAACCTTCATTTGCCCAACAAACATCCTGGAAGTGAATCAATCAATCCCTTCCTTCCTTCCTTCCTTCCTTCCCTCCCTCCCTCCTTCCTTCCTTCCTTTCCTCCCTCCCTCCTTCCTTCCTTCCCTCCTTCCCTCCCTCCTTCCTTCCTTCCTTTCCTCCCTCCCTCCTTCTTTCCTTCCTTTCCTCCCTTCCTTCCTTTAGATGGAGTTTTGCTCTTGTCGCCCAGGCTGGAGTGCAGTGGCAAGATCTTGGCTCACTGCAACCTCCGCCTCCTGGGTTCAAGTGATTCTCCTGCCTTAGCCTCCAGAGTAGCTGGGATTACAGGCACCCGCCACCACAATCGGGATTACAGGTGTGTGCCTGTAGTCCCAGCTACTCAGGAGGCTGAGGTGGGAGGATCGCTTGAACCTGGGAGGCTGAGGCTGCAGTGAGCCATGATCATGCCACTGTACTCCAGCCTGGGCAACAGAGTAAGATCCTGTCTCATAAAGTAAAATAAGATAAAATAAAAGAATAACACAGGCCGGCTGGGCACCGTGGCTCACACCTGTAATCCCAGCACTTTGGGAGGCCGAGGCAAGCGGATCACGAGGTCAGGAGATCGAGACCATCCTGGCCAACATGGTGAAACCCCGTCTCTACTAAAAATACAAAAAATTAGCTGGGCGTGGTGGCGGGCGCCTGTAGTCCCAGCTACTCAGGAGGCTGAGGCAGGAGAATGGTGTGAACCCGGGAGGCAGGGCTTGCAGTGAGCCAAGATCGTGCCACTGCACTCCAGCCTGGGCAACAGAGCAAGACTCTGTCTCAAAAAAATAAAAAAAAAAAAAAATAAATAATAATAATAACATAGGCCAGAATGCCTGTCCATCAGAGGCTGGGCAGCAGGGGGAAGTGTGGGTGGGGAGGCCTGCATATTCCACCAATCCCGTAGGCAAATAGGGAAGGAGGGTGGGTGCCAGGCCCACTTGCCCCCATCTGTAACATATCCACTGCCCTTAGCATTGCCACATTCTGGAATTGTAGATACTTTGCCTCTTCTAATGTAGAAGAGATTTCTTTCTTTCTTTTTTTTTTTGAGAGAGTGTCTTGCTCTGTTGCCCAGGCTGGAGTGCAGTGGTGCAATCATAGCTCACTGCAGCCTCCAACTCCTGGTCTCAGGTGATCCACTTGCCTCAGTCTCCTGAGTAGCTGGGACTACAGGGGTGCACACCACCACGCCCAGCTAATTTTAAAATTCTGGCCGGGCATGGCAGCTCATACCTGTAATCCCAGCACTTTGGGAGACTGAGGCAGGCGGATCACTTAAGGTCAGGAGTTCGAGACCAGCCTGGCTAACATGGTGAAACCTCGTATCTACTAAAAATATAAAAATTAGCCTGGCGTGGTGGCGCATGCCTGTAATCTCAGCTACTCAGGAGGCAGGACAATCGCTTGAACCTGGGAGGTGGAGGTTGCAGTGAGCTGAGTTTGTGCCACACACTCTAGCCTAGGTGAAAGAGTGAGACTCCGTCTCAAAAAAAAAAAAAAAAAAAATTGTAGAGTCAGGGCCTTGCTATGTGGCTTAGGCTGGTCTTAAAATCCTGGCCTCAAGTGATCCTCCTGCCTCGGCCTCCCAAAGTGCTGGGATTACAGGCAAGAGCCACGGTGCCCGGCCTCTGGCCCATTTTTAAAATCCTATTCCTCCTGCTTCCTGAACTTTCTTAAAAACTGACTACTGCATTTTTTTCCCCCTAAGACAGCCAAAGGGGATGTATGGTTGATTACCGCTCAGAGCCCCCACCCACCCACTAGAGAGCTCTGAGATTCCACAATGTTCAGGAGGACTGAACACCAGCTGTTTTAAGATCCTAAGTGTCTACATGTTCAGTGATCCCACGATTCTGAGCCTCCCAGACTCCAGAGCTCAGGGATTCTCTGAGCTTGTCACTGTCTGCCTGGGTCTTCCGTAATTGCCCACAACAGATAATACAGTGTCTCGAGGCAAAAACCATGATCCCTCTAATCCACAGACCCAGGCAGAGGGGCCGGTCGCCCGCAGCCACTGGGCTTTTCCTAACAGCTTAATGAGAAAGTCAGAATTAACTAGAAGTGGCACCTGGCACTCCCAGGGCTCAGCGTGGCCTCCCCGTGTTAAAGCCAAGTGTCTCCAAGCCTCCCTTTGACCTTCTTGGACACCAGCAATTATGATGGGTGAGGCCTGGAATTCAGCCTGAATAGGGAGGTGGCTGGGGCCATGGTGACCTAGTTCTTCAGGTTAAGCCAGCCCGCCCACCTTCCCCGGAGAGTGACCAGCCCAGCCTGGGTTCTCATTCTGCCACTACTCCTCTCCAGGCCTCAGTTTCCCTCCTTTGTTCAAGGAGGTCAGGGATCATGCCAGCCTCCTACTTTGCTGTGTTACATGTAAATTTCTTGGCACATGTATTATGTTATCATCTCTGTTTGTGCACACGGATACCTTCCCAGAAAGGACACTGCTGGCTTATACCTTTTTCAAACAGCTATTGTCAGAGAGCTTACACCATTTCACACTCTGAACCCCAACAGCATGAGGCTGCTCTTTTCCTAAAACCGTGAAAACACAGCGAATGCTCAGACTTTTTCATCTTTACCAGCCAGACAGATGAAAAGAAGAAAAAGATATTTCATGGTAGTTTTATTTTGTATTTAGGTTACCATGAGCGAGAATGAGCTCCCTTGCCTATGCCCAGAAGACGTTTGTATTTCCTTTTCAGAAAACCGTTCATGTGCGGTGGCTTATGCTTGTAATCCCAGCACTTTGGGAGGCTGAGGCGGGAGGATTGCTTGAATCCCAGGAGTTCGAGACCAGCCTGGGCAACATGGCGAAACCCTGTCTCTACTAAAAATACAAAAAATTAGCCGGGAGGGGTGGTACACAGTTGCAGTGAGCCAAGATTGCGCCATTGCATTCCAGTGTGGGAAACAGCAAGGCCCGAGCTCAAAAACAAAACAAAACAACAACAACAAAAATCCATTCATGTCTTTCACCCTTTTTTTGACTGGCTTGTTAATCCATATTGATTTCTAGATGCTTTTTACATATTAAGGATATCAGTCTCTTGTCTATCATGTTTTGGAAGATTTTCCCCCTTGATGTTGCCTCTTGATCTTCTAGTATTTTTTATTTGTTTTGTTTTTCTTTTTTCTTTTCTTTCTTTTTTTTTTTTTTTTTTGAGACAGAGTTTCGCTCTTGTTGCCCAGGCTAGAGTGCAATGGCGCAATACTGGCTCACTGCAACCGCTGCCTCCTGGGTTCAAATGATTCTCCTGCCTCAGCCTCCCAAGTAGCTGGGATTACAGGCATGCACCACCACACCCAGCTAATTCTGAATTTTTAGTAGAGACAGGGTTTCTCCATGTTGGTCAGGCTGCTCTCGACCTCCCTACCTCAGGGGATCCACCCACCTCGGCCTCCCAAAGTGCTGGGATTACAGGCGTGAGCCACCGCGCCCAGCCTGTTTTGTTTTTCTTAAAACAGTCTCTCACTCTGTCGCCCAGTGGTGCAATCTTGGCTCACTGCAACATCCACCTCCTGGGTTGAAGCCATTCTCCTGCCTCAGCCTCCCAAGTAGCTGGAATTACAGGCATCCACCACCACACCTGGCTAATTTTTGTATTTTTAGTAGAGACAGGGTTTCACCATGTTGGCCAGGCTGGTCTCGATCTCCTGACCTCAGGTGATCCGCCCACCTTGGCCTCCCAAAGTGCTGAGATTACAGGAGTGAGCCACTGTGCCCAGTCTCTCACCCCTTTTTCAATTGGCTTATTAATCCTTATTGATTTCCAGATGCTCTTTACATATTAAGAAAATCAGTCTTTTGTCTGTCATGTTTTGGAAAACTTTCTTCCTTGATGTTGCCTGTTGATCTAGTATTTTTTTAATGTGCATATGTGTGTAGAAATTTTATATTTGTAGTCAGTTATTAATCTTTTAATTAAAGGTTTCTGGGTTTAATATGCTTTAACACAGTAAGATTATTTTTATTTTTATATTTTTTTGAGACTGAGTCTCACTCTGTCACACAGGCTGGAGTGCAATGGTGTGGTCTCAGCTCACTGCAAGCTCCACCTCCCGGGTTCAAGTGATTCTCCCGCCTCAGCCTCCTGAGTAGCTGGGATTACAGGCACGCACCACCACACCTGGCTAATTTTTGTATTTTTAGTAGAGACAGGGTTTCACCATATTGGCCAGGCTGGTCTCGAACTCCTGACCTCTTGGTTCTCTCGCCTCGGCCTCCCAAAGTGCTGGGATTACAGGCGTGAGCCACCGCGCCCAGCCCAGATTATTTTTATTTTTAACTCTTATGTTTTCTCCTAATAGTTGTATAGTTTCTTTCGCTGGGGGCAAGGGTTGACGGGGCCATCTGGAATTTAATTTGGTTTGAGTTATCTTTAAAATCTCCATCTGAAGAAAAAAAAAAAAAGACTGGACATGGTGGCTCACGCCTGTAATCCCAGCAATTTGGGAGGCCGAGGCAGGCAGATCACTTGAGGTCAGGAGTTCGAGACCAGCCTGGCCAACATGAGGAAACCCTGTCTCTACTAAAAATACAAAAATTAGCCTGGCGTGGTGGCACACACCTGTAATTCCAGCTACTCAGGAGGCTGAGGCAGGAGAATCGCTTGAACCCGGGAGGCGGAGGCTGCAGTGAGCCGAGATATTGCCACTGCACTCCAGCCTGAGTGACAGAGTGAGACTCCATCTCAATAATAATAATAATAATAATAATAATAACTAGAAACCTCCATCTGAACTCTCATGGTTGTATAAGAGTGATGTTTGTAGGCCGGGCGCGGTGGCTCCCACCTGTAATCCCAGCACTTTGGGAGGCCGAGGTGGGTGGATCACCTGAGGTCAGGAGTTCGAGACCAGCCTGACCAACATGGAGAAACCCTGTCTCTACTAAAAATACAAAAAATTAGCCAGGCTTGGTGTCGCATGCCTGTAATCCCAGCTACTCGGGAAGGCTGAGGCAGGAGAATCGCTTGAACCTGGGAGGCGGAGGTTGCAGTGAGCCGAGATCGCGCCATTGTACTCCACCCTGGGCAACGAGAGCGAAACTCTGTCTCAAAAAAAAAAAAAAAAAAAGTGATGTCTGTGTAATGAATGGATTACAACAAAACTGCTAATGCTAGGTGGCCTGGGTTCGAATCCCAGCTCTGCCACTTTTCTTTCTGTTTCCTCTGGGAAATCTCTTATCTTCTCTATGCCTCAGTTTTCTCACTTGTAAAATGGGAAGTTATAGTGTCATGAGAAAAATAAGAGATGCTTCCCCCACCCCAAAAAAGTACCTAGAAGACTGTCTGTCACTTAGCAGGTGCTCTTTTCTTTTCCTTTCTTTTCTTTTTTTTGAGACGGAATTTCCCTCTTGTTGCCCAAGCTGGAGTGCAATGGCTGATCTCGGCTCACCACAACCTCCGCCTCCCGGGTTCAAGCGATTCTCCTGCCTCAGCCTCCCGAGTAGTTGGGATTACAGGCACCCACTACCACGCCTGGCTAATTTTTTTGTATTTTTTGTAGAGACGGGGTTTCTCTGTGTTGGTCAGGCAGATCTCGAACTCCCAACCTCAGGTGATCCACCCACCTTGGCCTCCCAAAGTGTTGGGATTACAGGCGTTAGCCCCTGCACCCGGCCTCTCTCTTTTTTTTTTTCTCTTCTCTTCTCTTCTCTTTCTCTCTCTCTCCCTCTTTCTTTCTTTCTTTTTTTTTTTTTTTTTGAGACGGACTCTTGCTCTGTCACCCAGACTAGAGTGCAGTGGTGCGATCTCTGCACACTGCAAGCTTCGCCTCCCGGGTTCACGCCATTCTCCTGCCTCAGCCTCCTGAGTAACTGGGACTACAGGCGCCTGGCACCACGCCCGGCTAATTTTTTGTATTTTTAGTAGAGACGGGGTTTCACTGTGTTAGCCAGGATGGTCTCGATCTCCTGACCTCGTGATCCACCCTCCTCGGCCTCCCAAAGTGCTGGGATTACAGGCGTGAGCCACCGCACCCAGCCTTTTTTTTTTTTTTTTTTTTTTTTTTGAGACAAGTCTCACTCTGTGGAGTGCAGTGGCACAGTCTCGGCTCACTGCAACCTCTGCCTGCCGGGTTCAAGCGATTCTTCTGCCTCAGCCTCCTGAGTAGCTGGGAGTACAGGCACGTGCCACCACGCCTGGCTAATTTTTGTACTTATAGTAGAGACGGGGTTTCACCATGTTGGCCAGGTTGGTCTTGAACTCCTGACCTCAGGTGATCCGCCTGCCTCAGTCTCCCAAAGTGCTGGGATTCCAGGCATGAGCCACCGCACCTGGCCTAAAAGTAAATCTTTTTTTTTAAATGTAGGCTGAGCGTGGTGGCTGAGGGTTATAATCCCATCGCTTTGGGAGGCCGAGGCGGAGAATCACTTGACGTCAGGAGTTCAAAACCAGCCTGGGCAACACAGCCAGGCCCCGTCTCTACAAAAACTACAAAAGTGAGCTGGGCTTGGTGGCAGCGCCTGTAGTCCCAGCTACTCGAAAGGCTGAGGCGGGAGGATCACTTGAGCCCGGGAGGTCAAGGCTGCAACGAACCATGATTGATTGCGCCACTGCGCTCCAGCCTGGGCGACCGAGTGAGATTCTGTCCTTAAAAAGATCAAATAAAGTGGCCTCCCAGCCTCCCTGCCTGGAGCCTCCACCATGTAACCACCTGGACATTCGCGCGTTTCCTTGACTGGGACGACCTCGCTGATGGCTCTGTCCTGCGTGGCCACCCCGCCTCTAGACCCCCGGGCGCACTCTGGGGCCAGCAGTGGGGAGCGGACGCCTGAGGGGACCGTGGCACCCGCCCCGCCCCGCCGGGCCGGGCCTGCCCACTGCGTGCCGGGCGTGTCCGGGCGGGCGGAGCGCGGGCGCGGCGGGGGCGGGCGGCCAGGCTAGTCGGGCGGGTGCGCGGGGCGCGCGGGGCGCTCGGGGCCCGGGGCCAGAGCTGGAGCCGGAGACGGGCGGGCGCCATGGAGGGGCTGCGGCGGGGGCTGTCGCGCTGGAAGCGCTACCACATCAAGGTGCACCTGGCGGACGAGGCGCTGCTGCTACCACTGACCGTGCGGCCGCGGGACACGCTCAGCGACCTGCGCGCCCAGCTGGTGGGCCAGGGCGTGAGCTCCTGGAAGCGCGCCTTCTATTACAACGCGCGGCGGCTGGACGACCACCAGACGGTGCGCGACGCGCGCCTGCAGGACGGCTCGGTGCTGCTGCTCGTCAGCGACCCCAGGTGGCCGCGGGGCTCGGGGTGGAGTGGGACGGGGGCGGCGGCCGGGGACCCCTGGAGAGCGGCGGGGGAGGCGGGCGCCCAGGGCGGCCTCCTGGGCCGGCACTGCTTTCCCACCTCGCGCTGCCCGCCCGGCCTCTCTCCTGACCCGGCCTTGCCGGTGTCAGGTCTTGCTTTCGGGCTCTCTGTCTGTGCCTGTTTCTCTGCCTGTTTCTGTCTCTGCTGTTTTTCTCCCTCTCTCTCTTTTGTCTCTGTCACTCTCATCTTTGTCACTCTCTCGTCTCTGCCTCTCATCTCTGTCTCTCTTCTTCTCTCTTTTGTCTCTGTCTCTCATCTCTCTCCCTCTTCTTTCTGCCTCTTGTCTCTGACTCTTTTATCTCTGTGCCTCTCTTTGTCTCTTTCATCTCTCTCTTTTGTCTCTGTCTCTGTCTCTTTTATCTCTGTCTCTTTCATCTTTGCCTCTCTCATCTCTTTTGTGGCTCTCTTATCTCCATCTCTTATCTCTGTCTCCCTCTTTTGTTTCTGTCTCTCGTCTCTGTCTCTTTTATCTCTGCGTCTCTCATCTTTGTCTCCTCATCTCTCTCTCTTTTGTCTTTGTCTCTGTCTCTCTCCCCATTTTGGTCTCTGTTTTTTCCTCTCTGTGTGTCTCTCTCCGTCTCTGCCTCCGTTTCTTTCTTTCCCTGATGATTTAGTTGCCTGTGATTGTCTCTGTCTCTGTCTGTCTTCTCTCTGTCTCTCTGTGTCTCTGCCCACTTCTCTCTCTGCTGTTTTCCTCCCTGTTTCTCCCTCATCTCTGTCTCCCTCTCTCATTTCTGTCTGCCTCTCTGGTGTCTGTCTCTCTCCCCATTTTGGTCTCTGCTTTTTTCCTCTGTGTGTGTCTCTGTTTCTCCTCCCCTTTGTCTCTTTGTGTCTCTGCCCATTTCTGTCTCTGCTGTTTTTCTCCTTGTGACTCTCTGTGTCTGTCTCTTTTGTCTCTCTGTCCATTTTTGTCTCTGTTTTTCTCTGTGTCTGTATGTGTGTCTCTCTCTCCCTGTCTCTCTGTCTCTTGGTCCATTTTTCTCTGTCTCTGCTGTTTTTCTCTCTGTGTCTCTCTGTGTCTCCGTCTCTGTGTCCCTGTCCATTTCTGTCTGTGTGTGTGCGCGCATCTCTCTGTGTGTCTCTGTCTCTGTCTCTCTCTGTGTCTCTGCCCATTTTGGTCTCTGCTTTCTTTCTTCTGTGTGTCTCTCCGTTTCTGTCTGTCTTTCTCTGTCTCTCTCCATTTGTGTCTCTGCTGTTTTTCTCTCTGTGTGTCTCTTTTGTCTCTCTGTTTCTCTGCGTGTCTCTGTCCATTTCTGTCTCTTCCCGCTGTGTATGTCCCTCTCTGTGTCTCTGTCTCTGTTATTTTGGTCTCTGCTCTTTTTCTCGCTGTGTGTCTCAACATGTGTGTCTGTCTGTCTCTCTTTATCTCTCTGGTGTCTCTACAATTTTCTCTGCTGTTTTTCTCTCTGTCTCTGAAGCTCTGTCTCTCTCTTCCTTCTCTGGTCCCTCCCTACCCCCTTATCTTTCCCACAGTCCCACTCTAATGGCCGTTACCCACACTCACACTTGGATATCTGTGTCCCCAAAGAGGTCCCCTGGCCAAGACAACCCGCAAGCGGGGGGCGTCTTCTGGCCCAAGGAGGGGTCTGCAGAGAAAGGCGCTGGGGCCACGGGAACAGCTCACTGCCGGCCTGGGGCAGCTCTGGGAAATGGGTCGAGGATGGCCGAGAGGTGGTGAAGATGGCGGGGCCTCGTCTCAGAGCCTGGGACCACCTCCTTGGAAGCGTTGAACAGGAGAAGGACGGGGGCCATGTAAATTATCCTGGATTTTATGGAGGTCACGTTCATCAGCCCTCTAGAGGCTTGAGTCACCGAGCCTGGGTTGATGTTTTGAGGGCAGGAGCCTCAGATGCCACCCTGTTGCAGGAGCCTGGGGCTGCAGTGGGGGCGGGAGAGGCCCCCTCCCCAGGCCCTCTTGAGGGAAGGTCTTAGTGGGGAGGGGGAGGCTGAGAGGATGATGAGGGATGGAGGTTCAGAGCTTGGGGCTAGGAGAGGGTGTTCTCGGCAGTGTACCTTCTATGAGGTCTGGGGGCTGGACGACCCTCAGACGTCCAGACTGTAATTATGCAGTAGAGAGTCAGCATTTATTGTGTGCCTACTGTGTGCCAGACTCCATGCTGGACACTGAAATTCAGCAGTGACCCAGAGAGACCGGATCTCGCCTTCACAGAGCCTAGAGTCAAATAATAGCACGGGAGAATGTCAGCTCGCAATTGGCTCTGTGGGGGACGCAGGGAAGGTGGAGAGGGGTCAGTGACTGGGGGACACCTCTCTGGAAAGGTGACATGTCAGGCTATGATGTGGAGGAGGTGGTTAAACAGAGAGTCAGGGAAGGGTGTTCCAGGCAGTAGGAACAGCCTGTGCAAAGTCCCTGAGGCAGGACTGCACCTGACATATTGGAGGAACAGCGAGGAGGCCCGTGTGGCTGGAGCAAGGGGGGAGAGAGGGAGGAAGGGAGGGCGGGGAGGGGCCAGGGCAGTTCATGCAGGGCCTTGCGGACTGCAGGGAGGACTTGGGACTTGACTCCGAGGGAGGTGGGAGCCATAGAGGGCTGTGGGCAGAGGAGGGACGGGACCTGACTCAGTGCTCACAGGCAACCCCTGGCTGCAGCGGGGAGAACAGACTGTGATGGGGGGAGGGCTGGAGACAGGAGACCAGGGTGAGGTTCCAGTGAGCCATGCTGGAGGCAGAGACCAGAAGCCTTCAGAGGAGACAGTTTTGGCTGGGCGCAATGGTTCACACCTGTAATCCCAGCACTTTGGGAGGCCAAGGTGGGTGGATCACCTGAGGTCAAGAGTTCGAGACCAGCCTGGCCAACATGGCGAAACCCTGTCTCCACTAAAAATAAAAAAATTAGCCAGGCATAGTGATATGCGCCTGTAATCCCAGCTACTTGGGAGGCTGAGGCAGGAGAATTGCTTGAACCTGGAGGCGGAGGTTGCAGTGAGCTGAGATCGCGCCACTGCACTCCAGCCTGGACAACAGAGTGAGACCCCGTCTCAAAACAAAAAAAAAGAGAGAGAGAGAGTCTCAACCTCCTCTGGGCTCCAACCCTGTCCTAATGCCCTGCCCTTTGCCCATCCCTGACCACACACACAGCTGGGGCTGATGGCGGAGTTCAGCTTTGTCTTCCCCAACAGACAGGGGCCCCTATCTGCCTTTGCTGTTCACTGGCTGTGTGTCCCGAGGCAGCTAACCCACCCTCTCTGGGCATCGAATGGGTTCTGAGCTCCCCAGACCACTCCCAGACCTCTAGAGGCAGAGCAGGGGCTACTAGTGGATGGTGCAACAGCAGCTGGGGAGGCTTCAGCTTCCCCATCTGAGAAATGAGAAAAACACTTGGGACCTGTCGGTGCAGATGGTACCCTAGGGTGAGAGAAGCTGCGTGGGCTGCTCGGGACAAACCTGCCAGGCCGTCTGTCACTTCCAGGTAGATAGGACCCCCTCTTCTCCCTCCCCCAGCCTCTCTTGCCACCTCCTGTTTCTACACTGTGAAATGCAGTAGTGACAACATTTTCTGCCTCGAGGCAGCAGCGTTGCAGGGAGACAGGTCGTCATGGGAGCTAGCAGGCACTCAGTCATGGTCATGCTTTGAGAGCCTTTGAAATGCTAGGGGCTTTTCGTGTGGCCTTACCGCTGTCCCCTGGTGAGGATGATTTTATTTATTTATTTATTTATTTATTTATTTATTATTTTTGAGACGGGAGTCTTGCTGTGTCGCCCAGGCTGGAATGCAGTGGTGCAATCTCGGCTCACTGCAACCTCTGCCTCCTGGGTGCAAGCGATTCTCCTGCCTCAGCCTCCCGAGTAGCTGGGATTACAGGCGCCCGCCAGCACGCCTGGCTAATTTTTTTTTATTTTTTATTTTTAGTAGAGATGGGGTTTCACTGTGTTAGCCAGAATGCTCTCAATCTCCTGACCTCCTCATCTCTCATGATCCGCCCTCCTCAGCCTCCCAAAGTGCTGGGATTACAGGTGTGAGCCACCACGCCCGGCCTATTTTTTTTTTTTTTTTTCCAGACAGAGTCTTGCTCTGTTGCCCAAGCTGGAGAGAAATGGTGCAATCTCAGCTCACTGCAACCTCTGCCTCGTGGGTTCAAGCGATTCTCCTGCCTCAGCCTCCTGAGTAGCTGGGATTACAGGCGCCCACCACCATGCCTGGCTAATTTTTTGTATTTTTAGTAGAGATGGTTTCACCATGTTGGCCAGGCTGGTCTCAAATTCCTGACCTCAGGTGATCTGCCCACCTCAGCCTCCCAAAGTGCTGGGATTACAGGCGTGAGCCACTGTGCCCGGCCGGGTGCCATTATCATTGGTGGTTTACAGGTGGAGAAACTGAGGCAGAGTAAGATTAAGCTGGGAAGGGGCAGAGCCAGGGTTTAAACCCAGCTTTAAAGCCACGCCCTTCATCACTAAACCTTCTCCCTGCTCCATTAGTGGGAACAGTTGTTATTATTCTGATTTCATTAGCATCAGTCTATTCCTCTCTTCCCCCCAAGCCCCTCTATCTGTCCTTCAGCTGATTCCATCAGCTCCGCCTTCAAAGTCTAACCATAATCCTCCTACTTCTCAACCCCTGGCCCAGCCCGGTCACCCCCACCTAGGTCCGCAGCCCCTGTCCTTGTCCCCTACAAGTCTGTCCTCCCCGTAGCAGGTGCCAGAGGGCGCCTGTGAGCCCCTGAGTCGGGGCCTGTCCCTCCTCTGCCAGCAACCCTCCATGGCTCCCACCTCCCTCAGGGTCAAAGCCCAAGTCCTTCCTGAGGCTTGCAAGACCCTGGACGAGCTGCTGTATTCCCTCCCTGCTTGCTCCTCCTCCCTCTCTTCCCCTTGCTCACTCTGCTGCAGCCACACAGGCCTCCTCGCTGCCTCAGAGCCTCTGGACAGGCTGTTCCTTCAGCCTGGAATGCTGTTCCCTCAGGTCCCCAACTCCCTCTCTTCCTGCAGCCCTCCCTGACCATCCTGTTTAAAATTGCATTCCAGCGAGGCGCAGCGGCTCACACCCGCAATCCCAGCACTTTGGGAGGCTGAGGCAAGCAGATCACTTGAGTCCAGGAGTTCAAGACCAGCCTGGCCAACATGGTGAAACCCCGTCTCTACTAAAAATACAAAAATTAGCCGGGCATGATGGCGCATGCCTGTAATCCCAGCTACTGGGGAGGCTGAGGCAAGAGAATCGCTTGAATCCGGGAGGCGGAGGTTGCAGTGAGCTGAGATCGTGCCATTACACTCCAGCCTGGGTGACAGGGTGAAACTCCGTCTCTAAATAAATAAATAATAAAATTTTATTTCACGCCATCCCTGCTTTCTCTCTTTCCCCATCACTTGTCAGCAGCCGACTTCTCTACGTTTTACTTATTTTTTTCACCTGTCTCCTGCAGTAGACTGTAAACTCTGTGAGGGTACTGCCGTCCATCTTGTTCACTGCTGGATTCCCAGTTCAGTGCATGGCACATAGTAGGTGCTCAATAAATATTAGTGAGATGTATTGTCTCTGGAGGCAAGGATTGGGCTGCTGAGAATATTTTTCTGGAGCTCTAGCGGTGCCTGGATGCAGGGGGAGGGAATTTCTGGGTCAGAGTTGAGCCCTGGCAGGGGCAGGAAGAGGCACCAGCCAGACACTGGGTAGAGTAGGGAAGCCTCGAATGCCAAGGCAAGGGCTGTGTTTTTCCTGCAACCTGTGTCTTTCTGTCTCCTTCTTTCAGGTAGTCTGGGTTGGAGGAGGCAGAGCCATGACCGAGGGGACCTGGGTACTGGCTGAAGGAATAGGCTGGGGTAGAGGGCACTTTTGGAAGGCACTTGTCCTGCCTCCCGGGAGCCTAGATCTCACTCCAGGTAAGTAATTGTAGTAGTTGAGAAAGAGAAAATACCTTAGAGATTGTGGAGACCATAGATGGGGAAACTGAGGCCCAGAGAGGAGAAGAGACAGATATTATTGACCATCACCCCCCTCCATACACCTATGCTTCTGGCCACTAGGGTAGGGACATGGCCTTGGTGTCTCATTTCTTTTTGGACTAACACGTGGACCAGAGCCGTGTTGCCCCTGACTTGCTGGGTGACCTTGGGAAAATTGCTTCTCCTCCCTGGGCTCTGTTAGCTGTCTCCTTACAATGAAGGATTCAGCTTTGATTTGGTTTTACTGCACTCTTTGCCTGCAATTCCTGTGACTGCCATCAGGTGGCAGAAAACAGCCAAGTTCCAAGAGAATCGCTTGAACCCAGGAGTCAGAGGTTACAGTGAGCCGAAATCACGCCATTGCACTCCAGCCTGGCGACAGAGCAGGACTCTGTCTCAAAAAAAAGAAAGAAAAAGAAAAGAAAACAGCCAAATTCACCAGGGGCCATCCCTGTTCCTCTTAAAGGACACAAGGGACATCCACAGGAGGGGATGACTGCAGATGTCACTGTCCGTGTCAGGGATGTTAGGTAAAAGGAAAGGACAAATGGCTGGAGAACTGGTGTTTCACCCTTCCCTGGGCCTGGATTGAAACAGGTTTACCCTTCCCCTCCTGTTGTTCCAGGGTCTGGGCTCCCAGGTGGACCGTGAAACCCTGGCCTGACCAGCTGATGCACACTACTTCAGACACTCCTGCTGGAGCCCCAGTCCCTGACATGGACCTAGGACATTTTTGCTCCTGCCCAGCCTATCGGGAGGGAGCCTTGAGCCTTTCAGCTCTGCTGTGTGACTTTGAGGTTGTTGCTCCCCTCTTGGGGCCCTGGGTGCCCTGTCTTCAGTGGAAAGCACTGTGCCACCTTGGAAAGCTCCCATGGGCAGCCAGAGGGCATCACAAGAAGAGAAGCACAGAGACGGCAGGAGAGGCACTCAGAGGCACTTCAGCTCTTGCCCAGGACATTTTCCCAGCCACACCTTTGCCCAAGCCGTGCCCCATGCCTGGAGCACTTTTCAACCTCTTCTCTGCAGCTCCAATACACCTGGGATTGCAGTCTCCTCCAGGAAGTCTTCTCAGATTCCCTCCTTCCCAGCCAGAGAGCACCTAGCCCTCTTTGGGGCCGCCACAGGCCCTTTGTGCAGTGAACAGCCCTGGCTGGGGGTGCAGCCAGTCCTGTCTGAACTCTCCAGTGACTAAGCGGGGAGATGCGGACATCCCAGCTCCTCAGGCCTCCAACTGCGCCCCATTTCCACCCCCAAATACCTCCCCAGGAGGCACCTGTGCCCACCCCCTGGGCGGTTTCCCCCTTCCCCTTAAATCCGGATGCCTCGTTGTCTGCATAGGGTCTTGGGGCGGCGGGGGAGGGGGTCTGAAGAACTCTGGCCAAGAGGACGAGGATCTGGGGGTGGGGAACTGGGCCTGGGCACGCGAGGTCATCGCAGGGCATTGCAGGGAGTGCGTTGTGGGAATTCCGGGTGGAGACCCTCAGGGCAGTGTGCCCGGCCTCCGTTGCACCTCTGACCTGCAGCCACGTCACCGTTGCGCAGCCCCCGGGGAGGGTCTCTAGGGAGGGGGTGCAGGGGCTACGCATGTCCTCGAGCGCCGTGTTAACATCCAGGCACCGTGGGCGGAGGTGCCGGAGCCTGGGAAGAAATAATGTTTTAATTAAGAGTACTGTTGGACACAGGACTCAGAGCGTGGACAGGTGGATAGTAAATCACCACCACGGGGACAGCCGCGCCCAGACTGTGCGTTTGCTTAGCTCGGGGACGGCACTTGGCCCGGGGGCGCCTGCTCACCTCCCCTCAGAGCATCTGCCAAACTTCGGGCATCTACCCTCCAACTCCCGCTTGGCCGAGAGGAGGGGGAGAAGGAGGGGAAGAGAGGAGCCCCACTTCACTCCGGCAGACAGACCTGCTGGAGCTGCTTTGCAGAATGACTTGGGTCTTGCTGGCCCCTGGGTGTGCCCGGAGAGGGGTCTTCCTATCCCCCTCCACCTCTCCCCTTGGTGCCTAACCCAGGACTTTGTCCCCAGAGACCCACTGTGTGCCCCCTGGAGCTCCTCCTAGAGCAGAGTCTTCTGCTGTCTGTTCTGCAGAGGGTAAACTGAGTCCCAAGGAGGTTGTCAGGGACACAGAGCAGGGGGAGGCAGCCCAGATCCCTGCTCATGCATGGTTTGGGCCTCTGTGAACAGCTGGGCCGCATGCCTGTATCTAGAGCCTGGGTCCCCTCTGTCCTCATTTCCCTGTGCATATTCAGGGACCTGCCTCCGTCAGGGTTTGGCAAGAAAATGGGGCATTTAATAATCTCCCCAGTTTCATTCCTTGGTCCTTACTCCGTGCCAGGACTTGTGCGCGTCTTTTTGGAGCCCTGTCTCACTCGATTGACAGCCAGCCGGGCGCGGTGGCTCACGCCTGTAATCCCAGCACTTTGGGAGGACGAGGCGGGTGGATTATGAGGTCAGGAGATTGAGACCATCCTGGCTAACACGGTGAAACCCCATCTCTACTAAAAGTACAAAAAAATAGCCGGGCCTGGTGGTGGGCGCCTGTAGTCCCAGCTACTTGGGAGCTGAGGCAGGAGAATGGCGTGAACCCAGGAGGCAGAGGTTGCAGTGAGCCGAGATCACGCCACTGCACTCCAGCCTGGGCAACAGAGCGAGACTCCGTCTCAAAAAAAAAAAAAAAGAGATTGACAGCCTCACTGCTCAGGGGCCGGGATAACAGCCCATTTTACAGATGGCTTTCCGCTTGCCCAATGTCCCCACCCTCTGGAGTAGTGCCCCAGTAGCCTCTGAACTGAGGCGTCCCCAACCCATGCCGGGAGCTGGTGGAGGAAGTGGGGAAGGGTTTCCCGCTTCGCGACTGGGGGTGGAGGTGGGAGAAAGCATTTTCAGGGCGTTTTGACATTTAACAAACAGTATGCAAATCACATGCAAATTGCATGCAAATCACCCATTTCTTAAGCCTCGACAGCGCTGGCATGTTCTGAAATAATAATGTTGGACCTGTCCCTTGGTGATGACCTGGGTGGGGAGGTGCACAGCCTTTTCCTTCCTCCCTCTTCCCTTCCCATCCCATCTGTTCTCCCTTCCTTCGCCCCCTTCCTTCCCTCTCCCTTCCTATCTTCCATTTTTCTCTTCTTCCTTCACATCATTTGTCCAAGGCCTCCCTGGCCTGAGATAAACATAAGCTGCAAAAGTGGCTTCCTGCAGCCCATTTTCCAGGTTGGGAAACTGAGGCATGGGCCTAAGGTCCCACAGCCACACCGAGGAAAGCAGCCCCCACTGAATGTCACCATGCACCTCGTGACACAAGGAGGGGAGATGACAGTGGCTGGAGTCGTCAGAGCTGCTTTGAGGAAGATCCAGGCCCGATAGGCTTGACAGAGCCAAGGGGAACTATTGTGGAATGTCTTGGCCTTGAATGACAGGCTGCTGATTTTGGATCTGGAGAAAGCTCACACTGACTCTTCCTGCTCCCCCAGTCTGTCTTTCTCCTGCTACTCCATCCACGTATCCCTGAGTGTGGGCCACAGTCCCTCCACTTGGTTTGCATGTCCCACCTTTGTTTGGCAAGCTCCTATTCATCCTTCAAAGCCCTAGCTTCAATACCCGCTTCATGCAGCCATTTCTTATCCTTCAAGAAGAGCCTGCTTCCCTCAAGGCCCCTGCTGCTTCCAGTCTCACCTTCTGACCCACTCAGGATCCACTGAACTGGGAGGTCTGTGTCTCCTCCCAGCAGAGTCATCACTACCTTTGGGGCCGCAGGATCACCCAGCTTGGAACTAGATACAGAAATGCTGTTTTGAGAGTGTACTGAATAAAAGATTACATGTTTGAAAACAAGATTGAGTTTAAGCTTCCTAACTTGACCTTGGAGCTCTCTTGGGCTTCATTTTACCCCATCTACAGTTTTGGGCTGAGCTCTTCTACCTTCCTCTCACTCCCCTCCAGGCCTTTGCACATGCTGTTACTCCAGGTGACACTGTTACTCCAGTTGACCCCAGGCCAGCCCCCTCCCATCTCTGGGCCCTGAAACTCAGGGAATCCTGCCCGCTCCCCGCCAGGGCCTCTCAGACTCTGGGCTCCACCCTGAGCAAGTCTGGGCTATGAGGAGTTTCGGGTGAGATTTGGCAGCTGCCGTCTCGCTAAGGCCCGCGGCGTTCCAGGGAGGGGCCACCTCCCGTCTTGGCCGCCCACCTAGTTTGTGCTCCAAGAAGGTCCAAGGGAATTCATTCTCCTAGGGGGCAAGTGAGTCCAGGCGGTTCCCAGAGGAGATGTCAGCGGTTTAGCCAGAAACTGCCAGGACCTGGAGTTGCCACTTCCGTCCTGCCCTGCCTGTATCTCTCTGTTCTCTTTCTGTGCGACTCCAGGCTGGGCTCTGGCATTCTCTTAACTCTGAGCATTCACTCAATGAGAGACATGAAGACAGATGCTGCTCTGGCTGCCACAGACAGTGGGGCAGGTTGTTCACTGCACAAGAGGACCCAGCTGCAGAGGTGAGAGGACCCCAGGAAGGGGCCCTTCTTTGTAATTCATCCAACAGCTCCCATACAAGTTAGTGCTGGTTCTGACCTTGCCATCTTTCTTTCTTTCTCTCTCCTCTCCCTTCATCTGTCTCTGTGTCTCAGTCTCTTATTTTATTTTTGTTGAGACAGGGTCTTGTTCTGTTGTCCAGGCTGGAGTGCAGTGGCACAATCACAGATCACTGCAGCCTCAACCTCCCCAGCTCAAGCGATCCTCCCACCTCAGGCTCTTGAGTAGCTGGGATTATAGGCACATGCCACCACACCCAGCTAATTTTTAAATTTTTGTAGAGATGGGGTTTTGCCATGTTGCCCAGGCTGTTCTCGAACTCCTGGGCTCAAGCGATCTACCCATCTCGATCTCCCAAAGTGCTGGGATTGCAGGCATCAGCCACTGCGCCTGGCCTCTTTTTCATCTGCTCTCTGTTGCTCTATTTCTGTCTGTGGTTCTGTTTGTATCTCGTTATCTCTCCCTCTCTTCAATGTCTCTCTCTCTGGGTTTCTCAGTTCATCTACATCTCAGTCTCTGTCTCTCTCCATGTCTCTGTATTTTTTTCCCAAATCTCCTATTGAAAAAGACCCCTTTCTCCCTGGGCCAGGATCAGTGGCTCACGACTATAATCCCAACACTTTGGGATACAGAGGCAGGAGGATTGCTTGAACCTAGGAGTTCGAGACCAGCCTGGGAAACATGGCGAGACCCAGTCTTTACAAAAGCATTTAAAAATTATCCGGGTGTGGTGGCATGCCCCTGTGGTCCCTGCTACTTGGGAGGCTGAGGCAGGAGGATCACTTGAGCCCAGGAGTTTGAGACCACGGTGAGCTATAATCATACCACTGCACTCCAGACTGGGTGACAGAGCGAGACTCTGTCTCTAGAAAAAAAAAAAGAAAAAATAGGCTGGGCGCGGTGGCTCCCTTTGGGAGGCTGAGGTGGGCGGATCACGAGGTCAGGAGATTGAGACCATCCTGGCTAACACAGTAAAAAATTAGCTGGGTGTGGTAGCGGGCGCCTGTAGTCCCAGCTACTCAGGAGGCTGAGGCAGGAGAATGGCGTGGGCCTGCCTGGGCGACAGAGCAAGACTCCGTCTCAAATAAATAAATAAATAAATAAATAATAAATAAAAATAAAATAAAAAATTAAGAACTATAACATTAAAATTTAAAAAATAAATAATGAAAACAGTTGGCTGGGCACAGTGGCTCATGCCTGTAATCCTAGCACTTTGGGAGGTCAAGGCTAGAGGATTGCTGGAGGCTAGGAGTTCGAGACCAGCCTGGACCTGGGCAACATGGCAAAACCCCGTCTCTACTAAAAATACAAAAAACTAGCCAGGCGTGGTGGTGGCGCACACCTGTAGTCCCACCTACTTGGGAGGCTAAGGCAGGAGAATGGCGTGAACCCGGGAGGCGGAGCTTGCAGTGAGCCGAGACTGTGCCACTGCACTCCAGCCTGAGTGACAGAGCAAGACTCCATCTCAAAAAAAAAAAAGAAAAAAGAAAAGAAAAAAGAGCCCCCTTTCCTTCCGATATCGTAAGCATGACCTCTGGGGTGTCTTCAGAAGCTGCTGGGATCATGCATTCCACAATCACTGATTAAGCACCTCCAGTTTGCAGGGCTCTGAGGAAAGCATGGTGACTAGGATACCCAGTCAAGCTCCCCACAGAGTTCACGGCCCAACAAAAGACGCAGAAGCTGCAGGGCAAGCGCATGGCCCCTGAGACTCCCCAGAAACCTCTCCCACACACAACCTTCCTCTGAATGACCTTGGGTGTTCTTTGTCCCTCGCTGGGCCTCAGTTTCCCTGCCTGCCCAAGGAGGGAAGTGTTTGGGATGGCCAGGCATTGGGTGTTTGCTGGCAGACAAATCCTGACTCATCCCGGTGCCCAAATGGATTTGAAAGAACCCTCAAAAAGGAAAATAGTCATAAGAAGAAAAAAAAAAAAACACCGCCAGGCGCAGTGGCTCACGCCTGTAATCTCAGCACTTTGGGAGGCTGAGGTGGGCAGATCACGAAGTCAAGAGATCGAGACTATTCTGGCCAACATGGTTAAACCCCGTCTCTACTAAAAATATAAAAATTAGCCGAGCGTGGTGGCAGGCGCCTGTAGTCCCAGCTACTTGGGAGGCTGAGGCAAGAGAATTGCTTGAACCCGAGAGGCGGAGGTTGCAGTGAGCCGAGATCACGCCACCACACTCCAGCCTGGCAACAGAGCGAGACTCCGTCTCAAAAACAAACAAACCAAAAACAACAACAACACAGAGCCGACCACTGACCTTGCAGGGTGACGCACCTGGGGCAGAAGCAGCCTCACTACCACCCCTTGGAGCATCATGGAAACTTACCCATCTCTTTCCTTGGTGGCCCCTGGCTATCCACTGAAGGCTGCTGGTCTCACTATGAGGGCTCCAGGCCTGGCCCTGAGGTCTCCTGACTTGGCACTGACCTCACACTTGTGCTTTAAGCTTCAGACCTACTAAACCCCTTGCTGGGCCCCAGCCACAAGGTTTTTTTTCACGGGCTATTTCTTTTCTTTTCTTTCTTTTTTTTTCTTTTGAGACGGAGTCTAGCTCTGTTGCCCATGCTGGAGTGCAATGGCGCAATCTTAGCTCACTGCAACCTCCACCTCCCGGGTTCAAGCGATCCTCCTGCCTCAGCCTCCTGAGTAGCTGGGACTACAGGCGCACATCGCCATGCCCGGCTAATTTTTGTATTTTTAGTAGAGATGGAGTTTTACCATGTTGGCCAGGCTGGTCTCAAACTCCTGACCTCAGGTGATCCTCCCACCTTGGCCTCCCAAGGTGTTGGAATTATAGCTGTGAGCCACTGCACCCAGGCTGCATGGGCTATTTCTGTATATGAAATACCCTCTCCCAACCTTTCACCTTTCACCTTTCACCCTGTGATTTGCAGGTTCAATGTCACTTCCTTGGGGAGGCCCCCAAAACAAGTTATGTTCCTGTTGTTTTGTATTCTCACAACATCTTGTTCTTTTCCTTTGTAGCATTAATTATTTATATTATTATTCATTCAATGTATGTTTTCCCCACTAGCCTGTGGGCACCATGAAGATGGGGAAGAGGTCTGGTTTGGTCACTGCTGCAGTACACAGCATTTAATAACCCAGCGCCAGGGAGCGGTGGGGAGTCAGGAACACCCTTGCTCCTTTCCCAGGCTCAATGAGGCCACCTCTCCACCCTAGTTCCTGCCACCACTGTGCCTTGGTCCAGGTGACCAAGGGGCACGGAGGCTTGGGATTGGGATTCCAGGCACTCTGGCTCCTGCCGCCGTGATAAATGGGGAGAATTCAGAATTAATTATTGACTGCTTCGCTGAGCCGGCCCGATCTGGGCAGATAAAGAGCGTGGGCGCCACTGCATCTGCTCAGCGCTTCTCAGGAGTTTATTAGAGGATGGGAGGCAGTTGGCTGATGGGAGAAGTCTGGAATGCATTGGAGCCAGAGCTGCTGGGTGCAAGGCTGTGGCTCTGCTGGGCCACTTGGGGCAACACGCTCTCCCTCTCTGAGCCTTGGTTTTCTCATTTGGAAAAAGGGAAGTAAAAAAGAAAATCCTACCCCAGCAGTTTGGGAGGCCAAGGTGGGCGGATCACCTGAGGTCAGGAGTTCAAGACCAGCCTGGCCAACGTGGCGAAACCCTGTCTCTACTAAAAATACAAAAATTAACTGGGTGTGATGGCAGATGCCTGTGATCCCAGGTACTTGGGAGGCTGAGGAACTAGAATCCCTTGAACCCGGGAGGCAGAGGTTGCTGTGGGCCGAGATTGCACCACTGACCCCTCTCAGCCTTGGTTTTCTCATTTGGAAAAAGGTAAGTAAAAAAAAAAAAAGAGCCGGGCGCGGTGGCTCACGCCTGTAATCCCAGCACTTTGGGAGGCCGAGGCAGGCAGATCATGAGGTCAGGAGATCGAGACCATCCTGGCTAACACGGTGAAACCCATCTCTACTAAAAATACAAAAAATTAGCCGGGCATGGTGGCAGGTGCCGGTAGTCCCAGCTACTCGGGAGGCTGAGGCAGGAGAATGGCATAAACCCGGGAGGCGGAGCTTGCAGTGAGCCGAGATCGCGCCACTGTACTCCAGCCTGGGTGACAGAGCGAGACTCTGTCTCAAAAAAAAAAAAAAAGAAAAAAAAAGAAAAGAAAAATCCTTATATGTTGAGATAAGTTTTTTGGAGAATCACCAAGAGCAAAGAAAGCAAAGTACACAGTAGGTATCTAATAAATGCTGTAGCTCACGCCTTTAATCCCAGTAATTTGGGAGGCCAAGGCAGGCGTCTCACTGGAGCTCAGGAGTTCAAGACCAGCCCGGGCAACATAGTGAAACCCTTTCTCTATAAAAAATACAAAAATTAGCCTGATATGGTGTTGCACACCTGTGATCCCAGCTACTCGGGAGGCTGGGGTGGGAGGATCACTTGGGTCCAGGAGGTGGAGGTTACAGTAAGCCGAGATTGCACCACTGCACTCCGGCCTGGGTTACAGAGCCAGATCCTGTCTCAAAAAAAAAAAAAAAAAAAAAAAAAGCTGCAGAATCTGTGAGTTGACTGCAGGCCTCATTCTGTCCCCCACCTAGCAGGATAAAATGGTGTGAGGATCAGCGGCAGACTCCCTATCTCCAGGCAGATTTGTCTCCCTTAGATGCTGAAAGATGCCAGATGGCAAACGTGTCTCAGTTGTAAGAACTGATCTAAGACAACAACCACAAAGGACTGATTGTCAGCTTGAACTACTTTCTTTTCCTTCAGATTCCGGATTGCTTGATCCTGCCACAAGGGCACAGCACTCTCTGGTGGTCGGTGCAAAGGCTGCAGCATCTTAGAAATGCAAATGCCATCAACGTGGGCAATTAAAGATTTCCTGGTAGCCACAAGAAAAAAACAGTAAAAAGAAGGCTGGGTGTGGTGGCTCACGCCTCTAATCCCAGCAATTTGGGAGGCTGAGGCGGGCGGACCTCCTGAGGTCGGGAGTTTGAGACCAGCCTGGTCTCTACTAAAAATACAAAATTAGCTGGGTGTGGTGGTGCATGCCTGTAATCCCAGCTGCTTGGGAGGCTGAGGCAGGAGAATCACTTGAACCCAGGAGGTGGAGGTTGCGGTGAGCCGAGATCACGCCATTGCACTCCAGCTTGGACAACAATGAGTGAAACTCCGTCTCAAAAAATAAATAAAAAAAGAAAAAAATAGTAAAAAGAAACAGGTGAAATTAGTTTTAGTAATATGTTTTATTTAACTCAATACAGCCAAAATATGATCATTTAAGCATGCAATCTATAGAAAAAATTGTGAATGAGCTATTTTTTCTGGGGTGTGTGTGTGTGTGTGTGTGTGTGTGTGTTCTGAGACAGAGTTTCGTTCTTGTCACCCAGGCTGGAGTGCAATGGTGCAATCTCAGCTCACTGAATGAAACCTCCATCTCCCAGGTTCAAGTGATTCTCCTGCCTCAGCCTCCCAAGTAGCTGGGATTACAGGCATGTGCCACCACACCTGGCTAATTTTTGTATTTTTAGTAGAGACGGAGTTTCACCATGTTGGTCAGGCTGGTCTTGAACTCCTGACCTCAAGTGATCCACGCCCCCCTCGGCCTCCCAAAGTGCTGGAATGACAGGCGTGAGCCACCGCACCTGGTCCAGTAGTCACATTTTAAGTACTCAATAGCTACGTGTGGCCAGTGACTCCCACGTTGGACAACGCGGGTTTAGGTACATGATCGTCACTTTCCCAGACCAATGCAATCACCTCCTTTCACAATCTGTTGCTGCTGTAGCCCCCAGAGGGTGTCTGTGAGCACCTGGGTCAGGCAATGTCTCTCCTCTGTCCAGAGCCCTCCATGGCTCCCATTGCCTTCGGGATGAAGCCAGAACTTCTCACCAGTGCCTCATTGATCCTTGGCTGGCCCCACTACCCCTGTTCTTTCCACGCAGCCAGCCACATCCACCCACCTGCTTGCCTATTCCGCCACATCCATATTTGTTGCCCAGGTTGGAGTGCAATGGTGCGATCTTGGCTCACTGAAACCTTCGCCTCCTGGGTTGGGAGAGAGGATCACTTGGGTCCAGGAGGTGGAGGTTGCAGTGAGCTGAGATTGCACCTCTGCACTCCAGCCTGGGTTACAGAGCCAGACCCTGTCTCAAAAAAAAAAAAAAAAAAAAAGCTTTGCACCCAGCTCCAATGTCCTCCCCTCCAAGGTCGCTCAGCACCACCCCTGACAATACAGAGCTTGGGTGTCTGTGTCCAGCTCCATCCCACAGTCCCAGCCTGGGGATCCTTGGGGGCAGGGTCCCAGGCTGAGTCCTCTCTGGAGCCTGTACCGTGAGGCAGCGGGGCAGGGTTCAGAAGGATGTATCACCACGCAACCTTGAAGAAGCTGCCTCTGCTCACTCATTCCTTCACTAATTCACAGATGCATTCACTTCTGACCTTAGCACCTGGGAGCCAGGTCAGGTGTTGGAGGAAGCCGAGAAACTGGAAGATGGGGAGTGGAGCTGAGCCTGGGTGAACGTGTCACTGTGAACAGGATGAACAGGATGAACAGGATGACGTTCAGGCTCCTTTTCTGGCCTTCAAGGCCTCTCCAGCTTCAAGGAGACAAACTTATTAGTCCCTGAACAGGTCACACTCTCCTTCACTTCTCTAGGCTTTTGCATACACAGTAAAGCCCTTTCAGCAGACCCTACTCATACCTAGAAAACTCCTATGGATGTGTCAAAGCCCCAGAACAAGTCCTCATACCTATGCTGGGCTTCCTTCAGCCTCAAGTCTCTCTTTCTATTGTAGTCCACATACAGGTGGGGGTGGCAGGAAGTGGGGAAGGATACTTGATAGATTAGTAGTGTCCCCCATAGTCTAGATAAGCGTGGTACAAAGTGGGGAAGGATACCTGATAGATTAATATTAAAGTATTTGTTGGGGTTCTCTAGAGGGAAAGGGAGTTTATCGGCTGGGGGCGGTGGCTCACGCCTGTGATCCCAGCACTTTGGGAGGCCGAGGCGGGTGGATCACCCAAGGCTAGGAGTTCGAGACCAGCCTGGCTAACATGGTGAAATTTCATCTCTGCTGAAAATATAAAAATTAGCCAGGTGTGGTGGTGCAAGAGTGTAGTCCCAGCTACTCGGGAGGCTGAGGCAGGAGAATAGCTCGAACCCGGGAGGTGGAGGTTGCAGTCAGCCAAGATCATACCACTGCACTCCAGCCTGGGTGATAAGAATGAGACTCCGTCTCAAAAAAACACAAAAAACAAAAATCAGCTGGGCATGGTGGTGTGTGCCTGTAGTACCAGCTACTTGGGAGGCTGAAGCATGAGAATTGCTTGAACCCGGGAGGCGGAGGTTGCGTTGCAGTGAGCCAAGATCACACCATTGCACTCCAGCCTGGTCTCAAAACAAACTAACTAACAAACAAAAAAACAAAAACAAAAACACTTAGAAAGGGTGCTCTGAAGCGGGTTGCATTGTCTCTGGATTCAGGACAGGCAGCAACCCCATCTCAGTGGCGTCTTGGGTTCAAATCCTGCCTCTGCCTCCCCTTAGCCAAGGAACCCAAAGCCAATGACTTGACCTTCTGGGCCTCAGTTTCTCATCCATAAAATGGGCCCAATAACAGGTTGTTCTCAGACAGTGGTGAAGCTGAAATGAGCTTCAGGTCTCAGGATGCTTAGGAGTTGCTGGCTTTGTGCATGCGTGGAGGAGTTGGGACCAGAATTAGGGTAAAGAGAGCAAGGCACCCACCTCAGTGCAAAATTTAAGGAGGTGCCGTTAAACTCAGTCATCAAGCTAAACAGTAGTTTGATGCAACATTGAAAAAAGTCATGAGGGGCCGGGCATGGTGGCTCACGCATGTAATGCCAGCACTTTGGGAGGCTAAGGCAGACTGATCACTTGAGGTCAGGAGTTCGAGGCGAGCCTGGTCAACATGGTTAAACCCCGTCTGTACTAAAAATACAAAAATTAGCCAGGTGTGGTGGTGGGCGCCTGTAATCCCAGCTACTCAGAAGGCTGAGGCCAGAATAATTGCTTGAACCTGGGAGGCAGACGCTGAGTGAGTCGAGATCACACCACTGCATTCCAGCCTGGGCAACAGAGCAAGACTCGTCTCAAAAAAAAAAAAAAAAAGTCATGAGGAGACTGGGCAGGATGGCTCATGCCTGTAATCCCAGCATTTGGGGAGGCCAAGTTGGAAGGATTGCTTGGTTTCAGGAGTTCAAGGCCCAGCCTAGGAAACATAGCAAGACCCCCGTCTCTACGAAAAATACAAAAATTAGCCAGGTGTAGTGGTGCACACCTGTGGTCCCAGCTACTCAGGAGGCTGAGGCAGGAGGATCACTTGAGGCAGGGAGGTTGAGGCTGCAGTGAGCCATGATAGTGCCATTGCACTGCAGCCTGGGTGACAGAGTAAGACTTTGTCTCAAAAAAAAAAAAAGAAGTCACGATGATTATGAAAACATAGACGATGAACAAAATATCTAAGTGTGAAGTGAATGACAGGCTCTGACCCTACGTTTGCTTGAGCCCGCCTCACTGAGCTCACCCTATTCCCGGTGCAGCTGTACACCTGGGAGGCTTTCCTCTCAGGCAACCTTCTGATTAAACCTTAATTCCTGATGATTAAGCCCAGGGAACTGGGGGCCTGGCAGCTCAGCAGGAGGGAGGCTCTGGCAGGGGCAGGCCGGGCCAGGCCTCCCTGGGGGAGAGGGAGGCCAGGAGGGAGGTTGCTGAGTGGCTAGAGAGGAAGCTGGAATTTAATTAGCCCCTCAGGATTAATTACTGGGCCCAGGAACAGGCTGAGAAATCTATTACTCTGAGCGGTTCCTGACTCCAGGCTTCCTTCATTCCCACCATCATTTTTCTCTAAACCAACTCCTCCCCCCATTGTTTTCTGACAAAATATATCTATTTCTAAAATGCACCCTTTATATCCTGCCACGAAAACCCAGATATATATCTTTTTTGAGTAGAGTAGATGCTGTATATAAATTTGGGGGAATATATACATTGAAATGAATATGTAACTGTTAAAAAAAAATGATCTGCACAGGCTTGTCTGGTGCCATGGTTGCAAAAGCTGCTCTGCAAGCACTGAGTATGTGCTGGGGGTTTACACACTCTCCTTATCTCATTTTATCCTTATAATAGCTCTGGGCAGGGGGTGCAAGCTATTATCAATCACCCCTATTTTGCAAGAGCTTTTCTGGCTGTGGGATTTGTCATTCTGAATGCACCGTAGACACCAGAGTGGGTTTCTTTCTTTTCTTTTCTTTTTTTTTTTTTTGAGATGGAGTCTTGCTCTGTCACCCAAGCTGGAGTGCAGTGGCGCGATCTCGGCTCACTGCAAGCTCCGCCTCCCGGGTTCAGGTCATTCTCCTGCTTCAGCCTCCCGAGTAGCTGGGACTACAGGCGCCCACCACCATGCCCGGCTAATTTTTTGTATTTTTTAGTAGACACGGGGTTTCACCATGTTAGCCAGGATAGTCTCAGTCTCCTGACCTCAAGATCCGCCTGCCTCAGCCTCCCAAAGTGCTGGGATTACAGGCGTGAGCCACCACACCTGGCCCAGAGTGGGTTTCTATATACTTTTATTTATTTATTTATTTTTGAGACAGAGTCTTGCTGTGCCACCCAGGCTGGAGTGCAGTGGCATGATCTTGGCTCGCTGCTACCTCTCCCTCCCGGGTTCAAGCAATTCCCCTGCCTCAGCCTCCCGAGTAGCTGGGATTACAGGCGCCTGCCACCACGCCTGGCTAATTTTTGTATTTTTAGTAGAGACAGTGTTTCACCGTATTGGCTAGGCTGGTCTAAATTCCTGACCTCAAGTGATCTGTCTGTCTTGGCTTCCCAAAGGAAGTTTGGGATTTTTTTTTTTTTTTGCTTTTTGCCTCCATGTGTTTGCCTCGGCTGTTCCCCCCACCGGGAGTGTCTTTATTTACCACGTGTAAACACTCTTTGTCTGTAGGGGGCCCCGTGTACTCAGCCACCAGATCCCCCTGCACAGGGCCTGGTTGTTTGGGCTGTGAGGTTTGTGTCTGGTTCTGTCTCCCCCCCGCGCCTGGGAGCCTCTCTAGGGCTTGGTATCTGAACACTGCATATCCCAGCTCGGGTGGGATCCTATAATGGCGAGATACTCCTGGGGTCTTTCGAGTCTGGGGAGGTGGAGGGGCTGTGAATGAGGAAAACATTCTTCTTCTTCTTTTTCTTTTTTGAGACAGGTTCTTGCTCTGTCTCCCAGGCTGGAGTGTAGTGGTGTGATCTTGGCTCACTTCAACCTCTGCCTCCCAGGCTCAAGCGATTCTCCTGCCTCGGCCTCCCTAGTAGCTGGGATTACAGGCACGCGCCACCACGCCTAGGTAATTTTTGTATTTTTAGTAGAGACCGGGTTTCACTATGTTGGCCAGGCTGGTCTCGAACTGCTGACCTTAGGTGATCAGCCTGCCTTGGCCTCCCAAAGTGCTGGGACTTCAGGTGTGAGCCACTGTACCCGGCTTTTTTTTTTTTTGGAGGCAGAGTCTTGCTCTGCTGCCCAGGCTGGAGTGCAGTGGCATGATCTTGGCTCACTGCAACCTCCGCCTCCCAGATTCAAGTAATTCTCCTAGCTCAGCCTCACGAGTAGCTGGGATTACAGACATGCGCCACCACAGTTGGCTAATTTTGTATTTTTAGTAGAGACGGAGTGTCACCATGTTAGCCAGGCTAGTCTCAAACTCCTGACCTCAGGTGATCCTCCCACCTCAGCCTCCTAAAGTGTTGGGATTACAGGCATGAGCTACCATGCCTGGCCTTTTAAATTTTTTTTTATTTAAAATTTTTTTTTTTTTTTAGAGATGGGGGTCTCATTCTGTCACCCAGGCTGGAGTGCAGTGGTACGATCATAGCTCACTGATCCTAGTAGAGGGAGGGAGTGTTTCCAGCTGGGAGACTGACCGAGGCCCCTGACTCTCACTCCCCTGTCTTCTCCCCATCTCTCACCTCCCTTCCTCTCTGCAGAAAGAGTTAAAGTTGCTATCAGCAGGCTGCTGGAGAGATTTCACCATTTCTTGGACCAGGGTCCAGGAAATGAGTTTCACTGGTACAGGGCCAGGTGGCAGGCGTCCCAGAATGAGATCCTGACACCGTCTTCCCTGCCCCCAACAAGACTGTCTCCAGTCGCCGTTGTCCCATCTCCTGGATCGGAAGACTGAGGCCCAGACAGGAGAGGAGCAGGCCCGAGGTCTCCCTCCTCTCTCTCTCACCCCATCCAAAAGCCCAAGACCTCATAATGCTTCCAGCCTGGGTTTAGACCCCAGCTGGAATCCAATCCAGGGTTCTCTCCTAGGGAGTTGGTCATACTCATGAAGGTGTGAGTGACTAATAGTGGTCTTTTTTTCTTTTTTTTTTCTTTTTTTCTTTTTTTGAGGCAGGGTCTCACTTTTTGGCCTGGGCTGGAGTGCAGTGGTACAATCATAGCTCACTGCAGCCTCTAACTCGTGGGCTCAAGTGATCCTCCTGCCTCAGCCTCCCGAGTAGCTGGGACCACACCCATGCACCCCCATGCTTGGCTAATTTTTTAATTTGTTTGTACAGACAGGTTCACACTATGTTGCCCAGGCTGGTCTTGAACTCCTGGCCTCAAGTGATCCTCCCTCCTCAGTCTCCCAAAGTGTTGGGATTACAGGCGTGACCCACCGCACCCAGCCTGATAATGGTGTTTTTTTTTTTTTTTTGAGATGGAGTCTCACTGTGTCGCCCAGGCTGGAGTGCAGTGGCGCGATATCCGCTCACTGCAAGCTCCGCCTCCTGGGTTCACGCCATTCTCCTGCCTCAGCCTCCCGAGTAGCTGAGACTACAGCACCTGATACCATGCCCGGCTAATTTTTTTTTAATTTTTTAGTAGAGACGGGGTTTCACTGTGTTAGCCAGGATGGTCTCAATCTCCTGACCTTGTGATCCACCCACCTCAGCCTCCCAAAGTGCTGGGATTACAGGCATGAGCCACCATGCCCGGCCCTGATAATGGTCTTAATGGAGCCATTAAGACCTCCAGGCTCTGTGCCCTCCCCATTGTGTCACTTGGGCAGGTCACTGGCTCTCTCCCAGCCTCAGTTTCCCTCCCTTATAAAATGGATGGATAATAGTTTTTGGAGTGGGAAGATGACGACCAGGAGGCCCAAGGATGTCCATCAATTTGCAGATGTTTCTAGACCTAAAGGATGCTTCCCTCATCCGCAGCCTCTCCACCTCCCCAAACTCCAAAGACCCCAGAAGTGTGCCCCCATTATGGGAATCCCACCTGAGCTGGGCCATGCGGGGTCCAGAGACCCAGCCCTGAGGGGGCTCCCAGCCTGGGAGAGACAGAACCAGACAGGCATGTTCACTGCAAACTGGACTGATGGGTTCCCATCAGCATGACAGTGGCTGGTGGCAGCTGGAATGCTGGAACCACAGCTACGGTGCCTGAGTGCCCGATAGTGCTGTGGATGAGGGATTCTGGGACTTTGTGACGGGAGGTTGGAATGGTGGCTTCCCATGAAGGTGTGAATACTGATGGTGGCAGTTTTTTTTTTTTTTTACACAGGGTCTCACTCTGTCTCCTAGGCAGGAGTGCAGTGGCATGATCTTGGCTCACTGCAGCCTCCACCTTTCAGGGTCAAGTGATCCTCCTGCCTTAGCCTCCTAAGTAGCTGGGATTACAGGTGCACACCACCACACCCAGTTAATGTTTAAACTTCTTGTAGAAATGGGGTCTTGCTGTGTTGCCCAGGCTGTTCCTGAACTCCTGACCTCAAGTGATCCTCCCTCCTCAGCCTCCCAAAGTACTGGGATTACAGGCGTGAACCACCGTGCTGGCTGTTAGCAGCTTTAATGGTGGCCCCCCACCCCCACCGCAGGGCTGCTGGAGATGGGGCTGGAGAGTGCCCCCTCCATGCCCCTTGCGGGGCTGCTACCTTCATCCCGAGGCTCCTGAGCCTTGAGCCTTCTCCAGGCCCAAGGACCACCCCTTCCCCCTCGTGCCTGGAGAGTCCTGAGGATCACACACATGTGCACGCGGGGACACACGTGTACCTGCCAAAGACGTCCACGGGCCCCACACAGCTGTGTTCCCACAGCCATGCCCCCACAGCCATGCCCAGTGAGTGTGTCCCCCCTCCTCCCCCAGCCTCACACATCAGCCCTGTCCTCTGCCTGCTGCCCGGGAACAATTATAGTGTCAGGGACGACGCTGCTGCCTCCGCTGCTGCCTAGACAAGCCCAGCCTCATGTTTAATTCATCTTGGGGCTAATTATAGCCAGGCAGGGGGAGGGGCTCCGTAACCTTGGCCTCCCCTCCCTTCCCCTCCCCTCCCCGCTGCCAGGGTGACTGGGGAAGAGTGGAGGATGGGGGCTTGTGTTCCACTCGGGCCCCCAGCTCTGGGCAGCTCAAGCATCTCCTCCCAGGGGCTGGTGCAGGTGCCATGGAGGCAGCACTGAGGGTGAAAATGCAGGCACCGGCCAGGCAGGGTGGTGGGACGCGAGAGTGGGGAAGCCAGCTCAGGACAGCTGTGTGCCAGCCTTGGGACTCCTTTTTCTCTCTCCCTCTGTCTCGTGGTTCAGGGTCGACCCTCAGACCTGGGATGAGGCCAGCTCTTCCGCCACCTTCCCCGTGAGCCCACCGAGGCCTGATGTCCCGTGGCAGATGAGATCGGTGAATCATAATAGCTGACAAGTAGCATCACGTGACACTTGGCACTGTTTTTAGCATGTGGCTAAAACATGCTAAAATAAATAAAATATTTTATTTATTTATTTATTTTTAGACAGGGTCTCGCTCTGTTGCCCAGGCTGGAGTGCAGTGGCACAATCATAGTTCACTGTAGCTTCGAAGTCCTAGGTTCAAGGGATCCTTCCACCTCAGCCTCCTGAGTAGCTGGGATGACCATGCTCAATTAATTTTTAAACTTTTTGTATCTAAAAAATTAAAAATTTTGGCCGGGTGTGGTGGCTCATGCCTGTAATCCCAGCACTTTGGGAGGCTGAGGTGGGGGAATCACTTGAGGTCAAGAGTTTGAGACCAGCCTGGCCAACATGGTGAAACCTTGTCTCTACTAAAACACAAAAATTAGCTGGGTGTGGTGGCTTGTGCCTGTAATCCCAGCTATTCAGGAGGCTGAGGCAGGAGAATCGCTTGAAACTGGGAGGCGGAGGTTGCAGTGAGCCGAGGTCATACTGCTGCACTCCAGCCTGGGCAAGAGAGTGAGACTCCATCTCAAAAAATAAAAAAAGAAAAAAGAAAAAATATAAATAAATAACTTTTGCTTGTTATGTTGCCCAGGCTGGTCTCGAACTCCTGGCCTCAAGTGATTGTCTTGCCTCAGTCTCGCAAAGTACTAGGATTACAGACATGAGCCATTGCTCCTGGTCGGTTTTAAAATGTAACTTCATTGTTTTTAATCCCCTTCTCCTATTTCATTTCTTTTGTAGAGATAGAGTCTTGCTATGCTGCGAGACCCTGTCCCTACAAAAAGTTAAAAATTAACTTGGTATGGTGCTGTGTGCATGTGGTCCCAGCTACTTGAGAAGCTGAGGCAGGAGGATTGCTTGAGCCCACGAATTTGAGAACAGCCTGGGCAACACAGCAAGACCCCATCTCTATAGATGGGGAAACTGAGGCCCGGAGTGGCAAAGCAGACATGCCGTAGGTCACATGGCTGCAGTCTCATGCACTCTGCCTTTCTGCCTCCACCATCCTGTCTTGGCCCAGGTCAGGGCTTTGTTCTTCCTGTCCTCCCTCCTTGGGCCTCAGCCTGTCCCAACTGACTGAGTGACACTTCCTGAAATAGCCCCTGGTGTCAGTTGTTGGCGGGCTGCCCTGCGCCACCCGCCCACGACCCCTCTATAATAGCTTTCCTCGGTGGGCGAGAAAGAGCCGAACTCCAGGGCTCTCAGCATTGGGCAACTTGCTGCCCTCATCTCTGCCTCAGTGTCCCTACCTGCACCCTGGAGGAGGGAAGCCCCTCACCCTCTGCGTCTCCATCCAGTAAGCCTGGGTCCCTTCCTTGCCTCCACATCCGGAGAGCCAGTTAACCTCCTGGCAGCAATGGCTTCATCTGTGAATGCATAACCTGTGACATGCCTCTGGATTAAATTAATCAAGTGAATGCATAGAAAGCTTAGGGCAGGCTGGGTGCTGTGGCTCACACCTGTGATCCCAGCACTCTGGGAGGCTGAGGCAGGAGGATTGCTTGAGGCCAGGAGTTCAAGACCCAGCCTGGGCAACAAAGCAAGACTCTGCCTCTACAAAAATAAAAATAAAAATAAAAATTTAGGCCGGGGGTGGTAGCTCACGTCTATAATCCCAGCACTTTGGGAGGCTGAGGCAGGTGGATCACTTGAGCCCTGGAGTTTGAGATCAGCCTGGGTAACAAGGTGAAACCTCGTCTCTACAAAAAATACAAAAATTAGTTGGGTGTGGTGGTGCACGCCTGTGGGCCCAGCTAGTCCAGAGAGTGAGGTGGGAGGATCACCTGAGCCTGTAAGGCTGACGCTGCGGTGAGTCACAATTGCACCACTGCACTCCAGAGCGAGACCCTGTCTCTTAAAAAAAAAAAGAAAAAAAAGAAAAAAGGCCGGGCATGGTGGCTCATGCCTGTAATCCCAGATACTTGGGAGGTTGAGGCAGGAGAATCGCTTGAACCCAGGAGGTGGAGGTTGCAGTGAGCTGACATTGTCCCACTGCACTCCAGCGTGGGCGACAGAGTAAGACTCCACTCAGTCTCAAAAAAAAAAAAAAAAAAAAAAAAAAGATCTTAGGGCAATGGCTGGCATGCAGTAGGTGTTTAATGAGTGTTTGGAATTCTGAAATCACTTATTCCTCGGGGCCGGGTGCTCTCCGCAGTTAAATGAAGCGGGGGCTTTTCAGATGACAAAAAGAGGGCTCAGATTCTGGGACACTCCTGACCTTGCACCCCAAGTGGTTGGCCCAGAGGGGATTCAAACGTGCTTCTCAGCCTCTAGTGCACGCCTTTACCTGTCTTGCTCTCTAAGGCCCAGAGAGGGGCAGAGATGTCCCGGGATCGCACAGCCGTGCAGTGACAGTGCTGGGAAGGCAGGCAGGGCTCTCTCCTTCCTGGCGGGGGCAGCACGCATCATCCTGGCCCCAGGCTGAGGGGCGGGCAGCGCGGGCCGGGACCGGGACCGAGCTCCTGGCGGTGGCGCGAGCGTTTCCATGGCAGCCTGGCGGGAGCCGGCCGGAGCGATTAGGCGTCCCGAGGAGCAGCTGCTAAAAATAGCTCGCGCCGCACCGGGCTCATTAGCTGCTGGGCTTTTGGCTGCCAGGTACACCCTCCCGGCTCTCCTTCCTCCTTGCGCCCGGGCGCAGCAGAGGACGTGGTGAAGGAGGCACAGCCCCGTCCTGGGCCCTGAATTCAAGCCTTGTGCCCTCCGGTCCTTCCTCCTTGGAATCTTCCTCAAAGGCAAATCTAATCTCACTCCTCCCTTGCTCTAAATCCTTCCTTGGCTCCCTATTGCCCTTGAGATCAAGGCCCTGCTCTCGCCCCCAGCTCTGCAGGACATCCCTGGCTTTATCTCTTACTGCTCTGGCTGCCTCTTAGGGGCTCAAACCCACCCCACTCCACCTCGGAGCCTCTGCTCCTGCCATTCCCTCGGCATGGACCATGCTACTTTCTCCTCCTCATCTTTCACATCTCAGCCTCCATGTCACCTCCTCTGGGAAGCCCAAGGCCCAGGTCAGGGGCCTCCTCTGGGTGCCTTCATCACAGTCTGACCTCACCCATGCTTCCCGCACTAGCCTGGGAGGAACGGGGCAAGTGTGTTTTGCTTCCAGCACCCCAAACAGGACTTGGTACACAGCAGTTGCTCAATAAGTGTTTGTGGAACAAAGGAAGGAATGAGATCATTGAGCTATGATAGAAGGATTTCCTGGAAGAACAATGGGGGGCCCTGTGTCTGAGGGTCCCCACTGTCCTGTGTCCCCAGACCAGAAGGTTCATGGTCTCTGTCATCTCTCTTCTTCTTTTTTTTTTTTTGAGACAGTGTCTTGCTCTGTCACCCAGGCCGGAGAGCAGTGGTGTGGCCTCGGCTTACTGCAACCTCTGCCTCCCAGGTTCAAGTGATTCTTGTGCCTCAGCCTCCAGAGTTGCTGGGATTACAGGTGTGCACCACCACGCCCATATATATATATATATTTTTTTTTTTTTTTGAGACAGGATCTTGCTCTGTTGCCCAGGCTGGAGGAGTGCAGTGGTACAATATTAGCTGACCACAGCCTCCACTTCCTGGCCTCAAGCTATCCTCCCACCTCAGCCTCCTAGGTAGCTGGCATTACAGGCACCCACCACCATACCTGGCTAATTTTTGTATCTTTTGTAGAGATGTTGTTGCCTAGGCTGGTCTCAAACTCCTGGGCTCAAGTAATCGCCTGCCTTGGTCTCTCAAAGTGCTGGGATTACAGATGTGAACCACCATGCCTAGCCTTTTTCCTCTCTTGACCGGGCTCACTCCTCAGCTTCCTCTGGAGAGGATGGTTTGGCTGTGTGACCCAGCCAGCCCATTCACCCTCTCTGGTCCCCTTTCTACCTTACAGAATCACCACAAACCCACAACACAGAGGTTGAAAGGACCCAGCTTGGTTCTAGAGGATCTGCAAGTTTGGAAGAGAGAGGGAGGGAGATATGAAGATGAAGGAGTGTAGGGGAGGATGGATGTCCATGAACATATCTTGGAATAAAACTAAGTCTGTTGGAAAAAAACTAAGTGGACAGCATCAGGAAGAGGAGAGCCAAGGTCAGTTCCCAGGCAGGCCACAAGGTGGAGCTTGTGGCATGGTACACCTTGGTTGCAGCAAGGTGGGAGGAGCGAGGCCAAGAGCCAAAGGAAAATTGGGAGGAGGAGAGGAGAGAGGATGGGCGTTTTGCAACGGGAGTGTTAGCACGGAAGAGCAAAAGTCTGGAAGGCTGGGCATGGTGGCTCATGCCTGTATTCCCAGCACTTTGGGAGGCTGAGGCGGAAGGATCGCTTGAGCCCAGGAGTTCAAGATCAGCCTGGGCAACACGGTGAGACCCCCCCCTACTAACTGCTTCAAAAAATTTAAAAATTAGCCAGGTGTGGTGGTGCATGCCTGTAGTCCCAGCTACTCAGGAGGTGGAGGTTGGGGAATCACTTAAGCTTGGGAGGTCGAGGTTGCAGTGAGCTATGATGGCACCACTGCACTCCAGCCTGGGTAACAGAACGAGACCCCATCTCCACACAAAAAAAATCAAAGGTGGCTCAAACCTGTAATCCCAGCTACTCAGAAGGCTGAATGGGAGTATTGCTCGAGCCTGTGAGGTTGAGGCTGCAGTGAGCTTGTGATGGAACCACTGCACTCCAGCCTGGCAACAGAGCAAGACCCTGTCTCCAAAACAACAACAACAACAACAACAACAAAAAACTCTGAAATCTGCAATGGGGCAGTGAGAGTGCTCAAAACTTTTGATTATTTGGCCGGGCGCCGTGGCTCATGCCTGTAATCCCAGCACTTTGGGCGGCCAAGGCGGGTGGATCATGAGGTCAGGAGATCGAGACCATCCTGGCTAACATGGTGAAACCCCGTCTCTACTAAAGAATACAAAAAATTAGCCGGGTGTGGTGGTGGGCACCTGTAGTCCAAGCTACTCATGAGGCTGAGGCAGGAGAATGGCGTGAACCCGGGAGGCAGAGCTTGCAGTGAGGGGAGATCACACCATCGCACTCCAGCCTGGGTGACAGAGCGAGACTCCGTCTTGAAAAAAAAACAACTTTTGATTATTCATGATCTGCATTGCCAGAAACCCATAAGACCATGGCTTAAACAAGGATGACACTCATCACTCCTGTCCTCATAACCTGGGCATCAACCCAGGCTGCAGCAGAGGCTCCACAATCACCAGGGACCCAGGGCTCCTTCGGTCTTGTTGCTCTGCCTCTTCAGCCCCCAACTTCTATCTTGTGGATCACGGTGGCTACTCCAGCCCCTGTGATGGTGGCCACCTTCCAGACACAGGCGGGGGGTGGTGGGGGAAGAGGAAGAAGAAGGCCTGTTCTTTTCTTCTGAGGTTACACCTGCTTCTGTCCCATTGTTCACAATATGTCAAACAGTCACACTGACCTGCAAGAGAAGCTGGGCAACACAGTCTTTAGCTGGGCAGGTTTCATTTGTAAAGGAGAAAGTGGGAAATGGATGTTGGGGGCCAACCCACAATCTCTGCCATTGAATGGGTTGGGAAAAAGGAGTGGACACTCTTCACCATTTTAGTGACTACCTCAGGGAGATGCTAGAGTGAGAACATGAGGCTTCCATCTCAGGGCATAAGTCAAAGTCTTCCTTGTCATCTCCAAGGCCCTGCACAATCTACCCTCCATCATTTCCCTGACCTCATCTCCTTCCCCTCTCGCTCTTGCTTGCTGTGCCCGAGCCACATGGGCCTCCTCACTGTTCCTCCAACACACCAGGCATGGTCCTGCCTCAGGGCCTTTGCACAGGCTGTTCTTCCTGCCAGGAATGCTTTTACCCTAGATCTCTCTTTGGCTCCCTTCTTCCTCTCCTTCAGGTCTCTGGTCTAAATCTTCTTCTCAGTAGGGCCTCCCTGATGACCCTGTTTAAAATTGCAACCGGGAGGATCACTGGAGGTCAGGAGTTTGCAGCCAGCCTGGGCAACATAGTGAGACTCTATCTCTACAAAATAAAAAAATAAAAATTAGGCCGGGCACGGTGGCTCATGTCTGTTATCCCAGCACTTTGGGAGGCCGAGGCAGGTGGATCACTTGAGGTCAGGAGTTCAAGACCAGCCTGGCCAACATGACAAAACACCGACTCTACTAAAAATACAAAAATTGTGCCTATAAATCCCAGCTACTCAGGAGGCTGAGGCAGGAGAATTGCTTGAACCTGGGAGGCAGAGGTTGCAGTGAGCTGAGATCGTGCCACTGCATTCCAGCTTGGGTGATAGAGTGAGACTCCATCTCAAAAAAAAAATTAGCCAGGTATGGTGGCGTGTGCCTGTAGTCCCAGCTACTCAAGAGTCTGAGGTGGGAGGATCGCTTGAGCCCAGGAATTCGAGACTGCAGTGAGCTGTGATTGCACCACTGAACTCCATCCTGGGCAACAGAGACAAACCCCATCTCTTAAAAAAAAAATTGCAACCTGCCCTCCCTCTGCAATTCTTGTCCCTTCCTGATATTTTCCATGCTCTGATTTTCTTCACAGCACTTAGCATGCTCTAAAACCCTACAGATTTTCTTGATTTATTTGCTCATTGTCTGTCTGCCCAACTAGGCTGCCAGCACTTCCAGGACAGAAATTTCTGCCTGCTGGCCGGGCGCGGTGGCTCACGCCTGTAATCCCAGCACTTTGGGAGGCCAAGGTGGGCGGATCACGACGAGGTCAGGAGATCGAGACCATCCTGGCTAACACAGTGAAACCCCGTCTCTACGAAAAATACAAAAAATTAGCCAGACGTGATGGCAGGCGCCTGTATTCCCAGCTACTGAGGAGGCTGAGGCAGGAGAATGGCGTGAACCCGGGAGGCGGAGCTGGCAGTGAACCGAAATCGCGCCACTGCACTCTAGCCTGGGTGACAGAGCAAGACTCCGTCTCAAAAATAAAACAAAAAAAATTTCTGCCTTCTTTGGTGCGTCTTCAGCACCTAGAACAACGCTTGGCACTCATTAGGGGCTCACTATATATGTGTGTGTGTGTGTGTGTGTGTGTGTATACATATATATGTATACATATATACACGTGTATGTGTATATATGCATATATACATATATACACATACACATATATACACACATATGCACATATATATATACACGTGTATATATATATATATATTTATTATTATTATTTTTTTTTTGAGACGGAGTCTTGCTCTGTTGCCCAGGCTGGAGTGCAGTGGCACAATCTTGGCTCACTGCAACCTCCACCTCCTGGGTTCAAGCGATTCTCCTGCCTCAGCCTCCCAAGTAGCTGGGATTACAGGTGCCCACCACCATGCCCGGCTAATTTTATATTTTGAGTAGAGACAGGGTTTCACCATGTTGGCCAGGCTGGTCTCAAACTCCTGACCTCAAGTGATCTGCCCACCTCGGCCTCCCAAAGTGCTGGGATTACAGGCGTGAGCCACCGTGCTCGGCCCTAAAACCCTATAGATTTGCTCATTGTCTGTCTGCCCAACTAGGCTGCCAGCACTTCCAAGACAGAAATTTCTGCCTGTTTTGTTCTTTGCTGCACCTTCAGTGCCTAGAACAATGCTTGGAACTCATTAGGGGCTCAGTCAATATTTTTTCTTTTCTTTTTTTTTTTTTTTTGAGACGGAGTCTCCTTCTGTCGCCCAGGCTGGAGTGCAACAGTGTGATCTCGGCTTACTGCAACCTCCGACTCCCGGGTTCAAGCCATTCTCCTGCCTCAGCCTCCTGAATAGCTGGGATTACAGGCGCCCACCACCAGGCCCAGCTATTTTTTTGTATTTTTAGTAGAGACAGGGTTTCACTATGTTGGCCAGGCTGGTCTCGAACTCCTGACCTCGTGATCCGCCCTCCTCGGCCTCCCAAAGTGCTGGGATTACAGGAGTGAGCCACCGCGCCCGGCCTTGGGGCTCAGTCAATATTTTGAATGATGAAACTGAATAAGCAAAGTAGACACCACTATTCCCTCTTTTAGAGCTACGGAGACTGAGGTCTCAAGGGGAAAGGTGACTCACCCAAGGTTACATGCCAGAGGGTGGCCGAAAGATGGCTGTGTTACCTGGCGCCTTTCCTCAGTTTCTCCCTATTGGCTGACATCTTTCTTCACCCTTGCCTTCCACCCCGAGTTACCTATACATTTTGGTTCTGCTTTTGTTTCCTGGAGTACATTTCTGTTGCTTGCAGCCAAGAACCCAGCATGCCCAAAGCGGCCACCTACACCATGCCAGGCACGGTGCCCGGTCCATTAGCTGCTGTGTCACATTGAATTGCCACGCAAGTATAATAACATTTGCAAATTTAACATCACACCTAAAATGCTTCGCCGCAATTTCATAGGCATGGAAGGACTGAGGCACAGCGGGAGAATGGAATTGTCCTGGTCACACAGCCAAGAAGTGCAGAGAGGGGAATCGAACCCTTTGCCTGCTTTTTTGTTTTGTTTTGTTTTGTGATGGAGTCGCACTCTGGCACCCAGGCTGGAGTGCAGTGGCATGATCTTGGCTCACTGCAACCTCTGCCTCCCAGGTTCTAGAGATTTTCATGTCTCAGCCTCCCCAGTAGCTGGGATTACAGGCGTGTGCCATCACACCCGGCTAATTTTTTTGAATTTTTAGTAGAGACGAGGTTTCATCATGTTGACCAGGCTCGTCTCAAACTCCTGAACTCAGGTGATCCACCCGCCTCGGCCTCCCAAAGTGCTGGGATTACAGGCGTGAGCCACCACACCCTGCCTTCGAACCCTCTGTCAATTGGCATCTGTCAATGCCAGCCCTTTCTTACATCTCATTCCCTTGCCAATATTATTATTTTGTAGAGACAGGGTCTCACCATGTTGCCAAGGCCGGTCTTGAACTGCTGGCCTCAAGCGCCCGTCCCGCCTTGGTCTCCCACAGTGTTTTGATTACAGGTGTGAGCCATTGCGCCCATCCCCTTGCCAATATGAGGTTCTCTGCCACCCAGGACAGCGCAAAGCTAATGGGCTTGGGTTCAGCTCCTGTCTGGGGTGTGGCCTCACTGGGTGACCTAGGGCCTCTTCCTCTTCCTTCTTCAACCTCAGTTTTCTAGACTGAGAAATGGGAATCCTAAAAGCTATTCTGGGAGGATCACGGGGCATTCCACTCTGCCCAGACCCTAGCAAGTAGGATCTGGGAGCGGGAGCGGAGGCAGCAGATGCCCCCACTCCCATCACCCCCACCTTCCCAGCCGAGCTCCTTATTCCCTCGGCCACCCCATGCCAGGTTTCTGTTTAGTTTAATAATCTCCTGAAAGTTTAATTGTTGTTTTATTCATCCGTGACCTTTCTCTCTCATCTGGAGACGTATTATTGCTAATCTACAAATTTCAAGAACCAGATTTATTTGCAAAACCAATTACCTGCCTATGCAAATGACCTCTCTCCAAGCCCGCCTCCCTGGCCAACTGGCTGTGGGTGGGAGGGCGGGGGAGGGAAAGCCGCCGCCCGCCCCCCCACCAGAGCCACTGCTCAAACACTGGGGTGCAAACTTATCTATAATTCCTCCAAGCAGAGCGGCCCTCTCGGCCCCGGAGTTAATTAGAATCTCAGTAATCAAGGGGGGCCCTGACCCTGTACCTCTCAGCTCTGACCTCCTAAAGGGGCCTGTTGAAGTGGCCAGAGGCTGATTACCCTCCCACCCCGTCCTTCTGATGAGAAAGATGCCTGTTCATTTGTCCATTCATTCATTTAGACATTTTCAGACACTGTTTTAGTTTCTGAAGGCAAAGCAAGGAACAAGCAGGCCTGAAGGAAAGAAGTCCCATCATTATGGAGCCAGCAGTCTGGGGGAGAGAAAGCAGGCAACGTAAATAAGAAAAGTGTATAGCATGTCACATAGCCTGAATCGCAACAGAGAAGTAAGCAAGGAAGGGAGATGGGAAGTGCCAGGGTAGGCTCCAGGCAGTGTGGACCCCTCTCTCCCTTCCTCCCTCCCACAGTTCCAGCCACAAAGAGTAGCTGATTCTAGGCTGGATGCGGTGGCTCACGTCTATAATCCCAGCACTTTGGGAGGCCGAGGTGGGCAGATCACTTCAGGTCAGGGGTTCAAGACCAGCCTGGCCAACATGGCGAAACCCTGTCTCTACTAAAAATACAAAAAAATTAGCCGGGCGTGGTGGTGTGTGCCTGTAATCCCAGCTACTTGGGAGGCTGAGGCAGGAGAATTGATTGAATCTGGGAGGCGGAGGTTTCAGTGAGCTGAGCTCACACCACTGCACTCCAGCCTGGGTGACAGAGTGAGACTCCATCTCAAAAGAAAGTAGCTGAATCTTTTTAAAAAAATCCTATTTACTTAAAAAATAATAGAGATGGAGTCTTGCTATGTTGCCCAGGCTGGTCTCAAACTCCTGGGCTCAAGTGATCATCTTGCCTCAAAAGTAGCTGATTCTTTTTCTTCTTCTTCCTTCTTTCTCCTTTCTTCTTTCTTATTTTTCTTTCTTCTTTCTTTTCCTTCTCCTTCTCTTCTTTTTTCTTCCTCGACAGGGTCTCAGTCTGTCACTGAGGCTGGAGTGCAGTGTGTTTCGATCTTGGCTCACTGCAGCCTCTGCCTCCCAGGTTCAAGCGATCCTCCCACCTCAGCCCCCCAAGTAGCTGGGATTACAGGCATGTGCCACCATGCCCAGCTAGCTAATTTTTGTATTTTTAGTAGAGACAGGGTTTCACCATGTTGCCCAGGCTGGCCTCAAACTCCTGGGCTCAAGTAATCAACCCGCCTCGGGCTCCCAAAATGCTGGGATTACAGGCGTGACCACCGTGCCTGATTCTTAAGCAATTCTTAAAATGCTAACTTGGTCCTACCTCAGACCTCTTGGCCAGACTGACTTCCTTCCAGGGCATATGTCACCTCCTCAGAGAAGCCTTCCCTGATTACTCTATTTTTGTCCTTCTTTTCTGCTTTCCCTTGCTTTAGAATTCTTTGAGATGAGGTCTCCCTATGTTGCCCAGGCTGGTCTTGAACTCCTGGGCTTTAAGTGATCCTCTTACCTCAGCCTCCTGAGTAGCTGGGATTACAAGGGTGTGGCACCCTGTGCCTTGCTTCTTGCTTTACGATTGCTCCCGCTCCCTGAAATCAGATTATGCATTTATATGTTATTATCTGTCTCACTCTATTTATTTTTATTTTTGTTTTATTTTATTTATTTATTTTGAGAATGGAGTCTCACTCTGTCGCTATTTTTATTTTTATTTTATTTTATTTATTTATTTTGAGACAGAGTCTCACCCTGTCGCCTAGGGTGTAGTACAGTGGCACAATCTTGGCTCACTGCAACCTCGGCCTCCTGGGTTCAAGCAATTCTCCTGCCTCAGCCTCCCAAGTAGCTGGGATTATAGACGCCTGCCACCACGCCCAGTTAATTTTTTTTTCTTTGTATTTTTAGTAGAGACAGGGTTTCACCATGTTGGCCAGGCTGGTTTCGAACTCCTGACCTCAACTGATTCACCCCCGCTCAGCCTCCCAAAGTTCTGGGATTACAGACGTGAGCCACCGCACCCAGCCTCACTCTACTTTAATATCAGTGAGGACAGAGGAGCTGGGTCTGTTTTGTTCGTAGCTGTCTTCCCAACACCCAGAATGGTGCCTGGGCACTTCATCAATACGGAGTCTTGCTCTGTAGCCCAGGTTGGCGTGCAATGGCGAGATCTCTGCTCACTGCAATCTCCGCCTCCCAGATTCAACGAATGAATGAAGGAATGAATGAAGGAAGGAAGGAAGGAATGGTACAGGGGCCAAGAGGCCATGCTAGCATGGTGTAGAGGACTCCATAGTGTCCTGCTGTGGTCATCTTGCCCTTGGTGCTTCCCCATTGCCTCATGGAGTGGGTGAAATGTTCCCATTTCACAGCCCAGAACAGGGAGGCTATTACGCCGTATGTGTGGCCTGACCAGGGAGCCCTAGCCAGAGCTGACCCGGCTCGGATCAGAAGCCAGCTGTGGGCTGGGCACAGTGGCCCAGGCCTGTCATTCCGGCATTTTGGGAGGCTGAGGTGGGAGGATCGCTTGAGGCCAGGAGTTTGAGACCAGCCAGGGCAACATAGGGAGACCCCATCTCTACAAAAAATACAAGAATTAGCTGGGCTTGCATCCAGCTACTAGGGAGGTTGCAGTGAACTGCCAAAAAAATAAAATAAAATAAAATAAAATAAAATAAAAAGAAGCCACCTGCAGAAGGGCACTCCTTCCATAGTCCTCCCAGGGAGTTTTTTTTGTTTTGTTTTGTTTTTTGAGACACAGTCTCGTTCTGTCACCCAGGCTGGAGCGCAGTGGCATGATCTCAGCTCACTGCAGCCTCTGCCTCTCCCAGGGAGATGTTGGTCAGAGTCTTGACTGGGAGACAGGTCCATGCAGATCCCTAGGTGTCAAATTCTTCATCTGAGCAAGGGGAAGTGATAGTTGATCATTCCCAGCCCCTCCCCTAGGCTTTAGGACCCCACCCATCCTGGTTTCCCTCCCATCTCTCTGGTCATCGCTTCTCCTCTCCATTGCCCTCTGGCCACCGCCTGTGGCTGACTCCTGCCTATCTCCCCCTCAGGCTTCTCACACCCAGCAGCACCCAATCTGGCAGCAGCAACTTCTCCCCAAACCCACTCCTTGTCCAGGTTCCCTCCCCAGGGGCAGTTGCGTCTGCCTCTCCTTTGCATATGCTGCTCCCTCTGCCTGCCACACCCTTCCCCCTCAGAGCTCTCCCGTGCCCCTCAACCTACCCAAACCCCTCCCAGCATTGCCCATCTCAGAGCGGCCTGAGCGTCTCCCAAGGAACCACCGCAATTTCTACAATGAAGTTGTGTGTTCTGGGGTTTGCTTAACATTTATCTTCCCAACTAGGTGCTAAGCTCCAATCGAGGAGGGGCCTCGGCTGTTTTAATTCCCATATCTTCAGTACCCAGCGTAGACATGGGCACTCGGCAAGAGCCTAACGTTTGCTGAATAATGAATCAATGGGTGTGTGTGTGTGTTTGTGTGTGTGTGTGTGTGTGTCTGTGTGTGTGTATCTGTGTGTGTGTTTATGGGTGGATGGATGGGTGGGTGGGAAATGTGGGGTGAGGGAGGGGAGGATGGATGGGCAGATGGATGAAAGGTGAGTGGAGGGATGGTTGAATAGGGGATGGGAGATGGAGGGATAGGGGATGAAAGGTGGATGGGTGGGGGATGGGAGGGTGTGTGTATGTGTGTATGAATGGATAGATGGATGGGTGGATGAATGAGTGTGTGATGGATGGATGGATGGATGGATGGATGGATGGATGGGTGGATGGATGGGTGGATGGGTGGGTGGATAAATGAGTAGATGGTTGGGTGGGTGGGTGGATGGTTGGATGGAAGGATGGATGGATAAATGGATGGATGGATAAATGGATGAATGGATGGATGGATAGATGGGTAGATGCATGCATGAATGGATAAATGGATGGGTAGGTGGATAGGTGAATGGGTGGATGGATGGATGGGTGCATGGATGGATGGATGGATGGATGGATGGATGGATGGATGGATGGCTGGCTGGCTGCATGGATGGATGGGTGGGTGGTGGGTGGATTGGTGGATGGATGGATGAATGATGGATGGATGAGTGAATGGTTGGGTGTGTTGATGGATAGGTGGATGGATGCTGGGTTGATGGATGGATGAGTGGATGAATGGATGGTGAGTGGATGGATGGGCGGATGGATGGATGGTTGGGTAGGTGGTTGAGTGGAGGTAAGGATGGATGGGCTGTGGGTAGATGGTGGAGGAAAGGGTAGATGAGTGAATGGGGGTTGTAGGGGTGGGTATATGGGTGGGAATGTAGGTGAGTGAAAGGGGGACAGGATATGAAGGTTGGGTGATGGAAGGCGGACGATAGGGAATGGGTGGGCGGGTATATGGGTGAGTGTGTGGGGGTGTGGGAAATGGGAGGAAGGATGGATGGGTAGGTGTTGGCTGGATGGGTGAAGGATGGATCTGTGATGGGGAAGGCAGATGCGTGAACAGTCGGATGATGGAGAATGGAGCCCCACTTTGATGAGCTGGACTTGGCTGGCTGTTGATCCTGGTGAAACCCCCAACTGGGGCCTGCCAAGTGGCTCGGAGCATTAAGCAGACTCCATGTGTTGAAGTTGGGGGAGGGGGCGGATAGACGCGACTCAGGCCTCAGGCTCTCTCTGCAGGACTCAGCTTGTCTTCAGCAGGGAAGCCTGGGGAGCCAGGCCTGCCGGTGGGAGTTCACTCGCCCCTCGCCACCCCGCAAACTCATGTTCCTGCTACCAATAGCAAACCGCATCCCCCTAACGAGGGCCCCACTTTTAGCTGGGAATGTGCCCCCTTCCGCCCTCACTTGATTCAGTCCTGCCGCCTGAGGATTCAATTATTCCACTGCTGGGGTGGCTGGCAATTTTCAGTTGGGGTTGAACGCTGTCTCAGTATCTGTGTGACTTTTAACAGCATGGACACCCAGAGACAGAAACACAGAGGTGAGAGAGAAGAGGGAAGAGACAGAAGCAGACAGACACAAACCAAGGGAGAAAGAGAGGCAGAGACTGCCAGAAAGAGAGAGACAAAGACAGAGAAGGAAGGGTCTGGATTAATCAAACTCCCGTGGCCTCAGGGGGACTTCCAACCTATGCAGAAGAGCAGCCTCCCTGCTAAGATCCTGACTTCTTTTTTTTTGTTTTTGAGACAGAGTCTTGCTCTGTTGCCCAGGCTGGAGCGCAGTGGCGTGATCTCGACTCACTGCAACCTCCGCCTCCCGGGTTCAACAATGCTCCTGCCTCAGCCTCCCAAGTAGCTGGAATTACAGGCACCCGCCAACATGCCCGGCTAATTTTTTTGTATTTTTAGTAGAGACAGGGTTTCACCATGTTGGCCAGGCTGGTCTCCTGACCTCAGGTGATCCACCTGCCTCAGCCTCCCAAAGTGTTGAGATTACAGGTGTGAGCCACCGTGCCCAGCCCCTGACCTCATTTTAACCCCTTCCTTCCACACATGGATTTCACACTCAGCCCAGATTTTGCAGAGACTGACCTGGCTCGTGGCCGGCACAGCTCAGAGATAAAAGGACAGCTGTTGGGAGGTAGTGAGCTCCTCACTCAGGGGGCAGTCCAAGCATGGGCTATGCACTGAAAATTCCTTTCAGATCCCAGGTGTATGCAAAGTCCCCATTTTTGTTTTTGTTTATTTTTGTTGTTGTTTTCTTTTTTTGAGTGCCAGGGACTGGGACGGAGTGAAGAGTGGGAGAGAGGGAGGAAGGGAAGGCAGGGAGGGGACAGGGCAGATCATGCAGGCCTTTGTGGGCTGCTGGGAGGACTTGGGCTTTTATGTCCAGGGAAGTGGGAACCATGGAGGGCTGTGGACAGAAGAGGGACAGGACCTGACTCAGGGGCTCACAGGCGTCCTCTGGCTGCCAAAGAGAGGACAGGTCGTGGGGGTGAAGATGGAAGCCTGGGAACAGGATGGAGGAAAATGCGTTGGTTTAAGTGACGGATGTGGGGGAAGAGAGTTCCAGGCAGAGGGAACAGCCTCTGCAAAGGCCCTGGGGTAGGACTCTGCCTGACACGTTGGAGGAACAGCGAGGAGACCTATGTGGCTGGAGCCACACGGACAGTGTGGAAGGAGGGATGGGGAGAGAGGGAAGAGGAGAGTGCAGTGAGGTGATGAGGGGGTAGCGGGCAGGTCATGCAGGGTTTTTTTTTTTTTTTTTTGAGGCGGAGTCTCGCTCTGTTGCCCACGCTGGAGTGCAGTAGCGGAATCTGGGTTCCCTGCAAGCTCCGCCTCCCGGGTTCATTCCATTCTCCTGCCTCAGCCTCCCGAGTAGCTGGGACTACAGGCACCTACCACTATGCCTGGCTATTTCTTTTTTATTTTTAGTAGAGATGGGGTTTCACCGTGTTAGCCAGGATGGTCTCGATCTCCTGACCTTGTGATCCGCCCACCTCGGCCTCCCAAAGTGGTGAGATTAGAGGCGTGAGCCACGGCGCCCGGCCAAGGGCTTTGTGAGATAACTTAGGCCTTTGCCCTGAGGAAGGCAGGAACCATAGAATGTTGTAGGCAGAGGAGGGACGGCACCTGTCTCAGGTTTAACCACAAGCGCTCTGGTGGCTGTAGGGGAATCTCTTGTCCCTCTTTGCCGTGCGACCTTGGGTAGGTTCCTCTCTTTCTCTGGCTCCTGAACCCCTCTCCCCACATGCTGACAACTCGGGCCCCACCACCGGAGCAGCCTCTGGGATCTGTGATATCTTCAGTGCCCTGCATCGGGGGTGATTATTTGTAAGCTCAAACTGTCCCCATCCCGGCAGCTTTGCAGACAGTAATGAAATCACCTAATCTTGTGATTGGAGGCTTCACGGGCACGTCCTCACCAGCGGGTGCCTCTCCCCAGGGAGGAAATTCTCGGGGCTCAGGCAACAGAAAAATTGCTTCCTTCCCTTTCTCCTTCCCCCTGCCACCAGGAGCTTAAGCAAAATCGCTCACTCCCTGGAGAGGGATCCTGGGGTTGTCTTATTCGTTCAGGCCGAGTTTGACTTTGTAGATGAAGTCTAAGTTCTGGCAGTGCCTTCAACTTGCTGTGCGGTCTTGGACAATTCTCCACCCTCTCTGGGTCTCGATTTCTCAAAACCGGCCCCCGGCACTGCGTCTAGGCCTATTGTGAAGAGGTGAAGTGTGAGAAGCACAAAGTGAGGTTACCAAGTGAGGAAGGCTGGAACCTTCCTTCTGCCTTTCCCCTTTTAAAAATTGTGGCAAATGCCGGGCGCGGCGGCGGCTCACACCTGTAATTCCAGCACTTTGGGAGGCCGAGGGGGGTGGATCACCTGAGGTCAGGAGTTCCAGACCAGCCTGGCCAACGTGGTGAAACCCCGTCTCTACCAAAACTACAAAAACTAGCCGGGCGTGGTGGCGGGTGCCTGTAATCCCAGCTACTCGGGAGGCTGAAGCAGAAGAATTGCTTGAACCCAGGAGGCAGAGGTTGCAGTGAGCCGAGATCATGCCATTGCACCCCAGCCTGGGTGACAAGAGTGAAACTTTGTCTCAAAAAAAACAAAAATTGGGGCAAAATAGACATAACATAAAATTTACCATTTTAACGCCCTTTTTGGTTTCTGAGACAAGTTCTTACTCTGTCGCCTGGGCTGGAGTGCAGTGGTGTGAGCACGGCTCACTGCAGCCTCAAACTCCTGGGTTCAAGTGATCCTCCTGCCTCAGCCTCCCGAGTAGCTGGGACTACAGGTGTGCACCACCATGCCTGGCTGATTTTTGTATCTTTTGTAGAGAAAGAGTCTTGCTATGTTTCCCAGGGTGATCTCAAGCTCCTGGGCTCAAGTGATCCTCCCTCCTTGGCCTCTCAAAGCGTTGGGATTACAGGCGTGCATGGCCTTAACCCATTTGAAAGTATACAATTCAGTGGCATTAGGTACATTCACAATGTTGTGCAACCATTGCTACCCTCCATCTCCAGAATCTTCTCATCTTCCCAGACTCAAATTCTGTCCCCATGAAACACTCACTCCCCTCCCCTCCCCAGCCTCTGCTACCCTCCACCCATCCTACTTTCCGTCTCTATGATCCTGTGATTCCTTTCAAAGGTAAAGACTTGGGCAGGAGAGGCTCAGAGGAATGGCTTAGCCTGGAGGGAGACAGGATACAGAATGATTAAGGGGCAGGATACAGAATGATTAAGAATTTGGGCATCTGAGATTGAATCCTGGCTTTATCACTCATTAGCTGGGAAACTTCAGGCTTCCCCTGAAGCTATATGGGAGGCTGAGGCACGAGAATCACTTGAACCCATGAGGCGGAGGTTGCAGTGAGCCGAGACTGTGCCACTGCACTTTAGCCTGGGCAACAGAATGAGACTCTGTGTTAAAAGGAACAAAAAAACAAAAAGCCATAACAAATTAGCCACAGATACAGCATGTGGCACTGACCAGTGAGAATGAACGTGAGCTTCCATTTCCTCATCTATAAAATGGGGTTCATGATAGTGTTATCTTTTGGAAGTGTAATGGTTAGCTACTGCTGCGTAACAAGCCAAACTAAAACTCCCCGGCTTACAGTTATGTGTTATTGCTCCTGTGTCTGGGATCTGGTTGAGGTTGGGCTGATGTAGGCTATCTTTGACTGGTGACACTCAGGGATATGCTGCAGCTCCACCTGCCTCAGGAGCAGTCTAAGCTGTCTTTTCTTTTGTTTTCAAAGATGATCCTCTTGCCTCAGCCTCCCAAGGAGTTCATGCATGAATCACTATGCCTGGCTCTCTTGTTTTCCACTCAGCTTCTACCTTCCCACTATGAGAGAATTCTATTAATTTCTTGTGAATCTTTCTATAATTTCTACGAATACAGTGAAACATAAATATATATTTTATTTACTTTTTTTTTTTTTTTGAGACAAGGTCTTGCTCCGTTGTCCAGGCTGGAGTGCAGTAGTGTAAACATGGCTCACTGAAGCCTTGGCCTCCTAGCCTCAAGTGATCCTCTTGTCTTGACCTCCCAAAGTGCTAGGATTACAGGTGTGAGCCACTGCATCTGGCCTAGAACTTACATTCTTTTTTTTTTTTTTGAGATGCAGTCTCTCTCTGTCACCCAGGCTGGAGTGCAGTGGCCTGATCTCCACTCACTGCAAGCTCTGCCTCCTGGGTTCACGTCATTCTCCTCCCTCAGCCTCCCGAGTAGCTGGGACTACAGGCGCCTGCCACCACGCCCGGCTAATTTTTGGTATTTTTAGTAGACACGGGGTTTCACCGTGTTAGCCAGGATGGTCTCGATCTCCTGACCTCATGATCCACCCGCCTCAGCCTTCCAAAGTGCTGGGATTACAGGCGTGAGGCACCGCACCCGGCCGAGCTTACATTCTTAACCACTAAGCTATTTGGCCAAGAACTCTTGCTCTCCAGAGTGATGATAAAAAATATTTAGAAGCCTGGGCAACATAGCAAGGCCCTGTCTCTAAAAAAATTTTTTTTAATTAGCTGGTTGTGGTGGTGGGCACCTGTGGTTCCAGCTACTCGGGAAACTGAGGTAAGAGGATTGCTTGAGCCTGGGAAGTTGAGGCTACAGTGAGCTGTGATTGCACCACCGCACTCCAGCCTGGATGACAGACTAAGACTCTCTCAAACAAAAAATTTAGAGAGTCCAGGCATGATGGTTCATGCTCGTAATCTCAGCACCTGGAAGGTTGAGGTGGGAGGATTGCTTGAGGCCAGGAGTTCTCATCCAACCTTGACAACATAGCAAGACCCCATCTCTTAAAAACAAATTAGCTACAGATACAACTTGTGGCATTGACCAGTGACAATGCGTGTTCTGAAGCAGGTCCCAGCAGCCCTGTTAGTACCTGGACCTTGGGGAGGTCCAGGGCTTATAGGGAAGGTCCTGGCAGGTGCAAGTTGGTACCTGTAGCCAGAGCTGCTTATCAAGAATTTCTGGACATGGCTGAGTGTGGTGGCTCACGCCTGTAATTCTAGCACTTTGGGAGGTCGAGATGGGTGGATCACCTGAGGTCAGGACCCAGCCTGGCCAATATGGTGAAACGCTGTCTCTACTGAAAAAAAAAGCAAAAAAAAAAAACAAAAAAAACCAAACAAAAAACAAAAAAACAACCAAACATAACAAACAAACAAAAAAACCACACAAATATTAGCTGGGCGTGGTGGTGCATGTCTGTAATCCCAGCTACTTGGGAGGCTGAGGCAGGAGAATCACTTGAATCCGGGAGGTGGAGGTTGCATTGAGCTGAGATTGTGCCACTGCACTTCAGCCTGAGTGACAGAGTGAGATTCCATCTTAAAAAAAAAAAAAAGAATTCCTGGACATTGCCAAGCCCTAGGCCATGGTCAAGGCAAAACACAAGCCATCTTGTTCCTTATCACCTGACATTGAGAGTGTGAGCCTTTCTGAAGCCAGTCTTGCCATTTTCTACTAAAATTTACTGCCCCTTCTTGAGAACCTTTCCTTCCTTCTTTCCTTCCTTCCTTCCTTCCTTCTATCCTTCCTTCCTTCCTTCTTCCTTCCTTTCTCTCTTTCTTTCTTTCTCTCTCTCTCTCTTTCTTTTCTTCTCTCTCTTTCTTTTTCTTTTCTTTTTTTTTTTTTTTTGAGACAGTCTCGCTCTGTCACCCAGGCTGGAGTGCAGTGGCACAATCTCGGCCCACTGCAAGCTCCGCCTCCTGGGTTCATGCCATTCTCCTGCCTCAGCCTCCTGAGTAGCTGGGACTACAGGCGCCCGCCACCACACCCGGCTAATTTTTAGTAGAGATGGGGTTTCACCATGTTAGCCTGGATGGTCTCGATCTCCTGACCTTGTGATCCGCCCGCCTCGGCCTCCCAAAGTGCTGGAATTACAGGCGTGAGCCACCACACCCGGCTCTCTCTCTCTCTTTCTCTCTTTCTTTCTTTTTCGAGACAGGGTCTCACTGTCACCCAGGCTGGAATGCAGTAGTGCAGTCATAGCTCACTTCAGCCTCGACCTTCTGAGCACAGACAATCCTCCTGCCTCAGCCTCCTGAGTACCTGGGACTACGGGCATGCACCACTGTGCCCAGGGCATTTTTTGTTTTTAAATTTTGTATAGAGATGGGGTCTTGCTATATTGCCCAGGCTGTTCTTGAATTCCTGGGCTCAAGTGTTCCTCCCACCTTGGTCTCCCAAAGTGCTGGGATTAGAGGCCTGAGCCACCATGCCTGACCACGAGAAGGTCTCGAGTTCGTTGGATAGAAGAGCTAGGGAGCCTCCGTAGCTGCAAGCAGCTGGGACTTGGATGGCAGGGAGGGGTCCTGTTCATGGAAGCCAAAGGGTCCTGAATGCCCCTGGCCAATCTGTGACCCAGTCTGCAAGCCTGGAAGAGCACTCCCTGGCTTCTCAACCTTCCAGGGAGGGTGGATGGAAAATGAGGGTGTTGGGATGCCTGGTGAAGTGGAACTTAACATTTTTTAATCAGCAGACGCTGCCAGCCACCTTTCCTTTGTACAGTGGAGACAGCTAAGCTCCTTGAAGCAGAACTTCTTTATTTAGAGAGAATCAGTTGAATGATTCCTCTTAGTTTTATTCATATCGAAGGCAAGTGGGTGCCCACTGTGGGGGATGGTGATGATGACGCTATTGCTTGTTGGATCAGTCAGCTACTGCTGCGTACGTAACAAGTAGCCCTGCAGTCAATGACTTCAAGCACTAAGCATTTTTATTTTATCTTATTTGTGTGTGTGTGTGTGTGTGTGTGTGTGTGTGTGTGTGTGAGTGGGGAGTTGGGGTCTCACTCTGTCGCCCAGGCTGGAGTGCAGTGGTGCAATCATGGCTCACTTCAGCCTCAACCTCTGAGGTTCAAGTTATCCTCCTACCTCTGCTTCCAAGTAGCTGGGACTACAGGTGCGCCACCACACCCAGGTAATTTTTTCCTAATTTTTTTTTTTTTTTTGTAGAGCTGGCACCTCACTATGTTGGCCAGGCTGGTCCTGAACTCCTGGCCTCAAGTGATCCTCTTGCTGCAGCCTCCCAAAATGCTGGGATTCCAGGTGTGAGCCACAGCTCCTGGCCTAAGCATTATTTGTGTTCATAAGTCTACAGATAAAACCATCTGACTCTTCCAGTCTCAAGTGGGCTCATTCCTGTCTCTGCAGTGAATTTGCAGTGAACTTGGGGTTGGATAGGCAGTTCTGCTGATCTTGGTTGGGCTTCCTTTCTTGTTAGGGGGTTGGCTGAGATAACTGGGCTCTCTTCCATGGGCCCTCTGATTTCTGGAAGACCAGCCTGAGGTTATTCCCATAGAAGTGGGACTGCAAGAGAGTGAGAAAAAGCAAACATCAGGCTGGGCACAGAGGTTCACACCTGTAATCCCAGCACTGTGGGAGGCTGAGGTGGGAGCACTGCTCGAGCCCAGGAACTCAAGAGCAGCCTGGGCAACATAGCAAGACCCTGTCCCTAAAAATGTGTATATAGAAAAAATTAGCTGGGTATGGTGGTGTGTGCCTCTAGTCCCCATCTACTTGGGAGGCTGAGGCAGGAGGATTGCTTGAGCTGGAGAGGTTGAGGCTGCAGTGAGCTGAGATCATGCCGCTGTACTCCAGCCTGGGTAACAAAGTAAGATGCTGTCGAAGAAGAAGAAGGAGAAGAAGAAGAAGAGAAGAGGAAGAGGAAGAAGAAGAGAGAAGAGGAAGAAGAACAAAGAGCAGCTGCGAGCAAGGCCACTTGAACTTGGAAGCAGATCTTTCTCTGGTGACCTTGAGATGACAGTGGCCCCAGGTAACATCTTGATTGTAGCTGTTTGGGAAAACCCTGGAACAGAGGACCAGTTAAGTTGTTTCTGGATGCGTGACTTCCAGAAACTGTGAGATAATAAATGAGTTATTTCAAGCTGCTACGTTTGTGATAATCTGTTGCACAGTAATAGGTAATGAATTCCAATACTTGGACAAAGGCTGCCATTCCCTAAACTCCTTGGTGTGCAGAGCTGGCTGGGGGTGTTGAAGTGGGATTCACCGGAGCAAAGGAATTGCAGTTCAGTTTCCTTTGCTTCTGAGTTTCTCTCTGATGGGCAGGGGTGGCCCCGAGGGACACCTGAAGGCAGAAAAGGAAGCCTAGTGCTGTCACATGGGAACTTAGTCTTAAGGGGGACAGAGGAGGAGAATGGAGGAAAACCTGGTTTTGAACGCAACATGTGTCTGGAAGTTCTACCTCCTTCACTTTCCCTGTTATTGTGTCTAGCTTGGTGATTGGGGCCTGAAGTCATTCATGAATGTAAATCAAAGGACTCTAACCTTGTAGACCTCAGTTGGGGTTCCACTGGGGCCAGTGCAAAGGGAAAAGGAGGCAACAGACTGTGCAAGACTATTGTTCAACAGCAACACCTTGTGGCAGCCACAGAAATAACAGCAGCCTTGGTGTCATCCATCGTAACATCTGGTCCTCTCTCTGTGTGATGTTGGAAAGGGTGATCGGCCCTATAGACTGAGAAGGTGCTCAGGGTCATGGACAACTTGAGGGCCATGTCAAGAGGCAGCCAGTGGGCACATATGGTATCCATGAGAATAATTAAGGAGAAGTGACTCTAGTAAGACCGTTGGACCCTTCCTTTTTCAGGAACAGCACCTTAGATTTTTCTGGGAGGAACTTCCCTGTCTTGCTTTTGGTTCCTGAAGTCCAGGCAGGGTCAGCTTCAACCTGGGAACCAGGGAGGGAGGCTGTGACCCAGTGCAACCCTACCCCTATGATCTTGAGGTCACTTTTTTTTTTTTTTTTTTTTTTTTTTTTTTAAGGCTGAGTCCTGCTCTGTTGCCCAGGCTGGAATGCAGTGGCACGATCTCAGCTCACTGCAACCTCTGCCTCCTGGGTTCAAGTGATTCTCCTGCCAAGTAGCTGGATTACAGTGCCCACCACCACACCAAGCTAATTTTTTTGTATTTTTAGTAGAGAAGGGGTTTCGCCATGTTGGCCAGGCTGGTCTTGAACTCCTGACCTCAGGTGATCAGCCCGCCTCGGCCTCCCAAAGTGCTGGAATTACAAGCGTGAGCCACCACACCTGGCCTTGAGGTCACCTTTGCATGCAAAGGCTGTATACCGCTAACACCTGTGACATCTCCTCTCTGATGGTGTCCTGCTGGCTGTTGGAGGCCACTTGGTCCTGTGCAAGCCAGGCCAGAGGGCAGGAGAGCTAATGAAGCTCTCCACCTTTACAGATGGGGAGTGGGTGGATCAATACTTTAGCTCCCTCACCCGTCTGTTGGGATAACTCCAAGCAGGTTCTGTACCTCCCAGAGGTTCCCAGTGGGACCGAGCCGCAGTTTCCCACACATTCACCTGCTCATTAACACCCCCTGTGTTGGCTCTTTCCCTCCCTTGTCTCACTTTCCTCTCCCCTCCCAATGATTCCTGGAATGCTTTTTTTTTTTGAGTTGGAGTTTCGCTGGAGTGCAATGGCATGATCTCAGCTCACCACAACTTCTGTCTCCCACGTTCAAGTGATTCTCCTGCCTCAGCCTCCCGAGTAGCTGGGATTACAGGCATGCACCACCACATCCGGCTAATTTTTGTATTTTTAGTAAAGACAGGGTTTCTCCATGTTCATCAGGCTGGTCTCAAACTCCCGAACTCAGATGATCCACCCACCTCGGCCTCCCAAAGTGCTGGGATTACAGGTGTCAGCCACTGCACCTGGCCCGGAATGCTTTCTTCTGGATAACTCCTTGCCCCACAAATCCTTGCCTTAAAGTCTCTTTCTAGGGAAGTCCAATCAAAGATACCCAGGGCTGGCCAATCAGAGGATGCTACACCTCTGGCCTCAGTGATTATCTCAGGGCCATGATCCATGTTGTCCCAATCAGAGAGAACTCCTAAATGTTTGGTGGACTTGTGGGTGAAGTCCAGCTGTGGGGTAAGAAGACACCTTTTCCTCAGGGGTTGCTGAGCTGATAAATGCCTGGTCCTCCTAGGACCCATCTGATCACCACGTGGAAAAGCCTCCTGTGAATGAAGTTAATTCAGAAGAAAGCAGATGGTCTTGACATGGCTTCTGCACCTGGATCAAACCATGCCTGAAGCCATACACTTATTTACAATAGCTCCCTTTTTGCTGAAGTCGATTGAAATCAAGTGTTTCTGTTTGTTCTTTGTTTTTGTGACTTTTAGAGTCCTGGCTATTGAAGAGCTGGTAAAGGTGGTCTCGTGGGCACTATGTGAATTTGTTAGGGCTGCCAAAAAGAAGTACAAAGGCTGAGTGGCTTAAATAATAGAAATGTGTTGTCTCACAACTCTGGAGGCTGGAAGACACCTGAGACAATGTGTTGACAGGGCTGATCTTTTCTGAGGTCTCTCTTCTTCGCTTTTCAATGGCCACATTTTTGCTGTGTCCTCACATTGTCTTCCCTCTGTGTGTGTCTGTGTCCTCATCTACTCTCCTTCTTTTTTTTTGAGACAGAGTTTCACTCTTGTTGCCCAGGCTGGAGTGCAATGGTGCAATCTCGGCTCACTGCAACCTCTACCTCCCACATTCAAGCCATTCTCCTCCCTCAGCCTCCCGAGTAGCTGGGATTACAGGCATGCACCACCACACCCCGCTAATTTTGTATTTTCTTTCTTTTTTCTGAGACGGAGTTTCACTCTGTCGCCCAGGCTGGAGTGCAGTGGCCTGATCTCGACTCACTGCAAGCCCCACCTCCCAGGTTCACGCCATTCTCCTGCCTCAGCCTCCCTAGTAGCTGGAACTACAGGCGTGCACCACCACGCCCAGCCAATTTTTGGATTTTAGTAGATACGGGGTTTCACCATGTTGGCCAGGCTGGTCTTGAACTCCTGACCTCAAGCAATCCACCTGCCTTGGCATCCCAAACCTTCCTTCCTTTCTTGAGACAGGGTCTTGCTCTGTTGCCTAGGCTGGAGTGCAGTAGGACGATCACAGCTCATTGCAGCCTTAACCTCCCAAGCTCAAGCGATTCTCCTGCCTCAGCCTCCCAAGTAGCTGGGACTACAGGTGCAGGCCACCATGCCTGGCTAGTTTTTTTGTAGAGACATGGGTCTGGCTATGCTGCCCAGGCTGGCCTCGAACTCCTGAGCTCAAGCAATCCTCCCGCCTTGGCCTCCCAAAGTGCTGGGATTTCAGGCGTGAGCCACGGCACCTGGCCTTGCGTGTCTGCATGGTGGCCTGGGCTGCCCTTCCTCACCCTGGCAGTCCTTAAACGATTTCTGCACCATAATTTTCAGGACGCTCTGCTGTGTCGCTCAGTCTTTTTGCACCAGGAAGCTGGAGAGCGACCCGGAGTGGGAGGGATAAAGGGCGCCGAGGCAGAGGTGAGAGGATGGCAGAGCGACGGATGGGGCGACATTGATCATCTGCACAGCCCTGGGCCTCTGTGGCCACGTGGCTGGTGGTTTTTGCAGAGACACGTCGCACTGCAGACTCAGCACTTGGCTCATCTTCCCCGACCGCCACCAGCCTCTGCTGAAAAGAAAAAAAAGCCTGCTGAGCCCCTGAAACTTCCAAATAACCCGAGCAGGGTCTCGATGAGTGGCCTCTGTAGATCATCAGCAAAGCCCTGGTTTCTCCCCAGAGGCAGAGAAGGCAGTGGACGGCAGCCAGGGGAACTTGGGTTCAAGTTCTAGCTCTGCCGCCCACTGGGTTACCTTAGACACGCCCTTCAACCTCTCTGAGCTCTCTCCTTTGTAAAATGCTTTTCCAGAAGAGTCAGCTAGGGCGTGAATTCTGGAGACTGATCGACAAATAGTAGGTGCTCAGTGATGGATAGTAGCGATACAACCATAATAGTAATTATACAAATCACAAGTAGTTACAAATACAAAAATACAAATACAAATACAAATACAAAAAAAGAGCCACAGGCTTTGCGATCACATGTGCATACATTTGAATTCCAACTTTGGAATTTATGGAGCAAGAGGTACCATCGGCAAGTTGTTCATTCACTGAGTCTCAATGTTTTGATCAGTGCATTAGGTACAGTGGTATTTTTTTCCCTGGTGGCGGCTGTGAGGAGGAGCTGTGGAGGCAAAGAGGGTCAAGTGTATGACTGCACGCTCAGGGTGTAATCAATGTCCAATGCATGAAAGTGCATAATCTCAGCACTTTGGGAGGCCAAGTTGGGAGGATCGCTTGAGCTCAGGAGTTCGAGACCAGCCTGGGCAACACGGTGAAACCCTGTCTACAAAAAATACAAAAAAACCAGGCCAGGCGCAGTGGCTCATGCCTGTAGTTCCAGTTACTCAGGAGGCTGAGGCAGGAGAATGGCGTGAACCCGGGAGGCGGAGCTTGCAGTGAACCGAGATCGCGCCACTGCACTCCAGCCTGGGCGACAGAGCGAGACTCTGTCTCAAAAAAAACAAAACAAAAAACAAACAAAAAAAACCCCAAAAAAACCCAAAAAAACAGAAAAACCTAATTAGTGGCCGGGCACAGTGGCTCACACCTATAATCCCAGCACATTGGGAGGCCAAGGCGGGGGGATCACTTGAGGTCAGGAGTTCGAGACCAACCTGGCCAACATGGTGAAACCCTGTCTCTACTAAAAATGCAAAAATTGGCCAGGCATGGTAACACGCGCCTGTAATCGCAGCTACTTGGGAGGCTGAGACGGGATAATCACTTGAACCCAGGAGGTAGAGGCGGCAGTGAGCCAAGATCGCACCACTGCACTCCGGCCTCGGCCACAGAGCAAGCTGTAGGACGTGGTGCTGTCTGCCTGGTGGATGAAGTCAGCTGTTGTAGTTGGCAGAATAATGATCCCCCAAAGATGTCCACATCCTAATCTTAGACCCCATGAATGTGATTCAATGGCAAGGGAGAATTAGGGTTGCAGGTTGAATGAAGGTTGCCAGGCAGCTAGTGATGAGAGAGAAAGATATTATTCTGGAGTACCTGGTGGGCCCAAATCATTGCAAGGGTCTTTCAAAGTGGAAGACGGAGGCAGAAGAGAGAGAATCAGATAGACAGCAACACAGGAAGGACCAGGCCTGGCTGGGCGCGGTGGCTCACGCCTGTAATCCCAGCACTTTGGGAGGCCAAGACTGGAGGATCACTTGAGGTCAGGAGTTCAAGGCCAGCCTGGCCAACATGGTGAAACCCCATCTCTACTAAAAATACAAAAATTAGCCAGGCGTGGTGACGGGCGCCTGTAATCTCAGCTACTTGGGAGGCTGAGGCAGGAGAATCACTTGAACCCAGGAGGCAGATGTTGCAGTTAGCAGAGATGGCACCACTGTACTCCAGCCTGGGCTCCACCACCACCTCTCAGGTTCAAGAGATTCTCCTGCTTCAGCCTCCTGAATAGCTGGGATTACAGACATGTACCACCACGTCCGGCTAATTTTTTGCATTTTTAGTAGAGACGGGGTTTCACCATGTTGGTCGGGCTGGTCTCAAACTCCTGACTTCAAATGATCCACCCACCTCGGCCGGGTCCCAATCTCAAAGTGTTGGGATTACAGGCGTGAGCCACCGCGCCCGGCCTGCAGGCTCCTCTTTAGCTTTCTTCCTGCCTTACAGGGTGAGACTCTGCCTCAAACAAACAAACAAACAAAAAAATCAAAGAAGGACTAGACCAGCCACTGCTGGCTGTGAAAGTGGAGGAGGGGGCTCTGAGCCAAGGGATGTGGATGTCTCTAGATGCTGGGAAAGGTGGGAATTGGATTCTCCCCTGGAGAGTAAGATCTAGTGGGATCAGGAAGAGGCACAAAGAGACAGTTCCAACCTCCACACCTTTGCATTTGTGATGCCACGTCCTTCCAATCCCAGCTGCAGCTACGCCTCCTCCAGGAAGCCTCCCTGGGTCCCACGTCCCTGTGGCCCCGTCGTGTCCTGCAACGGAGAGCTCAGAGGGTCTGGGGACCGTCACAGGTCCCTCTCCCTTTTCCAGGTGCGCTGCTGTCATGATTATACGTCATTCTAGAAAAAACTGATTACATTCCAACCTGACCTTCTCCCTGTCAGCAGGGCCCATTACCGCGTCAATCAGACGGCTCAGAGAAGGAAAAATTATTTCGTCTTTAACGATACTTAAAACTGCTCAGCAGGGCCATCTTGGGGACTGGGCGTTGGCAGCTGTGGGTAGGTTCTCTGGGTCTCTGCATCCTACAGGCTCCCCTTTATTTATTTTTTTAAGACAGAGTCTGGCTCTGTTGCCCAGGCTGGAGTGCAGTGGCATGATGTCAGCTCACTGCAACCTCCACCTCCCAGGTTCAACAGATTCTCCTGCTTCAGCCTCCTGAATAGCTGGGATTACAGGCGTGCACCACCATGCCTGGCTAATTTTTTGCATTTTTAGTAGAGATGGGTCTTCACCACGTTGGTCGGGCTGGTCTCAAACTGCTGATTTCAAATGATCCACCCACCTTGGCCAGATCCCAATCTCAAAGTGTCAGAATTACAGGTGTGAGCCACCGCGCGCAGCCTGCAGGCTCCTCTTTAGCTGTCTCCCTGCCTTACAGAAAAGTCTGGAACCTTCTGATTTGCAAACTGAATTCCCACCCTCCTGGGCCACCCCATCTGCAGAGGGGGCTCGCCCTTCCGGAACCAGCCCAGATCCCTCTCTCGTCTCTCTCTTTGTCTCTCTGTCTTTGCCTCTGTCTCTCTCTTTGTTGGCACTGGGGAGACCCAAGAATCAAGTGCTCATGGGCTTGTGGGTATCCACAAATCATTTCCTCATCCTGAGCACCGCGTGATGGAGGGGCCACCATCACACCCATTGTGCAGTGTGGAGACGGAGGTCCAGAGACACAAAGCCCTTTTTCTTTTTCTTTTTCCTTTTTTTTTTTTTTTTGAGACAGAGTCTCGCTCTGTTGCCCAGGCTGGAGTGCAGTGGTGCAACCTTGGCTCACAGCAAGTTCCATCTCCCAGGTTCACGCCATTTTCCTGCCTCAGCCTCCCGAGTAGCTGGGACTACAGGTGCATGCCACGACGCCTGGCTAATTTTTTTTTTTTTTTTTTGTATTTTTAGCAAAGACGTGTTTTCACTGTGTTAGCCAGGATGGTCTTGATCTCCTGACCTCGTGACCCACCTGCCTCAGCCTCCCTAAGTGCTGGGATTACAGGCATGAGCCACCATGCCCGACCCCCTTGCCTCAATTTCCCCACCAGGTGAATGGGAGTCGGCCTCGTCCCTTACGGGCTGTTGGGAGCTCGAGTCCTGACCATCACAGAAGGATTGTCAGGTAAGATACAGGACACCCAGTTCAACTTGAATTTCAAATAAACAGAAAATACTTTTTTAAGAAAAAAAAAAGAAGTCTGAGTATGCCCCCAAATATTGCATGGGCTATGCTTATACTAAAAACTGATTTGTTGTTTGGCTGAAACTCAGATTGAACCCGGCATCCTGTATTTTTTTTTTTTCCTTTCAGACACAGTCTCACTCCATCGCCCAGGTGGGTATGCAATGGTGCGATCTTGGCTTACTGCAGCCTCCACCTCCTGGGTTTATGCAATTCACCTGCCTCAGCCTCCTGAGTAGCTGGGATTACAAGCACACACCACCATGCCCGGCTAATCTTTGTATTTTTAGTAAAGACAGGGTTTCACCATGTTGGCCAGGCTGGTCTCGAACTCCTGACCTCTGACCTCAAGTGATCCACCTGCCTCAGCCTCCCAAAGTGCTGGGATTACAGGCATAAGCCACGGTGCCTGGCTGGCAACCCATATTTTTATTGGCCACATCTGGCAACTGGAGCATGAGGCTCTGGAGAGATAGGAGGCTCTGGAGAGATAGAAGGTTCTAGACATTGTGGGGCAGACTCATTTGTATCAACAGTATCAGGCTGTCCTGGCTGCTATGAGGACAGTGTTGAGATTTCCCAACAGAGTGCTGGGAGATTTGTTTTTTTTAAAAAAATTATTACTTGGCCGGGCACGGTGGCTCACGCCTGTAATCCCAGCACGTTGGGAGGCTGAGGCAGGTGGATCACAAGGTCAGGAGATTGAGACCATCCTGGCTAACATGGTGAAACCCCGTCTCTACTAAAAATACAAAAAAATTAGCCAGGTGTGCTGGCAGGCGCCTGTAGTCCCAGCTACTCGGGAGGCTGAGGCGGGGGAATGGCATGAACCTGGCAGGCGGAGGTTGCAGTGAGCCGAGATGGCGCCACTGCACTTCAGCCTGGGCAACAGAGCGAGACTGCGTCTCAAAAAAAAAATATTACTTTATTTTAATAAAGACAGGGGTCTTGCTGTGTTGCCCAGGCTGGTCTCGAACCCTGGCCTCAAGCAATCCTCCTGCCTTGGCCTTCCAAAGTGTGGGATTCCAGGCATGAGCCACTGGGCCCAGCCTGATTTGTCTGCAATATGGCACAGGTCCCTCTGCTGGAGCCAGGGACCGCCTCTGTCATTGGGAAATGGTGGCAACCCATTACGGCTTGACCCTCTCCAGCAACGCTGGGCAGAAAGCCCATCTCATGAAGCAACAAAGAACCCAACTAGATTCAGGCCGCTGTCTCCCTGTCCCATCCTCCCCCCTCCACCCTAGCCACCCATCACAGTCCATCCCCAAGGCCGGTGGCTCGCCCTGTCCTCAAGGTGTCAATACCTCCCCTTCTAAATTTCACCCTGGAAATCAATTAGGGTCCGGGCGAGTTGATTATAAATCAGCTATTTTCATAATTGTTATGTCTTTAATAAATCAGAACTGTGCACATTGCATGCAGGCAAAATGGAGCTGTTCTCCTGAGGTCATCAATTACCCAGGGGGAAGACAGGGCCGTGTCCGCATTCCCTCATCCTCCACCCAATCCGGAGACGCTGCCTGCCGGGCCAGGGAGTTCCTGGACCCGGGCCGGGCAGTTCCATTACGGAATTGCTTAAGCAGCGTTTTAAATAACAAAAAGGGATATCATTTAATTTTTTCGCAACGTGGAAATCAATACGCTGTCCTTCAGGCGGCCTGACGGATCGTCTTGGCGAGCTTCTCTGAGTTAATCTAATTTCTCTGGGTCTGGCTGGGACCAGCCGTCTTGTGCGAGGCCTCCTGCGTGCCGGCATCAGCCCAGCCTGGAATCCATGGGCTCAGACGGATCTTCCCACAAGTGCTGTGGATATATTTGGCAGTGGGGGACGCAGAAAGGTGGGCAACAAGCCATTTCTTTTATTTATTTATTTATTTATTTTGAGATGGAGTCTTGCTCTGTCACCTAGGCTGGAGTACAGTGGCGTGATCTCGACTCACTGCAATCTCGGCTCACTGTAATCTCTGCCTCCTGGGTTAAGCAATTCTCCTGCCTCAGCCTCCTGAGCAGCTGGGATCACAGGTGCCCACCACCACGCCTGGCTAATTTTTGTATTTTTAGTAGAGATGGGGTTTCACCATATTGGCCAGGCTGGTCTCGAACTCCTGACCTCAGGTGATCCACTCGCCTCGGCCTCCCAAAGTGCTGGGATTACAGGCATGAGCCACTGTGTCCAGCCAAGAAGTCATTTCTTTAGGGTAGTGGCCTTGACCACGGATGATTTTGCATGCCCTGGGTGCACCTGGCAATGTCTGCAGACATTTTTGGTTGTCATGACTTGGGGGGTGCTCCTGGCATGGAGTGGGTGGGGGCCAGGGATGCTGCTCAGCGTCCTGCAGTGCCCAGGATGGTCGCAGCCCAGAGAGTGATTCAGCCTCAAATGCCCACAGTGCCAAAGTTAAGAAACTCTGCCTTAGGGCAATTCATGAAAGGCAGTTTGGAGGACCCTGATCTCTTCCCCCATCTTTGCTTCTGAACCCTGTGTCCTGTTTATTGCAAAGTTCAGGGGGACAAGGCCCTCTGTGACAGTGCAGAGACTCTGGTGTGAGTCCTGGGCCTATTCACTCAGTAGATATTGAACACTTACTATATATCAAGCACCATTCTAGGTATTGGGGATCCAGCCACCAATAAGATGGACGAAACACCTGCCCTCATGTGGTTTAACTTCTAGTCAAGGTAGAGAGTTGAGCAGGTAGGTAAACCAAAGGCGGATTCAGAAGTTGGTGAAGGAGGCCGGGCGCAGTGGCTCACACCTGTAATCCCAGCACTTTGGGAGGCCGAGGTGGGTGGATCACTTGAGGTCAGGAGTTTGAGACCAGCGTGGCCAACATGGTGAAACCCTGTCTCTATTAAAAATACAAAACTTAGCTGGGCGTGGTGGCATGCATCTGTAGTCCCAGATACTTGGGAGGCTGAGGCTAGAGAATCGCCTGAACCAGGGAGGTGGAGGTTGCCGTGAGCCAAGATTGCGTCACTGCACTCCAGCCTGAGTGACAGAGACTCTGTCTCAAAAAAAAAAAAAAAAAAAAAAAAGAAGAAGTTAATGAAGGGGATAAAACGGGGATTGGTTTGGGTGGGGCTGTGAGAGGATAGTGAAGTCTGCTCCAGCTGCCATCACTAAACAAAGATGCTTCTTAACTTCCAATGGGGTCATTACTCAATAAACCCATCAAAAGTTGAAAATATCATAAGTCAAAGTATGTTTTAGATTTACAATATTTTCAACTTATAATGGGTTTACCTGGAAGCCACTTCATTGTCTTTTTTTTTTTTTTGAGACGGAGTCTTGCTCTTGTCGCCCAGCCGGGAGTACAATGGCACGATCTCGACTCACTGCAACCTCCACCTCCTGGGTTCAAGCACTTCTCCTGCCTCAGCCTCTGGAGTATGTGGGATTACAGGTGTGTGCCACCATGCCTGGCTAATTTTTGTATTTTTAGTAGAGATGGGGTTTTGCCATGTTGGCCAGGCTGGTCTTGAACTCCTGGCCTCATGATCTGCCCGCCTTGGCCTCCCAAAGTGCTGGGATTATAGGTGTGAGCCACCATGCCCAGCCTCCACCTCATTGCTACTTGACTTAGAGTAGCATACTGAATGTATATTGCTTTTGTCACCCTCAAAACATAAAAAAATTATGTTGAACTATTGTAAATCAAGGACTGTCTGTACCACAAGCTGCATGGCTTAAACAAAAGAACATTTTCTCACAGTTCTGGAGGCAGGGAAGTCCCAGAGCAAAGCGCCAGCCAATTTAGCTCCTGGTGAGGGCTCTCTTCCTGACTTGCAGATGGCCGCCTTCTTGCTGTGTTCTTATATGGCAGAAACAGAGCAAACTCTCTGGTGTCTCTTCTTGTAAGGGCACTAATCCCATCATGAGCCTTCCTTCAATTACCATCCCATTGTTGGGGAGGGGTGTTAGGGTTTTAATTTATGAATTTGGAGGGTGGGGGACACAAACATTTAGTCCATATCAAGGGGGCTTCTCTGAGGAAGTAGGATTGGAACTGAGGCCGGTGGCTTACAAGAGTCTTGACAAATGTTACTATGGAGCTTCTGGTCATCAATAATAATGATGGTTACACTAACTTGCATTCGGAATACTCTTTGAGCCAGACCCGAGAGATTGTCTCTTTGATTTTCATTTGTCAGATGAGAAAACTGAGATTCTGGGATGAGCAAGCAAAGAGAAAGGAGCTCAATGTCTCACCCTGCAGGAGATGAGGAACTGGAACAACTTAGCCTGGAAAGGGCATGCAGAATACCCACCCAGCTCTGCCCCAATTTACTGGGCAAAGTAGGCCAGGTGAGGAGGAAGGGAAGGGTTCTCTGGACAAAGGAGGAGGCTGCGTGTGTAAAGGCCTGAAGGTGGGAAGAGGCTGGTGTGCAGGAGCAAATCTCTCTTTCTTTTCCAGCTAACTTGGTGGAATTGAATTCTTAGCCCATGTATTATCTCCTCTGGGAATGCTTCTTGGAGGGCTATGGGCAGAGGAGGGACGGGATCTGACTCAGGTGCTCACAGATGCCCCTGGTGGCTGCTGAGAGGAGGATAGACTGTGGGGGTGAAGTCAGGAGCTGGGCACCAGGGAAGAGGGGACTGCGTGGTTCCAGGCAAGTGACGATGAGATGTCAGACCAGGGTGAAGGCAGAGGAAGAGAGAGGAGTGGCCAGATTCTGGATAGGTTTTGAAGGCAGACAGGACAGGATTTGAGGGATTAGATATCAGGTAGGTAATAAAAGATGAGTAAAGAATATAGGGCCAGGCCACATATAGAAGCCAAAAGACTGTGGGTCTGCAACTCTAGGCTTCTCGGACTTCCCATTTATAAAATGGGGTCAATACCACTTGCCTCACAGGTTTACAACCAACAACTGTTATGGGCCCAGCCTTGTTAAGCCCATGACTGTGGGAGTTTCTATGCTGAGGTGTCCCCGACTTCCTAGTGATCATAAGCAATTTCAAGCTTCATCTACTGCAAACCAAGGCAGGGATGGTGTTTAGTTGGAAGATAGATGGTGTGTGTGTGAGCAGCCTCTTCTGGTGAAAGGTGACATTGCAACCTTGCTCTATTAGACATGGCAAATAACAGACAAGAGGAGGGAAAAGGTGAAATTTGGAAGTTCCTGAGATAAAGAATAACTTATTTGATTTTCTGGACTTTGGAGGGATATGGGGAAGCTTGGAGCTGGGGAAATGCTATGTAATAGGCAGAAGGGAAGAGAAGTTGAAGGCAGAAATTCTAAGATTCACATGGAGGATGCCATGTGAAGATTAAAGTTACGCCACCTCAAGCCAAGGAACTACCAGAAGCCAGCAGAAAAACATGCAATGGATCCTTCCCTAGAGCCTTTGGAGGGAGCATGGCCCTGCTTACTTGTAGGTCTTGAACTTCTGGCCTATAGAACTATGAGGAAATAGGCCAAGCATGGTGGCTCACGCCTGTAAACCCAGCACTTTGGGAAGCCAAGTGGGTGAATTACGAGGTCAGGAGTTCAAGACCAGCCTGGCCAATATGGTGAAACTCCATCTCTACTAAAAATACAAAAACAAAAAATTAGCTGGGCGTGGTGGTGGGCACCTGTAATCCCAGCTACTCAGGAGGCTGAGTCAGGAGAATCACTTGAACCTGGGAGGTGGAGGTTGCAGTGAGCTGAGATTGTGCCACTGCACTCCAGCCTGGGCAACAGAGCATGACTTCATCTCAAAACAAACAAACAAACAAAAACCCCAAAACTATGAGGAAATACATTTCTGTTGTTTGAGCCACTCACTTCGTGGTATTTTGTTATGGTAGCCCTAGCAAAATCATACACCTGTCTTTTTTTTTTTTTTGTATTAATTTGAGACAGGGTCTCACTCTGTTGCCCAGGCTGGGGTGTAGTGGTGTGATTATGGCTCACTGCAGCCTCAGCCTCCTGGGTTCAGGTGATCCTCCCACCTCAGCTTCCCAAGTATCTAGAACTACAGGCATGCATCATGCCCAGCTGTTTTTAAAAATTATTTTTGTAAAGATGGAGTGTCCCTATGTTGCCCAGGATGGTTTCAAACTCCTGGCTTCCAGTGATCCTCCTGTCCCAGCCTCCCAAAGTGCTGGGATTAAAGGTGTAAATCACTGCACCCCACCAATAGCTGCCTTTTGAAGTGAGGTGTGCTTTCATGACTTGCTTTGGCCAATAAAATGTGAGCACAAGTCACGTTAATCCCCTTCAGTAAAAGCCTTTAAAATCCAGTATCCAATTCTTCATATTCTTTCCCCTCCCTTAGAGACCACTGATGTTTCCTCCATCTGTCACAATGCCTGAGTGAGGTAGACACAGAGGCCCCCTGCCAACCTGTATTGGGCATATAGTGTGGATGATAACTAAACCTTGGTTGTTTTAGAGCCACTAAGATTTTGGAGCTTGTTCCAGTTACTGTGGTTGTATAAATTACCTGAAAAATTAGTGGCTTAAAATAATAATTTATTACCCCTCATGGTTTTATGGGACAAGAATTTGGGAGCAGCTTAGCTGGGCAATTCTGACTCCGAAGCTCTTACAAGGTTGCAGTCAAGATGTTGACTGGGGCTGTATCATCTGAAGGCTTGACTGGGGCTGGAAGAGCTGCTTCCAAGCTCATCCACATGGCTGTGGGTAGGAGTTCCTTTCTCTCTTTCTCTCTTTCTTTCTTTCTTTCTCCCTCCCTTTCTCTCTCCCTTTCTCTCCCTCTTTCTCCCTTTCTCTCTCTCTTTCTCTCTTTCTTTCTCCCTTTCTCTCTCTCTTTCTCTCCCTCTTTCTCTCTTTCTCTCTTCTTTCTTTCTTTTTCTTCCTCTCTCTCTCTCTCTCTTTCTTTCTTTCCTCTTTCTCAATATGTCACCGAAGCTGGAGTGCAGTGTCACCATCTTGGCTCACTGCAACCTCCACCTCCCAGGTTCAAGCAATTCTCCTGCCTCAGCCTCTGGAGTACCTGAGATTACAGGTGCTTGCCACCACAGCTGGCTAATTTTTGTATTTTTAGTAGAGACAAGGTTTCACCATGTTGGCCAGGCTGGTCTCAAACTTCTGGCCTCAAGTGATCCATCTGCCTTGGCCTCCTAAAGTGCTGGAATTACAGGTGTGAGCCACTACACCCAGCCTGTCCTTCACTTTTGTATGCAGAATTTTCTATAGCACTGCTTGAGTGTTCTTCCAACATGGCTGCTGGCTCATTCCTAGAGGGGTTGATCCAAGGAGGAAGTTGAAGTGCCTTTTATGGCTCAGCCTTAGAAGTCACTCACTGTCACTTTTATATGCCTCACGAGTCAGCCCCGATTCATGGAGGAGGAGACCTCACAAGGTCATGAATACCAGGAGGCAAAGGCTCATTGGGGCCATCTTGGAGGCTGGCTCCAAGAGATTCTTTGTTGCTGTAGCAGTCCATCCAGACTGATGAAGACACCATAGCACTGCCTGGCAGTGAGACTTTAGGAGACTCACTTTTCCTTTCTGAGCCCTAGTTTCCACATCTGTGAAAGAAGGGGTGCATTTGTCAGCAATGTGGGAGATCCTGCAGGGGAAGGGGGAGTTCCAGGAAGTAAACTGAGTCCACTGCCTTCATGACAAACCTGGAGATGCATTCATGGGAGAAAAAAGCCTCCTTCCACCTTCCCTCTCATTGCCAGAATTGAAGATTTGGACCCAGAAATCCTGACCAGGAGGACTAGAGGTGCTGTAGCATGGGGGGCTACGTTCTGGCTCTACCACCAAACAGCTGTGTGATGTTCAGCAGGAGGATGGATCTGCCTGAGCCTCAGTTTTTTATTCTGTAAAATGGAGCAGTACCTACTTCACACAGGAGGTGAAGATTAGAGGTTATCACAGCCCAGCGGCCCTAGCACAGCTGATAGCAAATGCACACTGATATTGCCTGTTGACTAAAATGGCTACCAGAGGACTAATCCCCGAAAACCACCCACTGTGGAGGCTTCTGATTCACTGAGCCTTAGAGCTGAAAGACATTCTAAGAATCCTAGATTCCAATCCTCTCATTTTCCAGGTGGGGAAACTTACCCCTGGAAAAGGGCAGAGAATTCCTGGCTTGGGTAGTAGCCAGCTTCCTGACCCCCTTTTCAGGGACTGCACTGCTGTGCTACCTGTGGGCATGGAACAGCCAGTCAGGTGAGGGCTCCTGTTTGAGTGAAAACCTGGAGGTGGAAAACTTGCAGAATGTGGGGGAAGAGGCTGGGAGTAGATCTCTCAGGATAGAATGAACCTTAATTCTTATTTTTACTTACTTTATTTTTGAGACTGGGTCTCACTCTGTTTCCCAGGCTGGTGTGCAGTGGTGCAGTCTTGTCTCACTGCAACCTCCACTTCCCGGCCTCAAGCAATCCTTCCACCCCAGCCTCCCAAGTAGCTGGGGCTACAGGTGTGTGCCACCACGCTCAGCTAATATTAAACAAAGTTGTTTTTATAGAGACGAGGTCTCACTCTATTGCCCAGGCTGATCTTGAACTCCTGGGCTCAAGCAATCCTCCTGTCACAGCCTCCCAAAGTGCTGGGATTACAGGTGTGAGCCACCAAGCCCTGCTGAACCTTGAGTGCAGTGGTGCGATCTCTGCTCACTGCAACCTCTGCCTCCTGGGTTAAAGTGATTCTCCCGCCTCAGCCTCCCGAGTGACTGGGATCACAGACACCTGCCACCACGCCCAGCTAATTTTTATTATTTATTTTTATTTATTTAATTAATTTTAATTTTTTTTTGAGACAAAGTCTTGCTCTGTTACCCAGGCTGGAGTGTAGTGGTGTGATCTTGGCTCATTGCAACCTCCGTCTCCCGGGTTCAAGTGATTCTCCTGCTTCAGCCTCCTGAGTAGCTGGGATGACAAGCAGGCACCCTCGCACCCAACTAATTTTTGTATTTTTAGTCGAGACGGAGTTTCGCCATGTTGGCTAGGTTGGTCTTGAACTCCTGATCTCAGGTGATCTACCTGCCTCAGCCTCCCAAAGTGCTGGGATTACAGGCATGAGGCACCGTGCACTGCTGAACCTTGATTCTTGAAGACCACTTGAAAATGCTGGATCAAACCATTCCTGAAGTCCACCTTATTTCTGAATTAAATGTAAACCTGACCTACTTTGCCTCCTGACCTGCCGAGGCTGGAGGACATTCGTAAAATGCACACACTGTGGGAAGAAAGATGGAGAGGTGGCGGAATGGGCTTCTCTCCTGGTGCTGCCGTGACTTCACTATTGCTTGTTGGATTGAACCATTTGGACATCTTTGTCAGCTGGGAGCTATGGAAGGCACTGGAGCACAGAAGTGGTGTCTTTAAAGCCCACAGTGATTACAGTTTTCTTTCCCTGGCTGACTTGGAGAAGGCTTCAGCCTGAGCCGACCGGCCGGCTAGGATCCCCCAATCTCCCTGTGTCCCCCCCAAGCCCCATTGCTGGGCTGTCATCGCTGCGGGAGAGCCTGGGAACAGGAGACGAGAATGACCCGTGATTGTCGCAGAGGCCTCTGCTCTAATTTCCCTGAATGGGTTTTTGAGCGGCTAATGCGGCCCCCGCTGGGCAGGAGATGGAGCGCCTGGCAGGGCCTCCCAGGCTAGAGCATTTGAGGCCCACCCGCTGCAGCCGGGGCCTTAACCCGCTCACTCTCACTGCTGGGCCACTGGGAAACTTCCAGTCCTGGGGTCTCTGAGGGGAGCAAGGGGGGCAAGACCCTCCCACCTTCTGGATCTGGCTGAGCCAGCGTGGGTCAGTGCAGCTGGGGCTACGGGGTGGGCTTTAGGATTTAGAGGTAGCTGGGCTGGGAGGGAAAAGAATCTGACATTCAGAGTCAGGCAGTGTCTATAGTCTCAGCCAAGAGTCAGGGCTCAGGCTGGGATTGAGGGTCAGCCTGGGGTCGGGGCTCTGTCGATATTAGGGCTCAGGCCAGGGTCAGCAGCTTAGTTCAAATCTGGAGCTCAGTCTGAGGTTGGAGCTGACCCTGGTTGACCCTGGCTCAATGCAGGGTCTGAGATTCAGTCCAAGCTCAGCCAGGATTTGGGCTTAGTCCATGGTTAGGATCAGGTCATGTTCGGGATTCGGCTGCAGTCAGCCCAGGGCTGGGGCTGCACCTGGTTTAGACTTATCTGAAAGTGGGCACTGGGTCGGTGTTTGTTGAGTGAATAAGCAGCTCCACTAGTGATTTCTACAAGGTCTGCAGGGATGGAGCCCTAATGCTAGAATTTCAGATACAGTGATGGCCACTACGGTTCCTGTACCCTTAACTCCTTCAAGGACGGATGTGGCCATGCCTCGGATGGGGAAACCAAGGGCACGTGGCTTCTCTCCCGGAGCCCCTACCCCAACCCTGACAGGTGGGAGATGGTGGAGACAGCGATAGGGGTGGGAGGGGCAGACCTAAGTGGTTTTGGTTGGAGCTCTTCATGTGTGGGGCAGAAGCCTGACGAGTGTGGGGATGTGGGGACTTGATTCTGCTGAGGATGAGGCAGCCATGCTGGGGTTCTGGGCAGCAGTGAGTTGAGCCACCTGGGACCAGGCTGGGGCTTGGTCAAGGAGGAGCCATGGTCTGGCCAGGGCTACGTCAGGGGTGAGGATCATCTTGACTTCCTGGACAGTGTCAAAGGTCTCCTTTTGAGGTTCTCTCCACGTGAGGTGGTGGGAGCTACAGTCGCAGAGACTCAGGAGGTAGAGAAGTTTATGGAGAACCTCCATGGCAACCGGCTTCTTTGGGGTCAAAGCCCAAGTTCTCTCCGAGGCCCATAGGCCCTGCACAACCTGGCCCATCCCTGCCCTGCCATCCCCCACTCCTTCTTTCCCATTGCTCACTCCGCTCCAGCCACATGGGCCTCTTTGCTGTTCCTCCAACACCCCAGGTGCAGTCCCGCCCCAGGGCCTTTGCACAGCCTGTGCCTTCTGCCTGGAGTGCTCTTGCTCCAGGTATCCACCTGGCCAGCTCCATCTCAACTTTTGATTCTCTCACCTCCAATATCATCTCCTCCAGGAAGCCCTCCTGATTTCCTAAGCTTAAATAACACTTCTGAGTTTCCTGACCTCATCACCTATTTTCGTGATTTTGTGGGTTTTTTTTTTTTTTTTTTTGAGGCGGAGTCTCACTCTGTTACCCAGGCTGGAGTGCAGTGGTACAATCTCGGCTCACTGCAACCTCCGCCTCCCGGGTCAAGCTATTCTCCTGCCTCAGTCTCCCGAGTAGTTGGGATTACAGTTGCCCACCACCACGTCTGGCTAATTCTTGTATTTTTAGTAGAGACAGGGTTTCACCATGTTGGCCAGGCTGGTCTCGAACTCTTGACCTTAGGTGATCCTCCCTCCTCGGCCTCCCAAAGTGCTGGGATTACAAGTGTGAGCCACCATGCCTGGCCCATTTCTTCTGTTTTTTATTTCTTCTGGGACCTGGGCAGTTGGAAACAGCCCGGTTCTCACTTGCATCTGAAAGGCCGGCCTCTGGCGATTCCCTCTGTGTGGTGGCCCCTCGAAGAGCCACGTGAGATGGGATGACTGGCAAGAGAGTTACCAAAGGGCCGTGATGGGTGCTGGGTACGTGATGGTGAAAATAACAGATGTGTTTGCTCTGGTAACAGACAGGCCTAGGGTGCTGACTGTGTGCTAGGGACATAGCAGAGACGAGATGGAGGCAGCCCCACCACTACAGAGCTCGCGGTGACCGGGCAGTGACAGTGGGGCTGTCATGGGAGATGTACAGCCCAGAGGGGTTCCCAGGTGGAGGTGCCTTCCAGGTTGAGACCTGGAGGGAGAGGACAGTGTAGTCAGGTGGAGCATGGGGAAGGGTGTTCTAGGCAGAGGGAACGGCAGTGCCGCATGGATGCTAGAGCTCTGACTGTAGCTTAGCGTCCTTCCTGCGAGCCCAGCCATCACCCTGGGGTTCCCCCCTGAACATCCTTCAGGCCTTCCACCCTCAGCAGCCACCCTGGTCTCGGCCCCTCCCCTCAGCTGGCTCTTTCTCTTAGGTCCCCATCTCAGCGGTGGTCCCACTGGGCCCCCACCCCTGAATTGGAGACCTGGACACTGGCTTCTGTCCAGCTTCTCCCCTCCCCATCACAGCCTGTCTGTCCCCACATCCTGCCTGCTCTCCCTCCAGGCCCTCTCTCCCATCTGTCCCCTCCCAGCTCTGCCCCAACGCTAGTCCCCCACTCCCACCCCAGATCTCCTCCCTGGTCTCCCAGCCTCTCTCCTGTACCCCCTGATTGCCTGAGGGAGCCACACACAGTTTCACCTCCAGGCTGCCCCCTCTGCTTAAAACATTCCCCCACATCCCTTCTCTTGGCTCCTTCTTCTAACTCTTCCTTCCGCTGTCTTTGCAGAGCCACCTCCTCCAGGGAGCCTTCTATGATCCCCCTTGCCCTGTGCACCTCCCAGACAGCTCCATCACCCTGTTTTTCAGCCTGTTTGATCCTCGCTCCATCTTCTTCCACAACAGCAAGAGTTTGCTTATTTTATTTATTTATTTATTGGAGACAGAGTCTCGCTCTGTCGCCCAGGCTGGAGGGCAACGGCGCAGTTTTGGCTCACTGCAACCTCCACCTCCCGTGTTCAAGCAATTCTCCTACTCAGCCTCCTGAGTAGCTGGGATTACAGGCGTGCGCCAACACACCAGGCTAATTTTTATATTTTCAGTAGAGATGGGGTTTTGCCATGTTGGCCAGGCTAGTCTCAAACTCCTGACCTCAAGTGATCCGCCTGCCTCCACCTCCCAAAGTACTGGGATTACAGGCGTGAGCCACCATATGCCCAGCTAATTTTTGTATTTTTGTATTTATTTATTTATTTTTTTTGGAGAGAGCATCTTGCTCTGTCACCCAGGCTGGAGTGCAGTGGCGCGATCTCAGCTCACTGCAACCTCTGCCTTCCAGGCTCAAGAGATTCTCCAGCCTCAGCCTCTCGAGTAGCTGAGACTACAGGCGCCTGCCACCACGCCTGGCTAATTTTTGTGTTTTTGGTAGAGACAGCATTTCACTATGTTGGCCAGGCTGGTCTCAAACTCCTGACCTCGTGATCCGCCCGCCTCAGCCTCCCAAAGTGCTGGAATTATAGGCGTGAGCCCTGCTCCCGGCCCCAGACACCATTTCCTTGGAGTGCCCCTCTCTGGCTCGAACCCGGGACCAGGGCCCTGCCAACAACAGGATTTTCTCTAATCATGTCCTTTTTCATCAACAAAACCCTAATGGAAAACGCCTCCCTCTAATTCCTCAGGGAAGCAGTCATTTTTGTTTTTCTCTCATTACATAGTTTGCATCAATTGAGGCACCTCCCATGAATGGCGCCGTGATTAATTCCACCTCCCGTGTTGGGGCTGCCGTGCCCCCCACATCCCCCATCCCCCGTTGTGAGTGGATCCTGGGCAGCGGGGGTGGGAAGAATGCAATCAAGCTCAGGCGGTGGCGTCTCATTTCCTGACAATAGCAAGATTCCCCACCCAGGGACACGGGCACATGTATCATCAAAGAAAATAAAAGCCTAGGGGTGGGATTGCAGGATCCTTCCGGGGCAAGTTTTGCACGAAGTCTTCGAGACTTTGATTTCCGCCATCTCTTTATGCACCAAACCTTGGGCTTTTCATGCACTTTTTTTTTCTTTTTTAAGTCCGAGTCTTGCTCTTGTCGCCCAGGCTGGAGTGCAATGGCGTGATTTCGGCTCACTGCAACCTCTGCCTCCTGGGTTCAAGCGATTCTCCTGCCTCAGCCTCCCAAGTAGCTGGGATTATAGACGCCCATCCCCCCACCACGCCCAGCTAATTTTTGTATTTTTAGTAGAGATGGGGTTTCACCATGTTGGCCAGGCTGATCTCAAACTCCTGATCTCAGGTGATCCGCCCACCTCGGCCTCCCAAAGTGCTGGGATTACAGGCATCAGCCACTGCACCTGGCCTTTTCCTTTTTCTTTTTTTTTTCTGAGATGGAGTCTCACCCTGTCGTCCAGGCTGGAGTGCAGTGGCGTAATCTCGGCTCACTGCAACCTCTGCCTCTGGGGTTCAAGCCGTTCTCCTGCCTCAGCCTCCCGAGTATCTGGGATTACAGGTGTGTGGCACCACGCCCGGCTAATTTTTTTGTATTTTTAGTAAAGACAGGGTTGTGCTATGTTGGCCAGGATGGTCTCAAACTCCTGATCTCAAGGGATCAGCCCTCCTCGGCCTCCCAAAGTGCTGGTATTACAGGAGTGAGCTACTGTGCCTGGCCATCATCTTTTTTTTTTTTTTTTTTTTTTTTTAATAGAGACAAGGTCTCACTCTGTTGCCTAGGCTGGAGTGCAGTAGCACGATCACAGCTCACTGCAGTCTTGACCTCCCAGGCTCAAGCGATCCTCCCACCTCAGCCTCCTGAGTAACTGGTACCACAGGCACACACCACCACACCCGCCGATTTTTCTTTTTTTTTAAGAAGTAGCGTCTCGGCCGGACGTGGTGGCTCACGCCTGTAATCCCAGCACCAGCACTTTGGGAGTCCGAGGCAGGCAAATCACTTGAGGCCAGGCGTTTGAGACCAGCCTGGCCAACATGACAAAAACCTGTCTCTGCTAAAAATACAAAAATTAGCCAGGCGTGGTGGCAGGTGCCTGTAATCCCAGTTACTCAGGAGGCTGAGGCAGGAGAATCGCTGGAACCCAGGAGACAGAGGTTGCAGTGAGCCGAGATCACGCCACTGCACTGCAGTCTGGGTGACAGAGGGAGACTCCATCTCAAAAAAAAAAAAAAAAAAAAAGGAAAAGAAAAACAAGATTTTTAGTATACAGAAAAGGCCGAGGACTCAGACAGAAGAGGCTCCCGCAGTCACCTGGGAATCCCTGTGGGATGACATTGGGTTGAAGGCTTTTGAGCTCCATCTGGACCCTCTGACCAGCCCCTAGCCCTCTCCCCTCCTCCCTCGTCCTGGGAAGGGGCCCTAAACCAGGAGTTTGCTTCGGCAGCATTGGCTAAACTTGTGCAAACACCTTTCACTCTCTGATCACCCCTGAATCCTCCATCCCTCCAAAGTGGGGACATAAAGGGCAGCTTCTTAATGACAAGGCGCAGAGACAGCAGGCAGATCCCTCAAGGTCACACAGCAAATCGGGGAGAGAGAGGGGAATGGGCCCCACTGGTCTCTGCCTTCCTTCCCAAACTCTTCAGCTCAGGATGGTTGACGGCTGTCTCCCCTGGCCTGGACTTACCAGCATCTGGCAGCCAAACTGTCAGGAAAATAGGCCAGATGAATTTGTTTTTCTGAATATCTCAATGCAGCGCCGGGAGCCAGGTCCACCCGCCCAGTGCCCGACTTCCCCGCCGCAAGCCTCCCCTCGCCCACCACCAGCCTTTGTCAATATCTCAAAGTGGCAGGCGAAAATCCCCTTCAATGGAAACCTCGGCAAATCTTTTCTTTTACCCTCGGTATTTGTTTATTTTCCTCCCTCCCTTCTCCTTCCTCCCGAATCTCAGAGGAAGCGATTAGATTAACGGGCAGAGGAGGACAAGAAAAGACGAACAAAGACGCCCGCCTTTTGGGCCCAGCCGCTCAGAATGGGGGATTTGCAGGCGAAGAATGTGGACGGGTGGGGGGAAAGTGGAATGTGGAATTGAGTGGGTTGAATGGAGCGGCCGAGCAGAGAATTCTACCAGCTCAAGGGACAAAGGCGCTGGCCGCGGGGCCTCCTTGGCAAAGCCAAGCTGCCAACACCTGCTCCTTTTTCAGGAACCACAATAGGGACTTTAAACATCAGCTGCGGCCTCCAGGATCCTGACAGCGCCTGGCCCGTGGGGCTCAGCGGTCCAGGGGGTTGCAGGGACACAAAGGGCAGCAGAAGTCCCCCCCTCTGAGCCCAGGGCTGCGAGTGGGGGGCTCTGGCATCCACCAGCTTGGGTCTGAATCCAAGTTCTGCTATTCATTCATTCATTCATTCGTTCGTTCATTCATTCATTCATTCATTCATTCAGTATTTCCTGAGCACCTACTATGTGCCAGGCCTGATTCTAGGACCCCAAGGACCCAGCAGTGAATTAGCTAGAAAGAAAATTCCTTGCCCCCATGTGGCTGACCTTCAAACACACTGTGCGACCTTGGGGCCGTGGCTTTGCTGCTGTGGGCCTCAGTTTTCCACATCTGGAAAACGGGATGATGTTCACGCGCACCTCACGGGAAGTTAGGATGGTCAAGCAGCCCCCAGAAAAGCCTGGGCCAGAGTGGGTGTCCCTAAGTGTTAGCTGACATTAGATGCTCTCCCCTTTGGCGTTTTTTCTTTGTGAGATGGAAGCTCACTCTGTGGCCCAGGCTGGAGCACAGTGGCATGATCTCAGCTCACTGCAACCTCTGCCTCCTGGGTTCAAGCGATTCTCCTGCCTCAGCCTCCCGAGTAGCTGGGACCACAGGCATGCACCACCACACCCAGCTAATTTTTTGTACTCTTTTTTTTTTGTAGAGATGTGGTTTCACCATGTTGCCCAGGCTGGTCGCAAACTCCTGGGCTCAAGCCATCCTCCCACCTCAGCCTCTCAAAGTGTTGGGATTACAGGTGTGAGCCACTGCGCCCGGATGGCATGGCTGATATCTGGGGCTGCGTTACTCTCTGAGGTGGGAAGTGTCCTGTGCGTTTTAGGTTGTGCCACAGCATCGCGGGCCTCCACCCACTGGATACCAGCAGTACACTCCCCCTACAGAGAGGTGACAAGCACAAATACCCCCAGACATGGTCAAGTGTCCCTTGGGGGGCAGAATCACCCACAGGGAGAACCGCCGTGTTACGTCACTCCCCGGCCCAAGGTTAGACTACAGGACGGACTTCCCACTGCAGCCCTCCACCACCTCTTCTGCTGGAATCCTTTCCCTTGGCCTCCAGGGCCTTCTCTGTCTTCCAACTCCCTGCCCAGCCACTGGCCCCTGAAGAGCAGGGAGCCCAGCCCTGGAGCCCACCCCCATCCTCTCCCCAGCATTGGATTATCTGTTCCTGGGGTCGGACAGAATGCCTGCATCTATGTGATGTGGACACACTGGTGTCTTTGGGGGTTAGGGTGGGGAAAGGGTCAGGCCAAGGGGCTGTCCTGTCCCTTCCTCTGCTGGAGAAATAATGAGCTGAAGGCTGAGTCTCTGAGGGAGGCCTCTGTCCCTCCCCCTGGCTGGGGTGCAGGTCAGGACCTAGACTGGCAGAATGGGGTGCTTCAGGGCAGAGAGAGGGGCCGTTTGAGGTCCCGATACCTTGAGATCCAGGGTGTTCCTAGTACCTCCCACCCCAATGCGTGCATGCATGCATTCATTCATTCATCAGTATTTTTATTTTTATTTATTTATTTTTTTACTGGAGTCTCTGTCGCCCAGGCTGGAGTGCAGTGGTGCGATCTCAGCTCAGTGCAACCTCCGCCTCCTGGGCTCAAGTGATTCTCCTGTCTCAGCCTCCTGAGTAGCTGGGATTACAGGTGCATGCCACCAAGCCTGGCTAATTTTTGTGTTTTTAGTAGAGATGGGGTTTCGCCATATTGGCCAAGCTGGTCTTAAACTCCTGAACTCAAGTGATCTGCCCGCCTCGGCCTCCCAAAGTGCTGGGATTACAGGCGTGAGCCACCGTGCCCGGCCCCTCATTCATCAGTATTCACCTCCCTTTCCTGGTGCCCGAACCTGTGCTGGGCTCTGGAGAACCATCAGTGAGCACCACAGACCTGACCCTATCCACACATGGGTCCTCCAGGCAGGAGGCGGACCCAGGAAAGGGTGGTTCCGACCTGGATGATTAGAGAAAAGAGGGTCTCTGGGCCAGCCTGGAGGTCAGAGGAGGTGACTGAGTCTGGAAGAATAAGAAGCGGTTCACTGGGTGAAGTCAAAGCATGGGGAGGCTGAGCAAACATTAGAAGGAGCCTTCTTGGGGCTGGGTGCGGTGGCTCACACCTGTAATCCCAGCACTTTGGGAGGCTGAGGCAGGAGGCTCACTTGAGCCCAGGAGTTCGAGACCAGCCTGGGCAACATAGTGAAACCCCGTCTGTACAAAAAAGTACAAAAATGAGGCGTGGTGGCACATGCACCTATGGTCCCAGCTACTCTGGAGGCTGAGGTGGGAGGATCACCTGAGCCCAGGAGGTCGAGGCTGCAGTGAGTCAAGATCTCGCCACTGCACTCCAGCATGGGTGACAGAACGAGACCCTGTCTCAAAAAAAAAAAAAAAAAAAAAAAAAGAGCTTTCTGGGGAGGACAGATGGGAGGCTAGAGGCCAGGGAGGAGCCAGGAACTGGAATCCGGGCAGGAGGGGGTCCTGGGGACAGGTGGGATAGGGTCTGGGGAGGGGATGAGGGTGAGAAGAGACCAGGTCGACATCTGACTTTCTGGTTCGGGGACCAGGCAGACACGGGGGGTAACCCTGAGAGGTTTGGGAGTGACACTGAGGTCAACCTGCACCCCGCTGGGTCTGATGTCCTGACAGGGGTCCCTCTGGGCTGTGGTGCTGTGGTAAACAGCAGTGGGGTAACCCTGCAGACAGTTCATCCTGAACACCACGACAGCCGAGTGACGGGTCTTTATTAGCTGGAGAGCTGCGTGGGTTTAAAATAGCATCGTGGCGGCAACAAAAGCAATCTGCCTCCTGAATTTTCATTCTGAACGGATGATCTGCTTTTAATCAAGCAAGGCATCCCAAAATGCTCTTAATTATCCCAAGTCAAGGGCTCGGCAGTCATTTCGATGTCAGCATTCAGGCTGGCATGATTAGATTTTCACCAAACAAGGGAGCTTGGCCAGACCTCGATGTCAGGGTGAAGCCAGTCCTGGGATGTCCGGGGTGCCCTGATTTGGAACTGGGGGATGGAGGCTGAAGGGCGGAGACAAACCTCAGGACAGGGAAGTCGATTTCAGACTTGATCGGTGGCTTTGAAAAAGTCTCTGTCCCTTTGAGGGCCTCAGTTTCCCCATCTGTACAATGTGATCATGGTGATGATAAAATGAGATAGCACTTGAAAACGTTTTTTAAATTTTTTATTTTATTTTTTTTCTGAGACGGAATCTCACTCTGTCGCCCAGGCTGGAGTGCAGTGGCGCAATCTCGGCTCACTGCAAGCTCCACCTCCCGGGTTCACGCCATTCTCCTGCCTCAGCCTCCCAAGTTGCTGGGATTACAGGCACCCACCACTACACCCGGCTAATTTTTGTATTTTTTTTTAGTAGAGATGGGGTTTCACCATGTTGGCCAGGCTGGTCTCAAACTCCTGACCTCAAGTGATTCGCCCGTCTTGGCCTCCCAAAATGCTGGGATTACAGGCGTGAGCCACTGCACTCAGCCCTTTATTTATTTATTTTTTTGAGACAGGGTCTTGCTCTGTCACCTGGAGCAAGGCTGGAGTGAGTGGTGTGATCACAGCTCACTGCAGATTCAGCCTCCTGGGCTCAAGCGATCCTCCCACCTCAGCCTCCAGAGTAGCAGGACTACAGGTGTGTGCCACTGCATCTGGCTATTTTTTCTTTTTTAATGTAGAGATGGGATTTCCCTGTGTTGCCCAGGCTGGTCTCAAACTCCTGGCTTCAAGCAATCCTCCCGCCTCTGCCTCCCAAAATGCTGGGATTACAGGCATGAGCCACCATGCCCAGAACACTTGAAAACTTCTTAGCATTGGCCAGACGGTTCATTTACTCATCCAACCCATATTTATTGAGCACCTTCTGTGTGCTAAGCCTTGCTGTAGGCACCCCTGGGAACTCAACATCAGACTTTGGGGTCTAGCAGGGTAGTCAGTCATGAAGCATTAAACACAGCACATTCCCTTCATTCTGAGATGCACAATTTCCATGTTTTAACATCTCTTAAATTAGGATGTGTCTCCTTCATCTGTGCCATGATTTAACGGGCAGGGCTGTTTTCTTCTTCAGTGGGACATAAAATAAAGGTGCGTCTTTTTTTTTTTTTTTTTTTGAGACAGAGTCTTGCTCTGTCGCCCAGGCTGGAGTGCAATGACTCGATCTCAGCTCACTGAAACCTCTGCCTCTTGGGCTCAAGCAATTCTCCTGCCTCAACCTCCCGAGTAGCTGGGATTACAGGCATGTGCCACCATGCCTGGCTAATTTTGTAGTTTTAGTGGAGATGGGGTTTCTCCATGTTGGTCAGGCTGGTCTTGAACTCCCGACCTCAGGTGATCCACCCACTTCGGCCTCTCAAAGTGCTGGGATTACAGGTGTGAGCCACCGCGCCCGACCCAAAGGTGCATCTTATATTTGACGGCGTCTCAGAGTCCGTGGAATACAGTGACAATTAGTTATGTGGCAGGATGTGTTAGAAGGTGAGAAATGCTATGGAAGGAAAAAAGAAAAGATGATGCTCTCAGGCTGGGCGCGGTGGCTCACGCCTGTAATCCCAGCACTTTGGGAGGCGGAGGCAGGCAGATCACCTGAGGTCAGGAGTTTGAGACAAGCCTGGCCAACACGGTGAAACCTCATCTCTGTGAAAATACAAAAATTAGCTGGGCGTGGTGGTGCGCACCTGTGATCCCAGCTACTCGGGAGGCTGAGGCAGGAGAACTGCTTGAACCAGGGAAGCAGAGGTTGCAGTGAGCCGAGGTGGCACCACTGCACTCCAGCCTGACCCGCAGGGCAAGACTGTGGACTGTGTCTTAAAAAAAAAAAAAAAAAAAAGAAGAAGCTTAGGGGCAGTTCTGGGTGTCTTGGGTGTCTGGGATATAAAATCCCCCCACGATGGCAAGTGCACAGCGGCTTGTGCCTATAATCCCAGCACTTTGGGAGGCTGAGTGGAAGGATGACTTCAGGTCAGGAGTTTGAGACCAGCCTGGGCAACGTAAAAGTGTGTCTTTTTTTTTTTTTTTTCCCCAGCAGAACACATCTCTGCAAAAAATTTAAAAATTAGCCAGGTAGGCCGGGCGCGGTGGCTCACGCCTGTAATCCCAGCACTTTGGGAAGCCAAGGCAGGCGGATCACGAGGTCAGGAGATCGAGACCATCCTGGCTAACACGGTGAAACCCTGTCTCTACTAAAAATACAAAAAAATTAGCTTGGCGTGGTGGCCGGCACCTGTAGCCCCAGCTACTCGGGAGGCTGAAGCCGGAGAATGGCGTGAACCTGGGAGGCGGAGCTTGCAGTGAGCCGAGATTGCGCCACTGCACTCCAGCCTGGGCGACAGAGCAAGACTCCATCTCAAAAATAAATAAATACATAAATAAATATAATCCCAGCACTTTGGGAGGCTGAGATGGGCGGATCATGAGGTCAGGAGATCGAGACCATCCTGGCTAACACGGTGAAACCCCGTCTCTACTAAAAATACAAAAAATTAGCTGGCGTGGTGGCAGGCACCTGTAGTCCCAGCTACTTGGGAGGCTGAGGCAGGAGAATGGTGTGAACCCGGGAGGTGGAGCTTGCAGTGAGCCGAGATCGCGCCACTGCACTCCAGCCTGGGCGACAGAGCGAGACTCTGTCTAAAAAAAAAAAAAAAAAGAAAAAGAAAATTAGCCAGGTATGGTGGTGCACATCTGTAGTCCCAGCGACCCAGGAGGCTGAGGCAGGAGGATCACTTGAGATTGGGAGTTCGAGGCTTCAGTGAGCTATGATCGTGCCGTTGTACTCCAGCCTGGGTGACAGAGCAAGACCTTGTCTCTAAAAAAAAAAAAAAAAAAGAGAGAGAGAGAAATCTTCCCCCGTGTAATAATGGTGAGCTCATAGAACGAACTGGTAATGGTGAGCTCATAGAACAAACTGGAAGCATGGGGATGGTGGCTCTATGAGGCTGCTCTGGGGAGCTACTAGGTCTCCTTGAAAGATTTAAATCCCAACAGGTGAGTTTGAGAGGCTTTAGGGCTTGAGGTTTGTGGTTTCTCTTGTGGTCTCAAGTCCCGTTGATGGAGATGATAAACCATGTGGCTGCAGACCCTTGGAATATCGTATCATGGCCAGGAGGAAGGTGGATCGTGGGGAAAGGCAGACTCTGCAATCAGACAGGTCTGGCAGGAAATTCCAGCTATACCTATTCCCTGCTATATGACCTTGAGCGAATTATGTTCCTCCCTGAGCCTAATTTCCTGGCTGGTAGAATGGAGACCATATCAGCTCTTGGGGCCAGGCATGGTGGCAAACGCCTGTAATCCCAGCACATTGGGAGGCCAAGGCAGGTGGATCACCTAAGGTCAGGAGTTCGAGACCAGCCTGACCAATATGGTGAAACCCCGTTTCTACTAAAAATACGAAAAATTAGCCGGGCGTGGTGGTGCACACTTGTAATCCCAGCTGCTCGAGAGGCTGAGGCAGGAGAATCTCTTTAACCCAGGAGGCGGAGGTTGTAGTGAGCCGAGATCGCGCCACTGCACTCCAGCCTGGGCAACAGAGTGAGACTCCGTCTCAAAAAAAAATATCAGCTCTTACCCCATAGCGTGGGTGTGCAAATTCAATGTAAGCATGTAAACTCTCAAAAGAAGCACTGTGCAGAGTGCCTGGACCACAACAAAGGTTTGGTAAATGTTACCAGTTAGGGGCTGGAGTCTTCCTTTTTGCCTAGGATCTACGCCACTGTCTGCCACCTTTTTCTGTGGTATCAAAAGCCTCCATTCCTGTTGTATCTGTCAGGACAGGCTTGGTTTTGCTGCAGTATCAAACAGCCCCTATGTCTCAGAGGCTAAGAACATCCAAAGTTTATTTCTCACTCACATTGTATATGCAATTGTGACCTTTTGGGCCAGGGCCTTGAAGATTATCACTTCCCTCCAGGACCAGGCTTGATGGAGCAGTCACTGCCTGGAACTTGTTGATTTCTGCGGCAGAAGAAAATAGGGCTCTGGAGGGTATTTCATTAGCAGCTAATTTTTGTATTTTGAGTAGAGACAGGGTTTCACCGTGTTGGCTAGAACCCATCCTACATCCCCACTCAATCCAACTCATCACAGAAGCAAGGAAGTTCAATCCCAAACTGTGCTCATGTAATAGCATTAGCTATGACATCCACCAAATCTCTTTGACATACAACCCTAAGCACTTCTTTTTTCTTTTCCAGGGACAGGGTCTTACTCTGTTCCCCCAGGCTGGAGTGCAGTGGTGTGATCATAGCTCACTGCAGCCTTGAACTCCCGGCCTCAAGTGATCCTCCCGCTTCAGCCTCCCAAGTAATTAGGACCACAGGTGCACACCACCATGCCCAGCTAATTTTTAAAATTTTTGTATAGGTCAGGCACAGTGGCTCACGCCTGTAATCCCAGCACTTTGGGAGGACAAGGAAGGCAGATCATGAGGTCAGGAGTTTGAGACCAGCCTGACCAACATGGTGAAACCCCGTCTCTACTCAAAATACAAAAATTAGCCAGGCGTGGTAGCACGTGCCTGTAATCCCAGCTACTCAGGAGGCTGAGGCAGAAGAATCACTTGAACCCGGGAGGTGGAGGTTGCAGTGAGCTGAGATTGCACCACTGTACTCCAGCCTGGGCGACAGAACAAGACTGTGTCTCAAAAAAAATTTTTTTGTGTGTGTGTAGAGACAGGGTCTTGCTACGTTGCCCAGGCTGGAGTGCAGTGGTGCCATTATAGCTGACTGCAGCCTCATCTCCCAGGCTCAAGTGGTCCTCCTGCCTTGGCCTCCCAAGTACCTGGGACTACAGCCGTGTGCCACCACACTTGGCTAATTTTTTATCTTCTTGTAGAGACAAGGTCTCACTGTGTTTCCCAGGTTGGTCTCAAACTCCTGGCCTCAAGCAATCCTCTCACCTTGGCCCCTCAAAGTGCTAGGACTGCAAGTGTGAGTCACTGTGCCTGACCAGCATTTATTTCTCCTTCTCACATCTGCAGATCAGCTGGGCTCAGTTCTACCCTGTGAATTGGGTCAGGCCGGGTCCATGTGTTTTTTATCTTCCTTGGATTAGTGGCTGTTCAAGGCATTTTTGTCCCAGGGCTAAAGGTTGGAGCAGGAGAGGTCATGTGGAAACATGCAGTGACTCTGAAGACCTAAGTGCAGAATTGGCACACGGTCACATTCCCTCACACTGCCTTGACCAAAGCAAGTCACGTAGCTGGGATGGCCTCAGTGGGACAGGGAAGTGTATTTCTCCCATAAACTTTGGGAAGAGGTTGAATGAAATTTGCTGAAGAATAATCTAATCTTCTATGTTTCAGAAGGTAAAGATCAAGAAATATTTGACAAGACCACTATTAATTACCATGCAGACACCATATACATAAATATCAAGTTGTAAGTGAAAAGTCCAGGGGTATATGGACTTCAGGAATGGCTGGATCCAGAAGTCCCCTTTTCTCAGTGTCTCTGCTCTGTCTTCAGGCCCTTACAAGACGGCTGTAGGTTTGAGTCCAGCAGGGAGAGCCTGCATTTTGATACTTCCTCTTCAGGTGTCAAATCTCTCAGATAGCATGCAACGAAGAAACAGCAACCTCTATCGCTTGATTGACACATACAATGAGCAAATTACAGGCTTCTTACCCACTGTTCCTTTGCACTCTCCGTCACACTGAGCAGCTCATCTTCTGCAGAACAGGCTCTTGTTTCCACAGGTTCCCCCACTCCCTGCGTTTGCTCACGCAGTACCTCCCCACCGTGTTCCCCAAGGGAGATCAGATTATACAAACTAAGGATCACAAGGCTCCCAGGGGGCCAGGCTGGAGTTCTTTGTATGGATTCCTTATTCTGCAGCCTCTTCTCAGATCCGCCCACAAGTGCATTTGCTTGGACCCAAGTCCGCCAGGCTGGAATGCGAGCCTCTTGGCTGAGGTCAGAATATGAGGGCGGCAGGCAGCATGGAGTTTGTTTAATTGATTTGCGCTTAACTGGCTGCCTTCCCGGATGGGTCCTGGAGGAGGGGGCAGCGTGGATTCTGGACCTTGCCTTGGGCACTTTGCTGACTGGCACACCTCCCCGGGTCCAAGGATGCTGGGATTCTGCTCAGGCTCAGTGCAGAGCCCAGCCCTCTGGAGGGATCCTAGGCTAGGGAGAGAAAGAGCTAGACTCAGGCACTCCCAGCCTCAAGCACCAAGGGCTGGGCAAGAAGGCATGACACAGCAGTGAGAGCACCTTATGGGGAGTCCAACAGACCTGTGTTCAAATCTCCGCTTGATCACTTATGCAGTATGACCTTAGCTGAGCCACTTCAGCTTGTATGCCTCAGTTTCCCCATCTGTGTAAATGAAGGAAGACACAGCATCTAACTCACGGGGCTGTTGCAAAGAATGAACACATGACAGCAGGGGCTGGCGGCAAGTTTTTTTCTGTAAGGGGCCAGAAAGTCAAAAGTTTTGGCCAGAAAGTCAACTCTGCCAGTCGTGTAAAAGCAGTCATAGATGATAGCTGAGCAAATGAGCATGGTTGCGTGCCAGTAAAACTTTATTTGTTGACACTGATATTGGAATTTCATATTTTCATGTGTCCCAAAAGACAAGTTTTTAACTTTATGTTTACTATTTTTTTTTTTTTTTTTTTAGAGACGGGGTCTCGCTCTGTCACCCAGGCTGGAGTGCAGTGGTGCCATCATAGCTCACTGTAGCCTCGAACTCCTGGGCTCAAGGGATCCTCTCCCCTCAGCTTCCTGAGTAGCTGGGACCACAGGCTCACACCACTATACCCAGGTAATTTTTAAATTTTTTGTGGAGATGGGGTTTTGCTATGTTGCTCAGGCTGGTCTCTAACTCCTGGCCTCAAGCAATCCTCCTGCCTCAGCCTCCCAAAACACTGGCATGACTACAGGCTTCAGCCACTGTGTCCAGCACCACAATATTATTTTATTTTTTCAACTATTAAAAAAGTTGGCTGGGCATGGTGGCTCACGCCTGTGGTCCCAGCACTTTGGGAGGCCAAGGTGGGCGTATCATGAGGTCAGGAGATCGAGACCATCCTGGCTGACGCGGTGAAACCCCGTCTCTACGAAAAATACAAAAAATTAGTGGGGCATGGTGGAGGGCACCTGTAGTCCCAGCTACTCGGGAGGCTGAGGCAGGAGAGTGGCGTGAACCCGGAAGGCAGAGCTGGCAGTGAGCTGAGATTGCACCACTGCACTCCAGCCTGGGTGACACGGCGAGACTCCGTTTCAAAAAAAAAAAAAAAAAAAGTTAAAAACAGGTGTTGGACTGTATTTGTCCCCGGCTGACTTCTGAAGTACAGCATTTACAAGAGCACTTAGCACATAGAAAGTGATCAACAAATACTACTGCTATTATTATTCTTGTTTTTGATCCAGAGTCACAAAGGAGACCTCAGAGCCAGGAAGTGAGAGCTAATAAGGACCTCAAACATCCATTTTACAAATGAGGCTGCTCCCCTTCTTAGCCCTGCGGCCTGGAGAAAGTGGTTTCACCTCCCTGAGCCTCAGTCTTCCCATCTGTACAATGGGTACAACATCACCTCCCTAAAAGGCAAAGTAATGACCCATTCCTCCACTCTCTTGTATTATCACTCTGCTCTCCTGGTGTGAACATACATCTCTTCTTCATGCTTCTGGGCCTTTGTTTTTGTGGTCTCTCCAGCCAGAATCTCCTCCCCCTTCTCACCCATTGGCTCTGTCTCAAACTTGGGGATCAGCACAGAAAGTGCCTCCTCCAGGATGCCTTTCCCAACCCCACATTGGATCAGGAACATTTTCCAACCTCCGTTATCACAGCAAATGTCACACTAGGCTGGGGGTATCTGTGCTAGACATAGAAAAATCCAGGGCTGGTACTTTTCTGGGTACAAGGCTGGGCAAAAGCAGGGCACCAAAAATATACATGGAATTTAATGTCTTTCTTTTTCCCTTCCTCCCAATTCCCAATCTCTCTTACTCTCAGCTCCTTCTTCCCCCTTCCTTTTCTTCCTTCCCTATCTCCCAGAAGCCCCTTGGGGCCCAGAGCCATTGAAAACTCTTGCTCTCTTTATCTCCTGTGGCAGGCAAATCCTAAAGTGGCTCCCATGATTCCTGCCTTCTGGTGTTCACATCCTGTGCATAATTCCATACTCTTGAGTGTGGGCATGACCTGTGACTTGTTTCTCATCAGTAGTATATAGCACAGGTGACAGAATGTTGCTTTCATGATTATATTACCTTACATAAGACTCTAGATCTGGCTAGCAATCTCACTATTCTTTTTCTCTCTTACTGGCACATGGTCACATTGTGAACAGCCCAGGGTGGGGACCACATTGCAAGGAACTGTGGCCAGCCTCTTGAAGCTGAGAGCAGAATCCAGCCAACGGCAAGAAGCCAGGCACCTCAGTCCTGCAGCCACAAGGAAATGAATCCTGCTAGCAACCCAAGAAGGCTTAGAAATGGATCCTTCCCCAGTTGAGCCTCTGATGAGACCATAGTCCTGGTTGACACCAAAACTGTAACCTTGTAAGAAACCCTAATGCAGGGGCCCCAGCTAAGCCATGCTCGGATTCCCAATCCGTGGGAACTGTAAGATAATAAATGTGTTGCTTGAAGCTGCTAGGTTTGTGGGTACTTTGTTACACAGCAATAGCTAATGGATACACCTCTATTTAAACATTTCCTTCAAGGCTCTTCTACAGCACAGGTGCAATCCAAGGAGTCCCAGATCTCCCACCCGATCTCCCTGGGCACCACCCTCATGAGGCCCATGGCCATGGGGTGAGGTGTGGCTGCCTTGGGTCTCTTGTAAGCAGGGCTGTGCAGCAACAGCCAGAAAGGGGTGGCCAAGGACATGGTGGCTCTTGTCCCCAAGCCTGTGGGATCCAGACCACCTGCCCCTGGGCAGAAGAAAGCAGCAGGACTATGGGACCTCATCCTAGGCAGGGGCTTTTCCACGGTCGCCCTGGCTCTTGGGATGTGTCTGCCCTGGACAATTGGTTCTAGTGTGGGACACTTATAACTGTCATTGACTCATGAGATGCCTGCCATTCGTTGGCCCAGACAGAGAATTCAATCATACTGAAGAAAGAAAAAAATTCATTCTCTTCTATTCTCTTTCCATTCTGCAGAGCCTCTAGCCATGGGTGGCTGTTTACATTTAAATTAATTAAAATCAAACAAAATTGGATAGAAAGCAGAGTCTCAAAGAGATACTTGTACACTCACATTCATAGCAGCATGATTCACAATAGGCAAAAGCTGAAAACAACGCAAGTGTTTCATCAGATGAATGGATGAGCAAAATGTGATCTATGCATAAAATGGAATATTACTCAGCCTTAAAAAGGAAGGAAATTCTGATACAGGCGATGACGTTGATGAACCTTGAGGACATCACACTCAGTGAGAGAAGCCAGACACAAAAGAACAAATCTTGTGTGACTCCACTCCTAGGAGATCCCTAGAGTCATCAGATTCACAAAGACAGAACGTAGGATGGGGAGTGCCGGGGGCTGGGGAGGGGGATGGGGAGTGAGTGTTTCATGGAGACAGAGTTTCAGTTTGGGAAGATGAGAAAGTTTTGGAAATAGTGATGGAGTTTCTCCACGTTGGCCAGGCTGGTCTCGAACTGTTGACCTCAGGTGATCTACCCACCTCAGCCTCCCAAAGTGCTGGGATTATGGGTGTGAACCTCTGCGCCCAGCCTTGATTTTCCTTTTAAAGTGCCAGGGGGTCTCTGGTTTATAGATCCCAGCCAATACCTGGACCTGGGAGAATTTAATAACTGGGTTTTGTTTTCCCTGTGAATCCCACAACTGTTCTCTGAACAGCAGCCAGAGGGCGCCCGTGAGCACCTAAGTCAGATCTCCTCCCTCCTCGGCCCACAGCCCTCCATGGCTCCCACCTCCCCCAGGGTCAAAGCCCAAGTCCTCCCCGAGGCCTACCAGGCCCTGCACGACCTGCCCCAGCCCCTCCCTGCCCTCTCCTCCTTGTCTCCCCCTCACTCACTCTGCTCCAGCCACATGGGCCTCCTCGTTGTTCCTCCAACACCCCAGGTGAGGTCCTGCCTCAGGGCCTTTGCACAGGCTGTGCCCTCTGCCGGCAAGCTGTTCCTTCCAAAAGCCATGTGGCAGCCTCCCTAGCCTCCTTTGTGTCTTTGCTTCAGTGTCTCCTCAGTGAAACCCTCATTTGCATCCTAACTAAAAGCTTCAAGCCCTACTCAGAATTGACAGCCCCCTCCTCTTCTACCCTTCAGACAAGAGAGCCTGGGACTCCCTCAACAGTGCTCCGAAGCTAAGAGCCTAGGATATCCCGGCCTGCCCACGACCTTGTCCTCAGCCTGGCCTTTCCCCAGCTTGCTCTGCCCCTCCCTGCAGCAGTTCAGAAATTCGCCTGGCGCACAGATGCCAAGCGGGAAAATTAATTGGGCCTTCCTGGGGCTGCTCTCTCCGCTCCCCCGTCAATAACAGCCGTAAAGCGGGATTTATGCGGCCGCGCTGGCTCCTGATGGAAACTGGGAGGAGGGGCAAAACATTCTAGAAAAGTCAATCCCTCGCCCAAGGAGCCGCTGGCGGCTGGGGCTCTGGGACCAGAGCCATCTCCCTGCTGCCCTTCCCTGGGTTGGGTGGGCAGGCAGGGAGGACATCGTCCCGGCTCTCCCCGTCTCTGGTCGGGAATCACATATCTAATTATATCTCACATGGGGGCCGGGCACGGTGGCTCACACCTGTAATCCCAGCACTTTGGGAGGCCGAGGCAGGCGGATCACTTGAGGCCAGGAGTTCAAGACCAGCTTGGGCAACATGGTGAAACCCTGTCTCTACTAAAAATACAAAATATTAGCCAGGTGTGGTGGCAGGTGCCTGTAATCCCAGCTACTGGGGAGGCTGAGGCAGGAGAATCGCTTGAACCTGGGAGGCAGAAGTTGCAGTAAGTTGAGATTGCGCCACTGCCCTCCAGCCTGGGTGACAGAGCAAGACTCTGTCTCAAAAAAAAAAAATAATAATAATAATATTATATCCCACATGTATAAGCACCTATTGTGGGCTAGGCTCCGTCCCAGGTGTTTTTGGAACATCAACATATTTAAAATTGGGAGGCAGGAGTTTTTATGTCCCTTTTACCAACAGGGAAACAGTGACACAGAGAGGTCAAGCAACTTGCTGAAGGTTGCACAGCGAGAAAGCAGCAGAGCTGGGATTTGAACCCCGGGCTGTTAGGCTCACATTTGACATTCTCGACTGCTTAAGCACGACCCACTGCGGCTTTTATACGTCTGGTATCTACATTGCAACCCTTCAAGATTCCCACGGTTGAGATGGTTGGGCTGAGTGTACCAGGAGGTAAGGGGTGCAGTTTGGATTTGAAGCTCCATGGTGGTGGATGTTCTCTCTCATGTCTAAGACCGTTGTTACTGAAGGCCTCCTCTTTTCCTACTCTGGGTAAGAAAGTAGGGGACATCTGGGTGTCGCCAGCTTCCAGACTTTATTCTTATTTATTTTCTTCTGAGCCAGTTGCTGTGGTTGCCACAGTTGTCCCTGGCTTAGGGGTTTGTGGGGACTAGCATGTGAAAGGGATGATACAGGTAGCTGGGAAAGACACAGTCACATCTTGATTTAACTGAGGCTGCTGGCTACAGAGGATTTAACTGAGGGCTTCAGGAGCTATTGCATGGCACCTGCTTGAAACTCTTACATCTGCTGATCCCTCTGGTGTCCATTGCTTTTCCTTTCCTCTCCCTCCTCAGTAGAGGCTCTTCCAGGCATCCCTGGGGAGGTCATGTAGGATCTGAATTCAAATCCCAACTCTGCTGTGTGACCTTGGGGAAGCATCTTCCCCTCTCCGGGCTCAGCATTCTTATCGGAAACCGGGGGCTAATAGCAGTGGGGTTGTGCAGGCACATGGAGCAGGCATAGATAGCAGAAAGTCCAACCCTGACTGAACACGCGGTGGGCTTTAACTATTTTTCTTACTGTTTTTACGTCGCTTTCCGACTGCAGAGAGAGCGAGAGAGAGCGGGGCGGGGAGGCTGCCATCTCTCCCCGGAGCCATTCCCGCAATCCCCGGACCCAATCCAGCGGCCTCCCTCTTCCACAGGCACCGCAGGGACGGGTTTGATGGACATGTTTTTTGCACGGAAAAAAGCTGGAGGAATTATATTTTGCCAAAAGTGTCAGCCGGAGAGAAAATATTTCCCGCATCTCTGGCGAGTGTTGACGGGCAGCAGCCAGCGCGCTGCTGGGGGGGGGTGGGCGGGAGGGGGTTGTACGCATCCTGAGGCCGCTGCCCCCACCTCTGTCCCAGCTGCCTCATCAGCCTCTGAGACGCCCCCCTGCAGCCCTGCCCACACCCCGCCCCTCCCCTCCTCTCCAGCCCCCTGCCTAGCTTTTCCCCTCCGACATCCTCTCTCAGACACCCCAACCTCTCTTTCTTTCTCTCCTCCGTAAGTATGGAATGAGTGAATGATATTGGAGCTGTGGTTTGCAAAATGAGGCGTTTGCCTGGACGAGGGGCTGAGCAGGAGGCACTGTCGGTGCCAAGGCCCTGGGGCAGGACAGAGCCTGGTGTGTTGGAGGAACAGCGAGGGGGCTCGTGTGGCTGCAGCAGAGTGAGGAGGGGGAGAGAAGGAGGGGGAGGAGGGGGAGAGTTGCCCAGGCTGGCAAAGATGCTATCTCTAAATACAGTGCCATTCTGAGATTTTGGATGGACATAAATTTGATGGGGCAGACGAGCGTGCTTTTCCCTCCCTCCCTCCATTCCTTCCTTCCTTCTTTCTTTCTTTCTTTTTTTTTTTTTTGATGGAATCTCGCTCCATTGCCCAGGCTGGAGTGCAGTGGCACGATCTCGGCTCACTGCAACCTCCGCCTGCCGGGTTCAACCAATTCTCCTGCCTCAGCCTCCTGAGTATCTGGGATTACAGGCACATGCCACCATGCCCAGCTAATTTTTGTATTTTTAGTAGAGACGGGGTTTCGCCATGTTGGCCAGGTTGGTCTCGAACTCCTGACCTCATGATCTGCCCACCTCGGCTTCCTAAAGTGCTGGGATTACAGGCTGAGCCACCATGCCCGGCCTAGGAGTGTGCTTTTCAACCCACTACACCATGTAACATAATACAGTCTAAGGATTCTGTTCTAAGAATTAGGATGTGGACATCTTTGGGCGGCATTGTTCTGTCTGCCACACCACCCTGTCCATCTGATTTTGTCCCTCCCCTGCTCAAAGCCCCGCCATGACTTGCTATTTCCTTAGATCAAGACTAAAATTCTAGGGCTCTGGCAGGGCACAGTGGTTCACACCTGTAATCCCTGCACTTCAGGAGGCTGAGGCAGGAGAATTGCTTGAGGCCAGGAGTTCAAGACCAACCTGGGCAACATAGCGAGATCCGGTCTCTGCAAAAAATAAAAAAAAAATTAGCTGGGTGTGATGGCATGTGCCTGAGGTCCCAGCTACTCAGGAGGCTAAGGTGGGAGGATCGCTTGAGGCCAGGAGATCGAGACCAGCCTGGGCAACATAGCAAGACCCCATTTCTACAAAATAATAATAATAGAAATAATAATGAAAGCTCTCACTGTTGTCTTCAGCGTTCTGGGGGATCCAGCACCCACAGTCAGGTCCTTTTCCCCTGCTCTCCTCCCAGCTCACTCCAGCCACACTGTCTGTCTGGCATTCTTCAAACAGGCCAAGCTTTTTAGAAGCAACCCAGCCTGGAATGCCCTTTCTTGCCCTAGAGCGTCTCAAGGCTGCTCCTCACTCAACTGGAACTCCAAGCTCACCTCTTTGGAGTAGCCATCCCAGACCACCTGGGATAAAGTGGCCCACCCTCCTCCACTTTCACTCTGTGGACACCTGAGTCAGGTTCTATCCCTCCTCTGCCTACAGCCCTCCATGGCTCCCACCTCCCTCAGAGTCAAAGCCCAAGTCCTCTCTGCAGCCCGCAAAGCCCTGCATGACTTGGCCCATCCCCTCCCTGCCTTCCCCTCCCTCCGTGTCTCCCCTTCCTCACTCTGCTCCAGTCACATGGGCCTCCTCGCTGTTCCGTTCTAACACGCCAGGTGCGGTTCTGCCACAGGGTCTTTGCACAGGCTGTGCCCTCTGTTTCCAACACTCTTCTCCAGCCACCACACGGCTCTCTCCCTGCCTCTTTCAAGTATCTGCTGAGATGTCACCTGCTCAGTGAGGCCTCCCTGACACCTCGCCCACCTTAGTTTCTAACTTTCACTCTCTTCCATGGAATCTCTGGCACCCCATGCCTCTTCTTGCTTTAGTTTTCATAGGATTCATTACCCAGCAGATTGCATAACTTTTTTTTTTTTTGAGACAGAATCTTGCTCTGTCACCCAGGCTGGAATGCAGTGGCATAATATCGGCTTACTGCAACATCTGCCTCCCGAGTTCAAGTGATTCTTCTGCCTCAGCCTCCCGAGTAGCTGGGATTACAGGCACGCACCACCACGCCCCGCTAATTTTTGTATTTTTAGTAGAGACGAGGTTTTGCCATGTTGGCCAGGCTGGTCTCGAACTCCTGACCTCAGGTGATCTGCCCACCTCGGCCTCCCAAAGTGCTTGGGATTGCAGGTGTGAGCCACTAATAACTATTTATAATGTTAATGCTCAGGGCTCATCTTCCCCATGGCATGAGAGCCCAGGAGGGTAGGGGCCAGGTCTGTTTTGCTCACAGCTAAGTCTGCAGCCCCCAGTCCAGGGCCCACCAGCAGGAAGGAATCCTGCAGTGTTTCCATCCATCCTGGAGCCTCAGTTTCCACATCTGCCTAATGGGGTCATGTGCCACTTGTCCTTGGGGTCACTGAGTGTCTTCCATCATCCGCCAAGTCTGAAGAAGCACCCAGCCAGCTGGGCTCGAGCACACAGCAAGTGTTTGTCTCTCACCCCCTCCGACCATCACTCAGACCCGGCGTGGGAGGTGACAGCCCCGCAGATGCCACTGGCTTGGGCTGCACCGCTGGGGCCAAGACGCTGTCACATTTGGTAAATTGCAGGCAGGCGGCTTCTGTGGCTGCAGTACCAAGGACAGGCAGGGACATGACTGGGAATATCTGGAGTTCAAGAGACCCAGGACTGAGCTGGGAAGTAGAGGCCTGAGAGCCAACTCTGCCCCTCTCTGGGCCTCAGTTTCCTCACTGGCAAACAGAAGAGGTCTCAAGATCACTGAGGCATCTTGGAATTCCTTTGGCCACATCCTGCTATGAGTCCCTCACTAAGCCCTTTCATGGCTTGGAGCCTCCATATATAAAATGCAAGGATGAAAAAATAAGAAATGAGATCTGAGCACAGGGGGTGACCTTTCTTGAGCTCAGGGCCCAATGCTTAAACCCCAACCTGGCTGGGCATGGTGGCTCACGCCTGTAATCCAAGCACTTTGGGAGGTCAAGGCAGTGGATCACCTGAGGTCAGGAGTTCAAGACCAGCCTGGACAACATGGCAAAACCCTGTCTCTACTAAAAATACAAAAATTAGCTGGGCGTGGTGGCGCATGCCTGTAATCCCAGGCACTCGGGAGGCTGAGGCAGGAGAATTGCTTGAACCCAGGAGGTGGAGGTTGCAGTGAGCCGAGATCATGCCACTGCACTCCAGCCTGGGTGACAAGAGCAAAACTCCGTGTCAAAAACAAACAAACAAAAAACTCTCATGATAGCTAATTGATTGAACCCGTACTGTATACCTGGCCCTACACTGAGAACTTTCTAAGGAACTTAGATCTGTTTTAGGCCTCACAGCAGCCCCATGACATAGGATACTATTAATATTACTACCCCCATTTTGCAGATGAGAAAACTGAGGCCCAGAGAGGTTAAAAACATTCACCCAAGGTCACACAACATAGTCAAGAAGTTTCAGAGGCTGAATGGGACCTGGTCTCTCTGATCCCAAGACTGGTCTGTAAACCCCCACACTGTCAAATGAATAGAGGAGTGTCCGTTCATCTTTTGGGAAAGGAGAGGGTGCTGGCCACTTTCCCTAATGACACAGGGATCTCCAGGTTTACCCCAAGAGCAGGGTCGTGGTCCCAGACCCCCTATTACTGATAACTTCCTCCCTACACAGCCAACCCCCTTGCAAAGATGCCCCCGTGGACACTGACTCCTTCCTTTCGTTGGGGCGAAAGCTCCCCTCCTCCCTGAGATCCGCTCAGGCAGGTGAAAGAGACAAGGAGGGAGAGGAGGCATCTCCCCACGTGTCCACCTGCAGCATCTTTCAAAGAAATGCAAAATCCAGAGGAATGAGAGAGCCAGCCGCAGGCTGTGCGTGAGCGTGTGCAGGCGTGTGTGAGTGCGAGCACGGATCTATGAAAGATTTAGGCGGTGCCTGGTGTGTTATGGCCATAATTAATCTTGTGCCTCGTTGGCAGAGTGAACAACGTTCACAAATTACTTTTTGTGGCCTGGGCGAGGCGAAGGCTGATGGGGCCCAGACTCCTTTTCCCAGGGATCAGGGCAGTGGGGTATAGATGTGGGGGAGGGTGATTCGAGAAGCGGGAGCTGCCTGGGTGCGGTGGCTCATGCCTGTCATCCCAGCACTTTGGGAGCCCGAGGCGGGCAGATCACCTGAGGTCAGGAGTTCAAGACCAGCCTGGCCAACATGGTGAAACCCTGTCTCTACTAAAAATACAAAAAGTTGGCCGGGCGTGGTGGTGTGTGCCTATAATCCTAGCTACTCGGGAGGCTGAGGCAAGAGAATCTCTTGAACCTGGGAGGCAGAGGTTGCAGTGAGCCAAGATCACGCCACTGCACTCCAGCATGGGTGACAGAGCAAGGCTCCGTCTCAAAAAAAAAAAAAAAAAAAAAGCCGGCCGTGGCAGTGTGCGCACCTGTAATCCCAGCTACTTGGGAGGCTGAGGTGGGAGAATTGCTTGAACCTGGGAGGCGGAGGTTGCCGTTAGCCAAGATCGCGCCACTGCACTCCAGCCTGGGTGACAGAGTGAGACGCTGTCTTCATTAAAAAAAAAAAAAAAGTAGAAGGGGGAGCTTCTCCTAAGTTCTCCTCCACCCCACACTGGTCCCTGTCTCCGTTAAGGTCATGAAGTCCCCAACCCAGTGGGTACCCCATGCATAATGGGTGCCAGGCTAAGTATTTTTGGAGGAAGAGCTTGTTTCATTGTGTGTTTATAGTTTTACTGAGGTATAACTGGCACTTGATAAACTGCAAATATTTAAAGTGAGGTTTTTTTAAAATTTCTTTTTTTGAGGCAGGGTGTCAGTCTGTTGCCCAGGCTGGAGTGCTGTGACGCGATCATGGCTCACTGCAGCCTAGACGTCCTGGGCTTAAGTGATCCTCGTACCTCAGCCTCTTGAGTAGCTAGGACCACAGGTGCACATCACCATGCCTGGCTAATTAAATTATTATTTTTTTTTTTGTAGAGATAGTGTTTTTTGTTGCATTGCCCAGGCTGGTCTGGAACTTCTGACCTCAAGTGATCCTCTCACCTCAGCCTCCCAAAGTGCTGGGATTACAGGCGTGGCCTCTAAACTTTTTTTTTTTTTTTTTTTTGAGATGGAGTCTCCCTCTTCTCACCCAGGCTGTAGTGCAGTGGCGCGATCTTGGCTCACTGCAACCTTTGCCTCCCAGTTTCAAGCGATTATCCAGCCTCAGCCTCCCGAGTAGCTGGGATTACAGGTGCGCACCACCACGCCTGGCTAATTTTTATACTTTTAGTAGAGATGGGATTTCACCATGTTGGCCAGACTGGTCTCGAACTCCTGACCTCTGGTGATCCCCCCCACCTCAGCCTCCCAAAGTGCTGAGATTACAGGTGTGAGCCACTGCGCCTGGCAGCCTCTAAACTTTTTAACAACATCTCTGCTTACAGATGAGGAAAATGAGGCACAGGACGGTTGTGGCCAGGCAGCCAGGAGTCATTTGAGGGGAGTGGATTATCTAGACACATATATCCATAAAGCCGTCAGCATAATGGAAACAGTGAACACGTCCATCACCAACAAAATGAATACATTACTCCCTTTGTAACCCCTCCCCCTCCTTCCCCTCCTTCCTTTTCCCAACCCTTTCCAGGCACCCACTGGTCTGCTTAGGGTTCCTATAAATGAGTCTGCATTTTCTGGATGTCACCATGCGTACTCTTTTTACGTCTGACTTTTATTCCTCAGCATTACTGATTTCCAGGCTCAGCCCTGCTGTTGGTTCAATCAGTGCCCTGTTCCTTTTTATGGCTGAAGAGAATCCCGTGGTCTGAATGGACCACTGTTTGCTTATCTATTTACCTGTGGATAGACATTTGGATTGTTTCCAGTTTGGGGCTGTATGCATAAAGCTGCTCTGAACAAGTCTGTACGAGTCTTGGTGTGGATGTAGGCATCATTTCTCTTAGGTAAATAAATACCTAGGAGAGGCGTGGCTGGGTCATAGGGGAAGTGTGTGTTTGACTTTTTCAGCAATTAGGAGCTGTGCACTTTAAACACAATCATAGGCCGGGCGCAGTGGTTCAGGCCTGTAATTCCAGCACTCCGGGATGCCGAGGTGGACGGATCACCTGAGGTCAGGAGTTTGAGATCAGCCTGGCCAACATGGTGAAACCCCACCTCTACTAAAAATACAAAAATTCTCCGGGCGCAGTGGCGGGCACCTGTAATCCCAGCTACTCTGGAGGCTGAGGCAGGAGAATCGCTTGAACCCGGGAGGTGGAGGTTGCAGTGAGCCAAGATGGTGTCACTGCACTCCAGCCTGGGCAACAGAGTGAGACTCCATCTCAATCAATGAATAAATAAATAATAAACACAATGACAACACATCTGGAGGGCTAGGGGTGGGCTATCTTGTTTTATGCTTTAGACAGCTCAGTGACTATGGGCATATCACTTTTCAGAAGGGGAAACTGAGGACAAATCATGTGGCTGATGAGCAGGGACTTGAACCCAGGACTGTCCAAGTCCAGAGAGGTAAACACACTTACCCAAGGTCACACAGTCAAGAAGTTTCAGAGGCTGAACTGGACCCGGGTCTCTCTGATCCCAAGACTGGGCTGTAAACCCCCACACTATCAAATGAACAGCTGAGTGTCTGTTAATCTTTTGAGAAAGGAGAGGGTGCTGGCCACTTTCTCTAATGATACAGGGGTCTCCAGGATTCTCCAAGAGCTGAGTCGTGGACTCAGACCCCCTATCACTGACAACTTCCCTCCTACACAGCCAGCCCCCTTGCGAAGGTGCAGCCGTGGACACCAACTCCTTCCTTCTGCTGGGGCAAAGGCTCCCCACTTCCCCAGACCCCCTCAGGCAGGTGAGCACTGGGCTGGATGCATTTGTGGGCACCTGGACACCTTCGGCTTCTCTCTCTCTCTCTTTTTTTTTTTTGAGACAGAGTCTCGTTCTGTCACCCAGGCTGGAGTGCAGTGGCACCATCTCAGCTCTCTGCAAACTCCGCCTCCCAGGTTCAAGCGATTCTCCTGCCTCAGCCTCTCAAATAGCTGGGATTACAGGCGTGCGCCACCACGCCCGACTAATTTTCGTATTTTTAGTAGAGACAAAGTTTCACTGTGTTGGCTAGGCTGGTCTCAAACTCCCAACCTCAGGTGATCCGCCCACCTAGGCCTCCCAAAGTGCTGGAATTACAGACGTGAGCCACCACGCGTGGCCCTTAGATATGTTTAGAGACACAGTACTTACCATTGTGTTACAGTTGCCTGCGGTGTTCAATGCAGTCTCACGCTATCCAGGTTTATAGCTTGAGAGCACTAGGCTCTCAAGCATACCATATGGCGTAGGTGTGCAGAAGGCTCTACCATCCAGGAGTGTGTAAGCAGAGGAGTGTGTAAGCAGATTCTGTGATGTTCACACAGGACAAAATCACCTGATCACCCATTTCTCAGAGAGTATCCCCATCATTAAACGATGGATGCTGCGTTTACTTTCTTTTTTTTTTTTTGAGATGGAGTCTCGCTCTGTCGCCCAGGCTGGAGTGCAGTGGCGCAATCTCGGCTCACTGCAACCTCCGCCTCCCGGGTTCAAGCCGTTCTCCTGCCTCAGCCTCCCAAGTAGCTGGGACTACAGGTGCCCTCCACCACGCCCAGCTAATTTTTTGTATTTTTAGTAGAGACGGGGTTTCACCGTGTTAGCCAGGATGGTCTCAATCTCCTGACCTCCTGGTCCACCCGCCTCGGCCTCCCAAAGTGCTGGGATTACAGGAGTGAGCCACCGCGCCCGGCCTGTTTTTTTTTTTTTTTTTTTGAGAAAGGGTCTCACTTGGTTGCCCAGGCTGAAGTGCAGTGGCACAATCATAGCTCACTGCAGCCTTGAACTCCTGGGCTCAAGCAATCCTCCCACCTCAGCCTTGTGTGGACCACAGGCATGTGCCACCATGCCCAGCTAGTTTTTTTTTTTTTTTTTTTGAGACACTGTCTTGCTCTGTTCCCAGGCTGGAGTACACTGGTGCCATCTTGGCTCACTGCAACCTCCGCCTCCGGGGTTCAAACGATTCTCCTGACTCAGCCTCCTGAGTAGCTGGGACTACAGGCATGTGCCACCACGCCTGGCTAGTTTTTGTATTTTTAGTAGAGATGGGGTTTTGCCAAGTTGGTCAGGCCGGTCTTGAACTCCTAACCTCAGGTGACCTACCCGTCTTGGCCTCCCAAAGTGCTGGGATTACAGGCATGAGCCACTGCACCCGGCCTGCCCAGCTAATTTTAAATTTTTTTGTAGAGATGAGATCTTGCTATGTTGCCCAGGCTGTTCTTGAACTCCTGAGCTCAAGTGATCCTCCTGCCTCAGCTTCCCAAAATGTTGGGATTACAGGCATGCGTCACTGTGCCCAGTCTTGTTTGTTTGTTTGTTTTGAAACAGGGTCTCGCTCTGTCACCTGGGCTGGAGTGCAGTGGCATGATCACGGCTCAGTGCAGCCTCAAACTCCCAGGCTCAAGATGTCCTCCCAGCTCAGCCTCCCAAGTAGCTGGGACTACAGGTGTGTGCTGCCACAACTGGCTAAATTTTTAATTTTTTGTAGAGACAGGGTCTCACTGTGTTGCCCAGGCTGGTCTTGAACTCCCAGGCTCAGGCAATCCTCCCGCCTCAGTTCCCAAAGTGCTAGGATTACAGGCGTGAGCCACCGCACCCAGCCTGTATTTGCTTTTTAGACACTCTTTACATATTTCCACAGTGTTGACTGTCTGCCTGGCACGGTCATAAGCACACACTTTACATGTCTTAATGTCTCTAAACTTCTTAACACCATCTCCATTCACAGATGGGAAAACTGAGGCACTGGCATTTCTGTCCACTCAGCCAGGAAGCATCTGAGGAGGGTGGGGACGGGCTTACCACCTGCCACCCCCGCAGCAGCAGCCTGGCCCCACTCATGGTGCTCATAGCCCCCTGCACAGGTTCTGGCTCAAGCATGGTGGTTCAACAGCCCCAGTTTTCACAAACGAGGCACCAGAAATCCCAGGAAGGGGCAGGACACTCGCCTGGCACTGGGGTCTCAGGACTGCCAGCCCCCTGTTCCCTACTATCTCCAGAGCTGCAACGAGGGCCCCCCCAAAACTGAGCCCTGCAGCCTGGGAGTGGCCTCAGCGGGTGCTGGCTCAGACAGCGAACAGATGCTCGCTATTTTAAACCCACTGTTAACTCATTAAGACAGCTGTTTCCCATCCCCAAAGTCGGCGGAATTAGAATTAAATTCATTCCAGAATTAAACACACACATACACACACGCACACCCCACCACCATTTGGAGGCAAAACTTGTTAGCATTTAGGCAAGCTGTGCCTCTGAGCCTGGGGACGGGGCTCGGCTTCCGCCTGACAAGTTACATCACAGCCCAGTGGTTGCCAGCTGGGCCTGTGGCCAAAATACCCTGTGGGCCCAGATTCTCATGTCTGCCCAGATCTCCGCCATCAGAGTCCAGCTGCCAACTGCACGTCCTCCTGGAGTTCCCTCTGACCCCTCAGACCCAGCAAGGCCCAGAAGCAGCTCAGTATCTGCCCCAAATCTGCTTCTCCTCTTGGGTGACCATCTCCACCTGTCACATCAGAGTCCAGGTTTCCCCTTCTCTTTCTCCTCTCCCCTTACCCCTCACGTCTGAATGGGCAGGACTTTGTTGATGCTTCTTCCAAATGGCTTTGCCCCACCCCTACTGCTACTGCACTGGTCTGAGCTTTTATCACCTCCAGCCTGGACACCTGCCCCAGACACTTTTCTGGGTTTCTAACTTCTACCCTCACCCCCAACTAGCTGTTTTCTCTTAAGAGAGAGATCTTCTTAGAGCCCAAATAGGATTGTATCACTCTCTTGATCAACATCGTCTAGCACAGGGCTGTTTATTAGGACTTTCTGGGATGCGTGGAATGTTCTAGACCCACGCCAACCAACACAGCCACCCCCATGCAGCTATAGAGTGCTTGCAATGTGGCCAGTGTGAGTGAGGACCTGAATTTTAAATTTTATTTCATTTGAATGACTTTAAATATTCACATGTAGCTGGCAGCTCCCGTATTGGTCAGTGAAGCTCTGTGGACTCTGGACATGACGCCATTGGCCTCCTGCTCAGATCCCTGGGGTCCTCCCTGTTTCCTGGAAGTGCAGGCTGGGATTCCAAGTCTGTCTGTCTGTCCAAGCCTGCTCTGACATTGCCCGTGGTGGGCTGGAAGTATCACAGAATTCACACTACTCCTCCCAGCAACCCCCAACCGATGGTGCACTGGCTTTTGCATAAATCCCTCGTCCTTGGGGTGGGGCAATTCTTTTTTTTGTTTGTTTTTGTTTTTGTTTTTTTGAGACGGAGTCTCACTCTGTCGCCCAGGCTAGAGTGCAATGGTGCTATTTTGGCCCACTGCAACCTCTGCCTCCCAGGTTCAAGCGATTCTCCTGCTTCAGCCTCCCGAGTGGCTGGGATTATAGGCACCCGCCACCACTCCTGGCTAATTTTTGTATTTTTAGTAGAGATGGAGCTTTACCATCTTGGCCAGGCTGGTTTCAAACTCCTGACCTCAAGGGATCTGCCCTCCCTGGCCTCCCAAAGTGCTGGAATTACAGGTGTGAGCCACCGCATCTGGCCAGGTGGGGCAATTCTGAGTTTCACAGTCAACACAGGCTCCCCGAGGTCCCCAGTGGGACTGACCTCCACCTGCCCCTGGCTCACGAAAGCACCCCTGTTTGCTGCTTCTCTTCCCTCTTGGACCTTCCCACACCCTTCCTGGGGCTTCCTGGGATTATCTCCCACATACACCACTTGTCCTGAAATCCTTGTCTGGGGGGCTGTTTTGGGGGAACTCAAATAGAACAGACTCTGAATTGCACAGGCAAGAAAATGCAAACTGTTCATCGTGGCTGACAAGGCCCTTCATCATTAGTCCCATTACCTCTTCACTCCTGCCGTCCACACCAGCCACACTCTCTTCTCCTCTTCTCAGATACACCAACCCCTCCTGCCATGGGACATGTGCCCATGTTGTTCCCACCCCCTGCAACTCCGATCTTCTCCCATCCTGTCTCCTTACTCTCCATGCCTCAGTTTAAATTCCTCCTACTCACACAGGACGTTCCCAACCACACTGTCTGCTGGCCACTGACTCCTTCTTTCTCTCTTTTTGTTAGAGATAGGGTCTCGCTCTGTTGCCCAGGCTGGAGTGCAGTGGTGTAATCATAGCTCACTGCAGCCTCCAACTTCTGGCTTCAAGTGATCCTCCGGCCTCAGCCTCCCGAGTAGCTGGGTCTACAAGCACGGACCACCACACCCAGCTAATTTTAATTAATTAATTAATTAATTAATTAATTTTTTGTTGAGACAGAGTCTCGCTCTGTCACCCGGGCTGGAGTGCAGTGGCACAATCTCAGCTCACTGCAACCTCTGCCTCCCAGGTTCAAGCCATTCTCCTGCCTCAGCCTCCAGAGTAGCTGGGGCTACAGGTGCATGCCACCACGCCCAGCTAATTTTTTTGTGTTTTTTTAGTAGAGACAGGGTTTCACCATGTTAGCCAGGATGGTCTTGAGCTCCTGACCTCGTGATCCACCTGCCTCGGCCTCCCAAAGTGCTGGGATTACAAGTGTGAGCCACCGCACCCGGCCACACCCAGCTAATTTTAATTTTTTTTTGTAGAGATGGTGTCTCACTATGTTGCCCAGGCTGGTCTCCAACTCTTGGTCTCAAGCAATCCTCCTGCCTTGGCCTCCAAAAGTGCTAGGATTATAGGCATGAGCCACCATGCCCAGTCAACCTTGACTCTTTTGAAGAGCACTGGCCAGGTGTTTTACAGAAGGTCACTCAATTCAGGCTTTTCTAGTGTCTAATCATGATTAGATGGAGATTCTGCATTTCTGCCCAAATTCCACTGAGATGGTGCTGTGGTCCCCTCAGAACATCAGATCAGGAAGCACACACTGCCAATGTGTCTTGTTGCTGGGGGCATTAATTTTGATCCCTTGGCTAAGGTGGTACCAGCCAGATTTCCCCCCAGAAATTTATCTTTATTCTTTTCCAATGAATAAATATCATGAGAGAGTCACTTTGAGACTGTGCAAATATCCTGTTTCTCCCTCAACTTTCACCCAGTAATTCTAGCATTCTTCGATTGATCCTGCCTCTCACACGCTTTATCTTATCTCCTTCTTATTTCTCTCCTGGGACTCACCACTGTTTGAAACATTCTTATTCAGTTGTTCAAACATAGTTCAATATTTGCCTCCTCCACTGGACAGAATTCATGAAGGTGGGGGCTGGGTTTGTTGTGGTCACTTCTGTGTCCCAGTGCCCAACACAGGCTCTGGCACATAGAAGGTGCTTAGCAAATATGTGATGAATAAACAAATGAAATGAGATGACACCAATCAACAAATCCCGGGTGCTCAAGAAGTATGATTGGGTGTCATCTCAAGAATGAAGTGTGTTCTAGGAGCAAAGATGCTATGAGATGCTACTTTAGAGGAATGTTCATCCATGGATGAATCCCTGGAGAAAACACCAGTGCTTCCATCTCCCAACAGCTCCCTTGGTCCTGCTGGCAGTCTGTATATGGAGCTGACATCACATGGATCTTGCTCTTTGAAATCTATGTCCCGGCTGGGCACAGTGGCTCATGCCTGCAATCCCAGCACTTTGGGAGGTCAAGGCAGGAGGATTGCTTGAGGCCAGGAGTTTGAGACCAGTCTGGGCAACATAGCAAGATCCCATCACTACAATAAATAAATAAATTAGCCAGTCATTGTGGCACACGCTTATAGTCCCAGCTACTTGGGAGGCTGAGGTGGGAGGATCACTTGAGCCCAGGAGGTCAAGGTTGCAGTGAGCTATGATTGTGTCATTGCACTCTGGCCTGGGCAACAGAGCAAGACTCTGTCTGAAGAAGAAGAGGAAAAAGAAGAAGAAGAAGGCGAAGGAGAAGGAGAAGGAGAAGAAGAGGAAGAAGGAGGAGGAGGAGAAGAAGAAGAGGAAAAAGAAGAAGAAGAAGAAGGAGAAGGAGAAGAAGAAGAGGAAGAAGAAGAGAAGAAGAAGAAGAGGAAGGAGAAGGAAAAGAAGAAAGGAAGTCTATGTCTAATAAAGCTACAGTAAACAAGACAAGGGTATTGGCATAAGGATTGACAAATAGATCCATGAAACAGAATAGAGAACACAGAAAAAGATCCCCCCCCCACCACAACATACACACACATGGTCATTTGATTTTAGATGATCCAATGACAAAAGGCAAGTATTTCCAACAAAAGCCTCTGGAACAACTGGCTACCTATGTGGGGAAATAAAGAACCCTAACCCCTACCTCACACCATACACAAAAATCAATTCAAGATGCATCATAGACTGAACATGAAAGCTTGAATTACAAAAACTTTAGAGGAGAATAAAAACAATATTTTTGTGGCTTCAGGGTAGGCAAAGGTTTCTTTGGACACAGGGAGCAAGAACCCTAAAAGAAAACGAATTGGTCGATTTCACTACAGTAAAATTAAAAGCTGATCAGCAAAACACCCCAGTGAAGAAAATCTAAACCCAGTGCAGAGTGTGGGAGTAGTGGGAGTGGAGTGGTGTGTGAGGACAGGTCCCCAAGACTGTGTGTCTGGTTTTTATTTTTGTTTTTTTTGTTTTTGTTTTTTGGTGGTGTTGTTTTTGAGATAGGGTCTCACTCTGTTGCTCAGGCTGGAGTGCAGTGGCACAATCTCAGCTCACTGCAGCTTCGAACTCCTGGGCTCAAGTGACCCTCCCATCTCAGCCTCCCAAGTAGCTGGTACTACAGGCATGCACCACCACGCCTGGTTAATTTTTTTGTTTGTTTTTTTTGTGTGCTAGAGACAGGATCTAGATATGTTGCCCAGGCTGGTCTCAAACTTCTGGGCTCAAGTGATCCTCTTGCCTCAGCCTCCCAAAGTGCTGGGATTACAGGAGTGAGACACCATGCCTGGCCACGCCAATTATTTGTTGACCCATGAGCTACCCACACAAGACTTAGGGAAATGCCAGCCCACCGGAGTCAAGTGACATGAATTTGAGTCTTGTCTTTGGCCCCAACACACTGGGCGAGCATGCGCTGGGCCCACCTCTCTCTGGGCTACATTTCTCTGCCTGTCTGTGAAAAGGTACAGTGCAATAATGTCTGACCCCCACCAATGTGTTCCACCCATGGGTTTCTCTCTCTTCTTCCAACCTCTAGTCACCAGAAGCCCCAGGCAGAATGTGGGCTGCTGGACAAGGCAGTGTAGCGTATGCCAACCCAAGACATATCACCCTGTACAGACAGATCTTCCTTCCCAGCAATGTTTTCTGTCTCTGAGAGTTTAACTATCCTGGTATAAAACCTGAGACCTTGGAGCAGGATGGGAGAAAAGACAAAAGAATCAGTCTGATCTCGGACAGCAAATCTGTTTAATTTGCAGCCAGACATCTGGCCTGGCAGGGGCCAAGCTGGGACACAGCCAGTGAGGCAGGAGGGTTGGGGAGCCGGGCGTGGGGAAGGGTGGATGCTGAGGCCTGGTGCAGCTTCTCCTTAGCTGTGGCACTTGGGCAGGGGTGGTCCCCTCTCTGTATGCCAGCTTCCTCCTGGGAGAAATGGGGAACATCACACCCCCCAAGCTCAAATGGTGATAGGAGGGCTCATGGGCAACGGTGTGCAGAAAGCATATGTGGTCTCTGCCTTGAGTCACTGTCATTTGACAGCTGAGGAAGCTGAGATGCTGAGGGGGTGATATGGTCTGGCTGGCTCTGTGTCCCCACACAAATCTCATCTTGAATTGTAATCTGAATTGTAATCCCCACATGTTGGGCAAGGGACCTCGTAGGATGTGATCAGATCATGGGGGCATTTCCCCCATGCTGTTCTTGTGAGAGTGAGTGAGTTCTCATGAGATCTGATGGTTTTATAAGGAGCTTCCTCCTCTTCACTTCTCTCTCCTGCCACCATGTGAAGAAGGACATGTTTGCTTCCCCTTCTGCCATGATTATAAGTTTCCTGAGGCCTCCCCAGACATGCAGAACTGTGAGTCAATTAAACCTCTTTCCTTTATAAATTACCCAGTCTCGGGTATTTCTTCATAGCAGCGTGAGAATGAACTAATACAGAGGAGAAGTAAGTGAGGGGCACCTCGGCTCACTGCAACCTCCACCTCCTGGGCAGAAGTGATTATCCTGCCTTAGCCTCCCAGGTAGCTGGGATTACAGGCGTCCGCCACGACGCCCAGCTAATTTTTGTATTTTTAGTAGAGAAAAGGGTTTCACCATGTTGCCCAGGCTGGTCTTGGACTCCTGATGTCAAGTCTTCCGGCCACCTCGGCCTCCCAAAGTGCTGGGATTACAGACTTGAACCAGTGCCCCTCCAAAAGAGTCTTCTTTTTGATCCTTCCTGGATAAATCCCAGGGCTGGCTCTCATTGGCCCAGCTTGGATCACAGGTCCCATCCTGAACCAATCACTGTGGCTTTGAGGGTGCAATCCTTTCATTGGCTAGGCCTGGGTCATGTGACTACCTAGAACCAGGAAGAAGGTCTCTTCTCCCAACTCCTTGCAGCCACGTGTACTCAGAATGGAAGACAGGTAGTTTCCCACAGCTGCACCATGCTGCTGGCCCCAAATACATGTCTGCCATAGGTAGCTAGCAGTTATCCTTATTCACAGAGGAGCAAGTCAAGACTCTGAGGAGGCAGTGGCATTCTCAGGGGCTTCACAGTAAGTAGCAGGGCTGGGAATTTGAACCCAGGACTTTTTTTTTTTTTTTTTTGAGATAGTCTGTCTGTGTCACCCAAGCTAAGCTGGAATGCAATGGTGTAATCATAGCTCACTGCAGCCTTGACCTCCTGGGCTCAGGTGATCCTCCCGCCTCAGCCTCCCAAGTGGCTGGGACTACAGTCAGGCACTACCAGGCCTGGCTAATTTTTAAAAATGTATTTGTAGAGATGGGATCTTGCTATGTTGCCCAGGCTGGTCTTGAACTCCTGGGCTCAAGAAATCTTCCTGCCGTGGCTTCCCAAAGTTCTAGGATTACAGGAGTGAGCCACCATGCCCGGCCTAAACCCAGGACTCTTGACTCTCGTATTTGGGATCCTTTGTGTAGATGTGTGCAAGTGGCTGAAGGAATGGTAATGTTGAGCTAGGCTGAGCGAGGCATGTGGAGGGCACTCTGGGCAGAGAAAACTGCCTGTGCAAAGGTGTAGAAGTGAGACCCAGCACTGTGGCAATCAGAGGTGGAGGAAGCATATTAAATTTTGTATTTGCCGGCCGGGCGCAGTGGCTCACACCTGTAATCCTCGCACTTTTGGAGGCCATGGCGGGAGGATCACTTGAGGTCAGGAGTTCGAGACCAGCCTGGCCAATATGGTGAAACCTCGTCTCTACTAAAAACACAAAAATTAACCAGGTGTGGTGGTACATGCCTGTAATCCCAGCTACTTGGGAGGCTGAGGCAACTGTAATCCCAGCTACTTGGAAGGCTGAACTTGGGAGGTGGAGGTTGCAGTGAGCCAAGATCATGCCACTGCACTCCACCCTGGGGGACAAGGCTCAGTCTCAAAAAAAAAAATTGTATTTGCATGAAGTACCTCTTTAAAACCAGCAACAACATGAGGTACACGCTGTTAGGATGTCCATTTTCCATATTCATAAAGTGGAGCTCAGAGAGAGAAATGGCCATGCCCATCATCTCAAAGAAAGCCGGAAACAGCAAAGCCAGCTTCAAATCCAGGTCTGGCAATTCCCCAAAGCTGGGCCTCCTTCCCTCTCACCCCTGTGTTATGGGTTGAATTGTATCCTCTCAAAAAATATGTTGAAGTTCTGACCTCTGATATCTGGGAATGCGACCGTATTTGGAAATAGGATCTTTGCAGATGTAATCAAGTTAAGATGAGGTCATTAAGATGGACCCTAATCCAGTATGACTGGTGTCTTCATAAAAAGAGGAGGTAACAAGTTTGTGGCTGCATCATTCCCATCTCTACCTTCGTTGTCACGTGGCTGTCTTCCCTGTGTCTTTGTCTCTGTGTCTCTTCTTTTCTTTTCTTTTCTTTCCTTTTTTTTTACTGAGACAGAGTCTCCCTCGATCACCCAGGCTGGAGTGCAGTGGCATGATCTTGGCTCACTGTAATTTCTGCCTCCCAGATTCAAGCGGTTCTCTGCCTCAGCCTCCCAAGTAGCTGGGATTACAGGCACACACTACCTCGCCTAGCTAATATTTGTATTTTTAGTAGAGATGGGGTGTCGCCATGTTGACCAGGCTGGTCTCGAACTCCTGACCTCAGGTGATCCACCTGCCTCGGCCTCCCAAAGTGCTGGGATTACAGGCGTGAGCCACCACGCCCGGCCCAAAATCCGTTTCTTACTAAGCTCTACAAGGGCCTGCACGACCTGCCCTATCCCCTTCCCACCCTCCCCTCCTCCCTCTCCCCCCAACTCTGCTGCTGCCATATGGGCCTTTGGCTGTTCCTCTAACATGTCAGGTGCAGTCCTGCCGCAGGGCCTTTGCATGGGCTGTACACTCTGCCTGGAATGTCCTTCCTGCACTAATGCCTCCTTCCTCCCCTTTCAGTCTCAGTTTGTGTTTTTTTGTTTTGTTTCTGTTTTTGTTTTTGAGACAGGGTCTCACTCTGTCACCTAGGTTGGAGTGCAGTGGTGCAATCATAGCTCACTGCAGCTTTGAGCCCCTGGGCTCAAGTGATGCTCCCATCTCAGCCTCCTGAGTAGCTGGGACTATAGGTGTGCACCACCATACCCCGCTAATTTTTGTATTTTTTGGAGAGATGGAGTTCCACTCTGTTGCCCAGGCTGGGCTCGAACTCCTAGACTCAAGCGATTTGCTCACCTCAGACTCCCCAAGTGCTGGGAGTGCAGGCGTGAGCCACTGTGCCCGGCCCTGAGTCTCGGTTCTGTTTCCTCCCTGACCTCCGTGACCACCTGCCAAGCTCTCTCCATCTCATGACCCCTTTGGGTTTTAGCCCCAGGATTTATCTCCTGCTGACATCTCCCTGCTCACTTATTTAATTATATACTTTGTATCTATCCCCCAACCTGGAATAGCAGTCCCTGGAGAGCAGGGACTTTTCTCTGTTTTGTTCACTGCTGTGTCTGTGTGCCTGGAACAGCGTCTGGCACAGAGTGGGCGCTCCCTGGAGGTTGCTTGGGCTTGAGTTGGAATCTTGCACGTGACTCTCACATTCACACTGTTCCAGGGTACGTTGCAGAGGCGACCTTGACCCTTTTGCTCCTATGACCTCACCTAGTAGCTATTTCTCGTTGGAGCATGGCCAAGCAGCCCCCTCACTGCCCAGAAAACTCCCTTGCCTCTTTGCATTTTTTTTTTTGAGACAGGGTCTCACTCTGTTGCCCGAGCTGAAGTGCAGTGGTGTGATCATAGCTCACCTCCCAGGCTCCAGCAATCCTCCCACCTCAGCCTCCCAAGTAGCTGGAACTACAGGCATGCATCACCACACTTGGCTAATGAATTTTTTTTTTCTTTTTTGAGACGCAGCCTCACCGTCGCTAGGCTGGAGTGCAGTGGCGTGATCTCGACTCACTGCAACCTCCGCCTCCCGAGTTCAAGCAATTCTCCTGCCTCAGCCTCCTGAGTAGCGAGCAGCTGGGACTACAGGCACGCACCACCACGCCCAGCTCATTTTTGTAGTTTTTAGTACAGACAGGGTTTCACCATGTTGGCCAGGAAGGTCTTGATCTCCTGACCTCATGATCCGCCTGCCTTGGCCTCTTAAAGTGCTGGGATTACAGGTGTGAGACACTACACCTGGCCTGAAAAAATTTTTTTTATAGAGGTGGGGTCTTGTTATGTTGCCCAGGCTGGTCTCAAACCTCTAACCTTGAACGAACCTCCCACCTCGGCCTCCCATCCCATCACACCTGGGATCCCATGAGACATCAGAGGAAATGGAGTAAAAGGGGTTGGAGAACTCTGTGACACCTTTGCAACTTTTCTGGAAATCTAAACTGGTTCCAAAATAAAACATTTATTTTAAAAGAAAAAATGTGAATGAAGAATGAGGCCATCCAGGATGAGCGGCCCGTGTGCCCGGGACTGGAACCAAAGCACGGACGCCCCGTCTCAAAGCCACTCCGGCACCATGGTCACAGCCGCCCCGAAAAGGCCCCCCAGCCCTCACCACCCCTCTCTTGCCCGCCCACAGAAACGGGCATCGGCTTTAGGCTTGATGGGGATGGGTGTCCCCCAACCCCAGTCAGAGGCGGGTGGCCCAACAGCAGCGAGGCTGAGAATCCGCTTTCAAACCCACTTTATTCTTTTCAGACTAGAAACATTCCTCATTGCGCCCCCCCCTCCCTGCCCTAGATCTTTACTGACCAGGGGCCTCAGGAGGGACTGGGGAGACAGTGGTATCCTCTGCCTCCAGGGACGTGGTGCTGCAGTGGCAGTGGGGACTGGCACGGCCCAGCAGCTCCAGCCTCCGGGAGCGTAGCCGGGCTTGAATGGCCCAGATGGGGGGCTGGTGGCCAGGTAGGGAGGGGTCCTCGTCCCTGAAGCTGTCGGTGGTGGAGTCAAAGCTGTCTTCTGTGCCGGCCACCGACTGTTTGCACACGGGGCAGGAGCGCCGGGGGGCTTGGGAGAACCAGGGGTCAATGCATTTGCAGTGGTAAGTGTGGGAGCAGGGCAGGATCTTGAGTTGGTCGCCCTCCTCGTACTCATCCAGGCAGATGGCACACAGGTCGTTGCGCCGCGTGAAGGTGCGGACCTGGGCCTTCTGGCAGGTAGACGTCTTCACCGGCCGTCTGCGGCTGCAGCAGGCCTGGGCCCAGAGCCACAGGCAGTTCAGGACGAAGAAGGTTGATATGACCAGGGCCAGGGTACAGCCCAGTGCCCAGGACACGGTCAGCACGGGGTGACAGTCCAGGTCGTGGCACGGCGGGTCGTCGGGCAGCAGCAGCACGTGGGCCGACTTGTCGCAGCCCAGGATGACCCGCAGGTCCTGCGAGGCGGCCTCGCCCACGAACACCGAGGGGATGGCGATCTGGCCCCTCAGGTCCTCGTAGACGTGGGTCATGCTCACGAGGTCGTCGGAGTGGACGTTGTGCACGATGGCCGCCTCGAAGCCGGCGCGCTGGGCGTTCAGCACCTTGAGGTCAAAGGTGCAGTCGTAGCGGCGGATCAGCGCGATGGCGCCCAGAGAGCGGTTGCCCAGTCGCGGGGCCTCGATGGGATGGCACGCGTTGGCTGGCTTGACCTCCATCAGGTAGCCGCGTATGCCCTCGGGGGCCAGGGGGACGCCGAACAGCGCCGGCAGATCCGCGAAGTCCACCGAGCTCGAGTTGTCTTCTAGCATGGCCCGTACCACCGCCTGCGCGGGCACCTGGAGCAGCGACAAGACCAGCAAGGATTTGACCGCCAGCAGGGCTCGGCCCGGCCGTGGCCACCCCATGGTCACCCGCTTTGCTGGCTGTGTGCTGCTAGGTCCCACTGGAGATGGCAGGCCTGAGGCCTTTGGGCATCTCCGGGGCCTCCCAGGGGGCCTGTGGCCAGGATGCGAAGGCAGTTGAGTTGGAATGACCGCGTGGTTCAGAGGCAGTGACGCAGCCACCGTGACCCTGGTGGCCCTAGGCATTAAGTGCTCCGGACGGCAGAGCAGCGTGCATCATGTCTTTGAAGGCCGGTCTCAGGAGGTGCTGGCGCAGGTGGCCTTTCTGGCAGATGACATGGAGACCGGGAGTCGCCAGGGTTCTAGATGCCCCCAGCTTCTGTGACATCGCCCTGGTACATTCTGTCCCAGGAGCTGCCAGCTGCTTGGGCCCGTGGCCAATGGATCATTCCTAGGTCTGTGATTTGCCGGTGCCCGGGCAACATTTGAGATAACTTCTTGAAGGCTCAGGGAATCTTTGGACCCAAGGAGGCCCAGGGATGCCTCAAAAGGGCTGCTGGCCCCCAGCGGTGCAGATTCAGCCCTCACTGTGCTAAGACTCTACCGGCATCAGCTTCTGGAGGTTCCTAGCAACACACTGTAGAAGGTTCAATGTTACCCTTGTCTGAGACTCCAAGAGGGACCCAGACTTGTTCAAGTCACGCCCCTCTACAATGAGGTCAGTGCTTAAAACCCAAATGCCTGGCCCTCTCTCACCATCCCTCACTCTGCTGCAGCCACACAGGTCTCCTTGCTGTTCCTCCAACACACCAGGCAGGATCCTGCCCCAGGGCCTTTGCATGGCCTGGGCCTCCTGCCAGGAAGACCCTTTCTCTCCGTAGCTGGCTCTTTTATCCGGACTCAGGTCTGAGTCCATATATCCTCAGAGCCCAACTGGACTTGATTTGGAGGGAGGGTGAAGTGCTGGGGTCAGGGTGGGGCTGGTGGGGGTCAGTAGTCCCAAGTCCTCACCGCCAGGTTGGCCTCCAGGCTTGCACCAGCTTCATTCTCTCTCCCTGTAGCATTGCCTCTCCAGCTGGGTCTCCAACTGTGGCCCCTGCCTGAGCTTCAGCCCTGGGCATCAGCCTCACCTCCTCCCCAGTCCCCATCCCCCAAATTTCATACCCTCAATCTGTCTGCAGCCCACTCAAGTCGGATTTCTGTCTCTGCCATTCAAAATCTGTATGACATCAGCTAAATTCCTTAGCCTCTCTGGGCCTCAGCTTCCAGACCTGTAACACAGTCTTTCCCATGCTCTAAACTCTCCCATGTCTCCCCATTGCCCTCCAGATAAAGACCACACTCTTCTCTGTGGCCTGCATGCACCCCTGTGGTTGGGCCCCTGCCAATCTCTGAAGCCTGGATGATTTGCAATGCCCCAGAGGATCTTGCTTTGTTCACCTCTAGAATTTTGCAAATGCTGTTCCCTCTGCCTGGAACAGAATTCTTGCTCCTCAACTTCACTTTGCCAGGCTGACTACTTAGTCTTTAGGTTTTCTGTGTTGGCCTAATACCTCTCAGAGCAGCCCTCAGCCAGTGACAGATGGGAAGTGGTAGATAAATGCCCCCACTCCCTCGTCCCTCTTATGGGACAAATCGAAGTATGTTCTACCATGTCTCCTAGAGATCCCCAGTCAAATGAGCTCCATAAGTCAATGAACCCAGTACTGTCTTGTCAATGAGCCCGCTACTGTCTCCTTCCCTTCCCCACTCACTTCTCTCCCCTCCCAGAGCTTCTGAGATCACCTCCCAAACAAATCTCTTATACCATGTAGTGGGTGGGACTGTGGCCCCAAATAGAGATGTTGAACCCCTAACCCCTGGTTCTGACCAACCCCTGTGAAATGGACCTTATTTGGAAATAAGATCTTTGCAGATCTTTTCCTTCTAAGAAAGGGAGAAAAGGCCGGGCACGGTGGCTCATGTCTGTAATCCTAGCACTTTAGGAGCCCGAGGCGGGCAGATCAGTTGAGGCCACGAGCACATGCTGCCATGCCCAGCTAATTTTTGTATCTTAATAGAGACGGAGTTTTGCTAGGTTGCCCAAGCTTGTCTCGAACTCCTGACCTCAAGTGATCTGCCATCTCAGCCTCCCAAAGTACTAGGGTTACATCGTGAGCCACCGTGCCCAGCCCCTGGTGGCACTCCTGCCCCTGCTCTGTCTACTGCCACAAACGGAGGCCACACTATCCAGAGGCCACTGCCTTGGCCACTGTGGATGGCCCTTGCAGGCCAGTCAGAGGCAGGTTTTTCAGTCCAGCAGACATGAGAGGAGGCGAGGGTGGAAAAACAGAAGCAGAGAGGGACAAACGTAGTGGTCAGGCTCGGGTTGGCTGTGATATGCAAGACCCAACCACAGTGGTGTAGGCGTACAGGGCTGATTTGCCCCTGAATGTGGAATGTGAGTAGTCAGTCCTGGGATGGCATGGAGATGCTGTGGTGTCTGCAGCCCAGACTTCTTCCATCCAACATATCCTCAGTAAGTGGCCTCCTCCTCGTGCGTCAGGGCAGCTGCATGAGCTCCAGCCATCACATCTGCCTCACAGGCAATGAGGAGAAGAGTGAGGAAGAGCTCACCCTGTCCCTTTAAGGACACTTCTTGGAAATCCCAGGCACCACTTCTGCTCACACTACATTGGCCAAAATTAGTCACGTGGCCACGCCTGGCAGAAAGCTTGCTGGGAAATGTAGTCTTTATTCTGAATGACCAACTGTGCAGCTGAAAACCAGGGCTTCTATTACTATGGAGGACGAGAGAACAGATGTTGGAGGTGTCCAACACCACCTGTCACTCGGACACACTTGAGTAAACTAGCCTTCAATGGCTGCCCAATACTTATTTGTTGAATGAATGAATCCCCACACCTCCAGCTTAGGCCTCCTTCAGTGGTGAGTGAGCTCACTGTCCCTGGGGATGGAAATGAGCTTTTCCCAGGCCCTTCTGTGCACCAGACTCCAGGCCATGTGGCTTCACTCCACCATTCAGCCACTCTGAGCCTCATTTGCCCCTTCTGTAAAAAGGAGGCAGCATCAGCACCTGCACTGCGGGGTTCACTGAACATGGATGGTGCTAAGCATAGTGCCTGCTCAGGCACCATGCCAACCCAAAGGGAGGCACCTGGCTTATTCTTTTTTTTTTTTTTTGTGAGACGGAGTCTCGCTCTGTCGCCCAGGCTGGAGTACAGTGGCGCCATCTCAGCTCCCTGCAAGCTCCGCCTCCCAGGTTCATGGCATTCTCCTGCCTCAGCCTCCCAAGTAGCTGGGACTACAGGCGCCCACCACCATGCCCGGCTAATTTTTTGTATTTTTAGTAGAGACAGGGTTTCACCGCATTAGCCAGGATGGTCTCGATCTCCTGACCTCGTGATCCGCCCGCCTCGGCCTCCCAAAGTGCTGGGATTACAGGCATGAGCCACCGTGCCCGGCCACACCTGGCTTATTCTAGAGAATCTAGAAGGCTTCCTGGAGGTGTTGTCTTCTAGACTGAGATCAGAATGAGCAGTGGATAGTGCTATGAACAGGAAACGTGATCCTGGCAGCTAGAACAGCACGGGCAAACGCCCTGCCTGAGTAGCCTGGTCTGGCATCCAGTAGATGCTTAATAAGTGAACATAGAACTCCCTGCCATCACTCAGGGCCTGCCCCCTCTGAAAAAGGGTCTCAGCTTCATCCCAGCTTCCTCAGTCCCCCAACAGCCAGGCCTGGGCCCTTCTCCAGACGCCTCCACGAAAGCAGAGTGGTGCCAAGGACTGGCAGCTTAACGAGGCCGGCCCGTGCCAGCCCCGCCAGCCCCCACCTTGGCTGCTGTTCTTCGTGAGAAGCTGCCGAGGCCCCCTCCTGCCCAGCCAGGTGGCGCCCCGTCTGTGTTTCTCTAAGGGGGAGTGTGGCCAAATGGGGAAACTGAGCCCCAGAGGAGGGGGGCACTCGGGGATGGCAGGAGCCACCAGCACTGCCACTGAGCAACGCAGCCTGCAGCGCGTGACCATGCTTTGCAGGAAACTCCGCTGACCCCCTGCATCCAGGGCCAGGTTCCTGTGGACACCCCTTCTTCCAGAGGGGGGAAACTGAGTCTGTGACAGGGGATCAGACTCACTAGGACTACAAAGCCGCAAAGTGACTGAGCTGGAATTCGAACCCTGGCCCCATGAATGCACTCACTGAGTATTTAGGGTTCCCCACTGGGTGCCCACATATGCGCTGGGAAACACAGCGGACTCCAAGAGTTCTCCGGCCCCTGCCCAGCCCTCAAGGAGCCCCAGGATTGGGGGAGAGATGGACCCAGACAGCCAGGGCTGAGGGAGCCCAGATAATGGGGTTCAGGGCAGGCTTCCTGGAGGAGGGGAGATTTCAAGTGGACTTGAAGGACAAGTAGGAACTTGGCAAGAAAAGTGGAAGTTGGGGGAAAGAGCATACCGGGCGATGCCCGGTTCACAGTCCGTACGAAAGGACGGGCTGTGCAGTTGATTCAGAGCATTTTGAAGAATTGCAAAATAAGTCCTTAGGGCTAAGATGAGGGAGGACTGGGATGTTTGAGGATTTAATTACCAAGCGAACTTAATTACCAAGAAAAGGTATTTGCTTGTGTTGTCACTGATTTGTCTATTCTGCCATTCAGCAAGCATTCCCTGAGGCTGCACCCTGGCTGGGCAAGGCTAGGTAGGTTCCAGGGCATCTGCAAATGAGGACTGGGGCTTTTGCCCACAGGAGGACTCAGGGAACTCAGGGCTGGTGCCTGCTGGATTAAACCTCCCCACACTCCTGCAACAGAGGCATGTTAATTCCACCTTCCAGATGAGGAACAGAGAGGTGACACGATTTACCTGAAGCCACACAGCACACCAGGGGCCAAGCCTGAATTCAAACCCGGGTTCACAGAGCCCTGTGTGCTTTGCTCTTTCACTCAACTGTCTCTTTTTTTTTTTTGAGACAAGGTCTTGCTCTGTTACCCAGGCTGGAGTGCAGTGGCGCCATCTCAGCTCACCACAACCTCCACCTCCTGGGTTCAGGCTATTCTCCTACCTCAGCCTCCTAATCAGCTGGGATTACAGGCATGCACCACTATGCCTGGCTAATTTTTGTAGTGGGTTTTGTCATGTTGCCCAGGCTGATCTCGAACTCATGCCTCTTGATCCATATTTAATGAGCACCTGCTATCCGCTAGTGCTGTGCTGGGGACACTGCTGTGACCAAGAGAGACCCCACTCTCAGGGAGTTTATTATCTAATGAATTGCAGTTTTTTGTGTTTTTTTGTTTGTTTATTTGTTTGTTTGTTTTTAGTGCAACAGGATGATGGAGTAGCAGGTTATGGAGGGGGGTGGTGAATTTAGTTAGGAGTGATCAAGGAGGGCCTCCCTGAGGAGGTGACATATGTGCAGAGACCTAAAAGATGGGAACGATTTGGCCAGGTGTGGTGGCTCATGCCTGTAATCCCAGCACTTTGGGAGGCCGAGGTGGGTGGATCACGAGGTCAGGAGTTCGAGACCTGCCTGGCCAATATGGTGAAACCCCGTCTCTACTAAAAATACAAAAAATTAGCTGGACATGGTGGCATGTACCTGTGGTCTCAGTTACTCGGGGGGCTGAGGCAGAAGAATCGCTTGAAACTGAGAGGTGGGTGGAGGTTGCAGTGAGCTGAGATTGCGCCATTGCACTCCAGCCTGGCGACAGAGCAAAACTCCAACTCAAGAAAAAAAAAAGATTGGAAAGATTCAACCACAGAAAGACATGAAGGGAGATGTGGGGAACGGCATTCCAGGCAGAGGGAACAGCAAATGCGGAGGTCCTGAGGCAGGAAACGTCGAAGAGGGCAGTGTAGCCAGAGGAGACTGCATCTGGGAGTAGAGAAGTGGTCATTAGTGTTTAGTCTACAGGTCTACGAGTTTTGACAAATGCACAATCATGTAACCCCACCACAATCAAGATACAGAACAGTCCCATCTCCCCAAAATGTTTTCTTATGTCCCTTTGTCCTCTACCAGGAATGCTTCAGTGGACAAAACCTGTCTTGGCCAGGCATGGTGGCTCACGCCTGTAACCCCAGCACTTTGAGAGGCTGAGGCGGGAGGATCGCTTGAGTCCAGGAGTTTGAAACCAGCCTGGGCAACATGGTGAGACCCGTCTCTACAAAAACAAAAACAAAACAAAAACAAAAACAAAACAAAACAAAAACAACAACAACAAAAAACCAGGCATGGTGGTGTGCATCTGTAGTCATAGCTACTTGAGAGGCTGAGGCAGGAGGATTGCTTGAGCCCAGAAGGTTGAGGCTGCAGTGGGCCACGATCACACCATTGCACTCCAGCCTGGGCAACAGAGCAAGACCCTGTCTCAACAAACAAAAAACAGGCTGGGCACGGTGGCTCATGCCTGTAATCCCAGCACTCTGGAAGGTCAAGGCAGGTGGATCACCTGAGGTCAGGAGTTCAAGACCAGCCTGGCCAATATGGTGAAACCCCACTCTACTAAAAATACAAAAATTAGCTGGGCGTGGTGGCATGTGCCTGTAATCCCAGCTACTCGGGAGGCTGAGGCAGGAGAATCGCTTGAACCTAGGAGATGGAGGTTGCAGTGAGCCGAGATCACGTCACTGCACTCAAGCCTGGGCAACAGAGCAAGACTCTGTCCCAACCAACTCCCACCTCCACCTCCCCCCGCCCCCCCACAAACACATACACACCCTAGTCTCTGCCCCTAGCCTTTTCCTGGAGGAAAAGACACACCCGGGGGTTCCCTGAGCAATTTCCAGAACATCATTATAAATGGGAGCATACAGCGGGCGGCCTTTTGTGTCTGGCGTCTTTCACTCTGCAGAATGCATTTGAGGATCACCCACATTGTTGCGTGTCTCGGGTGCTGTTTCCTTATGACTGCTGAATAGCACTCCGCTGCGTGGAGGTGACCCGGTTTGTTTATGCAAACACACCTGCTGGATCGCTTCCAGTTTGGGGAGATTAGGAATAGAGCTGTTAGAAACTGCCAGGTACGGGTTTTTGCATGGACGTGTGTTTCCATCTCTCTTGGGGGAGTTCCCTGGAGCGGGATTGCTGTGGGGGGTTTGGTGCATGTATGTCTAACTTCATAAGGAGTTAAGGGGTTGCAACGTTTTGCCTTCCCATGGGCAGCGTAGGAGAGCTTCGGATGCTCGCCATCCTCACCCGCTCTTGGTATTGTCAGCTGAAAGAATTTTAGCCATTTTAGCAAGTGTGAAGTGATATCTCACTGTGGTTTGGATTTGCATTTCTCCAGTGACTAATGGCATTGAGCATCTTTGCACGTGCTTTTTTTTTTTTTTTTTGCCATCTGTGTGTCTTCTTTGGTGAAGTGGCAGTTCAAGCCTTTTGCCACAGGGAGCTGATTAATGCTTTTAAAGGCTTCGTTTGATGCGGAGAGTGACAGGTGGAGAGGTGTGGAGAGGGAGGAAGTGACGGTCTTGATCCAGGCAGGAGCCGATGGGTGGGCGTGGAGGGGTGAAAGTGGGCCAGTTCTGGAGGCAGAGCCCTTGGCTGAGATATGGAGGGGCCAGAAACGAGGCACATCCGAATGACAGCTGAGAAAACCGAGCCCAGAGAGGGAAAGCGACTTGCCAAGGTTGCACAGCAGAGCAGTGGTAGAACCAGGATTTGAACTTATTTCTGAGGACTCCCCGACCCCAGGACTGCCCTGACTGTGTGAGGATATCAGAGCTCTGAGGGGTCCCTCCTAGTGGCTTGGCTTGAAATGTTCAAGAACAGCAGTTCCATCTTTTTTTTTTTTTTTCTTTTTTGAGATAGAGTCTTTCTGTGTCACCCAGGCTGGAGTGCAGTGGTGCAATCTCGGCTCACTGCAACCTCCACCTCCTGGGTTCAAGCGATTCTCCTGCCTCAGCCTCCCAAGTAGCTGGGATTGCAGGCACCTGCCACCTTGCCTGGTTAATTTTTTGTGTTTTTAGTAGAGACAGGGTTTCACCATGTTGGCCAAGCTGGTCTCGACCTCCTGACCTCAAATGATCCACCTGCCTCAGCCATCCAAAGTGCTGGGATTACAGGCGTGAGCCACCATGCGCGGCCAGCAGCTCCATCTTTTCAGGGGCTCAGGCCAGAAACTTGGGAATCCGGCTCAGCTTCCCTCTCCCTTTCTCCCCACCCCTCTGTCACCAGGGCCCCTGGGCTCTGCTCTGAAAATCAATTCTGAATCCATCCACTTATCCCTGTACCCCTGCCTCCAGCACTGTCACCAGTCACATGGACCAGCCCAGTCCCCACCACCCTGGTCTCCCGGATCCCACCCTCACCCCACCACAGTCTCTTCCCTCCACAAAAGCCAGAGGGCATCCGTGAGCACCTGAATCTGGTGCCATGCCTCTTCTGCCTACAACCCTCCATGGCTCCCACCTTCCTTGGGTCAAAGCCCAAGTCCTCTACATGTCCCACAATGCCCTGCAAGACCTGCCCCATCCCTTCCCCGCCCTCTCTTCTTCCACTTTTCCCCCTCACTCTGCTCCAGCCACACAGGCCTTCTCGATGTTCCTCCAACACGCCAGGTATGGTCCTGCCTCAGGGCCTTTGCACAGGCTGTGCCTCCGCCTGGGATGCTGTTTCCACACGGCTTCCTCTCTCACTTCCTTTGATTCTCAGATCAAATGTCACTGCCTCATTTAGGCCACCCCTGGCACCCCATTTAAGCTGCAACTACCCCACCCTGAGGAACCTCACTTCTCTTCCTTGCTGAAGTTTTCCTCACTGGATTTACAACTCTCTGACATCATGTTTTGCTTTTTAAAATTATCTGTTTCCCCTGGTAGACTGTGAGCATCACAACTTTGGAGACTTTGTCCCTAGCACGCCCAGAATACATATGTCACCCAGTAGGTGCTCACTGGCTATTTAGCGAATGAATGAGTGAGTGAATGAAACGCTCGCCAGGAACCCCGCCATTCTCCTGCACTCCCCCTAAACAAGCCTGTAAATGCTGCTGAGGCAGGAGGATTGCTTGAGTCCAGGAGCTCGAGACAAGCCTGGGCAACATGGTGAAACCCCGTCTCTACAAAAAAAAAAAAGAGAAAGAAAAAAAAAGCCAGGTATGGTGGTGTGCACCTTTGGTCCCAGCTACTCAAGAGGCTGAGGCAGGAGGATCACTTGTGCCACAGGAGAGCCGTGACTTGCCAAGGCCACGTACCCTGAAAGGTGCAGGGCTGGTGAGACCCACTCGGAAATCAGTCTCTGCTTTGCTGACAACCCACCTGCTCTTCAGCTCACAGTCAACAAGGGCTGTTAACGCCCTCAGTGCCTGGGCTGTGCTCATGTTCCAGGGTCTGAGCGGGGCTCCGCCCCAGGGTCCCTGCTGGAGGGGAGACAAACGTGGAGAAATATGGGGCTACAGCGGCAAGGAGGCCCAAGCACCTCCCTACCCCGCACAAAACCCAGTGGAGGGTCCCTCTTGCCCTTTGCCGAGGCTTGAAGGAGGAAATGGAGGCAGAGTGTGGAAAAGAATCCCAGTGTGAGCTGAGGAGGCCACCTTCAGGATGGAACCCCTAACTATGTGCTTGCATGCCTGTGGCGACAGGGAGCTCATTCCAGCACCTGAGTCATTCTTCTCTGTTTTTTCAATGTATTTTATTTATTTATTTTTGAGACACGGTCTCACTCTATCACCCAGGCTGGAGTACAGTGGTGTGATCTTGGCTCACTGCAACCTCTGCCTCCCGGGTTCAAGCGATCCTCCCACCTCAACCTCCCGAGTAGCTGAGATTACAGGCACCCACCACCATGCCCAGCTTATTTATTTATTTATTTATTATTTTTAGTAGAGATGGGGTTTTGCCATGTTGGTCATGCTGGTCTCGAACTCCTGGCCTCAAGTGATCCTCCCGCCTCAGCCTCCAAAAGTGCTGGGATTATAGGTGTGAGCCACTGCACCTGGCCCGTTTTTGTTTTGTTTTCTTTTTTTTTTTTTTTTTTTTTTTTTTTTTTTTGAGCTGGAGTCTCGCTCTGTCACTCAGGCTGGAGTGCAGTGCCACAATCTCAGCTTACTGCAACCTCCCCTTCCTGGGTTCAAGCGATTCTCCTGCCTCAGCCTCCCAAGTAGCTGAGATTACAGGTGCCTGCCACTGTGCCCGGTTAATTTTTGCAGTTTTAGTAGAGACGGGATTTCACCATCTTGGCCGGGCTGGTCTTGAACTCCTGACCTCAAGTGTTCCTCCTGCCTCGGCCTCCCAAAGTGCTGGAATTACAGGTGTGAGCCACCACACCTGGCCTGGCCCATTTTTAAACGGCTCTGTCTTTGAATTCCACTGGCCTCTACCTTGCAATGTATGGGTCATAGCTCTTGCTGTTTGTCCACACAAGCACTAACTACCTACTTCTTCAGGTCTGTGCTGGGCACCCAGTCCTTGCCTGCCTGGGGCTTCCAGTCCAGTGGGGAAGTCGGAGTGTGACCAGGTAGGGGCAGGGTGATTAGGGCTGTGATGGAGGACACACAGGTCCTGCGGGCACCCAGAGAGGCACTTGCCTCAGCCTGGAGGGCCCGGGAAGGCTTCCCAGGGAGGAGGCTTCTACGTCAAGGCTCGTAAGTAAAACCAAAGCCATTGGGCAGGGGTGGGAAGGGTGTTCCAGGTGGACGGAACAGCATATGCGAGGGCCCAGAGTTGCAGAAGGCACAGGAGTTCTCAACCTTATTGAACACTTCGCCCCTTTCAATACACATACACAGTTCTCTTAATAACAGAGATCTCTTCAGTAGCCTGAAAATACTTGGGCTCAATTATTCTAGAAAGACAAATGACAGGCCAGGCATGGTGGCTCACGCCTGTAATCCTAGCACTTTGGGAGGCTGAGATGGGCAGACTGCCTGAGCTCAGGAGTTCAAGATCAGCCTGGGCAACATGGTGAAACCCCATCTCTACTAAAATACAAAAAATCAGCAGGGCGTGGCAGCAGGCGCCTGTAATCCCAGTTACTCGGGAAGCTGAGACATTAGAATTGCATGAACCCGGGAGGCGGAGGTTGCAGTGAGCTGAGATCGTGCCACTGCACTCCAGCCTGGGCAACAAAGTGAAGTTCTGTCTCAAAAAAAAAAAAAAAAAAGACAGACAAATGGCAATAGGTTCTGTTCTAATCAACCCCATTTTCCAGATGAGAAAACTGAACCCGGAGAGGTTAAGTGATTTGCCCCAGGGCAAACAGCAGGGACAAAGCTAAGATTCAACTTCAAAAGCCCATCTCTGTAAGTCAGGGGGTCGCGCCTGTAATCCCAAACTCAGCTTCATAATCTCGGTTTTGGGACGCTGAGGTGGGAGAAACACTTGAACCCAGGAGTTTGAGACCAGCCTGGGCAACACAGACAGACCCTCATCTCTACAAATAATTTAACAATTAGCCGGGTGTGGTGACGTGCACCTGTAGTCCCAGCTACTTGGGAGGCTGAGGCCAGAGGATTGCTTGAGCCCAGGGAGTTGAGGCTGTAGTGAGTTATGATTGCACCATTGCACTCCAGCCTGGGTGACAGAGCGAGACTCTGTCTTTATAAAAGAAAAAAAAAAGCACCCACCTCCAGAGGCTGTTGCTATTTCTGTACCATCCCCATGAAGAATGGTCCGAATGAAGGAGCTCATTGTGGAACAGGGACAGAGTGATCTGTCCCTCTTAGGCCAAGACTGCTCAGCGTGTCCTTCACCCCTGGCTCTGTCCCAGTTCCTTCTCCCAACCTCCTTTGGTAGGTGCCAACCCTCTCTCATATGGGCTAAGAATAGTGGGCTCTTCACCTCCTCTGTCCCACACCCTCTGCTCCTCGTGATACAACCAATGAAAGGCAGATTCCCAGAAACTGTTACTGCCACTCCCAGAGGCCACTGGAGGAGGCTGGCTGCCAGAGATCTCAGCCCTGACAGTGTGAAGAAGGCCGTGATTCATCACCTGGTCCTCCCTCCTCCCTCCTCCTCTGCCCCCGCCTCCTCACCCTGTCTTCTTCCTAGCCCACCCCTCACAGCCTCCCAGCCAGGCCCAGGAGGGGAGGACGTTTTTAGGAACAGATGGCTGCCTTCCTTGCCCAGCACTCTGCCAGTTAATTAATGCCGCCTGTAATTAAACTTCCCACAAATTAGCTGTCAGCTACGCTAAAGGGAACCGTCCCTCTCAAATGCCACCTTGACTTACTGAATTGTGAGCCTTGTCGACAAAATAATTAAAGGCAGGAGGAGGCAACCAAACTTTGGACCCTTTTTTTTTTCTCCCCCTAATATTTCTATTGGTGTCCACAGCCAAATGCTTCCAGGCAGGACTTGGGAATACAAAGCTATTTTTTTTTTTTTTTCCTGAGGGTTCATGACTAATCCCTTCCATTGTAGAAGGAATCTTTATTGAGCACCTACTGTGTGCCAGGCATGGTGCTGGAGTCACTGCCTTCTTCAAACTCACATCCTTGACATGTTTTCTTTTTTCTTTCTTTCTCTCTCTCTCTCTTTCTTTCTTTCTTTTTTTTTTTTTTTTTTAATGGAGTCTTGCTGTGTTGCCCAGGCTGGAGTGCAGTGGCATAAACTCAGCTCACTGCTGCAACCTCTGCCTCCTGAGTTCAAGCAATTCTCCTGCCTCAGCCTCCTGAGTAGCTGGGATTACAGGCCCATGCCACCACGCCCATCTAATTTTTTGTTTTTTTAGTAGAGACGGGGGTTTTGCCATGTTGGCCAGGCTGGTCTCGAACTCCTGGCCTCAAGTGATCCACCTGCCTCAGCCTCCCAAAGTGCTGGGATTACAGGCATGAGCCACCACACCTGGCCAACATGTTTTAAAAGGAAAAGAAGTAAAGGAAGTTATTGCAGCTGGGGGAAGAGCATTTCAGCCCGTGTAAAGGCCCTGAGGTAGGACTGCACTTGGTGTATTGGAGGAACAGCCAGGAGGCCCGTGTGGCTGGAGCAGAGGGAGCAAAGGGGAGACAGGGAGGAGGGGAGGGCAGGGCGGGGATAGGGCAGGTCATGCAGGGCCTTGTGGACGTCAGTGACGACTTGGGCTTTGACCCAGAGGAAGATGGGAGCCGTGGAGGGCTGTAGGCAGAGGAGGGACCGGACCTGATTCAGGTTCTCACCTGCGCCCTCTGGCTGCTTCAGAGAGGACTGTGGGGATGGGGATGGCAGGGGCCAGGGTGGAGGTGCCTCACCTGCTCCGAGAGGGCAGTGATGGGGCTGGACCAAGATGGAGACACAGGAGCAGGGAGAAGTGGGTGGATCTGGGATAGACTCTGCAGGCAGAGGTGTCGGAATGGCTGATAGATTATATGGAGGGGACTGGGGGAGGGAAAGAACAGAGTTTCAAGCCTGGGAAGCAGAAGAAAGGGACAATTGATCCACAAAGATGTCAGATTTCCACAGAGCGAAGCCTTTTTCAAAGAGCAAATTCTTCAGGCTCAGATGAGCCAGCTGCCAAGGCCCAGGGAGTGTGGCTGTCTGGAGTGAGACCTCCCCGACCTGTCTCCCCTGCCCCCATCCCAGCATCAAGGATGAGGGTGAAGTTTGAGGGAGGGGGTCCTGATGGCTGCAGGGTCAAGCCCCCAGCAAACCTCAGGGGAGACGAGATCAGTGATTGCCCCCTGGATACCCGCTGGCTGCAAAAACTCAATTGAGCCCTGGGGTCAGAGGAGGGCTCTGGGCCTCACCAGGTAGGTTAGAAAGCCAATGTGGACATCTGTGTTCTTCCACCTACCAGGATAACTCGAAGCCCCAAGGGGCAGATGTCAGGCCCTCGAAGCACCTCAGGGCCTTTGCACAAGCTATACTTGCTGCCTGGAGCCCCTCCCCTCCCCTCCCCTCCCTTCCCCTCCCCTCCCCTCCCTTCCCCTCCCCTCCTCTCCCCTCCTCTCCCCCCCCTTCCCCTCCCCTCCTCTCCCCTCCTCTCCCCTTCTCTCCCTTCCTCTCCCCTCCTCTCCCCTTCTCTCCACTCCCTTCCCCTCCTTTTCCTTCTTTCTGACACTTTGTCACCCAGCCTGGAGTGCAGTGGCGTGATCTCGGCTCACTACAACCTCTGCCTCCCAGGTTCAAGTGATCCTCCCTCCTCAGCCTCCTGAGTAGCTGAGATTACAGGTGCCTGCCACCACACCCAGCTAATTTTTGTATTTTTAGTAGAGACAGGGTTTCACCTTGTGGGTCAGGCTGGTCTCGAACTCCTGACCCCATCGCTACCCCTTTCTTATACTTCAGGTCTTTGCTCAGGCATCACTTCCTCCAGGAAGCCTCCCTGATGCCCCAGCCTGAGTCAGGTGCTCCCTCTGGGCCCCACCGTGCCTGTGACTCCCCCATCATGGCCCTGATGCTGTAAACACCCAGTGCTGTAAACATGTTGCCCTGTGTCCTTCTTCCCTCACTGGACTGTGAACCCGTAAAGGCCAGGTCCGTTCTAATCACCAGTGCTTAGAAGAATTTGGCTGGGCATGGTGGCTCATGCCTGTAATCTCAGCACTTCGGGAGGCTGAGGAGGGCAGACCACTTGAGGCCAGAAGTTCAAGACCAGCCTGGGCAACATGGTGAAACCCCGTCTCTACTAAAAAAAAAAATACAAAAGTTAGCTGGGCATGGTGGCACAAATCTGTAATTCCAGCTACTTGGGAGGCTGAGGGATGAGAATTGCTTGAGCCTGGGAGGTGGAGGTTGCAGTGAGCCGAGATTGCACCACTGCACTCCAGCCTGGGCAAGAGTGACTCTGTCTCAAAAAAAAAAAAAAAGAATTTATGAACACAGTAGGCCCGATAAATAATAATTGAGCTCACCTGAAACTCTCGGGCCAGATGCATTTCAGAACTCTAGAATGTTCCCAGATTTTAGGATGCTGATAAGATGCACTCAGCATAGATTATTTAACACTCCCAGCAGGGCCCGGGGTAACTCATCCCCATCCCAATCAAACGCGGTCAACGATGGGAATATTCGGCCAGGCACCGTGGCTCATGCCTGTAATCCCAGCTCTTTGGGAGGCCGACGCGGGCAGATCATGAGGTCAGGAGATCGAGACCATCCTGGCTAACATGGTGAAACCCTGTCTCTACTAAAAAATACAAAAAATTAGCCAGGCGCGGTGGCGGGCACCTGTAGTCCCAGCTACTCGGGAGGCTGAGGCAGGAGAATGGTGTGAATCTGGTAGGCGGAGCTTGCAGTGAGCCGAGATCGTGCCACTGCACTCCAGCCTGGGCGACAGTGAGACTCTGTCTCAAAAAAAAAAAAGAAAAGAAAAGAAAAGAAAAAAGAATGGGAATATTAATAGTTAATGGCATAAATAAAAGGTATTAATATCCAAAGGCCAGGCCAGGCGTGGTGGCTCTCACGTCTGTAATCCCAGCACTTTGGGAGGCTGAGCAGGGTGGATCACTTGAGGTCAGAAGTTTGAAACCAGCCTGGCCAACAGACGGAGTTTCACTGTCTCCCAGACAAAGTCTCTATTAAAAATACAAAAAAAATTAGCCGGATGTGGTGGCACATGCCTGTAATCCCAGCTACTCAGAGGGCTGAGGCAGGAGAATTGCTTGAACCCAGGAGGTGGAGGTTGCAGTGAGCCGAGACTGCGCCGCTGTACTCCAGCCTGGGCGACAGAGCAAGACTCCATCCCCAAAATAAATAAATAAATAAAATAACAACACATGTCCTGAGGGAGCTTCCTGGGGTGATAAAAATGTTGTACATCTGGAAGGAGGCAGTGGCTACACAGGTGTATATATTTGTCAAAGTTCATCGAACTGTATCCTTAAATTACACCTCCATAAAGCTGATCCAAAAGGAAGATACAAGAATGCCAAGAAAGGCCGGGCACGGTGGCTCACGCCTGTAATCCCAGCACTTTGGGAGGCCAAGGCAGGTGGATCACGAAGTCAGGAGATCGAGACCATCCTGGCTAACACGGTGAAACCCCATCTGTACTAAAAAATACAAAAAATTAGCCAGGCGTGGTGGCAGGCACCTGTAGTCCCAGCTACTTGGGAGGCTGAGGCAGGAGAATGGTGTGAACCTGGGAGGCGGAGCTTGCAGTGAGCCGAGATCGTGCTACTGCACTCCAGCCTGGGCGACAGAGCAAGGCTCCGTCTAAAAAAAAAAAAAAAAAGAATGCCAAAAATACACACTCACGGGTGCGCTCCTCCACTGCTGGAGGGAATGCAAAATGGTACAGCCACTCTAGGAAACAGTTTGGCAGTTCCTTAAAAAGTTAAACAGACACCTACCATACGACCCAGGCACCCACTGCTAGGTGTTTCCCCGAGAGAAACAGAAGCATATGTCCACCCGGAGACATGTGCGAGGATGTTCGTAGCAGCTTTCTTCGTGACAGCCAAACACAGGATACAAACCCAAATGCCTATCCGCTGGTAGCTCGGGGCTCGGTAAACAGACTGCGGTCCACCCAGGCACTGGAATACGACTCAGCAATAAAAAGGGTTGGACTATGGAGACACGCACCAGCCTGGATGAATCTCCAATGCAACTATGATGAGTGGAAGATGCCAGATTCAAAACATCAGTTTTAAAAATAGGCAAAGGAAACAGTGGTGATGGAGAGTAGGAAGATGCACCTGGGAGGAGAGGGGCAGTTCATGACAGGGGTCTGAGAGATCTTTTGGGTGCTAGAATGCTCTTCCCCAGGGCAGGGCTAGGGTGAGGTGGTAGAGGGATTCTCCTCAGGAGCAAACTTTAAGGGAGGACCAAAAAACTCAACAACAGCAACAAAAACTCAGCAATCAAGCTAAATAGCATCTGACTGCATCTTCTCTTCTCTTCTTCTCTTCTCTCTCTTTCTCTTCTCTTAATTCTCATCTCTTCAATTTTTGTCTCTTCAATTCTCTTTTCTTCAATTCTCGTTTCTTCAATTCTCTTCTCTCCTCTTTTGTTTTTGAGATGGAGTCTCGCTCTGTCACCCAAGCTGGAGTACAGTGGTGTGATCTCAGCTCACTGCAACCTTCACCTCCTGAGTTCAGGCAATTTTCCTGCCTCAGCCTCCTGAGTAGCTGGGATTACAGGCACATGCCACCACGCTCAGCTAATTTTTGCCTTTTTAGTAGAGACGGGGTTTTGTCATATTGTTCTGGCTGGTCTCAAACTCCTGACCTCAGGTGATCCACTGCCTTGGCCTCCCAGAGTGCTGGGATTACAGGCCTGAGCCACTGTGCCCGACCTTTTTCTTTTCTTTTCTTTTCTTTCTGCTTTCTTTCTTTTCTTTTCTTTCTTTCTCTTTCTTTCTTTCTTTCCTTTCTTTTTCTCTTTTTCTTTTCTTTCTTTCCTTTTCTTTTGTTCTTTTGTTCTTTCTTTTTCTCTTTCTTCCTTTCTCTTCCTTCTTTTTCTTTCTTTCCTTTCATTCCTTTCTTTCTTTCTTCCTTTCTTTTTCCCTCCCTCCCTCCCTTCCTTCCCTCCTTCCTTCTCTCTCTCTCTCCTTTTCTTTTTTTTTTTAAATTAATTTATTTGTTGGTGGAGTCTTGCTCTGTCACCCAGGCTGGAGTGCAGTGGCACAATCTTGGCTAACCACAACCTTGGCCTCCCGGGTTCAAGCAATTCTTCTGCCTCAGCTTCCCAAGTAGCTGGGATTACTGGTGTGTGCCACCATGACTGGCTAATTTTTGTATTTTTAGTAGAGATGGAGTTTCACCATGTTGGCCAGGCTGGTTTCGAACTCCTGACCCCAAATGATCCACCCGCCTCGCTCTTTTTTTTTTTTTTAAACAGATCGGGTCTTGTTCTATTGCCCAGGCTGGAGTGCAGTGGCACCACCACGGCTCACTGCAGCCTCCATCTCCTGGGCTCAAGTGATCCTCCCACCTCAGCTTGCTGAGTAGCTGAGATCACAGCTATGCGCCACCATGCCTGGCTAATTTATTTCATTTTTTGTAGAGATGGAGTCTTGCTATGTTGCTCAGGTTGGCCTCTAACTTGTGGGCTCAAGCGATCCTCCTGCCTCAGCCTCCCAAAATGATGGGATTATAGGCATGAGCCACTGTGCCCAGCTGACTGCAATATTTTTTTTAAAAAATCAAAATTAATGCAAATAAAATATCCAGATGGCCCATCAATGATAGACTGGATTAAGAAAATGTGGTACATATACACACACCATGGAATACTATGCAGCCATAAAAAGGAACGAGATCACGTCCTTTGCATGGTCATGGATGGTGCTGGAGGCCATTATCCTCAGCAAACTAACACAGGAACAAAAAACCAAACACTGCACGTTCTCACCTAACAGTGGGAGCTGAATAATGATGAGAATACATGGATACAGGGAGGGGAACAACGCACACTGGGGTCTGTTGGAAGAGGGAGGGAGGGAGAGCATTAGGAAGAATAGCTAATGGATGCTGGGTTTAATACCTAGCAGCAAACTACCACGGCACATGCTTACCTATGTTACAAACCTGCACAACCTGCACATATATCCCTGAACTTAAAAGCTGAAGAAAATATTTCAAACAAAAAATGTTTTTTAAAAATAAATAAAATTTAAAAAAAGAAAAAATAATAATGTTTTTTTTTCTTTTTTTTTTTTGAGATGGAGTTTCGCTCTGTCACCCAGGCTGGAGTGCAGTGGCGCGATCTCGGCTCACTGCAAGCTCCACTTCCTGGGTTCACACCATTCTCCTGCCTCTGCCTCCCGAGTAGCTGGGACTGCGGGTGCCCGCAACCACACCCGGCTAATGTTTTGTGTTTTTGGTAGAGACGGGGTTTCGCCGTGTTGGCCAGGACCGTCTCGATCTCCTGACCTCGTGATCCGCCCACCTCGGCCTCCCAGGGTGCTGGGATTGCAGGTGTCAGCCACCTCGCCCGGCCATAATAATGTTTTCATTGAATGATGTTGTCCTGATTGCTTTGCTGAGGGACACAGTCACTGGTCTTCTTAAGCTGTACTTTGAATGATGCCTACCCCAAATATTCAATAAATATTTGATGGATGAACAACTGAACAAATACATGAATAAGAAACTGAAACAAAGTAAAACTGTACTAAAAAAAATACTGCCATAGAATCATGATTTAGGCTGGGCGTGGTGGCTCGTGCCTGTGATCCCAGCACTTTGGGAGGCTGAGGTGGGTGGATCACCTGAGGTCAGGAGTTCAAAACCAGCCTGGCCGGCATGGTGAAACCCCGTCCCTGCTAGGAATGCAAAAATTAGCTGGACGTGGTGGCAGATGCCTGTGGTTCCAGCTGCTTGGGAGGCTGAGGCAGGAGAATCACTTAAACCTGGGAGGCGAAGGTTGCAGTGAGCCAGGATTGCGTCACTGCATTCCGGCCTGGGAGACGGAGCAAGACCCTGTCTCAAAAACAAAAAAGAATCATGATTTAGAGTTTTAACCATGTAATTGTAGTTTCATTAAAGTTCTTTATTGTTTTCTGTACTAATCATGTGGTCTGCTAATAAATAATTCATTTCTAAATCCTAAAAAAAAAAAAAAAAAAAGTTGAAGAAAAGAAAAAAATCTGGAATGAGCCGGGCACGGTGGCTCACGCCTGTAATCCCAGCACTTTGGGAGGCTGAGGTGGGCAGATCACCTGAGGTCAGGAGTTCGAGACCAGCCTGGCCAACATGGTGAAACACTGTCTCTACTAAACATGCAAAAATTAGCCAGGCGTGGTGGTGGATGCCTGTAATCGCAGCTACTTGGGAAGCTGATGCAGGAGAATCGTTTGAACCCTGGAGGTGGAGGTTGCAGTGAGCTGAGCTCATGCCACTGCGCTCCAACTTGGGAGACAGAGTAAGACCCTGTCAAAAAAAAAAAAAAAAAATCCAGGATGAACACAACATCAAACTTGCTAACAGAGAGAATTCCGGCCAGGTGTGGTGGCTCACGCCTGTAATCCCAGCATTTTGGGAGGCCAAGGCGGGCAGATCACCTGAGGTCAGGAGTTTGAGATCAGCCTGGCCAACATGGTGAAATCCTGTCTCTACTAAAAATACAAAAATTAGCCGGGTGTGGTGGCGGGTGCCCATAATCCCAGCTATTCGGGAGGCTGAGGCAGGAGAATCGCTTAAACCTGGGAGGTGGAGGTTACAGTGAACTGAGATCGTGCCACTGTACTCCAGCCTGAACAACAGAATGAGACTCTGTATCAAAAACAAACAAACAAACAAACAAAAGAGAATTCCTTGTTCTGCTACAAGACTCACCTTACTCCCCTCCCACTAGTTGGGGCCCCTAAATCTTTATCTCCATCTGGCTGCTGGTGACAAGCACCCCTGTGTGTTTAGGTCAAAATTCATGCGGCTTGTACACTTGAGATTTCTGCGTTTGGGGTTTCCAAGTTTCACCTCAATAAGAAAGTTAAGAGAAAAGAAACGCAGCCGGGCACGTTTCTTTCTCACGTTTGTAATCCCAGCACTTTGGAGGGCCGAGGCGTGCGCATCACCTGAGGTTGGGAGTTTGAGACCAGCCTGACCAACATAGAGAAACCGCATCTCTACTAAAAATACAAAATTAGCCAGGCGTGGTGGTGCATGCCTGTAATCTCAGATACTTGGGAGGCTGAGGCAGGAGAATCATTTGAACCCGGGAGGCAGAGGTTGTGGTGAGCCGAGATCGTGCCATTGCACTCCAGCCTGGGCAACAAGAGCAAAACTCCGTCTAAAAAGAAAAAAAAGAAAAGAAAAAACAAACGCAGGCAGACAAAACAACCTTACCAGTTTCAAGAACACACACAGGCTTTTTGTTTTAAAGCCCATTCTGAACTTTGGGAGGCCGAGGCAGGAGGATTGTTTGAAGCCAGGAGTTCGAGACCAGCCTGGAAAACATAGCAAGACCTTATTTCTATAAAAAATTTAAAAATTAGCCGGCCGTGGTGGCATGCACCTGTAGTCCCAGCTACTTGGGAAGCTGAGGTGGCAGGATCACCTGAGCCTAGAAGGTTGAGGCTGCAGTGAGCTGAGATCACACAACTGCACCCCAGCCTGGGTGACAGACCCTGTCAAAAAAAAAAAAAAAAAAAAGCCAATTCCAGTGGTTATGGGGACAGAAGGGGGAGAAAAAAGAAGAAATATACAAAACAAGAGGCAGTGGACTGGGGAGGGGGGACTAAGGACATATTTGCTGAATGAATACAGCAGTGGATGAGGAGATATGGCCCCCAAAGGCTCCTTAAGGCCACAGTAAATAAACAAGGGAACAAGATCATCATGAGGGGCTGTCCCCGGCCGGGCGCGGTGGCTCACGCCTGTAATCCCAGCATTTGGGAGGCCGAGGAGGGCAGATCACGAGGTCAGGAGATCGAGACCATCCTGGCTAACACGGTGAAACTCCATCTCTAAAAAATACAAAGAATTAGCTGGGCGTGGTGGCAGGCGCCTGTAATCCCAGCTACTCGGGAGGCTGAGGCAGGAGAATGGCGTGAACCCGGGAGGCGGAGCTTGCAGTGAGCTGAGATTGCGCCACTGCACTCCAGCCTGGGCGACAGAGCGAGATTCCGTCTCAAAAAAAAAAAAAAAAAAAAGCGGCTGTCCCCTCCTGCCTCTGCCTACCCTCCTCACCCTTCATCCGCAGCACCGACTAGGAGGGGGAAGACGTGGCTGGTGGCCTGCCCCTCTTCCCCATTATCCTGGGAGCCCCGTAGGGACAGGGACCCAGGGCTGATGTCGCCACCGCTGCATCCCCAATGAGTCTCGGGGCTGGCATACAGTAGGCGCTCCATACCTGCGCGAGTGTCTGGGATGGGCAGCTCGGGGGTCTTTGACTACCGGAGGCATGGGGGTGTTTTTTGTCCTTTTTGCTCCTATGGGAGGAATTGGGCGTCGCTGGGGGCAGGAGTCCCCCAAGTCCAGCCCCTGGACCCTACTGGGCCCGAAGAGGGGGAGGGGCAAGTGGGGGGTTTCACAGAGAGGGGGATGGGGGAACGCAGGTGCCCAGGTGCCAGCTTGGGAACACCCCGCCCGCGCCCCGCTGGGTCTCCACTGCTTGCAGGGGACAAGGGAATGGGCTCCAGGCTGGCCAATGGGGACGCAGAGGGGGCGCATTACCTCATCAAGCGGCGCGGCCATTGGCTGCGGGCGTCCTGTGGGCGGGAGCAGGGCGCGAGCTCCCGGGACCCGGGAGCGGGTTGCAGGGGCCAGCCCCAGAGGATCCTGTGGGAGGGGGGAAGGGAAGGAGAGGGGAGGGGAAGCGAGGAGGAAGGGGAGGAGAGGGGAGGGGAAGCGAGGGGGGAGTGCAGGAAATGGGGAATTTGCAATATCTGCGGGGCTGTGAGGGGGTCTTTGGAAGAGTGTCGCCCCTACTCCCTGTCACCCAACTCCACGCTGCCCCCTACTCCGTGTCGTCCCCCTCCCAGGAGGGTCCCCTCGCCTGGGCATCTTGGTGGGGGATGGGGAGGGGTGGGAAGAGCAGAAGGGGAATGAGAGGGTCCCCTTCCCCCAGCGAAATTAGCAGTTCCCCTCCCAAGGGCTCTTTTTTCACCCCTTCCCCCCTCCCCTCCCCCCCGCCTCCCCGCACGCACACACACACATTGTCCCCCAGGCGGCATGGACAGACGCACCCACCCCCACTCAGAACACACCTCCGTTTGTGGAGCTGCCCGAGACCGCAGCATTCCTCCCACAGAATTCTAGGGAGAGCACATGGTCCACGGACATCCTCGAAGCACCCACAAGTGGTGGGGGGGAGGGCTCAATGTCTTTGAGCCTCAGTTTCCCCTGTCTGAAATGGGGTAGATAAAAGCCTTCACATCCCAGGACTGCTGTGAAGATCCATTCAATCGGGGAACAAACACAGGCACTTGCCCATACGGGGTGCTGGGGATACGGCACCACGGGGTTGGGCCCAGGCTCCACGGTGAGGTCTGGTGGGGAAAAACAGATACAGCGGGTCATTTCAAAAGACTATACATGCAAACTAAAAGAAAAATGACGAAAATAAAAACAAGGGCATGAGGTGGAGAGTGAGTTGGATGTTACTTTAGACCAGCAATCAAGGAGGGCTTTCCTGAGGAGGTGATGTTTAAGGAGAATAAAAAGAAGCTGTGGGGAAAACTGGGAGAAGAGTTCCAGGTGGAGGGAACCAGCCTGTGCAAAGGTCCCGAGGCAGCGCTAAGTCTGGCGGAACAGTGAGGAGGCCTGTGTGGCTGGAGCAGAGTGAGGAGGGGGAGAGAGGGAGGAGCGGGGAGAGAGGGAGGAGGGGAGCAGAGGGTGGGGAAGGAATGGGGCAGGTTGTGCAGGGCCTTTTAGCACTTCGTAAGGACTTGGGCTTTGACCCCAAAGGAGATAGAAGCCATGGAGGGCTGTGGGTAGAGGAGGTAGGGACAGTGACTCATAGGAGGTTCATAGGAGCTCTCTGGCTGCTTGCTGTGGGGAAGAGAGACTGTGGGGTGGGAGCCAGGTACCAGGATGGAGGTGACCCTGCTCATCCAGATAAGCGACGATGCTGCCAGATCAAGGCTGGAACCACAGGAGTGAGGAGAGGACAAGACCAAGGTCTATTTGGAGCCAACAGATTTCATTCTAGAAGTATTGGGTTGTGGGGGAGGTGGATCGGTCGTTCCTGCACAGGACTGGACCCACAGTGGCAGGAGGGGTGAACAGTAGTGGGATAGTTGGGTGGTCTTTTCCTTCCCCCACTCCCTACTCCAGTCCTCTACATTCAAGGCCAAATGAATGAGTGAGTCACCTCCAGCTGAGAGTGGCTGGGAGAGGTATACACTAGGCGCTGACTCAAACCTCCCACTCTGGCGCCTGTACTCCTGAGTCATCCACACCCCCTGCTCCTCACTGTCTCAAAGCCAGAGGGCCAAGTGTACCCCCCAAGCGGGATTAGTAACACATCAAACCTCTCTCAGCACCTCACCCTCCTGCCTGAGAACCCCAATTCTGCAGTCCCAGCCTCAGCCCCACCTGATATTGAAATCCCCCAGGGTACCCCGGGTGGTTAGTGTGACCTTATTTTGCATGCCTCCAGGACCAGGAAGCTCTCTCTTTTTGAGTAAGTGAAATATCATATGAGTGGCCCCCAATTTTTAAAAAATATTATCCTGGACTGTGTTCACCTGTTGTGAACCCTCCATGACTCCCTATCGCCCTCAGGACAAAGTCCCATCTCCTCAGCATGTCTTATAAGTGGTCTGGGCTCTGCTGACTTCCCCAGCTACACCCCCATCCCCATCCCTGCCTGACTTCCCACCAGTCACGCTCATGGTTGTAAGCGTAATTCCTTCTCAACCTTTGCACAAGCTGTTCTCTCTCTTTGAAAGGCCTTTCTTCCTTCCTTTTTTGCTTGCCTGCCTCAAAGTATACTTTTAAGCACAGTTTAGATGTCAGCCATTCTAGGAAGGCTTCCCCCACCTCCTAGGGTGAGTTAAAGAACCTTGATCTCTCTTGGATACATTGTATCTCCCCTAATCTAGCCTTGCAGATTAGAACTCCCACTCGCCAGCTGCTGACTTCTGGGCTGGTAGCTGTTTGCAGGGCTCAGAAATTCACCAGCCATGGGTTTTTGGTGGGGAAATTCTATTCTTCCCAGAACTGTCCCTCTGGGTATCCCTGAGGACATCATTAGTTTAAAACCATCTCCTCTGATCTGCTCTCCGCAGGCTGCCCCCCATGCAACCACAGCCCTGGGGCGGAGAAGTGGGGGGTTCCTTTTGAAGAGTGATTGACTAACAGCCATTAGATTAATGGGCAAAGCGCAGCATTTTCATTTCTGCTGCATCTACAAACTAAATGTTCCCATGTAATTACAATTAAGGACATGTTCGCCTATGACAGCTCCTGGCTTCCTGGCCTCCCCAGCCGCTCTCTCCCGCCCCTTCTCGGGCCATTTGCTATTTTCTCCTCCTTTTCCCCCCTCTTCTTCGGCTTTCTCTTCTCCAGTCCTCAGTTCTTCTTCCCAATTTCCTCATTTCTCCCCACCTTTCTGCTTTGAAACTCCTTCTTTTCCTTCTTCTTTTCTTCTCTCTGCCTCTTCCTGTCTCTCTCTCTCTCTTCCTATATCTCAGTTTCCTCTATGTCTCTCAATTTCTGTTTATCTGTCTCTCTTTTCTCTGTTTCTTTTTTTTTTTTTTTTCTTTTTTTTTTTTGAGATGGAGTCTTGCCCAGGCTGGAGTGCAGTGATGCGATCTTGGCTCACTGCAAGATCTGCCTCCCGGGTTCACGGGAGAATGAACCGTTCTCCTGCCTCAGCCTCCTGAGTAGCTGGGACTGCAGGTGCCTGTCACCACACCCGGCTAATTTTTTTTTTGTATTTTTAGTAGAGATGGGGTTTCACCATGTTAGCCAGGATGGTTTTGATCTCCTGACCCCATGATCTGTCCGCCTCGGCCTCCCAAAGTGCTGGGATTACAGGCGTAAGCCACCGCGCCCAGCCTCTTTTCTCTGTTTCCAACTCTCTTTCTCTCTGTCTCTGCCCCTCTCTGAGTCCTCCCTCTCTTTTAATGATGTATAACTTATAAAGTGCTCAAATCTTGTGTGTAGCTTGCGGAATCGTGACATGGACATAGACCCCCTTGGCTTCCACCACAGCAAGACAGAACATTCCAACCCTCAGAAGCTCCCTTGATGCCTCCTCGCAATTAGACCCTCTCAAGGATAACTGTACTTTTTTCTTTTTTTGAGACAGAGTCTCGCTCTGATGCCCAGGCTGGAGTGCAGTGGTGCGGTCTCGGCTCATTGCAACCTCCGCCTCCCGGTTTCAAGTGATTCTTCTGCCTCAGACTCCCGAGTAGCTGGGATGACAGGCAAGCTCTACACGGCTGGCTAATTTTTTGTATTTTTAGTAGTGACTGGGTTTCACCATGTTGCCCAGGCTGGTCTCAAACTCCTGACCTCAATTGATCCACCTGCCTCGGCCTCCCAAAGTGCTGGGATTATAGGAATGAGTCACTGCGCCTGTCTTTAGCCTTCCCAGCCCTGGCATCAGACCTCTGCCCCTCAACCCTGATCCTGGGACTAGAGTGTCATTGTCACTTCCCACCCTCCCCAGTTGCCCTTTCAGGGCAGGCACAGATGAGGGCTGTGGGCCTGGGATGAAGGAAGGCCTTCTGTGGATGAAGCAACCCTTTAGGAGAGCCAGCTATGGCCCCCCCGAGCTCCCCAGGGGACATTACAGACCAGGACCCTTTTTGTCTTAAACCCCTTTCTGATTCTGGTCTGAAAATCCCCCTCACTAGGCTTTTTTTTTTTTTTTTTTGAGACGGAGTATCCCGCTGTGTCGCCAGGCTCGAGTGCAGTGGTGCAATCTCGGCTCACTGCAACCTCTGCCTCCTGGGTTCAAGCGATTCTCCTGCCTCAGCCTCCCGAGTAGATGGGACTACAGGCGCCCGCCACCATGCCCAGCTATTCTGTGTGTGTGTGTGTGTGTGTGTGTGTGTGTGTGTTTGTGTGTTTTTAGTAGAGGCGGGGTTTCACCATGATGGCCAGGATGATCTGGATCTCCTGACGTTGGGATCCACCTGCCTCGGCCTCCCAAAGTGCTAGAACTACAGGCATGAGCCACTGCACCCGGCCTCACTAGGCTCTTATGAAGACAAACACCCTCCTGGGGGTCCCAGCGCCCTCTGAGCTCACCCTACAGATGAGACTTTTGGCTCAGGAAACTTCGCTTTTCCTTCCCCCTCTACAGATGGTACAACTGAGGCCCAGTGTGGGGTGCTTGCCCAACGTCAGACAATAGTCTGAACCTGGTGAGAGTAGGACTCAGGCCTGCAAGGGGACAGCTTTGAGCTGTGTGGCCTCAGGATGGCTCCTTCTCTGTCCCGAGCCTGTGTCCTCACCTGCAAAATGGGAGACTGGATGTTGGACCAGGTGCCCTGATGATGTCTGAGGCTATCCGACCTGGCTGCAGGGTGCTGATCCCCTGTCCCCTGCTCCAATCAGGTGGGTGATACTATGGAGAGTGGCAGGGGAGCTTTCTTCCTGCCTGGGAAGTTCAAGGCCAAATGGGGGTTCCCGGGACAGAGAGCAGGTTAGATCATTATCTGCCTTTGGTCCTCTGGTGTCATGGATTGGTAGGAGCGCTCCCTGATGAAATGGGACATAGGATGGACATGTTCAGTCACTTGTCCCCAGCAAATTCTGGTTTCAATCCCACCTCCACTCCTTTGCTTAGGCCTGTCCCCCTACTGGACCATCATACCCCTTGCTTCCCTGCTTACCCAATGCCTTCCAGCTTCCAAAGACAAGACTCAAGCCTCATGCATCTTTTTTCTTTCCCTACAGTAACTTAGCACAGGGCTGGGTCTCTGGTTGGAAAAAAAATACCAACAGTGGGCTGGGTGTGGTGGCTCACGCCTGTAATCCCAGCACTTTGGGAGGCCAAGGCAGGTGGATCACTTGAGGTCAAGAGTTTGTGACCAGCCTAGCCAACATGGTGAAACCCCCATCTGTACTAAAAATACAAAAATTAGCCAGGTGTGGTGGTGCACCCCTGTAATCCCAGCTACTTGGGAGGCTGAGGCACGAGAATCTCTTGAACCTGGGAGGCGGAAGTTGCAGTGAGCCAAGATGGTGCCTCTGCACTCCAGCCTAGGTGACGGAGTGAGACTCCGTCTCAAAAAACTAACAAACGAAAAAACCAACAACAACGACCTTCATCACCATCACCATCATCCCTGCATTACTGAGCATTCACTATGTGCCAAGCCTTGTGATGAGGATTTAACCTGAATCCTCTTGGATAATCCAGGCCATCATTCACAAGGATCTTCTGAAATAAACCCTGTCATTGTCTCCATTTTTCAGATGAGTAGGTCAAAGCTCTGAGAGGATACGGTGCTTGGCTGAAGGTCATGCAGCCAGTAAATGGCAAAGCTGGGATTTGAACCCATCTCTGGGCGACCCCAGACCTCCAACACTGGAGGAAAATGACAACATAAACTCGATCCCTCCTTTCCCCTCCCTGTGGGCTGAAACTGGGTTTGCAGACACCAAATGCAGGCTGTCAGCAGCTCCTCTGGCCTCTGATAAATCGAGAGAATTAAAATCCATTTAGAGGGAAATCTCTAAATAGGTCTGCGTTGTGTTTTGTGTGTGTGGGGTTTTTTTTTTTTTGCCATCTTTTTTTTTTTTCCCCTCTTCCCCCGGCTGTCTCCAACTGGGTAATGTATTCTAGGAGCAGAACTGATTCTGACTTAATTGAATTTAAAAGCAGGTATTACATCTGCACCTTGTAAGCGAACGCACGTGGAGGGAACGGCTGCTGGGATGCAGTGTTGTTTTTTATTTTTTATTTTTTCGAGACAGAGTCTCGCTCTGTTGCCCAGACTGGAGTACAGTGGCACGATCTCGGCTCACTGCAAGCTCCGCCTCCTGTATTCAAACGATTCTCCTGCCTCAGCCTCTGGAGTAGCCGCCACCACGCCCGGCTAATTTTTTGTATTTTTTAGTAGAAACGGGGTTTCACCATGTTAGCCAAGCTGGTCTTGAACTCCTGACCTCAGGTGATCCACCCGCCTCGGCCTCCCAAAATGCTGGGATTACAGGCGTGAGCCACCGCGCCCGGCCGGGATGGAGTGTTTTTACCCAGTGTCGCCTTAATCTTTCTTTGTACTGAAGAAGTGGCATCAATCCCCATTTGGGACTCCTTGTTAGGGGCCACCCCAGGCTGGGCCCTAAAGGGTGGCGGGTTTGGAGACATCAGGCTACGGGGACTTGCAGGTGAACTGGAGTGCTTGGGCGTCGAGAGAATGGGTGCAGGAACTCAGCTGCCTGCTTTATCTCTCATCTTCCATTTCACTCTCATCTCTCCCTGGAGTCCTGTTAGCCCCGCCTCCAAGCCATGCCCAAACCACACCCCAACCACGCCCCCAACCTCCCACCTCTCACCCTTGCCTTTGCCCTTATCTTGATCTGAACCCCCAGCACCTCCTGGACTTACTCTATCCTGGATCTCCTACAGCAGCCAAAGTGATTGCATCCTTTTTTATTTATTTTTTTCTTGAGATAGAGTCTTGCTCTGTCTCCCAGGCTGGAGTGCAGTGGTGTCATCTCAGCTCACTGCAACCTCTGCCTCCCAAGTTCAAGCGATTCTCCTGTCTCAGTCTCCTGAGTAGCTGGGATTACAGGCACCCGTCACTGTACGTGGCTAATTTTTGTATTTTTAGTAGAGACGGGGTTTCACTATGTTGGCCAGGCTGGTCTTGAACTCCTGACCTTGAGTGATCCACCCACCTCAGCCTCCCAAAGTGCTGGGATTACAGGCCTGAGCCACCGCACCCGGCCTATTCATCTCTCTCTCTTTCTTTTAAAAAAAAAACTGTGGTAAAATATGCATAATATAAAATTCACCATCTTAACCACTTTTATGTTTATTTTTCTCAGAGACAGAGTCTTGCTCTGTCACCCAGGCTGGAGTGCAGTGGTACAATCATAGCTCACTGCAGCCTTGAACTCCTGGACTCAAGTGATCCTCCCACCTCAGCCTCCCGAGTAGCTGGGATTACAGGTGTGTGTCACCACTCCCAGCTATTTTTTTTTTTTTTTTTGAGACAGAGTCTTGCTGTGTTGCATAGGCTGGAGTGTAGTAGCACGATCTAGGCTTGCTGCAACCTCCACCTCCGGGGTTCAAGTGATTCCCGTGCCTCAGCCTTCCAAGTAGCTGGGATTACAGGCATACACTGCCACGCCCAGCAAATCTTTGGTATTTTTAGCAGAAATGGGGTTTCACCACGTTGGCCAGGCTGGTCTCAAACTCCTGGCCTCAAGTTGATCCACTTGCCTTAGCCTCCAAGGTGATGGGATTACAGGCGTGAGCCACCGTGCCCAGCCCAAATTTTAATTTTTTTTTTGGTAGAGACAGGGTCTGACTATGTTGCCCAGGCTAGCCATTTTAGCCATTTTGAAGTGTACAATTCAGTGGCATTAAGTACATTCACAATGTTGTGCGACCATCACCAGTATTTCCAAAAACTTTCATTAGCCCAAAAGGAAACCCTGTAACCATTAAGTGGTAACTCCCCATTGCCCTTGACAACCTTGATTCTACATCCTGTCTCCAGGAACTTGCCTCCTCTAGGGATCTCATATAAGTGGAATCATACGGTATTTGTCCTTCTGTAGACAGTAGGCTTCTTTCATTGAGCATAATGTTTTCAAAGTTCATCCACCTTGTAGCATATGTCAGAACTCCTTTTCTTTTCTTTTTTTCTAGACGGAGTCTCACTCTGTCACCCAGGCTGGAGTGCAGTGGCGAAATCTCGGCTCACTGCAAGCTCCGCCTCCCGGGTTCACGCCATTCTCCTGCCTCAGCTTCCCGAGTAGCTGAGACTACAGGCGCACGCCGCCCCACCCGGCTAATTTTTTGTATTTTTAGTAGAGACGGGGTTTCACCATGTTAGCCAGGATGGTCTCGATCTCCTGACCTTGTGATCTGCCTGCCTCGGCCTCCTGAAATGCTGGGATTATAGGCGTGAGCCACCGCGCCCAGCCTCTTTTCTTTTTTGAGACAGAATCTCACTCTATCACCCAGGCTGGAGTGCAGTGGCACAATCTCGGCTCACTGACACCGCCGCCTCCCAGGTTCAAGGGATTCTCCTGCCTCAGCCTACCGAGTAGCTGAGATTACAGACGCATACCACCATGCCCAGCTATTTTTTTTTGTATTTTTAGTAGAGACATCATTTTGACCAGGCTGGTCTCGAACTCCTGACCTCAGGTGATCTGCCCACCTCGGCACCCCAAAGTGATGGGATTACAGGCATGAGCCACAGTGCCAAGCCCATTTCTTTCTTTTTTCTTTTTTTGAAACAGTGTCTCACTCAGTCACCCAGGCTGGATTGCAGTGGCGCTATCATAGCTCACTGCAGCCTCAACCTCCCAGGCTCAAGCGATCCTATATTCTCCACCTCCCAAGTAACTGGGACTACAGGTGCATGCCACCAAGCCCAAATAATTTTTTTATTTTTAGTTTTTTTCTTTTTTTAGAGACAGGCCTCACTATGTTGCCCAGGCTGCTCTTGAATTTCCGTGCTCAAGAGATCCTCCCACCTCGGCCTCCCAAAGTGTTGGGATCACAGGCGTGTGTCACCGCACCCAGCCATAACTTCTTTTCTTTTTAAGGCTGAGCAATATTCCACTGTTTGGATGTACCACACTGTGTTCATCCATTCACCCATCCATGGACACTAGGTTGTTTCTGCCTTTGGCTGTTGTGAATCGTGCTCTGTGAACATGCGTGTACAAGGATCTACTTGAGTCCCTGCTTGGAATTGTTGAGTCATATATGATCATTCTATTCCAAAATGATTTTTTTTAGCAAATGCCATTCACTCTCCTGCTCTAAATCCTTCTGTGGCTCCATATTGCCCCTAGAAAAGTGGAAACCCTGTCCCATGGGCCTCAAAGCACTGCCAACTTCTCCCTCCACATCTCCCCTACGCCTCCTCTTCCCCACCCACTCCATACTCCAGCCACACTAAGTAACCTTCACTTGCTCCCAGGCCTTCGCATGTGCTGTTCTTCCTCCCTGAAGACGCTCTTCCCCATTTGTTTTGTTTTATATATTTATTTATTTATTTAGAAGCAGAGTCTCGCTCTGTTGCCCAGCCTGCAGTGCAACGGTGCAATCTCAGCTCACTGCAACCTCTGCCTCCCAGGTTCAAGCACTTCTCATGCCTCAGCCTCCCGAGTAGCTGGGATTACAGGCACCCGCCACCACGCCTGGCTAATTTTTGTATTTTTAGTAGAGACAAGGTTTCACCATGTTGGCTAGGCTGGTCTCAAACTCCTGACCTCAGGTGATCCGCCCACCTTGGCCTCCCAAATTGCTGGGATGACAGGCGTGAGCCACCACGCCCGCCCTGTTGGTTTGTTTTAGAGACAGGGACCTGCTCTGTCACCCAGGCTGGAGTGCAGTGGTGCGATCATAGCTTACTGCAGCCTCAACTTCCTGGCCTCAAGCAATTCTCCCACCTCAGCCTCCCGAGTAGCTGGGACCACAGGTGTGCACCACCACACCTAACTAATTTCTGTTTTTAATAGAGATGGGGTCTCGCTATGTTGCCCAGGCTGGTCTCAAACTCCTGAGCTCGAGGGATCATCCTGCCTTGGCCTCCCAAAGTGTTGGGATTACAGGCATCAGCCATGGTGCCCAACTTCTTCCCTATTTCTCATTTTGGTTGGCTCCTTCTCGGCTTTCAGCTCAGCTGTCCCTGCCTCCAGGAAGCCCTCCCTGATCTCCCAGGCTGGGTCAGACACCTTCTCTGGGCCCCCAGAGCTGCCTGAATCTCCCCCATCATGGCTCTGATTGTGGGCCACTAGTGACCTGTACACATCTCCCCCACTGGGAGGGTGGAACTGGGTCTGTCTCAATGACCAGCACGCATTACAGGATCCAGCACACGGTAGGTACTCAATAAATGCTTGCTAAATGCTGCCATGATTATTTCTCTCCCCTCAACCCCCACGCCAGACCCTGTGCCCTTGAGAAATAGAGACACAGCCACCTCCACACCAACTTCTTCCGTCTAATGGCAGACCTCAAACAGTATCTCAGGCTGTCGATTAGAAATAGATCCAATCAATGTGCTTGTTTTTCATTCCACGGTGCGTCTGTGATGGATGGGCGGGTGGGAGTGCTATTAAGCCGGGAGAATTTTCTATATGTTCCAGGCTCTGGGTAGACTTTCTTCAAAAAGCTATCCGGCCAGATCTCAAATGAGAAAGTCATTAAACACACACACTCTCTCTCACACACACATATTGCAGGAGAGCATCCCGTTCTCTGGGAAAAAAAATAAAAGCAATTAATACATAACTGCAAATGTGGCAGTCTTTGCATGGAGGCTGTGAGGACTACAGCTGACAGGGAGAAAGAGGCAATTGTTTTTCTTTTTTTCCCAAACACATCAAAGTTCTCCCTGGAAGCGGCAGCCAGTAAATTATAGACTCATTTTCACTACAGTGTCTTAAGTTGGATACCCCAGAAGTAGCTCCTGAAACAAGGATTTGGAGGTAAGTTGTTTATGTGGGAAGTGATCCAGGAAGCCCCAGGAGAGTGGGGAAGTGAGACAAGGAAGGAAAGAACCAACCCTTATGAGCAGGTGACTGCCCTGAGCAATTGGGCTCAGTCCCACTGGATACCCTTGGGAGATGGTGTATAGCATACACTTGTTCTTCCCAAGAGAATGAGGGAGCTGGGGTATTTATCCACCAGTGCCTATCCATCACTGGCAAAGGGCTGCTTCCTGAGACATCAATTCTCTGTCACTTCCAGCCTGGCCCTCACCCAGGTGACTGCAGAAGGATGCTGTTGGCAGGTGCTGAAATGTGGGTGCAGTAGGGACACCCACAGCGTCTGCTACACATAGTAGCATTCACAAAGCCTGGATTTCCTATCACCATTCATTCATTCAAAAATATTTATTAAGCTCACACTGGGTGCTGTGCTGGGGGCTGGGGACAGTGGTGAAATAGACCCAGCCCTTGCCCTCTAGGAATTCAAAGACACATAACCAGGCATTTACAGCGTAGAGTGTCAGCCTGTGATGAGGGAAGCTCAGGCAGCTGGGGTAGCTCAGGAAGACTCCTTTCTCAGCATTGTAGACCAGGATCAGGTGAAGCTTCCCTGAGGGATGATATTTAAAGATGAGCAGATGCTAGGTGAACAAGGAGAAGCAGAGGTGGAGCAAGGAAGAATGAAGTAGCTAGACTATGAAGAATTTTGAAAATAAAGTTTAGACTTTCTCTTGAGGGCACTGGGGAGCCATGGAGAGCTGCAGAGGGGAGAGGGGAAGGGTCAGACTTACACTTAAGATCGATCCTCCTGGCTGCTGTGTGGATGCTAGGAGCCCATCAAGAAGGCTATTGTAGGAGCTCATGGTGTCTATTGAAAAACACAGGTGGGGGTACCGAGTGGGGCTGCCATGGAGACGGTAATGTTGAAATCAACAGGACTTGGTGACTGTGAAATTGGCAGGGCCGGGTGTTGATAAGAGAGGGAGATAGGGAGGCTTGTTCACAACTTTCCAGGGAAAGAGTGGGGCCATCAGGGAGGGGGTTACAGGAGGAGGTGCTGGAGGGGGATAAAAAGGATGCATTGGGAGTTGGGTAGGATGTACCTGGTGGACCTCCAAGAGGAGGCATCCAGGAGGAACTGGAGACAGATCTGGGGCCAAGTCTGGGTGGAGACAGAAGTCAGGGCATCTTCAGGACGATTAAAGCTGCAGGAAAAAGTTTCTAAATTTGGATCATCCAGGAAATAGGCCAGTTTCAATTGCAGGGTATTAAAATAATAGTAACAATAAATAATAAATTCCTTTTTTTCTTTCCCAGTGGCGAATGTCAGAAGCCCAGTTCTCTAGTTCTGTGTCCTGGTTCCGGCAACCCCAGTGGTCCTCCAAGCGATGATGCCTAGAAACCCATCCAATATCGCCAGCTGCATCCTTCAGTCACATGGCCAGGCTGAGCCAATCAGGAAGCCAGCAGGAATAGGCTTCAGTGATTGGCTGGAGCCGGAGGTGGAACCAATTCACTCGCAGGGTTGGAAAAGAGGAAAGGTGTGCATTGGTTAAGGTAACACTCCCTGCCGTTATAAACTGGCAAGCCTCAATGACCCAACAGAAGTTTGTTGCTCATATAAAGAGCAAACAGGTGTTCCTTTGTTTCCACCTAGTATCTCAGGGATCAGGCCCCGCTGCCTTATACCTCCTCCATCTTTAAAGTGTAGGTTGCAGAAAGAGCCTGGGCCAGAACGTAAGTCATGGGCACATCACTTCTGCCCACCTTCCATTGGCTCAATTAAGTCACATGGCTGCCCCAACTGCAAGGGATGCTGGGAAACACCTTGCTGTGTGCCCTGAAGAAGGAGGAAATGGGTTTGGAGAGCAGCCAGGCAGCGGCGAAACCAGGTTGCTTCTGCGTCCTGCAGGTGGAGGGAAGAATGAAGGTCAGGGAAGACCCACAAATATCTACCAAGACGACCCTTGTCACTAAAAAACGTGGAGAAAAATTCTCGAATCCACCTCATGTTGTTGCTCAAGGGATGGAGAGTGTCCTCACTGGTTCAGAAGCCTCAAGGGGTTGGTGACTACGTATGTCTTGGTCACCAGTATCTATCCATATTCTAGAACAATGCCTGGCATAGAATAGTTGCTGGATATACATTTACTGAATAGGTGAGTGCATGGCTGGGTGGGAAGATGGATGGGTGGATGGATGGATGGTTGGGTGAATGGATGGGTAGATGGATGGGTGGTAGGTGGATAGTAGATGCATGAATGGATGATTGGGTGGTGGATGGGTGGATAGATGGATGGATGGTTGGATGGATGTTTGGGCAGATGGTGGGTGGATGAATGGTTGGATGGGTCATGGGTGAATGGTGGATGGATGGATGGATGGGCAGATGAGTGGATGGATGGATGTATGGGTGGAGCGGGTGGAGGGGTGGTGGGTGGGTGGATGGATGGATGTGTGGGTGGATGGATGGATGTGTGGGTAGATGGATGGATGTGTTGGTGGATGGATGGATGTGTGGGTGGATGGATAGACAGATGTGTGGGTGGATTGATGGGTCAATGGATGGATGGTAGGTGGATGAGTGGATAGGTGGATGGACAGGTGGGTCTATTTATAAGTGAAGCTATCTCTTCTCCATCTTTGGGCTGCACTGAAATGGCCATGGGCACTGATAGTATGAGCCCCCAAATGGATCCCTGGCCATAATTCTAGAACACTAAGGTATTGGGACAGGCTTCCTGCCCTTCAGGTAGATAGAGCCCAGCCTGGTGGCCATGAGATGGTTTTAGGTGACGCATAAAACAGTCTTAACACCACGGACTCTTATAGGGAGAGAGCTCTTCCTTTGCATGTCTTTTGCAAGAAGAAAGTCTTAATTGGGTGTGAATCAGTCTTTAACACCTTCTTGGACACATGAAATATCCTTTTTGGACAAAACGAGAGATCAGGCTCCAGCTCAGAGCTCAGAGGCAACTATCTTTAGTCAGAAATTAATAATATGATTTTATTCTCATTAAGCTAGTTTCTACTTATGGTCAGTGATTCTGGCTTTTCATTTACAGTCATGATAAACAATTTCCTTCTAAATACATTTAAGGTTTTCAGAAGTGGGTCCATTAGAAGAAAAATATTCAGGAAATAATAGTAGAAGTAGCAGAAAGGTGATGTAAGATGGACTGAAATTTGGGCAGCTGAAGTTTGAGCAGCTGACCTGACCTGCCTCACAGTTGCTGTGTGAGCTGGGGCAAATCATTTCACATCTCTGATCTTCAGTTTTCTCATCTGAAAATGATTTCAATAATTCTGGTCTCACCAAAGAGTTTTGGTGGCTAGGCATGGTGTCTCATGTCTGTAATCCCAGTGCTTTGGGACGCTAAGGTGGGAGGATCACTTGAAGCCAAGAGTTGGAAACTAGCCTGTGGAGCATAGCAAGATCCCATCTCTCCAAAAATAAAAATAATGAGCCTGGGTGTGGTGGCACATGTCTGTAAGTCTCAGCTACTCGGGAGGCTGAGGCAAGAGGTGTGCGGGTTCAGTCAGGGTGGTGGAAAAGATTTTAGAGGAAATAAACACAAATCTTCTTGGAAGGCCGAGAGGTTTGCATAGCTTTAGTAAAAGTCTTGGCTGAAGACAGCTGAGTTCTCTTAAAAGCTCAGGGCTTAGATGCGTAGGAATGTAGAGGAGTTTGTCTAATGCGCTTGTTTACTCATATGGTCCTAAAACTAACCGATCACTCATGGGCAAGATGGGTCTCCCGGGTTGGGAGCAACCACATTAATTACCCACAGGTGTGTTGACTCAAAGCCTTTGTCATTAAAACTGTGCTAAGGCCGGGCGCGGTGGCTCACGCCTGTAATCCCAGCACTTTGGGAGGCCGAGGCGGACGGATCAGGAGATCAAGACCATCCTGGCTAACATGGTGAAACCCCTTCTCTACTAAAAATACAAAAAAATTAGCCGGGCATGGTGGCGGGCGCCTGTAGTCCCAGCTACTCGGGAGGCTGAGGCAGGAGAATGGCGTGAACCCAGGAGGTGGAGCTTGCAGTGAGCCGAGACTGCACCACTGCACTCCAGTCTGGGCGACAGAGTGAGACTCCATCTCAAACAAACAAACAAACAAACAAACAAAACTATGCTAAATAAATGCCCTCAGGGCCAGCTAGTCGGGGCTGTGGTTGCTGACTCTTTACAGCACCTTCCGTGGTGTCTGTGAGTGGCTCGGACCCGTAGCTGCTCTTTCACTGAATATCGGTGTCTGGGTACATTATTCATCCATCATGCAAGCTGGGGTCTGCAGGACAGATCCCCGCAAAGAAGATTGCTTGAGCCCAGAAGTTTCAGGCTGCAGTGAGTTTTGATAGCAGCATTGCACTGCAGCCTGGGCAATGGAGCAAGACTCTGTCTCTAAACAACCACCACAACAACAACAACAACACACCAAATAGTTTTGGTGATTAGTTTGGTGATAGTTTTGGTCACACACACAACTGTGTGACCCTGGGAAAAGTCTCTCCCCATTCTGGGTCTGATTTTTGTCTGTCAGCCTCAGAAAACAAAGTGGATATGGATGAAAAGTTTCCCCTGAAGTGAGGGAGGATTTATTATGGATAGGAGCCATCTCTTAGCAGTTCTTAGGAGGTTTTTTTTTTTTTTTTTTTTTTTTGTCACGGATGAGACTACCGTTTTAACCTATTCTCAGGAAAGGCTCTGGGGCCTGTCACCCATGCTGTTACTGCTTTTCCCAGAGATTATTTGCAGAGCAAATCTGTGTGCTCTCGGTGGAATGAGACGCATTGTCACCCTGGACAGCTTTTCAGGCACTTAGAGTGTGTTGGGGGAAAGATTTGGAGGAGGGTTTCCAGGAGCTTAATACTCACACCTGGAGACAGAGCTCTGGGGATTCTGCCCAGGAGAGGATTTAAGGCCACCCTGGAATGACCCGGGTGTGAGTGTGAGTTTGTGTGTGACTGTACGAGTGTATATCCTGGTGATCTTGGGGTTGAGCCCCTCGACCTTTCTCAAGAGTCCTGGCTGCATCCTCTCCTCCCGTCCCCCACCCCTCCAGCCAGGCTCGGTGTGTTTTCCCTCGATGACATTTAAAATCTTTTAATAGTTGTCACATTAGCATACATTTGCATACCTTATGCTAATCAGGCTATTTATTTTTGAAAAAGCACTTTGACTTGTGGGGCCCTTTCTCAAAGGGGGAACTCACTGAGTTTTTCCTGGAGACTGTCTACCTCCCTTGGGGGTGGGTGTCAGGAGGGAAATGCATTCTGCCACAAACTGGAGCAGAGGGTGACCCCTTCATAGACACACCCCAGGGGAGAGAGACATGTCATCAGCCTGGACTTTTGCTGGGTGCCTAGATCATGCCTGGGTGATGGATACTGTTCTTTTTTTTTTTTTTTTTTGAGATAGAGTTTTGCTCTTTTTACCCAAGCTGGAGTACAGTGGCACGGTCTCGGCTCACTGCAACCTCCACCTCCCAGGTTCAAGTGATTCTCCTGTCTCAGCCTCCCAAGTAGCTGGGATTACAGGTGTCCACAACCACACCCAGCTAGTTTTTGTATTTTTAGTGGAGACGGGTTTTCGCCATGTTGGCCAGGCTGGTCTCGAACTCCGGACCTCAGGTGATCTGCCCGCCTCAGCCTCCCAAAGCGCTGAGATTACAGGTGTGAGCCACCACACCCGGTTTGGATACTGTTCTTATGCCTGTTTTACAGAGTAGGCAATAGAGGCAGGATAAACACAGGCTCTGTGTCCCCACCCAAGGATGTGGCTTCAGCACTTGGCCCTTTCTCTTCGGTAACATCTTCTGGCTCTGCTGGCCAGGTCCCATCTTATAGGGAAAAAGTAAACTTCCACATCCCCCTCCGGCGACCAACCATATCCTTGCCTCTTTGTTTGTTTTTTGAGATGGAGTCTTGCTCTGTTGTCCAGGTTGGAGTGCAGTGGCGTGATCTTGGGTCACTGCAACCTCTGCCTCCTGGTTCAAGCGATTCTCCTGCCTCAGCCTCCCGAGTAGCTGGGATTACAGGCGCACACCATCATGCCCAGATAATTTTTGTATTTTTTAGTAGAGGTGGGGTTTTACCATGTCGGTCAGGCTGGTCTTGAACTCCTGACCTCAGGTGATCCACCCACCTTGGCCTCCCAAAGTGCTGAGATTACAGGTATGAGCCACCATGCCCGACCTCCTAGCCTCTTTTTATGGCCAAACTCCTGGAGATCGAGTTGTCTACACTCACTGTCTGCACTTCTGTTCTCTCTCTTTCTCCTGAGCCTTCTCCAAACAGCCTGGCCTCTCACACCTTCTGCCACTGAAGCTGCCCTTGTCAAAGTGTTACCTGAAGGGGTCCTGATCCAGACCCCAAGGGAGGGTTCTTGGATCTCACACAAGAAAGAATTCAAGGCGAATCCATAAAGTGAAAGCAAGTTTATTAAGAAAGTAAAGGAATAAAAGAGTGGCTACTCCATAGTCAGAGCAGCCCTGAGGGCTACTGGTTGCCCATTTTTATGGTTCTTTCTTGATGATATGCTAAACAAGGGGTGGATTATTCATGCCTCGCCTTTTTAGACCATAGAGGGTAACTTTCTGGCGTTGCCATGGCATCTGTAAACTGTCATGGTGCTGATGGGAGCGTAGCAGTGAGGAAGACCAGAGGTTACACTCGTCGCCATCTTGGTTTTGGTGGGTTTTAGCTGGCTTCTTTACTGCAAGCTGTTTTATCAGCAAGGTCTTTCTGACCTGTATCTTGTGCCCACCTGCTATCTCGTCCTGTGACTTAGAATGCCTAACTGTCTGGGAATCCAACCCAGTAGGTCTCAGCCTTATTTTACCCAGTCCCTATCCAAGATGGAGTTGCCCTGGTTCAAACGCCTCTGACAGAAGTCGGCGTTGATCCGCCCCATCCTCCTCGTCCCTCTGGACGGCGTCTGACCGGCTGGTGCCCCACCCCTCCTGGAAACACTGGCCTTTCCTTCTACGTCTCTGGGTCCCTCTTCTGTCTCTCTCTCTGTCCGTTGCTGGTCAAGGGCTGGGTTCTCAGGCCTCTTTGCTCCTCTATCCACACCCTTCTGGGTCGGCCTCATTAACTCTCGGGGCTCTAAACCCATCTACACCCACTGATACCCACAGTCCTGTCTCCAGTCTGGGCCTCCACCAGCTCCAAACTTGGCCTTGATGGGCATCTCACACACAACACAGCCATGTCAGACTGCACCGGACCCCCTAAACTGCTCTTCTTGCATCTCCCCATCTCAGCTGAGGTCAGCCCTTGTAGCTGCTCAGACGGAATCTTGGGGTCTCCCTGCCTCCCCACATCCCACCCACATCCTCAGCAAATCTCAGCACTCTACCTTGGAGAGCTCCATGAAGCCCTCTCCTCTCCCTCTGATTCCACACGGAGTGCTCTTTTCACCCTCCCTGCCTTTGCCCCTTGCACTCTTCATGCCTGTGCTTATTTGCCCCTTTGTGTGCCAGACAAGAGCCAGCCTCAGAGTCCTTGCCCTGGCTGTCCCCTATGCTTGAAACTACCTGTAGATAAGCCTGTTTTGCTTCCTGTATCCCCAGCACATAAAACAGCACCCAGCACACAGTAGGTGCTCAATAAACACCTCGGTGCTTATGGAATGCATAATTCATTAAACCTGCATTCATTTGGTGCATGCCAGAATATATATGCATAGAAAAAAAAATCTCTGGAAGGATATATCCCACCCACACACCCACCCACCCCCGCAGCACTGGGGGTGGTTTTTGCTGAGATAACAGATCTCAACATTTTAAAATATTTGCCACAAGGAATGTAATTTCATCAGGCATGAAAAAAACAAACAAAAAACTCAGTGCCGTTTCAGTGCAGTGACCCACCAGCTGTGTGACCCCAGGCAAGTGGCATTCCTTCTCTGAGTCTCAATTTCCTCATCTCAGAAAGCAGGGATTATCCTAGCACCATCCCCAGCGAAGCCCTCGAGAGCTGTGCCTCCAAGTCTCAAGGAAAGAGTTAAATCCCGGTCTGAGGCGGTGATATTTGCAATGCATGAAGTTTAAACATTTTCAATAAAGAAAAACAAACCCAGGCCGACGCGCTTTCTGATTTATAGTAATTGCAAACCAGCAGCCGTTAATATAATTGTCCGGTGGAGGGGGGTGGCGGGGGGCTTCACGCGGGGCCCAATCAGCCCCAGGTGGGATGCGGCCCCAGTCAGGTTAAGCAAACGCATTACTTTAATAACCTGGGATAGCAAGAAGGCAGAATAAATATCCCAAGAAGCTCCAGAATCTGCGGTTTTATCACCGAGAATTGTCCCCCGTGCTATTTACTTTCAATTTAGATTTTCGGGAAAGTGGTTCTTGGCACATTTTATATATGAAGGAGAATGACTGGAATTGAAAAATGACCTGATTTTGCTGTCTGAGAGAAAAAAGAGCCACAGTTTTTTGGGGTCGAGTGAGCTCTCGGCGCTGTCCCACTGAGTCACTCTTAAGATCAAAGCACCGAGACACAGAGGCTCACACACGTTGTGCAGGCGCTGGGGTTTGACCTGAGTCTGCTCCAGAGGCGCAGGGAATATGGGGACAAACGTCCAGGATGGTGGCCTCATTTGGTGACAGCAGACTTTAGAGATCTTCTGGTCTCGTTAGTTTGTTTGCCGGTGGGGGGAGACTGAGGCTGAGAGTGAGGCTGTCATGGGCTACTTGACTCTACTCACCTGATTCTTCTTGCCAACTGTATCTTCTCTCACTCAAGAACCCTCACTGGCTCCCTAGGGTCCCCCAAATCAAACCCACTTCTGCTATTTTTTACACTCAGAATGGAATTCAAAACGGATCACAGGGGCCGGGCACGGTGGCTCACGCCTGTAATCCCAGCACTTCGGGAGGCCGAGGCGGGTGAATCACTTGAGGTCAGGAATTCAAGACCAGCCTGGCCAGCATGGTGAAAACCCATCTCTACTAAAAGTACAAAAATTAGCCAGGCATGGTGGTGCATGCCTGTAATCCCAGCTACTCAGGAGGCTGAGGCAGGAGAATCGCTTGAACCCGGGAGGTGGAGGTTGCAGTGAGCTGAGATCACACCACCGCACTCCAGCCTGTGAGACAGAGGGAGACTCGGTCTCAAAAAAATCCCAGCACTTTGGGAGCCCGAGGCAGGTGGATCACTTAAGGTCAGGAGAATCGCTTGAACCCAGGAGGCAGAGGTTGCAGTCAGCTGAGATAGCGCCACTGCACTCCAGTCTGGGCAACAGAGCGAGACTCCATCTCCAGAAAACAACAACAACAACAACAACAAACAACCCAATTAAAATATGGACATAGACGGTAACAGACATTTCACTGAAGAGGAGATACAGATGGCAAATGGGTACATGAAAGAATGTTCAACGTTATTAGCCACCAGGGACCTGCAAATCCAAACCACAACGAGGTATCACTACATACCCATAAAAATGGCTAAATTAAAAAAAAAAAAAGTTGATCACATCAAATGCTGGCAGGGATGAAGACCGAGTAGATCACTCAGTCCTACGTTGCCGGCAGAGATGTAAAATGGTATAGCCACTGTGGAAACGGAGTGTGGAAGGATTTCGTTTTGTTCTGTTTGATGTACTGTGTTTTGTTTTGTTGTACAAAACAAAGCATGCACTTACCATATGACCCTGGAATTGCATTCTTGGGCATTTATATCCCAGGGAAATGAAAACTTATGTTCATATAAAAACCCAGAAGTGGGGCCAGGAGCGGCGGCTCACGCCTGTAATCCCAGCACTTTGGGAAGCCAAGGCGGATGGATCACTTGAGGTCAGGAGTTCGAGACCAGCCTGGCCAACATGATGAAACCCCGTCTCTACTAAAAATACAAAAATTAGCCGGGCGTGGTGGTGGGCGGCTGTAGTCCCAGCTACTCCAGACTCTGAGGCAGAGGATTGCTTGAACCTGGGAGGCGGAGGTTGCAGTGAGCTGAGATCACGTCACTGCACTCCAGCCTGGGTGACAGAGGGAGACTCTGTCTCAAAAAACAAACAAACAAACAAACCCAGAAGTGAATGTTCAGAGCAGCTTCCTTCTAAAATGGCCAAATGCTGGAAACAACCTAAATGGCCCTCGACAGGTGAACGGTTAAACAAATTGTGCTCCATCCAGACCGTGGAATTCTACTTAGCAATGAACAGGAAGGAACTATTGAGAAATGCAGCAACTTAGGTTGGCTCTCACGGGAGCTGTGCTGAAATAACAAGAGCCAGTCTTCAAAGGTTATAGAGGAGTGGAGTGGCGGGGAGGTGGGGATGGTTCATAGGTAAAAAAAAAAAAAAAAAAAAAAAAAAAAAAAAGGATGAATGAATAAAACCTAGTAAGATAGCACAATGCAGAGACTATAGTCAAATATATATATATATATATATATATATATATATATATATATATATATATATATTTGAG